>NC_091047.1:9375000-10000000 GCF_963966145.1 Tenebrio molitor
CTCGTCTTGGTATCTCGATAAATCTTCTGGTTCTCGTTATTGGCAACAAGAGTACATCAACTATCCACAAGTGGACAGTTCGGGGCAATCGGCTGTCGTGCGTTTTGATGGACGGGATGTACTAATTGACGGCTATTAATTTAATCAACTTACAGGAATTATTAATAAGCCGATTACATTCCTAATATTGCAGCGTAATTGAACGATAAAAGCGACTAAATTGGCTCTAATTCATGAATGAATCTCGATTTCAACTCTCTCCTCTTGTTTTAGCCGGAGCAACGCAAAAACCTCAACCACTTTCATACTCCTAGTCGTGAATAAATTAAAGATTTTCGTTTTTGATGTTTCCAGTTCTGAGTGCACTGCGGGACTCCTCGTGTCCGAGAATATGCACCACACACGGCTATGGCGATCCAGTTTGCGGCAGCGACGCCGTCATCTATCCGAATATCTGCGAGTTGAAAAAGAAAACCTGCGGGAAGGGTGTTAAACTGTCCCCGGATCCTGGTCTGTGCAAGAGGTCGTCCGGATCCAAGTGCGAGCACCGCTGTGGCAACGAGAAAGACTTAGTCTGCGGGACTGACGGCAGGACTTACTTGAATCGGTGCATGTTGGAGGTGGAGATATGCAGGTAATGGGTTTGTGATTTGATGTGTCTTCTTCGTTACAAAGCGAGGCTTCAGGCTAGGGATAGCATTGTCTCATTTGGGCGCCTGCAATAACATCAGCGCCCACAGGGAAAACTGTCCGGTCGATTGCAAGCAAGCACCCCAAGATGGACCCATCTGTGGAAGCGATGGAAATGTCTACAAGAGCACTTGTCAGATGAAGCTGTTCACATGCGGGTAATCAGTTTAAATTACTTAAATGATTAAAATTAACTCGAAAGGTACTATAATTTTGAAAAAAAATATAATTATGTAATTAGACAAATATCAAACGTAACAAGCAACGGCTCTGGGTGTTTAAGACTTAATTAAATGCACAGTTCACGTCGGAAGAAATTCTAGGGGAAATTACTTCGAATGCTGTTCTATTAGACCGCTCCCAGTCTACAAAAAAGTGTTTACTAGTTATGTTATAATTAAATTATATATTACAAATTATACTAATTGTCTACAGTGAAGAACGAAATTCCACTGAAAATTGTGTTTATAAAAAAATAGTTATTTGTGTATCAAAGCCAAAAAGTGCATCTTTTTGTCCTAGTCTGAGTTTTCTGCCCGAGGCGCAGCCGAGGCTTGAAAACAGGTGAGGACAAAAGACACTTTTTGGCAGAGGTGCACATTAAATTCTTTAGGCAACCGCACGAACTACAAAGCAAAAGACATTATTGGAAAAATTACAAATTTATTTTGTATCTACCTTTTTCAAATACATACATTTGTTAATAGATATGTACATATTAACAATTTTTTAAATATTTGTTATCAGTTTGCCAACAAAACTACAATTACTTATTTACATAATTTATGGTAACAGGACAATTATCGGGTTTGTCGGTTTCATTGCTAACTTACTAAACGGACCAACAGCTGGTCAGCGTCCGAAAAATAGTTACTTTTCGTCCGCTTGTAAGTATGTACGTAAAATTGCCGTTTTCATTAAGAGTGCCCAAAAAATATAATTTCCAACACATTGAGAACGTTTCAAGCGTATTATCCAAGATGTTGATAAATTAACTGATAAAGATTTTTAAATTCTCTCTTAAATTAATTCAAGAATAAAACATACAAAAACTGAAATAGATTAATTAACATAATATCGGGTCTTCATTTAAATTTATCCTCAAGGTTGGCGTTGAAGAGTCGATTGTGAACGCACCACTCGTTCGTCTGCAGAGTAAAAAGACAAACAAAGCCAAAGGTGAGGTTAGATTTAGATAGCTGATCCATGATCTGTAATCCTTGGTGCGTTCACAGTCAACTCGCCAACTTAGAGGATAAATTTAAATGAATACCCAATATCGGGTATTCGTAAATCACATTGCAATACGTTTGCAACATTTTTTTCTTCCATTAATTTATCTAAAACAAAAAAATATTGCATACCTAATTACGATGCAAAAAAAAACAATGAAAAGCACAAAACGCATAAACAGTTTGAGGGGCAAGAATAATTTTCGGTGTTATTTTTGAAAAGAGTTAATTAGTTCCTTAGGAAGAATTATTTTTTGGAAAAACGCTTAGTAGGTATGCAGAATAGATTTAATGATAATAATTTGGTACCATTAGTACAATTCAACTGCATCTTATAAATGAAAAAAACGAATTCAAATTGGACCTGCTCGTTATGGCTTAACAAAAATTACTTTGTCAATTTTTTGTCGACAACAATTTCCTGTTTCACCGAGTCTTTTTAACTCGCTATACATTTATTACGTCTTAACGTTGGGCCGCTTTTTCAAATTTATACTCCTTTGATCTTTTGATACGAGTGGTAATCACGAACTGCTCGAATTGGACAAAAAATGCATCTGGGTTGGATGAACTCGCTCAAATCTGAATGTTTCAGCCAAGGAGTAGTGAGGACAGACAAGAAATACTGCCAAACGACACGACACTGCCGCGAGTCTTGTTGGAGAAACGCGAGACCCACTTGCGGTTCGGATGGGAAGATTTATGCGAACGTTTGTCGAATGAAATCGAAGAATTGCGGGTAAATCCGTGAATTGTCCAGTCATTCAATGTTCAATCGGCCTTCGTTACAGCAAACACGTCTTCGAAGTGCCGATGGCGTACTGTGCCAGCCAAGAAAGGACTTCACACAGCATCGGATGTCCTCTGGGGTGCGGCAACGAAATCGAAAAACCCATCTGCGGCTCCGACGGATACATCTACAGACACGAGTGCGAAATGAAACTCCTCAACTGTGGGTCTGTACACCACTGTGGTGCTCACAGTCCCCTCCTAACACTGTTAGAACTCTTCCAGGTCGCACAGAAGGGTGTCCAAAGTTGACTTCGATAAATGCAAAGGCAAATTGACCAAATGTCTCAAAGCGAAGTGTCCCAACGACAACGATCCCGTTTGTGGGACTGACGCCCGGACTTACACCAACCAGTGTCAATTGAACTTAGCCACCTGTTTGAAAGGGGTGCAGTTCGCTCACGTTGGCAACTGCACAGCGTTAAAAGAACAAGTTCCGTGCCCTACAAACTGTGATAATGAGACTGAGGAACCAGTCTGCGGATCTGATGGCAATGTTTACAGGTGAGTTAAAAAAAAAAAACAAAAAAATAAGGTTCTGGACATGATTTACTAAAATTGAGATTGTTGTTCTTTTTTTGGCTGCCAGGAAATTAATTTAATAAAGATTAATTATTTCCTGTTTTCGCATTTTTATGGGGTTCGTAATCCATAAAATAATTAAAGCGTCCACGTTGATTTTGATTCATGTTCTTGACAAGTGTGCCACCTGCCTTGCAACAGAATCAGTTCGTTAATTAATTTAGAGTTTTAAGCCTGAGCGCCAGAAGGAAAGGACGCTAATTATATTTGAAAGCCAAAATTAATTTTGCATAATTGCATCATATAACTACACATCTCACCCACAATATGTTGCACGATTAAGCAGTTTCAATTAATTCTGATGTCAAAGAGTGAACATTCTAGTAAAATGGTCAAATTATATGCGTATAATCTGTTCACGTGTTTTTCATAAATGGTGGACTTTATTAATTCAGTCATCAGAGCGTAATTGGACCCCTGAATTCACAAATCTGAGCTTCGTTTTTTACTAAGTGAATTTCGCTAAGGCTTGACATCAGGACAACAAAAACAAATACCTCCAGGGGTATAATTTTGCAAGTACAGTAAATAAACATGTTAAGCCAACATTTCGGAGGAGATTTCGTTCCCATATTTGCAGATTTGCTTACACAAGTGGTCGTTTGCTGCGGATTTGAACAAAAGTTACATTAACCTTTGCTCGTTAAGTCTTAGACGAGCATTTTATCGCAGTTTTAACTGTATATTACGTATTAGCCGCTTAGGAAAAAATCGAGAGAACAAATTATGAAAATAATTCTCTGCTCGTTGACATGTTTTTTCCAGTACCATTAAGTTCATTAGTATTAATGTATCAAATACTGAAGAGAGAAAATTTTAACATCACGGATTAGTTCCCAAGAGGTCAGTTTGTTTTTAAAACAATTTATAGAACGGTACAATCTAAAATATAATAATAATTTTTAAATAAGCGCCACAAGATTTTTTTTATTATTATCAATTTATTAATTAATCGCAAGTCTTCAATGAATGGAAGTCTACTGTAACAAAAAAAAAAGAAATAATTTTTATAAACTATACAATTTCGAATTTTTTTTTTTTAAGGAAAGAAATTTATATTTTCTTCAAACGTCAGTTAAATATGACATTATATTGCTAGATTGATAATGCTAAAGTGTCGCTTCATTGGCATGGCATCTGACGAACTGACGAGCGGCAAATAAAGTTATTATCTCCGCTGACCAGAGGCACTTTAGCTACTTCTGGAATGTTCGCGTTTTTTCTTGCTAGATAGCCTCAGAGCGTCCTCCTACATCGTTTTCCATCACTCAAACCTTGTGCAAAAGAATTTTCCTTACCCTTTAGTTATACTAAGACATTGGCGCGACCTTGACGCAACCTTGAAACACAACAGGAGAGAAAAAAAAAGGCATTTGCACAAGGTTTGAATGGTGGGAAACGATCTAGGAGGAGGTCCTGAGGCTGTCTAGCCAGAAAAAACGCGAAAATTCCAGAAGTAGTTAAAGTGAACAATTACTCACTTTTTTTGCTCGCAATAGTATGTACATAGTAAGAAAAATGTTTTCATTCGTTTACATTAATCTTGACATTATACAATAAAATAATAATAAAAACCATTGTATCAACGCTTGTAATAGACAAATATTTCATGAATAATAAAATATGTATACAATGTGATCAAAAAGAAAACAAATCAGAGCAGGCGTTGCAAATTATCGGTCATGTCGTAGCCGAATCCATGCAAATAAGCGTTCAATGCATGGGCGTAGACAAGTTATGGTCTCAAACGCTACTTTATAATAAATCATACCTCATGAATTTTAGTCGTTGGAATTATAATTGTGCATTTTATTATTATTATTTGATAATGGAGAAAATGTACAAAATAAACAAGAGCAACATTTTACATTCGTAACAATGGGTAATTCACCAGCTGTATTGTCAAACGCGACGCCACTGTCAAGCAGATTTTGCGCTAAAATGTCAAAGAAACGTCAATTTTAAGGCAACGATATTGTTAACCTTGAAAAAAGTTTACGGACGTTTCCTGTAATTGGAAGCAACAATTATCCCAGAAAATTGGTAAAATGGGTTTTCCCACTGAAGATACAGCATTAATTATTAATAATTAATTGATTTTTAATAGATTTTTCGAGAGATAGGCAACCAATAAAACGACTGTGCATAGCAAGTATACATGATGGGTATGAGTCAATCTAAGAAATACTTTTCGATAAAACAAAAGATGAGGTAGCACTCTTGATTTGTCGCAAATGGCTGGGTTTACATCTTACAGTTGGGTTCAGTGTCTCAAAAGATGCATCACAGGAAGTTCTACGACTACGCAAAAATTTAAATATCTACTGTTTAAAATAACGAAAATATCAGATTGTCTTCATCTTAAGTGCGGCACACTGTAGTAAATTAAAAGCAAAAAACAGCAGTGGGTGAATACAAAGTTTTGTCATTAAATTAACGGAAATATAGTTTCAGTAACTTCAGTTAAGTATCTTTTACAGAAAAATTTACAATTTTTAAAATTTTGTAACCAATTAAAAAACAAAAAATTACAAACTAATTAATTTAATTCGGGCATGCGGTCAAATATAATGTTATCAGCTGCGTCGTTTTCTCAAATCCTCACACAAATAACAAACTAGTTATTGAGGAATGTTACGTCGGTGGAAACAAACAAGGTAAATTATTGTCAAGATCCTGAATAAAAAATATGTCGTACCGGTATAAACTCCAAATGAATAAAACATGGTAAATTAGTGAAGAATTTCGCGCACTTGGGATATATTTCTTTTTGTTGCTGAAAGATCTCGTAATATTTTGAAAGTCAATGCGTGTTACTGCAACGGAATTGATTATGTGTAACGACTAAGAACTATGTTGTATAAGGGTTTATAAATATTCGTATAATAAGCGAATAGGTATACGCATTACACTACCTGATATTCTAACAAGTGTCACCCGAGGCATACAAGAACGTGCAAAGACACAGTAACGAATAAACACAGAAGTTACGGTTCAGTTTAGTAGTCCACATACTGCGGTTAGTACGATCGCTCTTTGCTTTGAACTCTTAACGGCACTAATTATAATAATTAGTTGTCAACCTGGCCATCAACATAAATTCAAAGTTCAGGTTCATTAGGTCTTCGTCTGGTGCTTTGGCGACTGTCGAGCTCGCTAATGCGATGCTGGCCATTAAATTAATATAAAATTTTAATAGCGAGTCTCCTTTGTAGATCGATGTGCCATCTTAGAAAAGAAACTTGCGGTCAACTGGTCACTCGAGTGCCTTTACATCATTGCCGGACCACAGCCTTGTGCAACGAAAAGTGTCCAGACGACAGAGTCTTCGTCTGCGGTTCGGATAACAAAATCTACAGGAGCGAATGCGAAATGAAGCGAGATAACTGCGGGTAAGCGGAGGAATGAGTAGGTAGTAATGGGTGGTATGGAATAAACGGTAATCTCTTTGCAGCAAACACATATTCGTCGTACCGATGAAGAGATGTCTATCTGGTTTCTTGTTTAAAGGATGTCAGAAAATCTGTCCGACTTATTATGACCCTGTGTGCGGCACAGACAACATGACTTACAGCAACACCTGTTTCTTGGAAATGGAAAACTGTAGATCTAGATCACTCGTTACCATGAAACATATGGGAACGTGCGCTGAACCAATTAACGAGATACCTAAAAACTACTTGTACTGATCCACTTTGTTCTTGTTACGGTTGTTTGTAGGTTTAATCAATCTTTTGGATTAGCGCAAATGAATTTCGATAGCGCATGCAAACATGAAAATTCGCTATACGTAATGCAGAAATTATCACTAGACTATACCTAGATTTAATTATTTATAAATTTCTTGCCTGTATAAAACACATATTCTCGTTAAGAATATTAATTAGGTATGATAAATTAACGCGATTTATTTATTTATTTAGGTTTATTGAAAATTGTGCCAATTGCCAATTTAGCATAGATGTACGACTTTACTTTATTATCTTTTTATTACTTATGCGCAACAAATATTTATTTATTATCGTCCCTAACTGTAGCTGAGCTGTGTTTTGTATTTATTTTATAAGATATTTTCATTTTACAAATGTAGGAAGAATAAATATTATTACAAAATTTGGGCGTTTCATTGAGAATAATTTTCAAATTTGATTAACCTAAGGGTCTATTAGAATTATTTTCTTTTTCTAATCTTCCATCATGTGGTTTACGTTTAGAGTGAAATTTCTTTTGGAAAATCGACAAAGAGCCGTACAAAATTCGACGATTCAGAAGAATCACGAAGCAGCTGAGATAAAATATGACAAAAGACAATGAACTGTGTATTTTGAGGTTCAGCATCCCTTGGAGAAAGAAAATCTGCTCAACTTATCTTAACTTTAGCTTTAATTTACGGGTGTAGTTGTCCTACTCTTCAAGAATATCCCGGTATCAAGGATTCAGGTTTAGATTTCTTACCAACTAGTTTATTAGTCAAGTTTTAACCCAAGGAAGGTATTCTATGTTCCTGTGGTGTGAGGTTTCACATTATCCGACATAAACAAGGAATTACTATCGATGTAAAAGATAACCGGACAACATTCTTCACAGCTGTTGAAAACATCACCGTTAATTACACGCAAGTCTGTAAAGACCATTAGAGAGGTGTTTTCTCATATCACCATTATTTCAACATTATTTGTTTAAACTCTCAAACATTTTCTACCGCCACATTATTTATTTAACACGTTTGACACGATTCCTTACTTTTCTAAATAAAATATTACAAGAAACTACGTGAATTGAAGCAACTTTGTAGGACGAGAATTTAAATTTCATATTTTATCACTTTTGTTACTTAATATGTAATGTTGTTTGTGCGGATTTATGACAGCACCGTTATTTGATGAGTATTTTAATACAGAAGTTTATAAATTATTGTGGGATTTCAGTCTTTGTCGCATAGAGTCAGGCAACCAACAATACGACGACAAAAATTTATTCAACAGGTTATATCATAGGTTCAATGCTTCATCCCAAATATCAAATCAACTTACTAATAATACAAATAAAATTTGATATCATTGTTTTAAACAAATCTAAATATTTTGAAAATTTAAAATTTTATTTAATAACACTATAAACATTTTTAAAACATGTAAATAATGAAATTTTTTTTGTCAATTTAATGTCAATTACTAGAAAATTTGGTTTGTTTATTATTTAGGTTGTAGGTGAAGAAAAAAAAAATTTTATTTTAAAATATTTTGAAATTAATTTTAAATCATGTTATGCAACCACCTTAACACAGCAAGAAATTGATGTTGCATGAATAGCTCAATTAATTTAACAAATAATTTGTTGTAAAAACTTCCAAACAATCATATTAGTTAAATTTATGCATAAACAATTTAACCAGAGCATACCTTTAAAGTGCTTTGTTAAAGATTACATTCTCCATACAAATCCTCAAAAGAATCAATTTCAACAAACGTTGCCAAATCAAAAACTATTAAATTACATTAAGAAGAAAAGAAGGTATAATTAATTAATCAACTTAAGTACATAACATTTTTGGTTTACAATACAAAAATTTCCGATAATAATGGGGAATCTGGAAAAGTGCATCGAATTCTTGTAGCGTTTCCACGTTGAATTAAATTACATTAATTTAATCGAACACTACCACTAAATTTTTGGTAACATTTATCAAATAAATAATTTAAATTATTTAAAATAAGATTCTTCTTGCATCTCACAAAATTTAACTTTTTAATTTCGATCGGTCACAACAGTGTTCTGGTTTATCAACGCATCGCATCTTAAAATTACAAATGACAGCAAATGTGCCAGACATAACCTCACTTCGGATATTGTAATAAAAATGTTTTCTAAACAGATAACGTCGACTTTTAGAAAATTGTTGAATGTCCAAAACAGTATCCTTGTTAAGAATGATGTTCGTTCTTTGTTTGTTAGTAGCCAAAGATTAAGAGATGTTGTAGATAGGCGAGAAATGCTTCGGTCTGTACCAAAATTAGATGACGGAAGCGCCGGTGAAAAGGCTTATGAAGTAGATAACCTCATTACTCAGTAGATACAATAACATTTTAATAACCTCTTATTAATATAAATGTTCACAGGAAGACAGATTTATTTCCTGATGAGGATACTCCAAATAGGCTTTTTAATGGAGTTCCCTTTAAAAATCTACCAATAATGAACATCAGAGTTTCTCCAAACAACACTATTATTAGCATGAGTGATGATAAAGGTAATTAGTTCCACCAGTTATTTATAATGCTAACTCTCAGTTGTAGGAGTTATAAAACTTATAAGATCTTGTGGAGTAGAAGGTTTTAAAAATACAAGAAAAGGGACAAATATTGCAGCACAGGCAACTGCAATTAGTTTAGGAACTGTAAATATTTACTTGTATAATTGTTTCACAATTTGACTCTGGTGTTTTAGAGGGTTTTAGAAAGAGGTATAAAAACAGTAAGAGTGCGTGTAAGAGGACTAGGACCTGGAAGAATGGTATGCTGTTAAGTAATTAAACCTTGAAATAATTAAAATGTTTTAGTCAGCAATTAAAGGCTTGCAAATGTCTGGTTTAGAAATTGTTTCAATAACAGACAGTACACCAGTCTCTTGGAATCCACCAAGACCAAGAAAACAAAAGAAACTGTAAATTCAATGTGTTTGTGTGACACTGAACAGAATTATGTGAGTCGCTGTAGAATGCATCCGTGGGGACGAAATAAAAAGGAAAAATCAATTAACTCCATTAAACATTTTATTAAAAATAATTACCAATAAATGCGTCATCTAGTGACGGCTTTGTGTACTAAATTTTTTTACACCTGTTGGGAAAGCGAAAGTGAGATAGGTGCAACGCTTGTTATGCAACAAACAGAGATGCAATGATCGTGCGTGTTTTGTAAACAGTGACAGTATTATGGCGCTTTTGACAGATATTTCGGGTGTATGTTTTTATTGAATATTAAGTGTATTATTCGATGAAAAGAAAAGGAAAGTACGGCCAGGAAATGTTTGGAATTGTAAGTGCATAGTTTTATTTATTGTTCCTAGAATGGCCGTTAAATTCATGTATGATCGGTTCGAGTTGTCGACTCGCGTTTTATGGTTATTTCTGGCGAATCTTTGTTATCATTGCCTCAATTTAAATGTTTATTGGTTTGATCTGACCTATTTCATGAGTTATATATAGATATTCTGTCGATACATCCATCTCAAGTCATTTAATTCCTTTTTGAAATTCGGTCGTTTATTGAGACATTAGAGAATTCCATTCCTTTTTTTTCTGCTGAATAAAGACCATTCAAGTTACTGAACATGTGAAACAGAATAACTCAATAACACTGCCATAAATGGTACTGCAGTGCATAAATATTTTAATAAATGCTTTTGATCAGTGCTGGCGGTGCATGTAATGTAATGGTGGTCCTGCTACGATGCCGTCAAGATTGGCAAGCTTTGTCACCGGAAATCGACTCGTTACGTGAGACATGAAACCCGATAAAAGTATGATGTAATTTACCAATTTGGACGGTTCATGAAGATATGTAACTTCCACGGGTCCTCATACTTAATGTATAAAGTAGCGCCATTAACCTGCCAATCGGAAATGAATTAATAAATATTTCCTTGCAGGTGTGTGTATGTTTTGTCGATTGTTGAAAAAATGCCATTTCCTGTATGAATGGTGTGATGCTATGCGAGTATCTTGCACACGACAGGAATTTCAAATTTTTGATGCTCTCTATCCTCTCTTCACATTGCTCATTGCGGCGGGGGCAATTGCCATTAGAGTTGTTGGCCGTTGCACAAAAGGAAATGACTGATTCGCGATTATTGTTCGATTTTTCAAGTCTGACGTGTAAGGGGTGACCTGCAGTTTAAATTTGGACGGCTTAATAAACGGCACACCTTGGCGTGTTGTGGAATTTAATTATTGTAAACTTTTATGGTGCCGCAAAATCAAAAGAAATGATTGACCGTTGTGTTGTATGCGATAAATTATGCATGGGTTCGCTACCACATTTGCAAAATACGGATTTTGCATTAATTTTGCCGGTTTTCTCAAGGCTTTTGTGTTATTAAATAATTAAAGCGCGGTAGAGTGTGAAGCTGAAGATTTTTTTGGCGCCAAATTGTACTTGCCGTCTTTGCAGACTATTCGGGGTAAAAATAATCCGCTGTAAATAAGATCACTATATAAATTCCAATTTAGTGTAAGAACTGTTATTACACTGTTGGCAGCACTTGATGGATTGAGATAATAACGAAATAATACAGTAATATCTTAGAACAGATGATAAAACATACCGACTGTGTGGTTAAAATATTCTATAAGAAATATATTCTATAAGGCTCATTTAATTTTGAAAACCGAAAGTAACTAAGCCTTATATTTTTAAATTAAAAAGTATCGTATGTTTACTTAACGTACTTTAACTTGACTGTATTTAAAAACGCTCGGTTCAACCAGAGAAATCTTATTTGAATTATATAAGTGTAAGGGCCAGTTTACAGAAGCGAAATTAAGTTAATCCTAATCAAATGCGAGATTAGCTGAACACGTCATCAAATTGAACCAATCGAAGTTCGGATTCATGGGTTAATCACGCACTAAAATTTAATTCGAATTAAATAGTTAATTCTCTTTCTATAAACTGGCCCTTAGTGTATCAGTTAGAATAATTGATGTCGTCATTTTTAAGTCTTTGAGAACCCATCAATTAAAATTAATTTTTATAATTTAAATTTTGTTATGTGGGATTTTGTGGGCATGAAATGACCTGGAATTGGTACAATGATATTTTAATTTTTTTATTACTATTTTATTCTATTTATTTATTATTGACTTGTTTAATAAACAAATAAACAAATTACATATTAAAGTTAAATATTATGTGCAATAACCGTTACTTGATTGCATCACGCCCAAGAGATTATGTAGTTTAATTAATTTCAATACAAATGATTATAATTATTAATTATTTTATTAGGTATAATGTTGTTTTAAACAATTTCATTTTTTCTCGTGGGGTCGATCTGGTTTAGTTTTGATGGTAGCATCACATACACGTTAGGAATTTGTTCAATTACATAGCAGTAGTGCAAAGTTCCTAGAACTTTGGAGCTCATTCTGCAGAAGTTCTATAATTTGTAGGTCTACAGGTGTCCCGAAAATGGCGCACTCACTACTTACTACCTCCTCGAGGATGTTTAAATACAGTGAGTTTTTTTTTAAGACTGGCCGTAGGGTTTTAGATGCTAATTTTTCAACCCCCTGTTAACTTTTATTCCGATAAAAATATTCAAACCATTTTTGGAACAAAGTTGGAAGATTTTTTAAACTATTGGAAAGATTATAATTTAATATCCCAAACTGTCGAAAAAGTTGTGAAAAAAATATTTTTAGTACATATACAGGGTACTTTGAAAAGGTCAATCAGTTTCTTTCATTTTTTAAAGATATTAGTTGGTTTTTATAAAAGAGGGATGTATGTTCTAAATGAGGGTTGAAAGACTATTTCTGACGAAGTGCCGAATTGAATACTTTCATGCTTTTACGAGCAAATTTTGGGCAAATGATCGTATATGAAAAAAATACAAATAGAACGTTAAGAACAAATACAGAAACAAAAGTAAAGAAATTCACAAGCTAAAAGTATGTATGTTC
The DNA here is from genome assembly GCF_963966145.1 of Tenebrio molitor. Taxonomy (NCBI): domain Eukaryota; kingdom Metazoa; phylum Arthropoda; class Insecta; order Coleoptera; family Tenebrionidae; genus Tenebrio; species Tenebrio molitor. The sequence continues at coordinate 9,387,979 of NC_091047.1, forward strand.
ACAAAATTTTATTAGTTCAGTGAAGTGAGTGAAACCGTCACGGATCTTTGCTAACAAAATCAGAACGTAAATTCTTGAAATGCCAATTGAAGTGAAATTTTTTCAGTAATGAAAACTCAAATTTGTGATTTTTTTATGTTTCATAACATGTAGAAGAAAAACCTCTTATACCGGGTGTTATGGAAGTCTAGGTAATAAATTTAACCACCAATATAGAACTCGTTAAAATAAACATTTTTTTTATTTATCATTTTTTCCGCAAACTCTTCAAAGCGGAGTTAAAATTAAATATAATTTGAACCCTAAAATTCATAGCCGCTCATGTGTTTTTGACATCCATCGATAACAAAGCACACAAAAAAAATTACTCGATTAAAATACTCCAATGAAAAACAGTGAAAACTGTTAGTATTAGAACAGCGGTCGTTCTTTCTTCAAAAAAACTGTAATGTTTTTATCGTACGAAAACATTTTCTCATTTTCACTCACTCTTTCGTTTCAATTGATGAATATCTCATGAGCGAAGTGTCAAATTAGGGGTTAGAAAAATGTAAAAAAAAGATGAATATGTAAAAAAGTTTAATTTAAATGTTCTATTCGGTAACACCCTGTATAGTCATCTACATGGGTAAATCTCAATTTGTTTCATCAAAATATTTCTTGCCTGAGTTTTGAGTCGAGCAAATTTGTCATTTATGTTTGCTTAAAAATCTAGAATTAACGCTGTTTGAAATTTTTGTTTCCTAATAGCAATTTATGGTCACGTTGTAGCTTAGTGAGCCTTAATTAATCTAGTGAAGTGAAACCTCTTCACAGCTTGATAAAAATGATGAAGTAACCTAATATACAAATTATTCTTGTACAATTTTTACAAAATCTTGAAATTGACACATTTTTAAATATTTCCTGTTTTGAAACAATTGAATTTTGAAAAATTTTAGTACATAATGAAATTTTAACCACAATTTTAAAGCCGAAGGAAGATGACCGATTTTATTTTTGAATAGATTAATGATCTTTTGTTATGTAATTTTAAATTAACTTATTTAAGTAAGTTTCAGTGTCTGACGTAACTTAAAAAAAATAATTAAAACAACGAATCAGATTTTTTTCTCGATCAGACTCCTGAAAAGAGAATAGTATGGGTAAGTATGTATCGCAGGATATTACGATAATAGTTTTTGCTCACACTGCTTACAAAGAAGTTCGCACCATATGGGGAATTTTTTTATACATTGAGTTAGCAAAAATTTTACTACGCTGCTTGTGTAAAGACTAAAATAAGACTGATAAAAGTTATCACGTGACTTCCGGTATATGTACTTCAATATTTTAAGAAGATTTTATGTATGTGTAAATTTTCAGAAAATAATTCGAAAAAACTAGTTAATTGAGCAGAAAATGTATGGGAAACAAACCTCAGCTTTAAACATTTTAAACTCGTAATCATTTTATACTAAACTCTATTTTTAGCAAATTTTTAAATTAATCGTACCAAAGAAGGTGATAGATAACTGATAATCTTAGTGGATTTTTTTAAAAATTCTATCCAGAATTTTTTTTTTTTATAAAATCTCATTAGAACCATTTTTTTCCTATAACTCCTTTTCGATATACACTTTAATTGATGCTTTATTTTCCGATTTAAAAATTTAAGGTATTTCCGGAAGTCATTGTCATAATTGGTAGTGGTTCATATGTGTTAAAATGTGAAAATTGTTGAATAGAAAAAAATTGGTCCTCAGTTCTCTATAAAGATAAAAAGGTGTGTTTTTGTTGACACTAGGTATACAGTTGACAGTTTATGATGAGTTAGCAGCAAAAAGTATGTCGTCGAACTTTTTTATGTAATAATAATAATAATAATATTTATTATGAAATCTATGCGTAGTACTTATATTTTATTGTAATTTTTTTTAGATTTTGAGACTTCCGAAATAAAGTTGCAATTTTCCGCCAGAATTTAATTGGTAGGAGAATAGAAGCAGTAAAAAATAATTTTACATTTTTAAGTTGTAACTCCTTCGGTTAGGATTCGCACACATGTTAATAAATTTTTGTTTTTATTATTTGCAGTGAACAATTTGCTGTATTTGTAATAACATTTAGTGTAGTAGTGACAAAAAACAATTGCTTTATTTGTTCACATATAGATATCAAGTAATTACTGACAAATCAGATAGGTAAAGGTTTAAAATATGTACATATATTTATTTGGGTGTTGTTTTTTTGTAATTATCTAAAATTGCTCAAGATTGCACCAATACATTGGCTTCTTTTTGGTACAATATAATTTTTACATAATTAGTAAATGTTCTAAGGTCCTTAATAAATTTTTCAAAGAATATTTTCCATGTTTATCGAGGAAGTATAACTTTTGCTACAAATATCATTGCGCAATATCATTGGTTGAAGTGCCGAACGTAATAAGTCCGTAAGCTTTTCTTTTCCTCTAAGCTCGAGAACGGCAGGGAACTCATGGAGGTCAAACGGGAAAAATAGCCAATAACAATCGGGTAGACATGAAGACAAATGAGAAAAACTATTGTAGCCGTGGAAAGTTTCTAGATGGAACAATTACATAGGTATTAGTAGTAGTTATTTTAAATTGATAGTTATTTTTCTATTATTTTTAATTACATACCTTATTCACGATGTAAATTTTGCAATTATGTAGTTGTGATTATTCTTTTTTACCTTCGACTGAATTTTTATTATTTCATAAGTACATTTTACGGATTGTAATTGTTTCGTATCTAACCTCGGTGACAATCATTTCCGACACTTTAAATCACTGTTAATTTAAAAAGTTTTATTATCAATTGCTTATTTTCAAATTTCTGATCACAGAAAGGAATTTCAAAGCGTATTAAATGTGGTAAAACATTACAGAAAATGTGATAGATTTCATCGAATCATTAACCGATTTTCACTACACTGTATTGTTTTTAGTTTCGCGTTGTTTCTACGTGTTTTACACAAAAAAACCGTTTATTTCTTCAATTAACAGTAAAACTTTCAAACAAATGGTGTCGAAATAATTGTTGTTTCAAGGAAATTCTAAGTGCCCCTGTACCAGTTAGTGCACGAAAACAGGACGGTACAACGTGAAACATTTTAACCCCTAAATTGAGTTCTCAACCGAAAATGCGTTGCGTTATTTCTACCGAATGGGTAACAAAAGGGGTAAAAGTTACTGACCCATCGATAACGTTTCGGTTCAAAAAGATGTCGATTTTTCTACCTAGATCAACGTAATTACCGTTAAGAACACGATAACACTTCGAGTGTGGTTGCAATAATATTTTATTGCTCCAAGTCAGTTGTCGAGTTAAAGGTCCCATTTTTCTTGACACATTCTATATAAATTTCCGAGAATTGGGTACCCACACGCGATAGCAGTTCTAATTGCGTTCGTAATGTATTACATTTGCGTATATAATGTTCGTAACAAACAATTATGTAAAAAAAACAAATGATCGATGGTTTAATCGGTTCCCGTTAAGTGATTCACGACTTAATCGGTGTTCTCGTTGTGGCGTATTTTTTTGGCGTCGATTTTTGATTTCGATCACGACTTCCGGAATTCCGTCGCTCTACGTTTCAGACGAAGCAAGTTAATAACCGTTCTCATGTAAAACAATAATAAAAACACCACGGGGTAAAACCGTAACGATTAGGGGGTAACAACAAGTAAGGCGCTTGCGCTTTTCATACCGCCTACAGTGTGTTTAACTATCAGTCTACTGCAAGTCTCGCGTATTCGCTTGTGATATCAACACGAACGTTCCCTGACCCGTGTTATGTGTGAGCGGATAAATTCACGATTGACTCCCCCACAAAGTTTCCACAAAAATAGAAACCGTAAAACGTGATTGATTTAATTTGCGCCAACTTTACGGTCATCTGAGTGCGAAATTTGAGCATGTGATCCCGGTGCCGAAGTGAGGTCGCAGATCCGATTTTTTGATCGTGTGTCACTTGTTCCGCAGGCGTTGCTCCTCTTTTTTTTCCTCTTATTTGCGGAAGAATGGTGTAGGGTGGCAGTGGTATAATGATGGTGGAAAAAGTTGAAGGTTTTCTAATGTATCGGAAGCCAGTGTACAGGGTTTTTCAGTATCTCGAAACGTAAGTGTTTAATTTCTAATCCCTCGACCATTATTTATTTAGTGATCGACGATTTTCATCTAGTTACCTTGAATTTATCGGTTCATAATCGACCGCACCAAGTGAAGAACTTGCGACTTGGCACGAGGTGCCTGTCACATATGTGAATACAAATTTTCAAAATTGAGCTCTCGACTGTGCGTCTACTGCAAGTACGTTTTTGTCTTGAGCTATTAATAGACGATTCTGGAATTTATTTTTATATTGGCAAATTACTTCCGCGTAAAATTTCGGTTATCAGCATTGCTGAGACTTATCATTATCACATTTAGAGCTAAACCCATCATCACGCTTATCTTTAAATTTATCAAATCTAATGTTTGGAAACAATGTATACCTATTTAACAATCAATTGTTAAATCAACCATCGTTTAACCTCTCGAGATTCATGGGCGTCGACAGAAGGGACCAAAAGAATAACACCACTCCGTCTGGATTCCCCTGGATGCGAAGTCATTTTTGTAATTAGCAAATTACACTTGGAGCAAGTGCGACAGTTCGCAAGTTCTGGACGAATTTAAATTCAAAATGTCGTCACGATAATTGAATATGTTGACTCGACTTCAGGAGTTGCGAAATCTATTTCCGGACAACAGTTTTAACGGAATTTGAAACTTTTTTCACCGTCTGCGGTGATTGTAATGTTGTTACAAACTATGTCGTAGTCGTCTTTTTTCAAGTCGAACTTGTTAATGAAGAGGATGGCCAAGTAATAGATTGTGTCGAACTAGTTAGGAGCAATTTGCAGTCCACTGGCGTATTCCGCGATGGTGGTTGGTAAATGGAGAACCCGCAGATGTATTTTATGCAAAATTACGGATGCCTTCTGTTGAAGTTTGATCGATATAATGCGGTGGCCGCACTTAGAGATAAAATCTGTTTTATGGTGTATACTTCGCGTACTCCTTATTTACATATTGCAAGATAATGCTAGTATCGAAGCGACCTACGGTTCTCAAACCGAACCGGAGTCTTATCGTTTCTAACCCCTGACAACGCATTAATCCGTTTTTAAATGATGGGTCTTAAAATGTGTCGACGCCGCATTTTTCACACGTTATAAATCGTGCGGCCTTAAAAAAGAGGGAGACATTTAACAACTGTTTTTGTTTCGATTTTGCCCCCTTTCGACGACAAAACGATCATTTTTTTCTCTGGTCCCTTTGAATCTGATCATTTTTACCCGCCCGTTGTTAACGTAAACGTCTGAGATCATAATTGTCGGGTTTGTTTAGAAGAGTCGGTGGAGGAACGTTGGTGGAGTAGCCAGATGCTGAGGACTTGAAGTGGTGTTATTTTTCTTATCTTGTTTGTGGACGCGACGACATTATTTATTAAAATTAAAATATGGGCGTCTTACAACGAGCGGCTTGTATTAATAACGATGTTAAATAGTCTTACGGGCAGGTGCGGGTAGGCAATATTTTAATAAAAAAATGAGCCAGCAGAACTGGAAGTCGGCAAAGAAGTTCGAAAGAGCACATCGCCGAACCCGTCATAATTCACTCTAATTGCAACAATTCTAAGCCGCTTTATGACGGCGTCACGTGTCAGAAAACTTTGTTCATTAGGGAGTCACGTACGGTTCTCTTCAAAATCGTGTTTGTTGATTGTTTCAATGTGAAAACAATCAAGTAGCTAACAAATTACGGATGCATTGTTTAGAGGGTTGTTTGATTACGTAATGTGAGAAACAAGGTTTGAGGTGGAAATTTAATATGCACCCCAACGACAGATTCGTCCCTTCCATTTAAACGATTACTAACCCACATTCGACGGGTCACACTTACCAACGTTCGCTCCCATCTACCTATCATTATTGCGTTACGCAGGGTGGAACGCCCTACTTAGGTGATTCATCTGTAATTTTTTTAAAATGCGACTTTTTTGTTGTTACCCCATGTGGTCTTAACATACGGCTTGGCCCCGAGCACTTTTGCAGCTTCACGAAGGGGAGAAAAACCGGATTGGGTTACGGGTTTATCATAGATGGTTTCTATCGATTTTAGACCCACAATTTGCTTTCAGCGTTCACTTTTGGTTTTGATAGAGGTATCTTTTTATTGTCGGTATTCCTATTTTAGGATAAAACTTACCGACAGGTGTTTCGAGGGTATCTTACAGTTAACGGGGATCATGTGGAGCTAAAAACAAATAAGATGCCTACGCACCGGCCCTTTAATAAAAATAAAAACGTTTCAGGAAAAAGCATCTCAAAAATGTAAATCGAATCAGTAATTCAGACGTTCTGTATTTGTTTTTACATTCAGACCAGTTTGTGTTTTTATTGGGTATTGGTTCTTTTTATTTTTGTCAAATTACGCCAATTACAAGAACGAAACATGCAACTGTAATTGTTGAAAATTCTGTTGACGCAACGTTCATTAATTAGTTTCCGGTCAAAAGTGAACAGCTTTGTTTCGTAAATGTTAACTCACGTATCACGTACTTTTTATTATTTCGAGTGAACGTCAATGTGTCAGTTCTTTAACGTGACAAAATTCCGCCTAAGAAGAGGACATGAATCGTGCGCTGATTTTATCGGTTTACCACAGTAAAACAATGAATTTTCCAAATTGTTTGGGTATTAATAAATAGTTAGCCTTGGCTATTTCCAGTAAACAAAAGTAAATAAGTATTTGTCCAAGGTGTGACTTCAAAAGGCCTGGTGGTGTTCCAATTAGTATTTTTTTTTTTAACCGGGCGAGATTTTGAATTTTGAAATCAATCGAGTGCCGTTTTGTGATCAAGTAGCTGTTTTTAAAAAGGTTATCTGGCAAAGAAATTTGCTGACATGCCGACAGTATTAGCAGGTCATTGTCCTTCCTGTTTTACCACAAAAAGTTGGGTTGAGGCTTTTAAGAGGGGTAAAAAAAACGTTAAATACGATCAGGGAGTTGGAAGATCCCTTTTTGCGTCAACAACAGAAAACGTCGATGTTGTCCGTCATATGATTTTAGAAGATCGATGAATCGTTGTAAACTGAATATCAGCGACATTGAACATCTGATGTGAACGCATTTTTCATATAATTAACAATGAATGGGGTATGAATACCCAAATGCCTGAATGTGATCAACAACGAATGAAGGTGATAACATCCAGATCTAGTTTCATCCAATTTGAAGATACTTGGACCGTATAGTTACAATTTATGAAACTCGGGTTCATCATTATAACCCAGACACCAAAGAAATGTTAAAGGACTGGAAACATGCTGGTCCTCGGGCCAAAAAGTTTCATGTGCAGAAGTCTGTCCGAAAAGCTGCCGCCTTCATTTTCTGGGATACATATTGGGGTAATTTTCACTGATTATTACACGCAGCAAAGAAAATGAATGACGGGGGACTATTATTATTGTTCTTTGTTAACAAATCTTCGAAGCAAAATTGTGGAAACGTGGAAAACTTTCTAAAGGTACGCTGTTTTTGCAAGACAATGTAGCTGCTTGTTACTCTGCAAAAATTCAATGAATTCTTCTATTTTGCCGATTATCCAGCGTATTCACCTGACTTGGCCTTTTCGAATTATGAATTCTTGAACCTCAAGAAAGTTTTTCGAAGTGTGCAAATTTACTTCGAAAGTTGTGTGAGGGGCATAGACTTGAAGGGTCATGAAGTTGTACAATACGCCCATGTGGTTTTAGTTTAATTTATTTCAAAATCAGAAAATTCTGAAAAGAATAAATTCTTTTTGTACATTGTGCTGTAGTAAGTATTGACTGCAAGACAGTTCCCAAACTATCGGGTGCTCATTAAAATTTTCCGCCAAAGTTGGCGTTGAAGGGTCGATTGTGAACCATTCGTCGGCTGTTATCAACTAGCAGATTAAAAATACGAATAAGGCAAAAAGTGAGGTTAGATTTAAACAGCTTTATCATAGTTTTAATCCGTGGTGAGTTCACAATCGACTCTTCAACGCCAACTTTGAGGCAAATTTTAATGAACACCCGATACCTTCCACCACTATTCAAAATATTATTTCCTTAACTCTTTTTCTTCATACTATGGAGTCCGCATTGAGGGTCATCCAGTTCTACTCTTTCGTCCTGCACTTCCTGTTTCGGGAAAGTTTTAACAGTTGATACGCCATACGCTACCAGAAACAAAAACAAGAACCAACCGACTTGACCACAGATATTTCTGAACGCACGTTGTTTGGCTAGTGAGGGGACAGCTAGTTGTAGAGTATTTTTTAAAGATGCAGTTATACTTACATGCACATATCGCGCGTTCATTTAAATTTATCCTCAAAGTTGGCGTTGAAGAGTCGATTGTGAATGCACCACTCGTGTAATCCGTATAGTGTGTTCACAATCGACTCTTCAACGCCAACTTCGGGGATACATATTTAAATGAACGCATGATAGTTTAAAACTTATCTTATCACATATAGAATTTGTTGTTTTTATATTTTGTGACGTTTTTCCTGTTTTTTTAACGCATTTTGTTTACATAGATGGCAGCAACAATTTTGAATGGGAAAACTCTCAATATCGACACAAATTGATTAAAAAGTTATTAAGCAATCAATATTTTTACTGCAATTAACTACCTGTTTCGATAAAATTGTGTTACGTAGAATTATGTTTATAGCTGTAGACATGATGTTTTACGTCTTGCTCGCAACAGGACTGCATCATTATTTTCAGTTGTTTTAGTTTTAGTAGTAATGCGTTGCAGAGAATATTGATTTGCTATTAATTAAAACATTAAAACTGTGCTCGTTTGACCCCTTGGGTAACCACTGACATTGCGTGTCATTTGTGATCAAATAACATTGATTTTGAAAAATGATAAGAGTAGAGAGTAGCGCAAAATATCTTTCTTCCTTTTTCTTTGTTGTTGTTGTATGAGTTCAGAAACCATTTTATGTTTGTATTGTGGGATTGAGAAAAATTAGGATACCAGTCCCGGCAGTTCCATCTTGGCTTGCGTGCTAACTGTTATTTTTGTTATAACATTATTATAGCATTTAGAGTGGAAGTAAATAAAGGCCAGACATGTTTCCCAAGAGTCGTAACAAGATACCAAATTTTACGTACATAAAGCGGAGACAACTAAAATGTTATAACGCGATTACACGCGATTTTTTTTTCTGTTGAGAAAACAAAATGAAATGTCGTGTTTAATTTTCATTTGTTCTTTCTGTCCATCTGGTTTCTTTCTTTGTTGAAAAATTGATCATATTTTTGCTGGCTGGTATGGGTGTTACAAACAATGTGCTGTACTTGATGAGTTCCCTAGAATAATCTTGTCGTGTTGTATCTAGTTTATTTTTTCGGGCATATATGACAACAGCGTAATTTAATATTATTCCCAACGTCTGCGAATATAGTGTTAGGCGAGGCAGCACAAAGACGGAAGTACGAAATAAAAATAAATGAAGTAATCTTCATTAGTGAATTCTTTCGTTGGAGGTCATTTTTCCTCCCAACGAAAAAATGAAGCACCCGGTTTTATATGTTTTTTAACATGCAGATAGCTAACATTTGCGATCTCATTATTGCAAAAGAAAAAATGAATTGAAGGCTTGCCGTTGTGCGATAAATGGTAAATATCAATAGGTGACTTATCGTATGACATTAGATTTTTTTTCACATATTATATTTTTATTAAGCCAATTGGAAAATAATGTTATGCAGTGACCTTTCGTTGATACGTGTGAAGAGAAGGTCAACTGATTTAGTTCGCTTAATAATGATGGGGTTGTTCCAGAGCGCGTTCTCAATGTTCCGTTTATTCAGTTAAGTAAAACTAATCAGTAATCATGTTGTCAAGTCGCAATCCGAAACACGGAGACGAATCGGCGACGAATGTAAATTTACCAAATTGACTGTAAGTCACGAAAAGCATCAGGCAGTTTCCCAGAGGATCCAGGATGAAGCGAGAGAGGATGAAAGCGTCGCCACCGCCATCACCACCACCACACCCGCCGGCGAAATCAATATCGGTGTCTAGGTTGGGGACGACGCCGACCCATTTATCAACAATACACCCCATTTTATTAATTAAAAAAGAACAGTGTTTGTCGATCGTAGTCCTGATTAAATCGATTAATATAGAGGGAAGTAAACATCGTAAAAGACGAGAACAACATCTCGATCTAATTAAGCCGCGGTGTCGTCGTTATTAAGGAACATCGTTAGGGTCGTCTTATCAGAGAGTTTATTTTTTCTCGGCGCAGAGATCGACAACTCGACAAGTTGACTACGATGGGAACTAAAGTTTTGAATCCTTATCAGAAAAGTTAGTCGAGTCCTGAAATGCGGTGCCGGCTTCCGGAACCGGAAATTAAATGCATCTTGCTGCCTTCCTTTGTTGTCAGCTGTATTATTATCTGCGGCTTTTTCAGTCGGATGTTTATCGAATCGATAACTGGTACTTATCGTGAGAAGAGCGAACGAAATGATTGTTACAATAAGTAAAATGTCGTTATTAGCGAGGGTCATTTGCATTAACTACCCGTTTATACCTCGCTACAATTTTGCATTTATATCGCAAATTATTGCGGTCGCCGTAGATTATCACCCATGTCGAACAATATAAGTCTGATTAATAAGACTGTTCGTTGTGGTGTTTCCAAGTAAAATTACAAGCATTTTTATGGACTTATTATAACAAAGGACACCCCTATAACGACGGTTACAAAGGAAAGCTTCCAAATACAATCGTAGGTTTATTTAAGTTGTTGAGACAGGACCATCCAGACCTATATCAAATTCTATAATGTGGCTTAAAAGAGGACCGATTTAATGACCCCTCGGGTGCAAATATTCATGGAATATAGTCCTCTGTAAGGAACACTCGGGATCACGTTCAGCATGAGGTTGTTAATTGAGGGTAAATACTTGACTTTCAAATTTTGCTAATGGTGTCATGTGGTTAACTGAATAAACTGGAAACTATTAATTGGGTTTGTCAAACCCACTTTTCAAAATTTAGTTTTCCTGGTGTTCAGGTTTCAAAGTAGAAATGAGGGAAGAGGAATTTACAAGAGGAAGACACAGCCTCGAACTGAGTCGAAACGAAAACATCGTTATTTTCAATATTGAATTGAACTGGCTTTTTGGGTGTGATTGAGGTCACCGAAAAATAACAGGAGCTTTTAGAGAAGTCAATAAAATATGACTTTCCTGGCTCAGTCGGAAAAATGGATTATTCGAGAAACCTTGTCGATTATATCGGGTGTTCATTAAATTTCTCCCCAAAATTGGCGTTGAGGAGTCGATTGTGAACGCGCCATGGATCACACATCAGCTATTTAAATGTAACCTCACTTTTTGTGTTTGTGTTTTTCCCTCCACGGTTTTTACTCTTCAATGCCAACTTTGAGGAGAAATTTAAATGAACACTCGATACAAATCATAATTATTGACCATTGCAATGTAAATTTTGTTATCTCATTATGGTTTCAACAGAGAAGATAATTGTCGTGTACTTGAAGTTGACAAGAGAAAAATGTGATGAGTCAGAAAGTTGGAAATAAAGAATCAGACTAAAATTACGACAGAAAAAAGGAGTAATAATTTGGGAACAGGAAATAGCAAATTATAGTAAGCAAAATTTTTTATCGGAAATAATGAGGCTATATTTGTTATTTTTGGAGTGAAATAATGCAAACAATATACATAGTTTTAAATGAGTTTCAGTAAGGTTAATTTGTCGAAAAATATTTGCCATGGCGAAAATGAACACTAAGCGAAGAGCGACGGAGTCTCCTAAATTCTTAAGTGACGTTGAAAAATCGTTATGCGGGAAGTGGTAGCAAGGATAAGGGATAGAACGGATCCATTTGCTTCCCATTAAACATGTACGAACAGTACCGTCTTGCCACCGCAATCGCATCGGTTTCATCTATTTTGTAGTCAACCACAAAATTAGATAGGCGGTGAATGTAATGCTATTACATGAGGGAAGTCGCAGCTTTTGGAATGGTTAGCAAGGTTTTAACTATTAATTGCGGTCCGCATTTACTCACATTTCTGTTTCAAGTTTCGGATTCGCTCGTAAGGATGGATTTCACCTCACTTTTAGTACGTTTCAAACCCAATATACTTAACCAAATTGAGGTTACATTCAATTTATTATTCATTTTTTGCGAAAATATTTTACATGTACTTCCGCACGATCTGTCTTACTAAAATATTTTGTACAATATTGATAAATTGTATATTTATGTACGAGTACATATGTATATGTTTTTTTTTCGAGAAAAACACACGAACCTGATAACATCAAAGGACATGAAATTGTGTGCGTCACGATTGTTCTTAGAATGATTAAGATTAATACGGTTTGGCATAATGGTAATCCTTCCCTGTTATAGTTTTATAATTACCTGCAAATATGTGTACTGTAATCGATGATTGTAGTCAGATATCTTTCGCTTAAATGTTTCGCAGAATTTTTTATGAAAGGTTAATGTCTTATTTATCAGCCAATATGATTGAGTTATTTGTGTCATTTTGCTTTCTATTCAAGCGATTTTTTTCCTGGTACAATCATGTCAAATTAGTACACTTTTTAAGACTCAATGTTTGAGAGAATTATTTCTATTGGACAGTTGTTATATTTAAGTGGCAGCTGAGGCATTGACAAAAATAAATATGTCTTTTGTTACGACCGACTGTACATCTAGTCATGTAAAATTCCAACAGTATTTTATTTTAAAGCATTTGAATCATCTTTCTTTGTGTATGTCCCTCTTAATTTTGCTCGAGAATGCTTCCTTTATGACAGCTTGTTTTATGATCATTGCGCTAAATAAACACGCTAAAAAACAGTTTTGCAATTTTTGACGAAAAATACAAAGTGCATTATACGACTTGTGTGAATATGAACTTTTTGTAATGTTGCAACAACGTACAATGATTTTAAATGTCTTAAAGAGTTTTTAATTATTTGATGAGAATTATTATTAAAATATTTAAATTAAAAATTATTGCTTCACGTACTTGTTCATTAGCCTGAAAATTGTGTGATACATGTGACAGTTTTTTTATGATTTCCGTTAGCACTGTTTTTAGCGACTTTTTTTATTTTGTTGACCTTGGGGTCCCCAAAATCTTATATTGTTTGTCTAAACTTCATCCTGCTGTCTATTATACACATGTTACCAGTTTTTGTGCAGTGATGACCAGATAAGATGTTGACTGTCGCCGTTTTCTTTTTTTAATTTTTAAAACATCAAAATGTTTAAAAGCGGGAAATACTAAAAGAAGATTCACTCATTACGGCTTTTTTCCGCCGCTAATGGTAAAAGAATACCATCAAAATACGGCGTGAAGAGCGTGAATGCGTTGTTTGTCAAATAAAACAAAAACGCTCTGAATTAGCCATCAGCATGCAACCTTTTCATTTTTAACAGCTCTTCATTAGCACACCATGCAAATAACAGCCGAATCAAGGGGTAATGCAGATAAATAGAGGAGAAAGGGCAAAGAGGCACGAGGGATTAAAGTCTGGCCGTGTAAACGATAATCGCATTAACTGATGGTTGTTTTAAAGTAGCGAGTAAAAACTTTAATAATATGTGATTTTTTGTTTTGTTACGGAACTGCTAGAGATTTTGTTGGTTCATTAAAGGGGTAGGTAGTACACTCTAGAATAGGATATTCAATCTTTTTTGGGTGATTTTTTTTTTAACTGAAACTTCTTCTAATCATGTTTTTTCACCACTAGTTTACTATTGTTGACATTTTCACTACCGCTTGCTTTATGAGTTAATAATGATAATGAAATTTAATCAAGGTCAATAACCAGATGTGTCACTTTTATGAAATTTTATCGAATACTTCAGATAATGTATAACAAAACTTCCGTAAACAAATACCTTTTGTGCTGCTTCTTTTATGTCGAAAGGTGTACACCTTTCACTTTCACTTGTTATTATTTAGTCGATATTGATGCACATCAAGTCGATTTAGAAGAAACTGAAACTGTCTGAAAAATGAAATTTGTAAAAATATCAATTTTTCTGTTTTATGTTTATAACAAAGCTATTACAGCACTCAAAAGAGTGCGTTAATAGCTTATTTGAATGCTGTAATAGACCCGTACAATTTAGATTTTCAAGGTTGGTATCTTTCAATGACAAACATCAAATGCCAAACGCCAAATCATGCCAAACAAACGATATAACAATAACTTCAAATGTTCCACTGTATGGATATTTGTGTCACCAACCACCATAAAATTCCCTAAATTTAAAACTGCGATTTTTCTTTTAAAAAGGGCATAAAGGCGCAAAATAGAAAAAATAGTGTATGATATCTCGTTTATAAGCACGTACTCCTTCATGGCACACTTCGCAAGCTAAATCCGTGCATGCTATAAAATGCTTCTTACAAAACTCGTATCTTAATATACCATTATAAAACAAGCTATTGGATTTTAGTTTTAGTAAGCAAGAGAGTAGTCGCGTTGATTTTTAACATTTTACAGTCTTAATGTGTTAGTAGTAAAAAAAATGATCTTCACCATCTTGATGCTGGACTATTATAATAGTCTTCTCAGCCTTGGTTAATAATTTATACTATTTTACATAATATACACATTTTTTCAAACAAATAAAATTCTAATTAAGCTTGTTATAAGCGATTACGTACATCCGTCAAAAACAAGAAATCTCAAATAGCTTATCTTAAAAAAGAAACGAGTAAGTTTCTTAATCAGTATCAGTATACCTTCCTACCTACAGCCGGAACCAAAAAGAAAGAAATATTGAAAATCACGAGAATAGAAGCGTTTGAAAGTAAATAATTACTTTTTGGGTTTTTTTAATTTGTCACGGGCGAAAAAAATTGAAAAAGAAAAAAAATGTGACCCAATTCTGATATCAGCGATTAATGACATGTGTACTGAAGATATACACCAAATTTGAACTTAATCAGTTAAGTGGATTGACATACATATTATGGAAGTCATTTAAAGAAAATGTTTCGACAACAACGTGAATAAAGTTGTTACATTAGAATACCTCCTTAATTTAATTTTATTTGGTTTTTAATTTTAGTTGTTAACTGGTTCACGGTTTTGATTTTTAGTCTCCGTGTCAGGTGTTTTAAATAATAATCTTGCCAAAATCCACAAAAATGTAATGTGCTTTTTGACGTTTAGATGTGAATTCTTTTGAGGGAAACTATAGTCTCATCATTAAACCATCATAGTAAACTCAAGACTAATCGGGCCAAATAAATACATAATTTGAATTGCAATGATATGTCCCTTATAAAATTATTAACATTAATTAATAATTCGTTGTTATATTTTAGCACTGACAGCGATACCTGGAGAATTCATTGTTTTTTCCAAAGAAAGATTTTCCATTGAAAATTTTATTTAGATTTAAATCTTATCTCTCTCATTTCTGGCCGGTGCAGATTTCTATCGTTGAACTTGCTCATTTGTATTTAAAATATGCCAACAATTACAGAGATCGCTGTTTTGAGGCGCCAACTTTTCTCTAAATACGTTTTTACACCAGCGAATTTCAAAAATCAGAGTAAAAACAAGTAGCTTTTGAATTTAAGTGCCAGTTTATCAAAAAGCTTTATAATAATTAGAGCAGGACATGTCTCTGGCTAGATGTTTGGTAACATTGAAAACAAAACCTCTTAATCTGAGGAAAGTCGCAGCGATGTATAATCTGTAAAATTTTAGGTTAGATGTGTTTTTTTTTGTTGAAAGCATTAAATGCACCCAAGACAATGTTAAAATCGTCGAAGATGTTGAAAATGTTGACCACACTTCATCTATACATTTTAAATCTCACCACCTTTTCCAACATCATCGGATTATTGTTCAAAAGTTTTATGTTCCACGCTAAAAACTATCGTGAGGTAGAAAAAGCGAATATTGTTTATTTGTGAAAGCAATCGATTATTGTAATTCCACAGAAAACGAAACTCAACTCACTCGCAAAACATAACTGACATCTGTCAAAGAAGGCATCATCAAAAAGTCATAGCCAACTTGAAGAACTTTTCATTTGAACACCCGTTACATTTAATAGATTTAAAAAAAAAATTGTCTCAATTTTGTATTGCTGTAAGATTTTGTCCGTACTTTTTACAACTCATGAAGAGATTGATCAGCTTTGTTTTCAACACTTTTTTCCATTTTCATCTTTTTTCTGACAGATTGGAGTTGCTCGTTTTATACAATCGCAATTATCTAAATTTTTAATAGACTAGTATACTCCGTACGGTGATAGATTGTACATTTTTAAATTCTAGTTCCAAAACATAAAGCAGTGAAAAATACTAAACTCTCCATCTCAATTGTTTTACGTTATGTATAGAAAACCGTTGTATCCCTGCAGATTAATTACCGCCACACTACTCTGTGGGTCTGTCTTCTGTCAAAAAACGTGCAATCTATCAGAGTACGGAGTATACTAAGTGGAATCCTCCTTCCCACCAAGAACGGGATATTTACATTTTCTGTTTAATAATCGATTAGTAATATACACGCAACTGTACATACACCAGTGCGATTATTAAATAAAACGTATGGGATTCATTTTTGCGCAATTTTGTTAATGTTCGGGTCAAATTGTGTGACGGGATTAACAATACCGACCAATTAAAAGCTCAGTCCCATTTCCCGTTTATCCTGGACCGAATTTCCGAAAGCATTGTGTACAGCGTTTACACGAGTCGGTGAAATAACTGTTCACAGTTTATTATCCAATGTCTCAACGACCGTGCCGGCAGCTCCAATAATGACCATAATTTGCAAATATTCTGTAAAATTGCCAATCTTTAAATTGATTAGTTTGCATGATGAAAAAGTCGACGCCATAGGCGGACTCACCGTCACGCTATTTTTCATAATTAATGTAATTTGAACATTTCAAGACCAGAAGATCGATCTGATTCAATTAAATCTCAATTTTAAATTTGACGCGATTTCGAGTTTCCCTCGGAATTTATGGCGGTCGATCGCGAGTGTTATGAATTCATTTTTATACGCTCAGATGCACATAAATTATAACTTCGTAAAATTATTTATGTAGGTGAATCCGACGCCCACAGATTGTAGTTTATCTTTAGACATGGTCGATTTTTCACGCGTGTGACCCTTTTAACGAGTTAACGAAGTTCTGAAAAACCAAAAGTTTTGAATGTCGTGATCGACTCGACAAGGGAAAGTGTTGCCACCATTAGCAACTTTATTGCGTCGTTTTTCAGGAAACCCAATCAGTAGCTGATTTCAACAATTTCCACTGCTCCGATGTGATCTTTCATGTAATCGTCGAATTTGTGCGTTTCGATTTAAATCGGCGATAAGTAGTTTTCGTGGACGTGATAGATACTCGCGTGGTATTTGATAAAAAAGTAATATGGATCGCGATAACTCGCCTGAAATGTAGGTGCTAACGACTGTGCAGATACGATCGTGCTTTTTTTGCCGTAAGTAATAAATTGGAAATACGACAGGGAACGTATTAGGGCAATTGTTGTCTTGGTTATTTTTCCCTTGGTTGCGACGTCGGACAAATGCGTTTCCTCGTAAATAGTACAATTTACTAGTGGTTCGTAGGCGATCGAATCCATTCATGTGATTTTGCCCATAGTGCATTCATGGTCGTATGAATAGCGAAGAATTTATTACCGATAAGTCGGATTTTTCGCCCGGCCATACCAGAATAAAACAATTTAGTCGTCGTTTTTCCGTTCTTTATAGCAACATTATTCGTTCTTGCGTTCTGCTCCTCGTGTTGGTTCGAATGGAAAAGGTCGACCGGATGACGTGATGGAAATTATCCGACTGGAAATACCATTATCCTTATTTGGAGTAACCACAGTGTTTCGTCCACTTTGTTCGTCACGATTCCCCGTGCGTTCTCCGTCTGTTTTATTGGTTTTTGGGCTTGCCTTGACAGGATTTTGTCCGGTAATTGTGTAAATCTGTATAATCTACTGTTGGTCTGTATTTATATAAAGCGGTAATATCTTACTCGTTCGTGGTGTCGAGATAAAACCGTTTCGCTCTGTCGCATTATGATCTTAATTATTTTTCGATTGGATCGACTAGTAGTTGGTCGGTTGCATCTTTGCCAATCGGATTGGTCGCGAGAATCGTCGCCGCTGACAAAAATGCGATTCCGGGACGAAAACGAAACACTTTCGGGAAGATAAGAGTGTCGTCGTCTCTATGGACCAAGATAAAAATCCGTGATCGCTTTCAATTTTACACTCGACGGTAACCTATGCGCATAAATATAGACACACAAGACACTATTAGTGAGAAATTTCACTTTTGTTTTACAGTGGGTTCCAACCGTCGTCTAGTGCAACACGTGAATTGGTTTGTAAACAAAAAGTGGTGGTAAATAGTTCGGAATTGCTCGATTAGGTGACCGTCGACCCTCAATAAGAAACTCGTTCGCGTTTTGACCAATTCGGATCGTTGCGACCGTTTGTTTCACTTTTCCAAAGCAAAGTTTGATTTTTTCCGAAATTATGACAGTTCTTGCGGTGTGGTGGAGAGATGAATAATGTTGGCAAAATGTTCTTAATCATTAGAAGAGGAGTTTAGTCATCTGGTATGTCGGTCTCATTTTAAAAAACGCCGGGACAGGATTCTCATTTAAGTGCTATATCTTCATTTTATCTTCATAATATGCTAATTACATTATTTTAATTGTACGTTTGTGGAAGAAGCAGTTGTTTATTTACGCAAGATAACGAAGGAATGATACTTGGATTACTATGTAGTGACGATTAAATTTATCATTAAACATGCTGATAAGGCGGCAGTAAATGGTAGAAACCAGTACGAAATATGTGAGTCGAGTGTGATTACCCTGAATGACTAACTCCTCGAACCGTAACGCACCCCCCCGGGGGTCCACGCGTCTAATTTTTGATTTCTTCGCATTGTTTTTGATCGATTAATTACCGCAAACGAGTTTGCGCCTGTAACAGTCGGTTTACATCATTGTCCCGACGTTTCGCAACGTTTTCCATCTACCTACACTCGGTTCTAGACTATTTGGAGTGTGTAGAAAGTGTAATTGGTCGAAAAAATCATCGCCAATTATTCAGGTCAGGTGAATTGGCTATTTTGGCGGTTCTTAATTTTCGGAATCGTCACCTCGCATCTCGTTAATTTTAACTTTTAATTAATTAAACTGGCGCTTCCGTATTAAATGCGCTCTGGACCGAGACCAGACCCGGATTGTTCCACTTTTACGGCCGTCCGGGGACACGTTTTGATTAAAGCTTGTGGTCCCTCTTTCGGCTCAAGAGACGTCGAAATATTCCGAGGAACGGATTGCGATTTGTCGATCTACGGAATTTTAATCTTATTGACACAGAAAGTCACTATATCTTTCCGGGAGACGCAAATATTTAAGTTTTAGATGGCGCTGGTAGTACTTATGTTAAAGTGTTTACTTAGGATGTTCGATAAACACTTGACAGTTAATAAAATTTGGTAGCTACGTAATTGGAAACATTTTACTTTGAAATTTTTATCGACAGTCTTGTTTTTGAGTGAGTTGTGGCTAATTTGCCAGGACGAAAAATTTCTCCGCCGTCTTAAATTGTTTTAAGCGATCGTGATACAAGATAAACCGTCCGAAAATTAATGAAACCTATTAATTATGTAAGTTTCTTGAAGAGTTTCGAAACATGTTTCAAATGAGAATTTCCATATTTACCATTAACGCCGCTCCTCTGGCGTGTTTATTACTCTTCCTTTATTAGTTTGAAGTAAAAGTTTATATAAATTGATTACTCGCTATAAGCACTATCGGTCCATTGATGTCCAATCAATCTTATTAGATGTATTCTTTAAATAGCCGAATACCTTTTAGGTATGCGTCTTTTTTTCAGAGTGACTAATTTCACACCCACCTGTAAACGTGACGTACCTATTTCATACATTTTCAGCCTTGTCACTTTTAACAATAAACCGTCGATATTGTTCTACCGAAGTGGAATACAAATTACACGAACGAGACTGTTTTGTTCGTCTACAAATATTTAAAAGTTGACGTATCATGTTTTCGAAATCACCTCCCGCGGAGCGATCGATATGTATTTAAAAAATATATTTGCCTTCCTCCACCCACCACCGCAGCACGTTGACATTCTTTTTGAGGGGCGACCCACGACACGCAGAATTTGTACATCGCTAGTTCAATCGTGATTTTTTTTTAGTCGTCCGGGATGCTGGAGTTGGTAAAACGGGCGAGCATGGTCGGTAATCCGGCGATGTACAGTGCACAATACGTTAAATATCGTAAACGTGATAAAAGTGTTAAACCAAACATAAATGTAAGGCCCAGAAGTTTGTTGTGCGGTGGAAACTCCGAGGATATTTACAGCGACAGCATACAACAACAAAGTAACACGTGGAAGTTCCACAGGCCCAGGCCGAAGTCCTTCAGGTAACGTAATTGAGTTGTCGGATTTGACGGTCCGTCCGGGAATAATGCAAGTGTGATTGTTTTCATCACAAATTCGTACGAAAGTTCAAATACCTTATGGGTTTAAAAATATCTATCAGAGCCACTAGCCTTAGATTCGGTCGTGGCCGGGTAAATTTAGAACGCAAAATTGTTATAAAAAAGAAGCGGCAGATCTTGAACCGGCGATAATTTGTGACAAGCGTCGTACGGTTTTATTACGCATAAAATTATTTTCAACAATAATGTCGTTAGGCGAGTATAATTAGATAAGGAAGCTAAGTCGTTCGTAATGCGATTTTGAGGCTCCGTCGGTTTTGGTCGACTCGTTGCCAAAGGCCATAAATTATGCGATCGAAAACACAGATAACGTTAAAATGGCCATGACGATGATTTCGACGCGCACAACCAAAATTTGACATTCAAATTGTCATGAATGATGGTCGAAAGTAAATTACTAGTGGTGCTTGCACTCGATATTTCAACGACACCTACCGCTAGCTCTGTTTTGGGTTTTCGTGGTAAATAATTCTTGTTTGGAGCTGGAAGTGTGAGCTTTCAAATTTTAATTCAGATGTTTAAATACGGAGTTTATTCCAGTTACATCTTTGGGTGTTTGTATTATGGTAATCAATTCGTAAAGGTCACTTTTCTGATCGGTGTTACATATTTGAAAGCTCAGTAAAGAACACGACAATTTATTTATTTTTATTGCGAACAGAATTGTTTGTTGGTAATTTCCAATCGTGATAAGGAAAAGAAAACAAAAGCAATGTCTATTTTTGTGTGAAACACCATTTTAATGGTGTCATTGCGCCAATCCTCGTTAGAAGAAATAATTTCAACAGTTATTCGTTGTGGTTTCTATAGTCAAGCGATTAACTATCGATATTTAATTAATTTTAACCGTTGTTCAAATGGTATTTTATAGGGGCCTGGAACTGTTCTTTAATTATAAACATCGTTTAATTACGTATTTTATGAAATTTCTTGTAAAACAGTTTATTGTTGATCGCCGGGTCAAGTTGATATCGTCAAGATTGTTGTTAAATTTTAGATTTATAAAAAATGTTTCCAAACAAATTAACTGCAAGATTTTTAACGAGCTATTCTTTCAATGCCACAGATGTGACAATGAACATATTTATTTTTAAACAGTAGGAAGGTATTCTGTAGAGAAGGTTCCTTCGTTTTCTATTCTTATCCTTCACAGCTTGAACGATTTTATATCCTCTGGTTTTTAAATATCCTCAAAGAAATTCTCGAGTATTAGCGTTCCCCTAATCTCGTAATTAAGCGTGTGATCAGTTGAAGAATTTGTATGAATCCTTCAGTAAATGCGAAATAGAAAACAAATGTTTTTGATTGTTCAACTACGTTTCATCACATCAGATATGATCGTTTATTTTACTGGTTATGAATATAAAGATTAAATATTTTGAAATTGGTTTTAGAATCTCCTCTTCGTTATTTTATAACTTTATTTTGCTTTTAAAATCGTTCAGGTTCTGAACAGGAGGTAATCAGGGGTGCTGTGTCGGGGAATAAAGTGGGCGAAGCATAACTTTCCCAATTAACTTCGTAAGCTTCCACACCGTACAACGTTTCTTTTGCAGAGAACGATCTGGTGTTATCAAAATGGTGTAACATCTGTTCTTAGTAGAGTAATTTTAACCAGATAGTTTTTAATAATAGTAGACATTTTATTTTTATGTGATTAAGTTCCGGTGACTTAAATTGCAATGTAAATGATAGAAAAATAAGAACAGAAACCACCCTCAGGTTTCAGTTGGTTTAGGTGTCACATCCTTGTATTTGGTTACAATAAATGTTTACATATACCTTGTTGTTAAGTTTTTTTAGGGTATTGTATGTAGGGGAAGTATTTTTCGATAATTTTCATTTTTCGACCTCTATTCGGATCCGTCTAATGACGTCATTGCCAATTTTCCTTAAAAGATAACCCCAAATTTTATTTTACAGATTTGAATATAATATGCTCATGTACGATTTATCCTCTTTGTGCTGATGGTTGCTGAGATATCGATTTTTAAAAGTAAGAACAGGATGGTACTGAAATTCCAATGTTACATTAAAATTTCAACAAAAAATACATTCTTGATTACTAAGTAAACGATACTGACATAGCTAAATTTCGATACATATTTCAATATCAGCAAAGTAATTTTCGAATCAACAAACTAAGATAACGGATTTAAAATTTCCCAAAAGTTCAACGGGAAACATTCCCATTATTCCAAATTTTTGGTGCTCACTGTATAAATATTAACTAAGATTGCTTTGTCAATCTACACAATTGTCACGGTTTCCATGCTTCACGCAACGACAAGATAGATAAAATATCATATTTACGAGGGTCATCCAGAAAGTAAGGTTACAAGGGCTCCTGAGGCCGGGGGAAATTTTTTGTTTCAAAGTTGGCACACCTGGCATGTAGGGGGGATCTTAATTGGCAGTTTGTTTGATCCTGCGTGTTTGTCGGCCATTTTGTTCAGTCACAATAAATTTTTCCGATGGAGAGGTCGTCGCGCGCTCCCGCCACCTCCGTTTTGCACAGGACGGGGAAGCTTTCCTGGATTCTATCGTGACGGGGGAATGAGACGTCGGTGTGTCACTACACCCCAGAATCCAAAAGACAATCTTTTAGTGGCGTCATTCATTTTCCCCAGCCACCAGAATGTTCAAGACGAACCATTCAGCCGGAAAAGTCATGTCATCTGTTTTTGGGACCGTAAGGGTTTTTTTTTGGTGGATTTTATGCCTAAAAATGCAGAGGCTTACTGCAATACCCTAAAAAAAAACTCAGAAGAGCCATTCAGAACCGCAGAAGGGGAATGCTGACCCGGGGAGTCAGCCTCCTGCATGACAACGCCAGGCTCCATAGCGCGCCAGTTTCAGAGGAGCTGCTGACATCGTTTGGATGGGATATTGTCACCCCCCCCCCCCCCCTATTCACACGACTTGGCGCCTTCGGACTATCACGTTTTCACTAAACTAAAGGAGTTTTTGGGTGGGAAACGTTTTTCCAACAATCAGGAGGTCAAGGAAGTGGCTGAAAGAGCTGGCGGTGGAGGTCTATGACACTGGCATACAAAAGCTGGTGCCCCGACTGCAGAAATGTCTCGATCTCGACGGCGATTACGTTGAAAAATAGTTAAATATATTTGTGAAGTATTCTGTGAATTTCAATTGAATACAAGCATTTCTCGATCCTACATAAATGTTGTAACCTTACTTTCTGGATGACCCTCGTATATAAAACATTTGAAATGTATGTATATGTTTACACTGTTTTTGTTGAGCATTTTTTTGGCCAGATAACTAGTTTTTCTTTCTTGTTTCCTCCATACACACATTTTCCTAATTTATGTATAAAATTTGACACTGTCAGGTGTTCATTAAATTACCGCACCACTCGTGTAAAAACGTAAGATTTAAACAGCTGATCAGTGATCCGTTATCGTAGTACGTTCGCAATCGACTCTTCAACGCCAACTTTGACCGGAAATTTAAATGAACACCCGATAGATTGTGTTTTAAAATGTTTTTGTGAAATTAAAATGTACAGTACCGAACAATAAACTTTGATCGTCAATATGATTTTTTGACACAATAACATGTGCTCCATTATGAAACGATCATTTCATAACCGATAACATTAGTAGTCATTTTGTTATCTTTGTCAACGCCAAGTGAGGATAAATTTAAATTGACTCCCGATATATAGTAGCAGATTCGGTGTATTTTCTGTTTATTTTATCCGAAAAACAGTGCCTTATGGTTTGTTTGAGGAAGATATAATTTCTTAAAAATTTTGCTGACGAAATAAATAATTAATTTGTTTCTACATTTGCATATGTATATACTGTCGCGAGCAATAAATTTTGGTCATCAATGTCATTTCAAAATTTGGTTAGATTATCACAAATTTAAAAAATGTCCCTGCCTGATTATGCGCATGTCAACAAAGTGTCAAAAAAAAAAAGAGAAAAAATGACAATTAATGTCATACAACATGATGATAGGTTATGATATTTACGACTGTTTTACAATGGAGCATTTTTGAATGCGTCAAAGAATAACCTTGACGACCAAAATTTATTGCTCGCGACTGTACATATTTCCCAATTATTTTAAATAGTGCCTGAAATGAAAGAAGGAGTCAAAGAACCCAAAAACTTGCAATTGCATTGGTTACATTTTCATAAAAATAAATTTTTAGCGTCCGGCTGGACTTTCTGTTGGGCTTAAAAATAACGACGTTAGGGCGTACTTGGCGTCGTTAATAAGAATTTAAGTAATTGAAATCCTTAGATGATATCAGAGCCGGGTTTTAATTTACAACCACATCGCCAACATCAAAAGGAGTGCGTGGCGCAAATGCTTTAATGCCATTAAAATTATTACTCTGGCACGAAATTGCTCCAAATTTGGCGTGTATTCCCACACTTTTAATCGGCAGACGTTAATCACGTAAAAAAATTCACCTAACCGCCGTGAACCGCCCAAAACAGACGCCGCCGTTACGAGAGTTATGAAAATACATTATACAGACTTGACACCCAATTAATTATTTTATGACCCTATTCAATTTATACGCTCCGCCACTTAAAATTTGAATGGGTCGGTCGCCGTTACCCGACCAAGCCAGCAGGAGCAGGATTTTCTTCGTCGAATAAAAACAATCACTGGCGGCATTCGCGCAATTACAACCGATGCAAAATACCTGTACCTGGCTCGGCTTCGATATTCGTGGATGATGTCATGGCTACACCTACCAGATAGCCTCGCCACATTGTCTGTTTGAAAACACGGCAGCAGGAAAGTCGTGTCAGTGTGGTGAAACATGCAGGCGGCATTTTCATTCATATTCACCATCGCCTGCAGTGAAAGTGCGCTATCTGACGACGGTCGATCGAATCAATCGGCGACGACACGATGTCTGGTGATTTTTAACCGGCGACGATGAGGTTCTGCATGACTGATAGATGCTGTTGGCAATCGTGTCAGTACTGGTATGATCTAGCCTAGATGAAAAATGATCCTGATCTGGCTTTGTTTTCGCACCAACATTTACCAACACAGTTAAAGTACGATGGTTTGTTTTGTCCGGCTCGTCGGATATTTATCATGTTTTAAAGAGCATCCCAAAATAATTCGTGTTGACCTAAAATGTTTATCGCAGACTCTTCCGGTATTCTGTTTAACAGCAACATTTTTTTCTAAAGCCACAACGTTAAAAACGTCACTTTTCAGCGTCGACATGGTGAGGCAATCGAAAGGCACGTCCGAGCTTGACTCGCACTGCTCCCGTCACAACTGTCAAAATACTTCGTTTCTCTTACTATTTTAAACGCGTCAAACTTTTAACTAAGCGCTTTGAACATTAAAAATTTGGCATCTCTTCAAGTTTTGAGTAACGTCTCATTAATATTTTAGTGCAGACCCTTCAAAACTGACTGATTCGTCGTGTCAACGCTAGATGTTGTTTGCGTCACTTTACTAAATCCATCATGAATAACAAATATTTTTCGGTGTTAATTTTAACATTGTAAAAAATTGCCAAGGTTAAGTGTGTTAAGTATTTGATGTTTGTTTGATACTATCACGATAAGATATAGCTGTAGTATACGCATTCTCTCCATGGAATACATGTATTTATTTCGTTTAAATGTGATGGTGTTAAATTATTCCAAATTTTACTAGTTGAAGGTAAATACCACTTAAATGATAATGGTACTAAATTGAATTTAATTAGCGAAACTGTTCATACCTAACTAGCACAATTAATCTCAATTGATTTGGTTATTTAATATGAATAATCAGTAGAAATATTGTAGATTCAGCTTTTTGTGCAACGTAAAATTAAGTGACTAACCTTTTAAATTAATTCTAAATTGAGTTTAACATTAGTAATTATTGTATTCATTTTTCCAACACGTAGAGTAAGTGGTGTTGTGTGAAAAGGCAAAAAGCTGGGGTGGGTGTCATAACTTTAATTTGTTTTTATTACCACGAGCGAAAGCCTAATTGGAGCAATTTGAAATGACACTTTTGCTTTTATTTTTTCGCCGCCCGTGATGTAACGACGTCGTGGATATGAGGACAATGTGTCCGGAGAGGTCCTTTACATTATGATGATAATTAGTCGCATTACAATAGTGTCGCGTTGCCGGATAAGTTTATCAATTAGCACTGGCTGCACACGACGAAGATAAAAAAGACGTCGTTTTTTTTTGTCGCGTAAAGAAAGGGAGGTCGTTACACTATTGTATAAGAGGCCACATGTATGACTCGTTAACTCACTTGGGGTTCATTGTATACAACGTAAAATTATGTGAGTAATCCTCACATTTATAATTAGATAAAGTAATTTTGGAAACGCCTTGATACAGTGCCAGAGGCAAAAAAATACAGGCATGAACTTGGAAGTAACTATAATCGTAAAACATAACTGTTGTAATTTGTAATATGTCGGTTGTTTATTTGTTTGTTTGTGTAACTTTCGATATATTTACGATCGGCGTTTCGTAGTGTCGCTTCGAATGCATCTGTTCAATTTTTGCAGTGATGTTTCACCGACACCCCCCGTGAACCAGGGCTCACCAGTGCGGTGCGTCCGTAACAGGATGGACAGCCCGAAAAAGTCGCCCCACAATAGCCCCGTCTCGACGGACAGGGCTATCGTCAAAGTACACTTCCCCAACGGAGGGTTCAACATCGTCAAGTACGGGGACACGGTCGACGTCAAAGGGATAATTTCGACAGTCACCGAGAGATTATCGATAGGAGAGAGATACTACACCGGACTTTATGCGATGAGGTTGTGCAGACCCTCGACGGGAGAGGTTCGTATTTGTTCATCATGTCGAACTACTGAGGAATTGGTGTCCCGCGGCAGGTCCATTGGTTACATCAGGATTTGACGATGAAACAAGTCCAGGAGAAGTATTTGGCCAAGCATCCCAATTCGGAGTGGCGGTACGACCTCAGGATTCGGTATTTGCCGACTAGTCTTCAAGATTTATGTGATAAAGACAAGGTCACGTTTCATTACTATCACGACCAGGTATTGCAAGCGCTTATTTTCCTAGTGCGATTTTTTCATCGATTTCTACAATACGTTTATTATTTACGAGAGCGTGACCGGTGTGTTATTTGTTGCAACATTTTCTTCCTATTTGAGATCACCGTCGACCTTGCGCTCGGTTTGTTTATGTTCGCGTGTTTCAAAGGTGGAAGAGAAGCCTTCGGTGGGGCTGTCTCGCAACTTCGACTTTTACTTGGAAAGTAACCGTCGCGTGTCGCTTTTTCCGACGAGCTTTTTGTCCATTGTTTTCCTCATTACACTTTTCCTCGAATTTCTCCGTTAAAACCAACGAGAAAATCAAGATCGGTATCGTTATTTTTTAATTTGAAAGTGGAAAGCCATCATCCCGTTGGTAATTACCGCGCGCTCGCGTTTTTCCATTTTTCGTTTAATCACATCCTCGCCCCGCTTCGATCGATAAATATTCGATTCGTATTTTTCCAGTTGAAAAACGACTACCTCTCTGACTGCAACCTGCGAATAGACCAAGACGTGGTGATGCAATTGTGCTGCTTAGAAATCCGTAGATACTTTAAGGAAACATTTCCGAATCCGCTCGACAAGAAATCGAATTTCGAGTATTTGGAGCGTGAGATCGGAATGCACAGGTTCATTCCGCAACGAATCTTGAGCACGATGAAGCCGAAAACGCTGCGAAAAAGCATCCAGAGCCAGTTCAAGAAGTACATTAACATGACGGAGATGGAATGCATGTTAAAATTTTTAGAGACATTGTATCTGAATTATAAATTCGACCAAGAGAGGTTCGCGGTAGATTTAGGGAGTAGCTGGTCGGTTCCTGTCGAATTGGTGATCGGGCCAGATCTAGGAATTTCTTATACGAATGTACAGACGTCTAGTACTAAGAGAATCGCGAATTTTGACCAGATCCAAGCGATTCAAACTCTAGTCAGCGACTGCGAGGAGCACAACAAAGCCACTTTGCAGCTTAGAGTAGCCGGAGCACAAGAAATACTGTTTTTTACTTGTCCCACCCTAGAGACGGCCGAGAGTCTTGCCGATCTGATCGATGGGTACTGCAGATTGCACTCAGGAAGCCAAAATTCCATATGGAACAAAAAAGGTAAGTAAATAAGACATTTTTATCTTATCTGAGGATTCGTCGGTGCAGCAGACAAATAGTGTAGCAAGATAGCGATTAGTTTCAAATTAGCTTACAATTATTAGTCGGTTTTCCCGTTTTGTAACTGTTGTTGTTATTTTGCAAGCCACTGTTTGGAAACAGTTTCCCTGTCCTTGTAAAGGTTAGTATTAGTCGGTAGTGCTAGTGATTGCACGTCGTTCCGTTCAATCAAAAATCGTAATTAATTATATCGTTTTGCAGATTCGCATCCTTCAAAACATAAAAGTAGAAATTCTGATAATACAACTGGAACTATGCTTTCAGAAGATTACGCCGAAATTGTTGACGAAGAAGGCGATTACTCCACACCTGCAAGTGAGTCAGACGCACGTTCGCGGTGTGAAATTTGTATTCGCGTGTTTTAGCAAAAAGCTATGAATTGCAACGGGATCAAATCAATCTGGGCGAAATCTTGGGCGAGGGACAGTTCGGAGATGTTCACAAAGGGACTTTCAAAGCTAAAGACGGAAGTCTCGTACCCGTGGCTGTGAAAACGTGTAAAAGAGAGGCGGATCTTAATACAACGGAAAAATTCCTGGAGGAAGCTTGTGAGTGTTGAGGGTTTGTGTTGAGTTTTTGTGTGAATTGTTTGATTTGAAGATATAATGCAAAAATTCGACCACCAGCACATAATCAAATTGATCGGTGTGTGTTCGCAAAGCCCTGTGTGGATCGTAATGGAGTTGGCGAAGTTGGGAGAGCTGAGGGCTTACTTGCAGAAGAACAAAGACAACCTCGACTTGGCCACGTTATTACTTTATGCATTCCAGCTGTCAACAGCGTTAAGTTATTTAGAATCTAAGAAGTTTGTACATAGAGACATAGCAGCTAGAAACGTCCTAGTTAGTTCCCACAACTGCGTCAAGTTGGCCGATTTTGGACTGTCGCGTTCGATGAGCGACGACCAGAGTTACTACAAAGCGTCGAAAGGGAAGTTGCCCATCAAGTGGATGAGTCCCGAGAGCATCAATTTCAGACGTTTTACCATAGCGAGCGATGTCTGGATGTTCGGTACGGATACCCTTCCATGTTCGTCCAGTTTTGTGCAATTTGTCAATTCCAGGTGTGTGCATGTGGGAGATATTAATGTTAGGTGTGAAACCATTCCAAGGAGTGAAGAACAATGAAGTTTTGACGAAGATCGACAACGGAGAACGACTGGCGCTACCTGCGAATTGTCCCCCCAGGTTGTACTCGCTGATGTCGCAGTGTTGGTCGTACGAACCGAGCAAGAGGCCCAGTTTTAAGGAGATTAAAGAGATTTTGAAGTAGGTGGTGTTGGAGTTTTGTGACAGATGATGCTCACGTTTTTTTTAGTGAAATATTGTTGGAAGAGAGGTCAGCAGTGCAGGACACACTTCGGCGAGAGAATCGCAGAGCTGCTGCGATGTCTTGGGGTCCAAACGACGATTTCCTTCCGCCGCCGAAGCCTTCCAGGTACCCCATGCAAGGTTAGTTTTCCGTCGCGGCGCCAATTCCATTTCTAAGTAGATCTAGATTGTTGCACTTACTAAATTTTTTGAAGTACATTGGTAAAGACATTTCATTGGAATTAACGTGTGTTATTTTTTATTTTTCTACTTTAAAATGAAGTTTGTAAGTTTTAAATGAGATTGAACGGTTAACACGGGGGCATCCGTTGTTGCTTTGCAGCTGTTGACTCTACGTC
Source organism: Tenebrio molitor (assembly GCF_963966145.1). Lineage (NCBI taxonomy): Eukaryota > Metazoa > Arthropoda > Insecta > Coleoptera > Tenebrionidae > Tenebrio > Tenebrio molitor. The sequence continues at coordinate 9,418,492 of NC_091047.1, forward strand.
TATGGCATCTTTGGAAGGGATGCCGTCCGGACCTCAGACCTATATCGTGGCCCAAAACCCGGAAGTGTTGGCCCACTTAATGAAAGAGAACGAAACGCGCGGTCTAACCCCTGCAGCGTACACAACACCAGCATCGGTATTTAACACTGTAGCCGTAGATTTCGAAAAGTCGGAGGACATCCCCGAACCGGTCCTGAAAACGTGTCCCATACCCATCCAGAACCTGAAGAAGTTGGATCCCGAGGTTCCAGAGGGCCTGTCCGATCCCACTTACATGAAAAAACTGGGTACGCTCGAAAGAACCCCGTCTAGAACCAGCACCGGAAGTACCACCCCGAAGATGGGATCGCTCGAGAGAAAAATCAGCGACGGCGGCGAGAATCTCTCGCCCAATATGAACTCGTTGGAGCGGAATGCTCATTTGGTGCACAGTTCGCACAGTAGTCTGGATAAGTCGGGAATGTTCAGTCCGAAGTTGGGTTCGTTGGAGAGGAAGTCGAAAAGTAGCTCTCCCAAGATGGGTTCTTTGGAGCGTACCAACAGTCACACGGCGACGTTTTCGCCAAAGATGGGTTCTCTGGAGCGCACCAAACATTCCCAACCGGTCATTTACGATCCCGATTCTATCCCTAATTACCATCCAGATCCTGTGGTGTATCAGTTTGGGGATAAATCCAAAGAGATGCAACAGTTTGAAGAATGTATTTATGATTTTGGGGGGGCTGATGTTAAAAGTTGCGCCCATAAACAGCCGTTCTTCATACAAAAGGCAGTCGATAACAAGTTGCAAGAACAGAAACAGGTTCGAGTCAAGCATGGCTTGATTTCGAATGATGTGTGTTTTCTTATTAGTCTAGTTTTGACGTTTTCAATTGTTTTCGTTTTATTTTATTGGCAGTAACGGCATGTTAGTGCATGAGTAAAATAATGATGCACGGTTGTTTTTGTGTTTGGTAATAATAATAATATATTTTTTTGTGATTTTAGTAGTGTAAACGTGGCATGTTGCACCTTTTTGATTTTTGTATCATCTCACGTTCACGTCCTTGTTTTAGTTTAGTTCAAATTGAGTTGATTTTAGGCCGGATCGTCTCCCCAACAGTCTCTTTACGGCGACCTCCTCTTAGAAAAGGCAAAGTACACTAATCAGTCTAACTTTAATCACAAAATTCTGGAAGAAAAGTTGCGTCAGCAACAGAGAGAATCGGAAGAAGACTCACGATGGTTGGTCGAGTCTGAAACAAATCTGGTAACTTGTTAATAATTCAATGATGATGGAGAAATTCATGTTTTTTTATTTTAGAAAAAGCGGTTGAGCATTGCTACGCCGTCTGGCGAAGCTGATACTCTTCACAGTAACTCGCAGTCTTTAAGTTCACTTCCCAGTAGTCCAAATTCTCCAAGTGCAGCGACTCAACAGTTATCCAGTAGTCTAGCAAACATGTCTTTCAGCGGCAATGGATTACAGAGTAGTACCGGTTCGCAGTGCAGTAGTAAGAGTCATTCGCCATCTGGATCTATTGCTAGTACGATGACGGTGGCGGGGAAAAGCGAACGTAGTCATACTCCCAATAGTGGATCAGAAAATGGAGATGCTGTAAAAACAAAGGTTGGTATTGATGATGTCAGTTTAGAAGGTTTCAATATTCAGCACCAAATATGTGGGTGGGAGAGTTCAGTAAAAAATCATTTCTCTTATTTAAAAAAAAAATGCCAAAAGTCCAAACGACTAAAATATTGATTTGTGTTATGAAGATACTGTCGCGAGCAATAAATTTTGATCGTCAAGGTCAATCTTTAACAGTGGAAAGTGCTCTAACGTGAAACGGGCATAACCTCTAATAAATTCTATTTGTCTTGTCAAGATCTTGTCAACTTTTTGGAAATCGTAAATGGGTTGCCACCCTAGCTTTTGACACATCCGTCTCTATCAGCGAAATATTTTTTTTGTTCGACAGTGTCAGAAGAGAATTTTCTCCTATGTGAACGGATTTTGATAAATGTCACAACTTGTCAAAACGAAACGTCAAGCTAATTTTAAAAGTTTTAAGCGATTTGGAGCCTTTAAGGGGCTCGTCGAACAAAAAAACGTTGTATTCAACTCGTTTCACTCGCGTTTTAAAATGGCCCGCGCGTGCCAAAAAAGGCCCAATTTACACACAAACTCGTCAAATAAACTACTATTACTCTCGGAAAATACGATATTGGGGCTATAATTTTGAATGTTTAGAATAAAACTTTGACAATTTTTTTTATTGACGTTTTATTTACGACACCGTTATTAAAGTTGCTGATAACTAAAATCGTGATTAAAATAAACAAAAACGATATAAAGTCCATTCAAAAATCAAAAAAACACCAACGTGGCATTTTCCTCGATAATTACTATCGGCGTCTAGGGTTAAATTTGTAATTTTGAGGTTAAATGTTTATTAATTGTCTTGTTTTTCTGGGCATGTTTAAGTAAATATAATAAGAGTCAATAAATAATAAATATGAACGAAATTCAAAGCAAGTATATTTTATTTTGAATCAAATAAATGTCATAATTTATAGTTACCAACTTAGTATGAAAAGATATCTAAATACCTAGAGTTTTTTAAATTTTACCAACCTAAAGCAACAGGTGGTGGTTTTTTGATTTTTTAATGGACTTTAGATTTATGTAATTATAACCTGCCAGAAAGAGATGAATTCGTCACCGAGGTAATTAGAAACATGATTAAATTTAATAAGGGTGACGTGATACGGCCCATTGACTCTAATTAAGCAGGCAATATTTTTGATTTGTGACAGTGACAGTGGTGGGAAATTTCAAATGACCTTGACGATCAAGATTTGATGCTCGCAACTGTATAAGGAAGTGGAATAAAATGATGCAAAAAAGTACTACTTTCACTACGATTTTTCGTTTAAAAAAGTGCTACTTTCGTTACGATTTGCAAAAAAATTAATGAAACGTGCTGAGCAATAATAAAACATTTTGAACGAAATTCAAAGCAAATTAATTTTATTTTGAATCAAATAAATGTCATAATTTATAGTTACCAACATAGTATGAAAAAATAACTACCTAGGGTTTTTTAAATTTTACCAACCAAAAGCAACAGGTGGTGGTTTTTGATTTTTGAATGCACTTTACTTACTGGTTAAATCTGAAATATCAACAGCTCTAATTTTTCTCTTTCAAATAATGAAAATGTCAGAATGACAGTTGTCATAAACGAAAACATAAGACAACATCAATTACTTCATTATGTTTTGAATAAAAACGACAACATTGCTAAACAATTGTTGAGAATTAGGGATTTTTTTGAGCATATCTGTTTAGTTTTCACTAAAACAAATGCACCAACATTATTAAAAGAAGATCCTTTTTGAACTGAATATAGAAAGTTGCAAATTTCCAGAAAAAAAAATTGTTGTCTTGTTTCAATTAAATCCTCCTAACAGGGTTATGTCAGAATCCTAAAAAAACGTGCAGCCAATGAGAAGTTATCACGCATTAAATTTACCACAAAAAAAATTCAAATTATTCTTTAGTTTTTGTTTTATACGACTGACCTGTTTTAGCTGACACACGCTGCATACTAAATTATGTATAGACATTTTTTCTTATACAGGGTTATTCTAAATGATTGTAGTCGAAGTAGGCCATGCCCATATTATTACATTTTTGCCGCTTTCATGTGAACTGTCAGTTTTGTCGCTGTCACTGTCATTTTTTAGGTGAAAAGTGCGGTGATGAGGTTTTTATTTATTTTTGTTAAATTAACGATTGAATCCAGAAATATTGAGTTGTTTTGCTCCCAATTTAACTCCCGTGTGTACTCACTTATTCACATAATTTTGATGTTTTTTTTTATGTGGAGCGGCAACCATAAATTTTACATTGAGTTTTCACGCCTACTTCGACTACAATCATTTAGAATAACCCTGTATAAAGTTCATTCAAAAATCAAAAGCCGCCACCTGTTGCTTTAGGGTGGTAAAATTTAAAAAACCCTACTAGATATTTTTTCATACTATGTTGGTAACTATAAATTTACTATCCCACCTCCACCAGGCGGCACGGCAATTTTGCCGGAGTACATACACTATTACGGATATTACTATCAAGTAATAGTGCAGTGCTTATCAACATAATTACCGGCGTCTCGCCTCCGCATTTTGACTTTTTTGTGTATTATGTTCTGTGTCAATGTTAAGGAACTTCCTAACGATGTGACATGAGTATAATAATATACCTTTTTGAATTTCAACTACCAATGTGTTATCTAAATCCAGAATTTTTAAATTTTTTAAAAAGAGATTGCGGTACTATTCCCGTTGCTGAAATTACAAGTGGTAAAATCGAAATTTTTTCTAAACACCAAAGATTTCTCATAGCAACGGAGAGCTCTAAATATTTATTAATTTTTGTGTTATATGTCTGTGTTATATTGTGTGAATTTGGAACAGCTATATCTAAAAGATATGCTTGCTTTTGTTGTTTATTTAAAATTATAATGTCTGGTCTGTTATGCTTAATATGAATGTCAGTTAAAATTGTTCTATCAAAATATAACTTGTAACTGTCATTTTGCAAACAACTTTCTGGTGTATAACTATAATGTGGTTGTGTATTCTTTAATAAATTGAATTTAACAGCTAAATTCATGTGTATAATTTTAGCGAATATATCGTGACGTTTTTTATATTCGCTTTGAGCCAAAACGGTGCAAGAAGAAATGATGTGTTCAATTGTTTCCCCTTCAGTTCCGCAAATCCTACATTTATCAATTATCGATTGTAAACCGCATATGTGTTTTTTATAATTTCTTGTATTTATAACACGATCTTGTATTGCAAATATAAAACCCTCCGTCTCAGGGTGAATATTTGATTTCTTAAGCCATGCATGAGAGGCCTGAATATTAACTTCTGGTTGTTCCAGTTCTTTAAAGTATCTCCCATGTAAAGACTTCTGTTTTATATTTGCTATAGTGTCAGGTATATTTGGCTTAACAATATCTGAAATTATATTATCACTTAAATTTAAAGGTGTGTAGCCTTTATCGGCTGAAACCAAAGCATTAAAAAAGGTGTTATCGCGAGCTCTATTGAGGGAATAATTATTTAGTGAAGCAATTTGATTTTTTAGCAGTATTTCTAGATTTGAAAAACCCCTACCACCGTTTTCGCGTGGTAAATTAAATCTTTCAATAGCAGATTTAGGATGGTGTTTACTAAATTTGGTAAAAAGAACTCTAGTTTTAATGTTTATGTTCTGTAAATTATAGTTTTGGACCATTTTATAACACCGAAAGAATAGGTCAGTAATGGAACAGCATATGTATTAACTGCTTTAATTAAATTATTACCGTTTAATTTTGATTTTAAAATAGATTTAATTCTTAAATAAAATTGCTTTTCTAAATTTTCTTTTATAATTATTATTATATTATGAATTATGACATTTATTTGATTCAAAATAAAATTCAATTGCTTTGAATTTCCTTTATATTGTTTTATTAGCAGCAGGTTTCATTTATTTATTGATTCTTATTATTTTTACGTAAACATGCCTAGAAAAACAAGACACTTAATAAACATTTAACCTCAAAATTACAAGTCTCACCAAATTTTACGCTAGGACTAGACAGCGTTGCCGATAGTAATTATCGAGGAAAATGCGACGTTGGTGGTTTTTTGATTTTTGAATGGACTTTAGATCAATTCAAAAGCAAAGTTTTTGCCGATTTCAATTAATTTTAGGGATAAATTTGGTATTTTAAAAAGTTTTATTTGAAATGTTTGTCAATTTGTGTTATTTCAGACGGCAGCCCCTACTCCGACTGCAGATTTAGATCGAACCAACGACAAAGTGTACGACTGCACGACCCAAGTCGTCAAAGCTGTGATGTCCCTGTCTCAAGGAGTTCAGCAATCTCACGCCTATCAGTATTTGGATTTGGTTCGGAAAGTAGGTTTGGACTTGCGCGGGCTTCTAGCCAGCGTCGACGAGATAGTCAACTTTTTCCCACCGTCAGCGCAAAGAGAGGTCGAAATGGCCCATAAAGTTCTCTCTAAAGATATGACCGAGTTAGTGACAGCGATGAAATTGGCACAACAGTACAGCCAAACTACACTAGATAACGAATACAGAAAGTAAATGCTCGAATTGGTTTGTCGGGGTGAAGTTTCTACAAAACGTTTCGATTTTAGGGGGATGTTGGGAGCAGCCCACGTCCTCGCCATGGATTCGAAGAATCTTCTGGACGTAGTGGACACAATCAGGATGCGGTATCCGCAGTTCAACAAGCACTTGTTCAAAGTAAACGATCCGATCCTGGAATCTGACGGAAACGAGGCCGACTCGTCGGAGAAGGAAGACCCACCCAAGACAGAGGCGCCATCTACATATCCCAATTTGCCGAGTTCTCCTGTAGCTGTTACATGTAGTGTCGTTCCGGTTTACACTAATTATGTCCAGTCCGCAGCCACGTCTTCTAATTTAAGTACAAACCAAGTTGACAGTTAGTTTAATGATGTTCACAGTCTAGGTAGCTTGCCAGGTTTTCATAAGCATAGTAAAAGTTAGTAATTGATTGTGATTGGTGTTTCGTTTTTGTCATTACGGAGAGTAATTTTTCTTATATTGAAATATTTTGAGCTCAAATTAGGTTAATTAGCTTTTAAAGTGAAATTTAAGAAGCGCTTGTCTTGAAAAAATTTGCCGTTCAAGATGGGTTATAGTGGTGGCTCAAAACGAAATCTATTTTTATAAAAGTTCGTATTTAAAATATGATTTTTGAGTTGTTCCAGTGTGATATTTGGAGAAGAGTTGTTTATGAAAATCTCGCTCTAGATTTTTGTAGGATTATGGAGTACACCCTACAACTACAAAATAGTTTTATTTGATTGGTCGTACATTTAAAGCCTTTAATTACAATAGAGGGCTTTCATTGCACACAGTATTACATAATCATTATGGTTGATGCTTTCAAAGTGCGTCTTAATATTAAAAGATTCCCCTCCCTCCACTTGAATTATATTGATTTGTACATTTTTATTTCTAGTTTTTTTTAAAGACTGCATAGTTTATCTAATTTTAATGTATTGTATAGGCTTAATAGTGGCATTTTTATGAATTTTTAAGCAAAGTTTTATAATGGTAATAAATTATATATTGTGGTCTTGAAAAGACGAAGAATATCAAGAGATGTCAAATACTTGTCTATATCAACATGGAAGTAAATATAAGTGTAAAAAGAATTGAAATTTATGTGGAACTTTTATGTTCAATGACTTTTTGTATATTATTTTGTTGTATTATTTGTATATTCGTATTTGTTTTGTTTTCCGGCTTTCAATAAAGTTACAAGAATCAATGCCTTTTATTTCGATTGTGCAGTTTTAAATTATCAAAGAGCTACAATTTCCCGATTTACACTACATTTTTCATATCTGTTAAAATTTGGAAAAAGCTTTAAAACCTTTAAATGTGTACAGTTGTCATTTCGACTAAAATTAATTGTCACTAATGAATTTACAGAACTTCCAAATCCAAATAGTTCTTATTGGGTCGTGATGTCAAAGGTAACCGTCAGTTTAGTCATATATTTCAGCTGAAAGTTGTTACTAGTTTTTAAATATGTCTGTAATGATGTGATTTAAAAAAAAATATTGTAACAAAATTCATTACAAAACGGAAATAACACAACAAAAGTTTTTATTGTTGTGTAACACCTTTTTACTGGTGTATTGTCCGTAACAGTGCCGTATAACGTCAGTTTTGTCATCCATGCAGCATATTTGCTGTGTACTATAAAGGTAGAGCCACCAAAACTACAGCCTTACATATGAACTCTACAACTCCACTTCAGATCCTTCAACTTGGGAATTGTTGAAATTTTATGTAGAAGGTTCTAGAGGTCTGGGACAAAGTTTATTGTTCAATTTGGGTTTTTTGTGAACGTTTGAGAAAAAAGAAACTTTTTGTAAAATAAAATTAGCACTGTTCAAAGATTACCTTCAGGATTTTTTTATGTTTATGCTAAAATTACATAGGTACTTCAAAGTTATTGATCTGAAGGTATATAAAATCTAAATCTGTAGTTTTCACACTAATATACCTACCTACGAAGAAGTTGAGTGGCGAATCGAAATCTATTTCAATACCATTACATACATATTGGGAAATGACATAATGTCAATTGTTCTTTTAAATTAAACTGCGCGCAAATAATAATTGACTTAATTTATATGATGAAATATTTCCTTTATTGAGAGTCCAACGTTTGTGGCGTCATATTTTCTGTGAATCTAAATGACTCTTAACAAATTAAATCATATCATTAGATATGTGTTTAGTCCCGAGTTGATTGTTAAGAGTTAAGACTAATTGTTATAGACAGAAATCTTCTGAACATGTTGCGAAGACCTTTTAGTTCTTTCGAAGATTGTACAGATTAACAAGATTAACAAGAAAATTGTAATTACACATTTGTGACAATAACCTTTGGTTTTTATCAAAAATTGGACTAAACATAAAACAAACTAACTATAAAAAATGTACGAGTATCGAGTGCAATAATTATTATTAATCGTAAATTAAATTTTAGTTGAAAATGAATTTTTTTAGTAGCTACCTATGTACTTAATCAGTAATCAGCAGTCTTAGGATAGAATAGTCCCGGACAAGTCGACCATTATAACTTTGCGTAATACCCTGCTCACATACAAGAATGAAAATTGAAGACCTCCTGTAAGTATCGGGATCGGGAATAACTCCATGAAATTGGTTTTGGAGCAATACAGAAAAGATTAATGGTTGACTTGATTTTTTAGAGAGTTTTTGTTCAATAGGTAGAATTATTGCATCCGTTAAATCAGTTCAAAAATTAAAGAACAAATCATTATTGTTTTTTTTTTCTTCTAAAAAATTACTTTCACAGCATAGTTTTTATTGATAATAATTCGATTTCAAATAAAAGACATACAGGGTGAAATTGAAATGCATCACAATATGTAAACTATAGCATCTTCAATAAGTGAATAAACCGAAAATGTGATTAAACATTTTAAATTCATTAAGGGCCGGTTTCACCAACGCCAGTTAAAGTTAACTGTAGGTTAAAATGCTCCGTTACCTTAGTTACCTATTGTTGTAACAATGTTTTCGTATATTTTAATCTGTAGATAAATTTAACTCACGTTGGTGAAACCGGCCCTTAGTGTAATTTAACTTAATTCCATCCCTGACGAGGCGCTTCTGGACGCTTTAAAAACAGAGTGACAAAACCTTACTATGAATGAAATAACCGAAAAACACTTTAAATACACAGCCGCAAAAACGTGTTTAAGAAAACTAAGAGTGAAAACTAAGTGAAAGAAAAATCAAAGCAAAACCATACCTAAACAGTAACAATTAAATTTTTTTTTTTCAAAATATAGGCTGTGATTTCTAGTAGGTACTATTGGGGACATGTTGGGGACAAATTACTTTGGTCGTCAGAGTCATTTGAGTGACATAAAGTTGTAAATCAAGCATTAGGATGGTTAATCTTATCTTTTACTGTCAACCATTGTCACTGACTGTCACTGTCAGACTCGTCATTGCAAAATATGTATTAAATATCGAAAAATGGGCCACTGAATGAGAAATTCCGAGGAGAATCGCCCTCAAATGTCACATGATTTATATTGACAAATCACAACTCCGAATTATTTGAATAGCAACCAATCACAATTTAATTAAGCGGAAATTTTCCCTAGGGAAAATTTCCGATATAATTGACCTAGGAAGAAATTTTTTCGGGCGATTCTCTTCCGAATATACCTCGGGACAGATATATATCGCCAGAAATTTTCTCTTGCAGTCCAACACTCGTGTTTGTCGCTCAAAATTACCCTCGGGCTAGCGCCCTCGTGTAATTTTCTTGTTATACAAACACTCGTGTGTGAGGACTGCTCGAAAAAATTTCCGGCAATATATCTGTCCCTTGGTATATTATACAGGATGTCCCAGAACTCGCGGATCAAACTTACAGGGCGTTTTCCTTGGTGATAACTGAAAGCAATCGCGTTTAAAAAAAAGGGCAGGGTATAATCGATTTTTTGCAATGAATAATTAAAGTTGACCAATCAGAAGGACGCTGTTAATTTGAATTTCACGTAAATTTAACGAAAGGTTTGAATTGCCTAGCAACATAATTCTAGTAGGAATGGTATGGAATTTCAAGTAAATGTTTGGGTAACTGTAAAGATTTTGACAACGTCAAGTTATAGTTTGATTCGAAATTGTCAAACTTCGTATTGAAATCATGTATACAGCTGCAGAGTATGCCGAAATGCTCATAATTTATGGAGAGTGCCGGCGCAATGCACGTGAGGATGCAAGGGAATATGCAATACGTTTTCCACGACGTTTGCCACATCCAAATTATAACGTATTTCTACGGTTGGTGTACCGTGCTCGAGACACTGGGTCCTTGGTGCCTATCTGACAAGAAATTGGTGGTCCCCCGCAAGAAGTTAGAACGCCACTGACTGAAGATGCTGTTCTTCAGTCCTTTGATGACGACGATAGAAGAAGTATATTTGAAGAACTATATTTACCGCGAACCTATCAATATTTTAGAAGAACTAAATGACAAAATTTACGAAACACTGGTTACTGTTATTCCTAATATGCTTAGACTGGCAAGGGAATATTTAATAAAACGAGTTCGCCTGTTCCTTCAGATGAAAGGTGGTCATTTTGAACACTTGTTATAAATTATTCTTTTTATTTTGCATGTTTCTTATTTCATTTGTTGCATTCTACATCGTTTAGTTATAAATTTGATCTTAAATTTTTACTAATAATGATGCTAAAATAAATAGGTTAGTTCAATCCAGTTTTGTCTTCTTTCTTTCAGAACTGCCGCTATGCTTGATCTGTTGTTCAAAACCTACGTGTAACTCCAGCTTTTTTTGCAATGTCAAGAATGTTCCTAAAAGTCTTTTCTTTCATTTCGACGATGAGGAGTCCCGCTGCGCTAATACATTGCAGATACAGAGCATATGCACAGCAGTCAGGATAAATTTCTTGTGATTCCGATGCACTTCACAGGCCCTGCATATTTCACTTTTTACTAAGATTTTTAAGGTAGTAATATGTATTACTCACTTGACGCTACGTCGCCATTTTACCTTCCATCAACAAAGGTTTAATTCATCATATCCCTCCCGTCAATTTCCCATACCCCTCAAGGTTACAATTGCTCTGGAAATTTTCACTCATAGTCATAACCATGATCATAACAAACCATATTTCATTCATTGCCGGAAGAAGAAACTTCTTGCGTTCTCTGAATTAGATTCTATATATTTGTTCACCTGCCTTTGGCGAAATTATCCCATTTTTGGTTATTTCAAAAGTAGCTGTCACTTTTGACGTCTGTTTCGACAAGTTGACCAGATAAATATTGAAAATAATTTTATTATTCATCGAATTATACGTTGCTTGGCAATTGAGGGAAGGTACTCAATTTTCTCATAAAGGGAAAATTAGATCGAGCCCTATTGGTCAATTTGATTAATTCATAACTAAAAAGCTGTTGCACCCTGAATATTTTTCTAAACGTTTTTTACCTTCATTACCATCAAGGAATATGCAGTTTCAATTTGATCCGCGAGTTCTGTATATTATATGAAATAAATGAAATATAAATCGTAAGGCTTTATTTTTTGAATTAGGTACAGCGATAATTTTTCGATAATTTTTTTTCTTTATACCATACTGTTATTAGGATTTATCAGTACTCAATGCTTGATTGATATGATACCTATAACAGACTAGGCCGTTATTCAAAATTATCAGACCGAGGCCGTTATTTTTGCTACCGTTGCTACGGTTACGGCATAGATGACAACTAAATTTAATTTTTGAAGTAAAGAGAAATGTCAGTCTTACAAATAAATCATCGTTAAATGTTAAGTATTATTGGTATAAAGAAAACTATAAAACAACATACGGCCGATATGGATATAACAGACTCGGTTGATTATAAATACCTCAACCATGTCTGTTATATAACCCATATCGGCCTAATACCGTTATATACTATATTGTCCTTCAAATGTTTTTTTTTTTAATTTTTAAGACAACGGCGAATACTAGTGTCACATTTTTTATTTTTATATCAAATGTCAACATGAGTCGTCAACTTCTGACGAGCAACTTGCAACCATTTTAAAAAATGACATTCGTGGTTGCTAATCAACTTTCGTATTACAACTCGATCATTTCGAAGCACTCAAGTGAATGTTTTTCGACTTTTGCACTTTTCAATGTCAGATTTGATTTGTATAAATACAGTCTCTGATACTGTTATAACTACCCTACCGGACTCAAATGGATAATGTAATCGAACATCTACCGGACAGTATAAAATAAAATATTTTAAATCCTGAATTTTGACATGAAATAAAGGAAAAAATTGTGCTTATTTCATGGTGTATTATTACTGGAAATTATTATTGCACGTAAAAAAAAAGGATAGAGATTTGCATAATATTAAAATGGCTGATATGCCGATGTAATTTGTACCCTTGTATAGTCCCCTTTCCGTAAGCTGTTAGCTCAGGTAGCATGTAGGGTTGGTTGTCTACAACGTGAAATTTTAACGTTGAGAAATGACTTCATTTTTTTCGTTTTTTTCAACTAATATTCAAGTAGGAAACACCACTTTTCGTCTGCGTCACATTCATAACAATATCTAGTGAATGACGTGAGATATTTTCGATATCTCTTTTCATTTTGCCTACGCAGCTTCCAAGCAGAGCATTTTATTTGTGGTTTTTCAACAAATTCGTCAAAACAAAATTATATTTTTCTCTTCATAGTTCACTAATAGAAATGTTCATAATTTATGTAGTAAAGAGAGAAAACGTTCATCTCGTACTGTTTTCTCAAAAAACGTGATCGAAAATCCACTTTTTCGACCGTTTCAAACTCAGGTAAACGCGAGCCTTAAATCACCCACTCACAAAACTCTTGCCGGCGAGTGTAATCGTTTGGTTGCAATGTTTGCACCCGCTGAATATGATAGGGTATAGTTTTCCCATTTATAATTTGGTTTTATGGCAGTGCAGTTGCAGTAATTATTAGGGGCTGGGGTTGTGGTTTTGGCAATAGTGAAGATATTGTAACCTGGTCAGACAACAGACAGACCTTCTTTTACAGTCCTAGGATTTATGGCGGTAGTTGCCTATTGTCGGGGTATTTAACTCCCTGACAACAGGGCTGGTAGCAAAACCAAATTAGAAATGGGAACACTATACAACCATTGTTCTTTAAGACTGCGACGTACAACTGAGAAGCTTGAAATTCACAAACTAACTGCCGGGTACTTGTTGACGGTTTTTTTCCACAGTCTCTAGAATTTGGGGTTCGAGGTCTAATACCCCTGGCGTACGCTCTTAGCACCTGTCCACACTTCTGGTTGAAAAGTATGATTTTCCCGTAGACGCTGTACAACCACGCGCCGTAAACTTTTTACAATACAAAGCTTGTGCCCTTAGTCAACACCATCTCCACAAAGTACCATGGATATGGTCATTTCACTATTGGTATAATTTTCCCCGATAATGACATTCTGAGACGCAAAATTCTAAGCAAACATGGCATTTCTGTCCTCATGTGGATCTATAGCGCAAAACTAAATGCACGTGATTTTCACAATTGGTCTGAAGATCCTAGGGTTTTAATATTGTGATGTATTTCGATTTCACCCTGCATTCATGTGGGATGTGGGGCGATATTAAAGGCAGATGGATGTTAGAATAGTACAACGTGATCAAGAATGACTGAATCTGTTGGTAACAATGAACGTTTGAATGATTTTGGTACCATCAAAGGGTCAGTTTTGTAAAAGCATAAACATACCCGACACAACCTATTTTTTTTTTTTTAATGTCGTGTCAAGTTAAAACATCCGGTCAGTGTCAATTACGAAACAGAAAAACACCAATATTTTTCAATTGTTTCATTGCCAACAGACTCAGTCATTGTTGATCACGCTGTATAATTTTACTTATTGCTTGGTCTAGAACTGAAATAACCAAAATAAGAAAACAAGTTTAATAATTTATTGACATTATTTCTGATTATAGTACCTAAGTAAAACGAAACTGCTCTGTCAAAAATATCAGAATGACAATACAATGCACAAATAGTATATTAAAAAACAAGTTTCATAAGACCAGTCTTGAAGCACGAATTCAAGTTTAAAAAACGAGTGGCGCAGTCACGAGTTATTTTAAAGAATGAGTGCTTCGAGGTCTTATGAAACGAGATTTTAATGCTATTTTTTGTAATTTGCCCTTTTTAAGCCGTTTTTGAATAAAAATGTTTACTTTAATCAATTTAGGGATTTTTGTGGCGGTTGGTAATGTCTTAATTTTAAAAGTAAAAATTTGATCTAGACGCCTTTTGTTTTATCCAAATTCTGTCACAAAACACGAATATGGAATATAATCATGATAATCTTGCATGTACTATGGCGGCCAAAAAATTTTGGCCGTCACTTTCTTGACATTCAAGTAAAGTGTAAATAGACCTTTAGGAATCGTAACCTCACTTTCGATTCTTGTCATTTTGACAATCAATTTAAACTGTTTGAAGCTCAGATATTCCAAAAAACCGACGTGAGGTAAACGTTCTGTGTATATGCCGTTCACGATTATTTTAAAAACGCAGGAGGCCGCAATATTTTTTTGTTAGATTGGCGTCAGGTCCTGTCATATGACGTTTCGTTTTTAAATATTCGCATTGTTGTCAATTCCGTCATTAATTTAGTTAATAAGAATTTACCCAGAACTGCCCTACAAATATGTATGTTTCATTTCAATTACAATTTTACGATTATTGTTCCTAATGCGTTCAATTATTTAAAAAATGTAGCAACTTGGGAGCGGTGTTCGATTGAATTATAACCTAAAATAGATTTATTACGACAAATCACAGTACTGCCAACTAAAATGTCAGATTTTCATAGATAGTCCGAATTTGAAATAATCGTGAATGGTTTATAGTATAAATGACAAAATAATTTTGAGTTTTGAAATTTATCACCCAAAAAATAACGTTCATAATCAAGACGGTAATCATGATGACAATAAAGTACGGATTACAATTTTTTTTTTTTTGAATTGACACAATGACGGCCAAAATTTTTTGGCCGGCATAGTACTATCGCGGCCAAAATACTTTGGTCGTCAATGTGACATAAATGACATTCAATTGTAAAGCAAACTTTAGGATGTTTAACCTTATTTTTTACTACTGTCAAAATTATTTTAATCTATCAGTGTCATACGGGTGGGGTAAATCCCAGCTGCGGAGGCAGGGTTCAAAAGCAAAAGATCAACATGGTCGCGGTTTAGACAACCTTCAGAAGCAAGTAAGACGATTCTATATTTATCAAAAACTGAAGCTGCCATATTTTTGACAAGAATAATTTGAAATTGTCATGTATATTGACATTAATACTTGATTTACATTTGAAGTGTCAAAAAGTGACGACCAAAGTATTTTGGCCGCGATAGTACGTACCTTAAAATACCTGAAATTGCTAAAAATACTGTCAAATTTTTCTACTGAACACTTCCAGTTCTTGACACATTTTCTAATTTAAACTGACATGCATGATAAGATAATTCCGCATCAAGATTTGTCAGCATAAAAATTTTCTTAAAATGTTAATTAATGGCTATAATGACATCGCAGATGATGACGTCGCGTTCGTTAATGTCTATTAGAGAATCAAAATGGAGACAAATTACAAAAAATATCATTCTAATTAGGTAGCTAGTTGTTATTCACAAAATTCTTGTTTAAATGTACTGTCGCGAGCAAAAAATTCTGGTCGTCAATGTCACTTCAGAATTTGATTAGATTGTCACAAATTAAAAATTTTTCCCTGCCTGATTACGTCCATGTCAACAAAGTGTCAAAAAAATGAGAAAAAATGACAATTAATGTCATACAACATGATGATATTTATTTACGACCGTTTTACAATGGAGCGTTTTCTGTTGTGTCAAAGCATGATTTTGACGACCAGTTTTTTTTGCTCGCGACAGTATCAAAACAAAAAGATTATTGACATCTCAACAACACAAATACTTTGAAGAGTTCCTGTTTAAAAAGAAAGATATTGGCTGTGTGCGCCCTTACTTGACTTTCCCTTCGCATTTTCAGCCGCTCTGGAATAACTACATAAATTGGGGCATTTTTGAATTTCCATTTGAAATTGCCATTATTCGATCACGGAACGGTTTATTCGCGTAAATGTGCATAAATCAGATGATAGTAACGTTGTAAATGTAGTTCCGATTAAAATTTATGATTGTTTAATAAAATATGTATGTAATGCAGGAATCAACATCTCAATTTGACAAAATTCCACCGAATTTATGGTAAAGTAAGCAATGAGGACACACTGGATTTTGACTCCATAGTAATCCGGTCGTGTGTCGTAGTACGCCAGACCTATTTCGGTGTCACAATTGATAAAAAAATGTAATCGCCACCCACATTTCAGACTTCTTGTTTTGATGGTCAGACGCGTGTTATGATGATGTGTTTCCTTTGTGTTGTCGTGACGTGCGAAGGCAAGGCCACACGTTTAAAAAACTTTCAGTATGATTAATAATTCCAACTTTAGCAACCCCTGAACCAGAAATTTTTAAATTTGTATAATATTTTATCGGGGTTTTTAAAGTGAGACTAAACGACACTTTTTATGTCAGTCCAATAAATTAAGAATGTCACGTTCAGGGTCAATGGATAAGGATAAATAGCGTCAATAAATCTTGCAATAAAATGGGTCACAATTTTCTAATTGAAGTTCCTCTCACACTACTCATCTTTCTACAATATAGTAACGGAAAATGTCTGTTGCACGCGTCGTTCTCCTTCACTTGTTCCTGTTCGTCGCGTGTGCCCAAGGTGGACCAATCCCTTCGGTTATCCTGGTCTAATTTTTTTCTGTTAAAGGACGAAAAGGAATCGGGGGCACCGAGCAGGACTGGGGCTACATCACCGTGCGTCCGAGTGCCCACATGTTCTGGTGGCTGTATTACACCACCTGTACCGACGTTTCCAATTATACGGACAGACCATTAATCATCTGGCTGCAAGGTGAGCTCATTACCGTCGACAATTAATGTTATTAGCCTTCGTTTCTTTCGTAGGTGGTCCTGGAATGCCGTCCAGCGGTTACGGGAATTTCCTGGAAATAGGACCTCACAATTCCAGTTTTTACAAACGAGAAGGGTCGTTCGTCGACAATTTCAACGTTTTGTTTGTGGATAATCCCGTCGGGGTCGGCTACAGCTACGTCTCTGATTCCGCTACGAAATTAGTCACTAATGGAGCCGAAATTGGGGAGGACCTGTACAGTTTTTTTAAAGTGTTCATAACCGAGCGCCACCCGGAATTCAAGAATGTGCCCATTTACGTTTTTGGGGAGTCTTATGGTGGGAAGATGGCCACCGAGTTCGTCTATGCTCTGACTCAGGTTGGTACGGTGATTGGTCTAAAGATATTTTTTGCGAAAGTGGCAGAAAGAAACGTTGCGAAAATATTTTGTTTTATATAAAGGTACAGAGGTTTCAGTAAACTACAGTAGCAACGCTGTCACGGTTTGCCTCAGGACTCCAAACACAGTTGTCAATATGTTTAGGCTTTATTATTTATATGTACGGGCAATGTTATTGATACTCTTAGAAAAACATGTATTTATTAACTTTAACTTATCTGAAAAAGGAATAACAAAGTAATCACAATCAGATAATGGCATAACAGAAATAAAATAAAACAACAACAAAACATAGTCATCTAGAGGTATTTTCATATTTGGTGGCGGAAACAAAAGACTGAGAAATGTCACAAAAATGTATTGTCAGTGTCAAATTTTCATAAACGCCGTAAAAAGGAATGTCTAGGTAAATTTAAATTTTCGCTAAATAGAAAAAAAAAATAAATTTTAAGGAAACCAATTTTTGTCAGTGGTTCAAAAGGAAAAGTTATTCTCATATAATCAAACGTATTACAAACTTTGTCTCTAGTTCGACAATGAATAACTTTCTTATTGCCAATTTGCTGCATTTCTGTCGAAATCACGAACGTCTTTGAGAAATTTGACACTGACAATACAAATTTGTGACATTTCTCAGTCTTTTGTTTCCGCCATCAAATATGAAAATATCTCTAAGAAAAAAACGAAGTAAAAGATTTCTTGTCGGCTTATAAGTTACATTTGATTTAGAAAAACTGGGTTCAGATGTTTCTACTGTTATTATAATATTGCCGTTATAACTTTTTATCTGCTCCGCCCACTAAAATTGACCAATCAGAATCAAAGCCAGATTCAATCTGTACAACTTTCCATCACATTTGCCACGTAAAAAAGTTAAGGTTAGAATTTTGCTGTCAAGTCCACAATTATTGTTTTAGGTTATAAAAAATAAAATGTCATTAAGACAATTCGAATGTCAGAAATTTTTAGTGTGTAAATCAGATCGTCTTAACAACCTATTTGATTGGTAACTAAGAAAATGAAATGGGCGGGGCCAAGGCGGTCTAAAGTTACAGGCCAGGACACTGGCTACGTTGCCACATTCTCTGGTAGGCCATTCCATGACCTACGATGTTCCTAAAATTTTGAAACCAATTCGACATTTAAAATAAATTTTGACAAGTCCTTGGTCAAATTTGTCAAACTGAATTAAAAGCGCCTTTAAGTGTTGCGTACCAAATTGCAACTCAAATTATGCGTCTTCTTCTTCCAATTACGTAGGTACCTGTATTTAAGTTTCCATCAAATGAGGAAACAAACCCAATTTGGAAAGAGAATTTAAAAATCGAAAAGTGAAGAAATCGCAAAAGCAGCCATGCTTGTGCTAAATATTTTAGGGGAACAGATATAAATGGGGACAAAATCAAGCGACTTCTACCAAACGCGGTGCAAATAACTTCTAATTACGAAGAAATTATATTTTGGGAGAAAATAATCAAAATTAGTAATGACCACACAATCACTGGGGAAAATCTTTTGGCTTTAAAAAGGAATATTGAAATGAGACTGGGAAGCAAGTTACAAGGAATGGGGTGCGATTTAGGCAATAGGGAGAACAAAATTGTTATATTTAAGTTGCAAAATGCCCACCTCGCGTTAGTTTATAACCAAACAGTTTCAATAGCCCGGAACGCAGCAGAGCATCTGAAATAGTATCAGTAATGAGCATCGTTATTTTTCTGTCCCCAAGGTGGATTTAAACTGTATATTACAATGCGATAATGCATTTTTGAACTGTCGCAAAATTAGATCACTCATATTTGACAAATGCAAATTCAATGACAGGTTTAGTGGATTTCGAATTTTTTCACCAAATGTTGGTGAAGCAATGTTGCCAGACTGTGGTAGGCCATTCCATAGCACACTGTCTTTGGTCAGTGTCATGGCCTGGTAAATGAAGATCGCCTTGGCGGGGCAGATAAAATGTTACGTTGTCCTTAGTATAGTCATATCTGAAACAAAAAGCAAGCAGTCAATAAATAGTTCCGAAAAACCACTATCCCGTGAATAATTTTTTTCTCAAAATAAATTTTATTAAGTAGCTCTGTATGTATGGATCATTTTCTAAACATTGCTGGAAGTACAAATATCGTTTAAAACTCGAGAATTCAAAATTTGAAATAGGTTTCTAATATCATTCAATCTATTTTTAACTAGCTAGATTATTACCTAGATTTGTTGCGGAGTAACATGTGTTAATGTTTTCAAAATGTTCCTGTGTCTGAATTTCAAAGTTAGAGAGTCATACTTTGAACCCTATCCTATAGTATTTAATCGTTTCAACTTAAGGATGAACTGGAGTAACATTGAAAAATGGCGAAAATTGCTCAAAATTGGTACAATAGTCCTTCTATCCATGCTAAAGTACTGTGCCAAATTTGAAAAAATTTGGTAGAGGAATTTTAAAGTTATTATCTTTTAAAGTTTCGGGATATTTTACACGCGATCTTATGAGAAATCGATCAATGCTCGTATATAAATTGATAAAAAATATATTTCAAAATGGCCAATTTTTCTTACATTTTTCACACATAAAGTATCGATATCGTAGAATTTTCTAATGAATTTACAAAGAAAGTTGGTCGAGGATTTTCCATGTAATCGCTAATTATATATGGAAAAACACGGTTTTTGAGGTTATGTACCTGTTTTAATTTCAATAAAACGTGAACAAAATGCATATAATTGACGTCGGGATGCAATATTACACTCATATCGCACGTTTTACTATTGTTACGTTAAGAACTTTAACGGAAATGCAATGAAAATTGAATTCAATGTGCTTCTGTTTACTTTTACGTACTTACAGTCTTTGTCAAAAGATTGTAAAATCACATGCAAGTAGTTATCTAAATATCAAGAAAATAAACACAAAATTTACTTGCAACTGATTACAATTCGTTTCCAAAAATTAAAACTTTTTTTTCAAATATTGATTCCTCGTAATAAACGTTTCATAGCATTATAAGAATTCCGCAACTTTTTGCTGAGATTGTTACTCCAGTTCATCCTTAATTTTTCCATTACTGTGATCTTTTAATACTGTTTCGAATTTCTTGTGGACTTCCGTAACACCCGAAATAAAGACCTGTCACATTGTAAAGAACCACTGTGGTGCAAATGATTGACCTGTTACTATGACAACTCGTATGAAAGTTAATGCCAAATATGTGCGATTTGCATGACTGATGTTCAATCCAACGTGAACAGGATATATTATACATTTTTGCTTTGTCCATAGATCGTGGAAGTCAATAAAATTAGTTAATCAGTTCATTTCAAAATTGTAGAGTACTATTTTGGCCGTCACTTTCTTGACATTCAAGTAAAGTGTAAATAAACCTTTAGGAATCGTAACCCCACTTTCGATTCTTGTCAGTTTGACAATCAATTTATTGTATTCTCAATTTGGTTGTAGGTCGTAAAATTTTATTGCATATTATGAGCGATTAACGGTTGGGTTTGAAAAGGTTGGGAAGCGGCGCGTGCCGTTTGCCGTACAATGCAAATATACAGGGTCTCCCAGAACTGGCGGACCAAAATAATACGGTGAATTCATCATCTTCTGGGAATAATAGGAAAAATGTTCAAAAAAATCTATCTTAAATAGTGATTAGGAAAGAAGCAATTTAAACTGACCAATGCTGTTGTTGATGTTAAGTTACCTATTAATTAGTTTTCCTGCTTTATTTGTAACTATGGATACTTTTCAAATGATGCATATGCATTGTTGGGTATCCGCATTGTTTGTGCAATGACGGACGTTTTTAGGTTATAGTATTTTTCAGGTTATAGTATTTCTGCTAAGATGTTCCCTATTGGGAAAATGAACTACGTACTCCTGAGGAGCAACTGTGGCACTCTCATCACACTGTCCACATAAGACAAGCATATCAAAATATTCTGAAGCGTTTTTAATGACTTGTCAGAATTGTCAGAAATAATTTATTATGACATAATATTCAATTATAATGTCTTTGCAACAATCAAATTTGTTTCGATAGTTACCAATATAATTTTTAAGGTAATTTTATATCTACACGCGATTGGTCAATTAAAAACGTTCTTATTTTAAAATCCAATGAGGATGGATTTTTAAAAATATTTTTCCTATTATTGCCAGAAGATAATGATTCCGCCAGTTCTGGGAGACCCTGTATAAAATGTACAATACAACCCTACTTAAAATATTACCTGCTAGCAGTAAACTAGGATTTATAAGCCCTGCAAGATCTTTAACTTAAAGTACCATAAAATTTTACGACCTACAACCAAATTGAAAATACAATAAACTGTTTGAAGCTCAGATATTCCAAAAATCCGACATGAATGAACAAAATTAGAGCAATCGTACATAGATAACCTGAGGTAAACGTTCTGTGTAGTAGAAACGACAAAATAATTTTGAGTTTTGAAATTTACCACCCAAAAAATAACGTTCGTAATCAAGACGGTAATCATGATGACAATAAAGTACGGATTACAATTTGTTTTTTTTTTAATTGACAGACAATGACGGCCAAAATTTTTTGGCCGGCATAGTACACCTAATTTTCTATAGTGTGAAATGCACTTACATTTTTTTGTTAATGATCAATGTCAATGTCAACAATAGATTTCATTCATGTCATCGGAGACCGACTTATCGCGGAATCAGGGGATTCAAAATCTAAGAAATTCCTTTTTGAGAGGATTTCCCTTGCCATTCAACGTGGAAACGCTGCAAGCATTCGGGGCACTTTTCCAGATTCTGCATTATTATCGGAAATTTTCGCATTGTAAATTAAAAATGTTATTTAATAAACATTTTTTTATGTCAATTTTGACAAACAAAATGCCTAATCTAACCGAAAACGCGAAAATGCTCATTCTTTCCAAATTAGAAGAAGGGTGGTCGATCAGGAGGGTAGCCCAGTATTAAAATAATGGTGTTCTAAAATATCTGCGACGTTTTATGTTGTCAAATTTACCTAACCTATTTAAAAATATGACGTTCAAAAAGGCATCTTTACATGTGGAAAAAAATATAGATAATAAATCGACTTCTTGATTTTTCAGGTGTACTCTATAATTTTGAAATTAACTGTACGTGATCATCAAGAAGGATTGTTTAAGTTGGCAATACTGAATTTTATTTTTAAATGGTACAACTGGAGTAACTCCCGGTTATTGACGACTTGACACTGACAGCCGCATCATTGACAGATAACATTTGACATTTCAAATTAAATTAAACATGCTGGTGAATTTGTTCGAGAGCCTAAAATGAAGATTTAATTTATGTTTAGAGCAAAATGGGGGCACTTCGAACATTTCTTTTAGTTAATTTTTAAATTTCTTCTGTAATTTCTTTTTTCTGTTAATTTTTACTCTCATAACCTACCATTTTGTCATGTTACGTCAGATATCTGTCAAATAAATCAACGAAACATATCCCTTTGCAGTGTTGCAAATAGCCCAATAAAAAATGTTCTTAATTGTATTGCCAAATCAAACTGTCCTTCTTGATCACCCTGCAGTTATTTTCACAGTCAAATGTTTTTTTTTTATGTTTAATACATATATGATTTCTACATTTACCATTTTATTTTTTCTTGATAAAGAATTCAGTTATTAATGCCAAAGAACATAGTAAAATGTAAGAACAAGAATACTCTTGAAGATAAGTAATTAAGAAATGAATGAAAAGAAAAAAAATAGTGATCTCTTATTCTAGATTTATGGGATTGGCCCACTGGCACCGTCTAGAGAAATTAACGAACGTTAACGATCTTAGGATGCTTGGTTAGAATTCATTTCTCATTTAACGTAACCAAGTGCAAATTGAATCTTTAATGGAAAATGACTTGATTTTGGAGTAATTTTATCTTATTTCCAGTACCTATCTTAACCAATAATATATGATTTTTATAAAATAAATCGCCACTGAGCGTCATGAAAAGCAAGATTCTAAAAGTAAATATTTTGTATATTTATTTAATATCAACCAAAAGTGTCTATGACAGTTCTTTTATTTTGAAAATTTAATTAACAGTAAACAACACATTTCCAATTTTTCATTTATTTCAATCCTTGACCGTTAATTAAGCGAGTTTTACAGAAGAGAAAAAGCGAAAAGGTGAACCTGTGCAATTTGAAAGGTCTTGCTTTGGGCGCCGCTTACATTTCCCCGATGGACTATGTAAACCATTACGCCCCTCTGGCTTTGAACTTGGTAAGTTATTTTTAATTTTGTGTTTTTACAATGAAATGTTGACTGAGGTAATCCAGTAAAGTCTTGTAATTTATTTGACATTCTTTATAATTGAATTTTCTGCTTGAAAAGGGATTAGTCGATAAGCGGGGCTTCACACGAATTGATGAATTGACCAAACAAATTCAAGTTTTAATTAACAAAAAGGAATTTGAAAAGGCGCACGATACCCAAAATACTATCACAGATTGGTTATGTTTTGAGACCTTCGGAATTGATTTGTACAACATTCTCGCCAAGACCAACGCAACGCGGATCCCCCGTGAGTCGAAATATTTTTTTCACCAGCACTGTTAACCTTCTGACATTTTATGAAGAGGTCTGGGATTACAAGCCTCTCTTCGAAAACATCATGAACAATGAGGTCAGAGAAACATTAAATATCACTGCCAATGTTACCTGGAAGTTTGTCGGGGATGATGTCTACAAGTCTCTTAAACCGGACGTAATCAAGAGCATAACGCACAAAGGTGAGCAAGATCCGACACTCTTTCAACTAAAATAATCCACTCCACTTTCAGTTGAAACAATTCTCAACACGACCGACGTAAAAATTATTGTCTACAACGGAATTTTAGATTTTTTAGTGAACACCGCCGGTAAGTAAGATTTTAATTGATGCGAGTAAAGTTGCTGTGACATTTTTAATTTTACATTGTGCCAGGGGGTTTTTCGAAAACTTTTTTAGATGTTAATTAGATAACGAAACTCTGAAAAAATTAGCTTGGCTTGTCAGAGATTCAATTAACCTATCAAAAAATTAATTGTTAATTAATATCAGGTACGATATCATGGTTGGATGGCCTGAAGTGGCAAGGACGAGAGAGGTGGTTCAATGCATCCCAGAGCGCTTTGATACTCGACGAAGTAACCGAAGGATACTCCAAGAGAGTGGACAATTTGGTATTTTATGCAGTATTGAGGGCAGGACACAGCGTAAATAGCCTTTCAACTGCAGCCCGAGCTTTGATAATTGGACTTTTCCAGGTACCCATAGATAAATTACCGGTTGTAAATGAGATCCTGCGGTTGGAACTATTGAATTGACGAGTTATTGCACGTTTCTTCTCAAGCAAAGCAAGTAGACGGTTTCGACGATGCTTAGTATCGAAGCTCCGATGAACAAGCCAGCTGTCCCCCCAATAGAAACTGTAAATAAAGTCCTGTTTATAAAAAAACTCTGTATGGAAATGCATCCGAACCAACCAACTAAATCCATTGTTGTTCGAACGACTATGCGTTTAAATCGCGAGGTGGGGAGTGACTGCAACTTAATAAAAATCTCTCCGTGGGAGCTTTTCACGCTGAAAAGTGGTAATAAAGATGTGGACTTTACACGAGTATTTTGTGCTTACCCTTTTGTATTTGACACGACTTTATATTCGGGCTCGATGCAAGAAGGCAAGCAATCACAAACTAATCCCGGCTTGTCAAATCCTTTGGCGTGAAGTCTATTTACTGTCTCTGAAATATGAAATGTTTGAACATTTACCTTCGTAATTTGCTTACTTGTTACCAAAGTTGTCAGTTAAACATTTCAAGCCTTCGATATCGCAGTACTTTCCTCTGTCTATAAAATTACGAGAGTTAGCCGGAGCGACTCTTAATCTATTTACCGACTTAAAACTGGCATCAGATGGTGAGTGCAGTTGCATAGATCGATATGGGCGTCAGCGTGACATTGTACCACACAAGTGGAGTAGCTGTGGTACTCGTGCACAATTAACTCGTCGGGCTTTTCTTCGGGAAATCGGCATCGCCTCGTGCCTACCGGCAAAGTCCTCACGTTCTCGTCATTTTCTATTTCAATCACCTGAAAGAGGCAATAAATGCAGGAACATCAGTGCACTCAGCGACGACCTACATTTATTGAAATATTGTAAGTTTCTCCCAGCATGACGTCCTTCCGCTGGTCGGGATCGGAGTTTATAAAAGGAACGTCCTCCCGGGCGTGGAAGTACAGCTGCAATTAATAAGAGAATCTTTGAAACTTGCTGAAGCAATTTTTCGATTGCCAACCCGCACGTCCTCGATGGTTTCGACGAAAAGCGCGCCGGGCCCGGTTTTTCGATTGGAATAAAAATAAAATTCGTGGTGGCGTCGCGACGGCTTCCTGCAAAAATACCTAATTAATCACTCCGATCCGTTTCAATAAGCAGATCGCACTTTGTGTGGAGAGAATTGAATGAATAGCATATGCCATACTCAGTTTCCAGCGGCAGGAATTTCTCGCAGCAATCAAAAGAGACCTCGTTCCATTTACATTTGGACAAAAGTTGAGAGCACTTCTTTCTAAACTGAAAATAATCGCGCTACGTAAAAATGAAACGCGAAACTCGAAATGCGCACTTTTTCCACAGTTTCGGAGAAATTCAATTTCTCACAAGTGGTACATGGTGTGTGACAGGAATAACAGCTGCCGGTAAAAAATATCAAATCTGCAATAAATTGCTGTACCGCCTCGTTCTCCTCCTTGTTGCTGAAACGTAAAGCTCGTTTTTAATTAGATTATTGGGGAGATTTACTTGCCCAGTCCAGGGGACCTCCGAACTGGTTATTTCGCAGAGTGTAATTGCTGGGAAAGAAGTGTTCCAGTTTAAGTATGCGGTCTCCGTGACGAAACTGATGGCGCTTTCGGTGTATGACTTGTATGAAGCTTTAAACACCAGGATCATGCCGTAAAAGCTCAGAATGAAGATCGCCGTCCAAGTTAATCTGCTTGCAGCGAGGAATGAAACAGTCAAGAATGTGCAATGTGCAATGCAAATAAACTACCTTATTAAAAAGTGTCTTCTTTCGTCGGCCACATATTTCAAGCCGTGCAGGTTGGTATTTTTTCCATAATATTTTACCCGAGCAAAATCCATTTTCTCTGGAGGCTGACACGAAAAAGAACAAAGTAGCTTCCATTAGGTACATTAGAAATTATTTTATAACCCGTTACCAAAATGGTGAAAAAGATAAACATCTATCCATCACAATAGAATCTATTATGTATGTGAATGTAGTATCAATTATCACTAAAAGGATCAAGTTCTGTTATTGTTATTTTTAAATGGAAAATGCATTAATGGATTTCTTTTTTAATTTCATTTCCTATCAGCACGAACTATATCTACTTTGCTGGTATAAATGTTTAAAACTTGACGGTTTGCCGGTTAATTTATTGGGATTTTACTGACACTTTTACTTTCCTGCACTATTCCGTATATGGCTCTAGGGGCCAAGATGAGATCACAAAATAAGCGTTTTGCTTAAATTTTTTATATAGGAATCGCCTCCGGAGTAATGGTATAAACTTTTATCTCTTATTGGAGCCGTGTACGCCTAGGACTAACCCATAAAATTAATTTGTGAAATAGTTTCGTTTCCCACTTGCACTAACTTTGTGGTTTGACATTATAATAATGCGTCTAAAATGACTATTGTTTAGTTGTGATTTATTTGTAATAGATTGCTACTGAAGTTACTGAATCAGCAAATAATATGGAAACGGTGGTCGTAAATTTATACGTCAGTGAATTTACAACTGTGATTTGTATCCACAATATAGTGAAAACGTTTTGAATGATGTTTTCTATGTTTTTTAGAATTTTTTACTGCATATAAATTAAATAATTGCATTAAATTGCTATACAGGGTTATTCACGAGAGAGTTACTTCTGAATTTCTTTTTGCCGCAACCCATTATACATATTATAGCAACAACTTCTTGATCTCAAATTTTGAAAATAATTATAACTGAATCCACGATGGCTCTTAGTTTTGTATTTTTGACTTAATCCAAAAAATCAAGTCAATTCGAAAATAGTTATTTATGCAACGAGTTTCTGTGTAAATTGTGCTTTTCTAATTGCCCGAGGGACAAGATTAAGACACGACCTTAGCGAGGCCTCGAAGGCAATTAGAAAAGCCTAATTTATCCAGAACCGAGTTGCATACAAAATTTTATTGTTTGAAACGACGTCCCTGAAGCTTCCAAATCTTTTAAAATGGTTTCGCATTTGCTTTTGACAGTTTTGACAAATTCTTCAAGACCTGTCAGAAATGTAACGTTGAATATGTTGTCTAGGGCAACGGTTCGTTATCTGCTCACTTTGCTTTACGGCAATTAAGAGGCAGTTTACAAAGGAGAAAAATGAGAATTTATGACAGTTGAAAACAATAAACGTATTTTTACAATAACGACGAAAAGATGGAAAGTGTGGAAAGATACTTCGAAGTAATTTGAACACCTTTTACATTAATTTAATTTGTTAATTTATTTGTTGAATTTTGATTAAATACAAGTTATCTGTCAATCTGACATTTCTAACAAATCTATTCAAGTTACTTTGATTTCTAATTTAAAAGAAATAATACATTTGATTCAGTAGTTTGTGCCATTGGTATTGTTGGTTGCGGCAAAACAAATCATAAGTAACCCTCTCGTGAATAACCCTGTATGTACGAGTATTTTTCCTTAAAAATTACAATATACCCGATGACAATTAATATGCAATTAAATTATAACAATGCTTTCCTGCATTAACAATTTTTTGACTACAAGACAAGTTGAATAAATATACAAGGTTATTCACGCGAGGGGCATTTCTGAATTTCTATTTGCCGCAACCCATTATACACATTGCAAAAATATCTTGATTTTAAATTTTGAAAATAATTAGAACTGAATCCACGATGGCTCTTAGTCCTGTCTTTTTGACGTTAAAGCAAAAAAATTTTGTCAATTCGAAAATTTTGTTTTTACAATAATGACGAAAATACCCACATGCTCATTTATGGAGAACATGACATTTCTGACAAATCTATCCAACTTACTTTGATTTCTAATTTAAAAGAAATAAGACATTTGATTTAGAGCTAAAGTCAAAACGAAACATGACAGGGCGGAGCTTAGGATGCGCGCTCTCCAATTTACCGCTGACAGGGGCGTATCATACAGTCGTCAGTTTAGGGGCAAAAACTTAACCAAAACTCAATTTTCTTCATCTGATGAAAGAAATTATACACCGAGGTCATCTACTTTTGTTGTAGAACCTCTAATAGAATAATAAAAACTATCTGCATCTTCAGAACATTCCCCTAACACCCTCTATGTCTATAGCGTAAACAAAAGAAAATTTTTGGCTCCGCCACTGTCATATACGTAAGCTGGATTCAACTGATCTACCTACATTCGTCTTCTGCGCAAACCACGTGATGTCATGTTTCGTTTTGACTTTCCTCTAGTAGTTACTGCCGTTGGTATTGTTGGTTGCGGCAAAATAAAAATTCAGAAGTACCCCTCTCGTGAATAACCTTGTATTATGCACATAGTGCACTTCTGTTGTAAAAGCTTGTTTTACAGTTAACAATTCTTTTTTATTTTAGGTTTTAATAGAGAACGTTATTAGTGGTGTGGGGTGCTTTCCTCTTCTTTTGTATTTTTATTACTTTTAAAATCTTGGCATGCTCAGTAAGTACGCCACTGGTGTAATTTGTTGATCAAATGACGAACACAGTCAAGAATTTTCCTTTTCTAACAAATTTTGAAGAAAATCGATCGATTTTGAGTTAAATGAGAGACAGACAAACATTTCAAGAACTGCTAAAATGTGAATGCATTTTTTTTACAGAAACGTGTAGGATGTGACACATGACTTTACCAAAAATATTACCACCGTCACGTTAAAATTAATTTGAGGAAGGGAAATAAAAGGGAGGATTTTACAAATCCTTGGCATAGGCGGTGGAGCTTAATTACCTTGTTTTTTACATTTAGGGAGCAACTTCAAAGTGGTCGTAAAATTCGTGACATTTACAAACAGTATTGTGTTACTAGTTGTTCTATTAGTGATAGTCGCGTCGAAGTTTTAAGGGTCGTTAGGGCAAATAACAATCTAGGGATACGTCGAGACACACTCTCTCCGAAATAATAAGCTAAATTAAAATGCATCTCCTGAAGTCTCAGCAGCATTAATCTCGGATGACATCTGAAATAAATTTAAGGTTTCATTTCGTTGCTGTGCCACCGTGCTCAATAACCGAGAAAGTTTGATTAGTTACTTGCAGTGTTAATGAATATTTTTGCTCATGTAGACTTAATAAATTGAAATTTAGAGATTGTTTACGCGTCAAACTCTGAACAGAAGTCCTAATCACGCCTGAACAAAACCGGTACATTGAATATGCCCGCACTAACTTGTCAATAATTAAAGTTTCTGATGGGATAGCTATCGCGTGTGGCATTCTCCTTCACAGATCCGGCTTGTTAATGCACGATATGATTTTTGAAGGACTTTGCATCATAAAACTTAAAGTCGAGCGTTAGAGTTGTTCTTTGTTGCAGACGGACGAGATAATTTAGGATACTTTGTTGTAGACAAAAGCGTCAAAATTTTGCAGCACATCCGTATAACAGTGCAAGCTCTGGCTCATATTTTAACTGTAACGCCTTCCTTTCGGCGATTCCACCCCCGAGAATATAACAAAACACTCGCACACACGAGATACGGCCGATTTAAAAGCAAATATCTTACGAGAAAGACACAAGTGGCAGCTCGACAACGATTTAGCGCGACACAGCCCTTTTTCGCAATAATCGTTCGGAAATTACCAACACATTTCTGCAGGCAATTTTAGAGTGTTTGTTTCGAAACTGTTGCGGCTTTGCTTGCGAACGTAAAGTCTGTACTTGCCGGATGGGTCCGAAAGAAATTGCGAACGTGTCAAATGCAGTGTGGTGCGGTGACACAAACCCAAAACCAATGGAAAAGCATTTAAAGTTTATAATGCGAAGGAAATGCTTCAAAGTTTCCTTCATATGTTGGATACAGACGCGGCCTA
The DNA here is from genome assembly GCF_963966145.1 of Tenebrio molitor. Lineage (NCBI taxonomy): Eukaryota > Metazoa > Arthropoda > Insecta > Coleoptera > Tenebrionidae > Tenebrio > Tenebrio molitor. The sequence goes on from NC_091047.1 coordinate 9,449,185, forward strand.
TTGTGTACGGAACTGTTTTCAAAATGTACGTTCGTTCAATCGGCTTAATGCCATTGCAAATGTTATCATTGGCGGTGGCGGTGTTGTACATGTAGCGCCTCATGTCTTCCAAATAAAAAAAGTCGAAGGGGCGTTCAAACGGTTTGCTCAATTAGAAATAAAACGAATTGATTGTCACAATACGACGAGTGGTAAAGAAAGGAAAGAAATATATGGGTTTTCACGTTCAGTGACTGAGGAACTGTCTGCAACATGTTTCGCAAATCTATGTATGTATTAGTCGGCGAATTTTCTAAATCAATGCTGTTTCACTTCAGCAAAAGTGTTTAAAAATTAGATACTGCACACATAATGGGAAATGGAATGGGAAATAATAAATTCAAAAACTAGTCCATTAGGAGTGGTCTGTTCATTTTTGAACGTACGTCTGTTTAACGTGCATAGTTTTTGAACTCCCGTTGTTTATAGAATTACATCGACTATCAAATAAATACAGTGTGGAATAAAATGATTTACATGTAGTTACCTTTGGAATTTTTGCACATGTAAATTTTCCTGTACCGCTCTACTTTTTTTTTTGAAGTGCCGAACTATTAGTTCTGTCAATAAATGTCATCAATCGAATTGACAATTGTTACAATTTACTAAATTGAATTAACAAACGTTGGTAGCCACTTTCAACACTAGCTGTGACTTGCTTTTGTTAGCTCCTTTTTAATTTCAATCTCTACTTTGCATTCATATCATCCCTTCGCAATAAATCACATTTGGAATTTTGGAATATTTTGAGGTTAGGCTTTCTTTTTTTTGTAGAGCGGCATTTCGTATTTTTACAAGGGTAATGCAAAGGTAACTAGATGTAAATAATTTTATTCCACACTGTAGTTGTTGCATACATTCAAAGTAGCAACTTAAAATATACGTTGAACGGTAAAATGCATTTAACGAGAGAAAATGCTATGATGCATCATGTTTTTAAAAGTTTTCTCACAGGAACGAAAATATAAATGCTCCCTTCTACTTTTACCAATGAAGGAACTGTTTACCACTAGTTCAATAAATTGATTTTGAAAGGGTCTACGACTATTCATGTTATTGAAGAACAGCCGGTATTTGAAGAATTTTAAAAAGTATAATTTGAAGTATAAGGGGATTAGATTCGTTGCATTTAACCAACATCATGCAAGATTATTTGAACATTGAAAAGACTTGCTTCTCATGATTTAACATAATTATGTTCTAAAGAACAATGTACCGAATGGGATTGACACTCTAAATCTAAACAAATACAGTGAAACAGTCTACAAAAGGTGCTGAAACCGGAATATATGCATTTAAAACTAAACATAAAAGGTAATAGGGACAACGGGTGTTTCTCCTAGATCTTTATCTTTCAGTGTTAAGAAATTTGAAGATCTAGTGAACGAAATAATTAATCTCTCGTGATAGAAGATTAATGTTCAATAAACTGTAATATGTAATACAGGTGTAATCGAGTCATCCATGGATTTGAATCCGTATGTATTTTGCGATGATATGTCGAGATCTAACAGTTGACCGCTACACTTATTTCTTTGCGCAGTGACTGCGTCCTTATTTATAAAGGTCTATAGAACGTTTATTTTTTTGTGACTGTACCTATTTACACAAAAAGATTGAATTTACTGAATTTTTTATCAATTTAATCTAAAATATGTACAGTTGGTTGCAAAAAAAAACGGGAACTGTCAGAATAAAATTGACACATTTTTACAATTTTTCCATAGTGTAAAACCTTCTTACGAGAGATTATTTGATAGGTATTGTCAAATAGACAATTAATTGACAAATGGACAATCAAATTTACATTAGGAAAATTTTCGCTTCTCGATTTTTTTGCAACCAACTGTATAAGCTTCAAAGAACCCTGCGGTTTCAAGATATCGATATATTTAGGTATACATATTGTTAGGGAATGGTCTCCCGAGAATTTCAGGGTGAGTTTATCAGGGAAAATGTGGTCGAAAACCTTTATACCGTTTTTGGATAAACTGAACCGTTTTCTGAAAATGAAATTGTTCCCTGCTGTTTTGGGACTGCTGAAATATTGCTTTGTGCACGAAAAAATCTTGTATGTTTCGATTTAAAAATGATTGCTTGGTGACGATTCGAAATTTACTACTGTCAAAGTCTACAATTCACTCAACCAACAATCATTACAATCGTTTATAATGCCCGAATACTCCATCGAGGAGTATGCAGATATGCATTTTGTGTATGGGGAATGTAGCGGAAATGCCAATGCTGCTGTCCGAAGGTATGAGGAACGTCTTCCTCAGCGGAGAGTCCCAGACAGTAAAACCATTCTTAGTGTAGCACAACGTTTGCGTACAACCGGTTCTGTGTTACCCAAAAATCAAGACGTAGGTAGAGGACGGAATGCAGGAATGGTGAATGTGGAAGAGGAAATTTTGCATCGAGTTGATGAAGATTCCTCAATAAGTACCAGACAAATTGCTAGGGAATTTGGAGTTAGTCATTGGACGGTGTGGAGAACTTTGAACGAATCTCTTCTTTATCCGTATCATTTCCAACGAGTTCAAAGCCTAAGCGCACATGACTTTCCTCAAAGGCAAAGATTTTGCGAATGGTTATTGCAAAAGTTTAACCAAGATCCTTTATTCCATAACCAAATTTTTATGACTGATGAATGCTGCTTTACGAGGGACGGTATTCAAAATTTTCACAATACTCACCATTGGGCCGACGTCAATCCTCACGTCATTCACCAAGGCCGTTTCCAGCATCGTTTTTCCATAAATGTTTGGGCCGGGATTATTGGAACACATCTGATAGGACCGTTTGTGTTACCAGCAAGATTAACAGGAGAAAATTATTTAAATTTCTTAAATGTTGATCTGCCAGGTCTTTTGGAGGAAATTCCTTTGGAGATTCGGAGGGCCATGTGGTTCATGCATGACGGTGCTCCGGCGCATTTTACTTTAAATGTAAGACATTTTTTAAACGTTTCATACGGACCCCAATGGATTGGACGAGGCGGACCAACTGCGTGGCCTCCTCGTTCCCCTGATCTCAACAGTTGCGACTTTTATTTATGGGGTTATATGAAATCTATGGTGTATAGAACTGCAGTAAATACTCAAGACGATCTTTTAAACAGAATCATGTTGGCTGCAGAACGAATTCGCAACGATCAAGATGAGTTAGCATGGGTTAGCAGGTCATTATTAAGACGTGCTAATGCTTGTATTAGGGCAAACGGGGGACATTTTGAACATTTACTATGAGTTTTTTATTTTTTTCAATACAAATAAATAGTTTATACAGAAATTAACGAATCTCATTATAGTTGAAGGTACCTAGATGTTGTATCATATATGAAGCTGTAGAAATAATTTCAGTTCTTTGCAGCAATAAAAGAGGACTTACCTCAAGGCTGTGGTAAATACAGATAAATATTTTGAATATACTAAGATATTGGTGATAAGGAAAGGAAGGTGGCTAGAAGTCTCAATTTTATATGTAGTAAAAATTTAATTTATTTATAATTAAACAGTAACTACACTATTCTTTTTATGTACACTGTTTGCACTTACATGAGTCCCTCTTGAGAAAACCGATTATTGTCATGACCGCGCGGTTTTATTGTTACTAGAGATTTTTCTTTGAGATCAGTGAAAATTTAATCTTGTTCACCCGTATCTGTTGTTGACAGATGGATGATGGAGTCTTTCTTACTGACACCTCCTCATGAGGCGGCACCATTTGAAATTGGCGGAAATTTCAAACAGAATAACATGAATTTTTGATGAGATATTATCCAAGGGGACTTTTAAAATCGAAACGTCATTGTGACAGTAGGTACTCGATAAAATCTGACATAGTCATTGTTGTTTTTGGTTGCTAAGCAATTAACATTAATTACAAAACGTTAACTATTTATTTATTTAATTATCACAACAATAAAATGGTGCAAAAGTTCCCAAACAGTGGGGCACCGTTTTAAATTTTTATTTTTGAGAAAACCATTCATGTTAGGAAAAAATTGTACTAAGGTTTTCGACCACATTTTCTCTCAAAGACTCACCCTGAAATTCTCGGGAGACCATTCCCTAACACCCTGTATACAACCCATGATACTAAGACAACCAGATATGATCAGTTACGCGACGAGTTTTGAACCGACTCGCGCATGACGTCACCGCGTGACAAGAATGTCTTCGGCGACTCGAGAAAATCTCGTAACTCCCGTACACAAATTTTTACAGAACTTTTTGTCATTGTATGTTAATTATTAATAATCGGATGAAAGTAACAACTATTAACACATTTATTTTAAAAAAGATACTTAATGTAAGTAATTGGTAATAAACTGATTTTCAAGTTTTGCTTACTAGAAAAAAAAACGCAAATGTGTAACGATGTCATGTTGGGATGTTTTGGGAGTTACGAGGTTTTTTTTGAGTCGCGGACGATGTATGGCGATATCTTTGGCAGTGTTTTGATGTATGTATTTCTGTTTTAATTAAAGTTACTGAAACTTTCGTTGTGACTCAACTGTTATTTAGGTATAGAATAAAACAAATTTTTATCTTAATAAATGAATTTTTTAGAATCTACATCTCTAATAGGTCTATTGTTGTATTCAATTTGGAGTCGTTTATGGCTATCTCTTAAAGCACTCGTAGTTTAATAGATCTCTAAGAAATTTTTTATCAATATTTCAGTGTATTATTGCCATTTACACCAATATTAATGTACAAATTCTACTTTTTAACATATCTTGCAGATGTAGTTGCATTCGTTACCTTGAATTACCAATTAATACAAAATTCCCTAGAATTTGAGAATTTAATTTTTTTATTTAAAAATTAAAACAATGGTACAAATTCTAAAAAATAACATAAAAAACTCGTTTTATAAGGGCATTGGCGCACTCCTCCCATACAAAAATCCCCTACGGGTCGTTTTCTACACTGGGACTCGCCAAATCAACCCTTATAAAACTCGTTCTTTAATATACAGGGTGGGGCATCGTATACGCGCACGCGAGAAATCGCGACTTCTAATTAAATAAAATTGTCGAAATTTTTCACACTAACCTGGCTATTGGTAAGGTACATTTCATAATTTTTTGATAATTTTTCACTTACAAACAAAGCCAAAAAAAATAAAATGTAAATTCCAACCAAAAAGTCAAATTCTGATTTTTATACTAACCTACCCAGATTCACTTCCTATAATTATTTACGAAATTAGCGGAAAAAAACACCAATTAGATTTTGAATTAAACGCAGTTTTATATTTCAACTTTCAAAATCATTTTTATTTATGATCTGCTACTTGTGCTGTCGTAAATTTAGGTGACAATGGAAACTGTCAATTTTATGGCAAAAAGGTTTAAAACGGTCGGCAATACCTTTTGTTGGGAAATTATACCATTGTGCCATAAATCAGGCGTCTGGTTTGCGTTTAAATAAAAAAGCGAATTATTTAGCAAACCAAGTCAAAATTTGTAATTGTGCCATCAGGGTTTGGTGCGCTAAGAGATACAGATTCATCTAATGTAAAAACTTTATGGGTAAATGAACAGTTAATTTCAGAAAACTAATAAAACTGTTACGGCCTTATTTATTAACAAATTTTTTTTTTTTAATTCTCAAATATACCGTATCAATAATTAGTTAGGTATATAAAATTTCGACAATTTAATTTAATTAGAAGTCGCGATTTCTCGTGTGCGCGTATACGATGCCCCACCCGGTACTATAGTCGACTTCGGTAATATAAGATATTTTTGTGTATTTGAAATACTTACTACTTTATTTTCATTTGCACAGTAAAATAATGTAAGGAATAAAAAAAAATTTAACTGTAAATAATTTTTGTAAATATGTAGGTACATGCATTTTTATTTGACAATTTTTGTCATTTTGCGCTTTTGCATGTTGGAGACTTCTTTAATATTTCTATTAAGAATTCTTATTTTAAAATACATCTTATCTTACATCTAAAAAATTGGTTTTTTGCTTCATCAATTAAGGAGGTTGAGGCGGGATATATCATTTTTTTATTATTATAAATCAATTATTTTATTTTATTTAATTATTTAAAGGTGATGGATTAACTTTTGGATGTGCTGTGCAAACTTAAAGAAAAAATATGAAAAGTAAAATTTACGATTTTTGAAAAATTATTGAAGTAAATAATTTAAAAAAATAGAAACATCTAAACTGTGTAGTTTAATATATTAAAAAATCATAGCCTACAACTCAAATGAACGTAGTCATGTGTAATTTTTTTTTTCGTTAATTAAAAGCTTCCTAACCGAATTGGAAGAAACTTTAAAATAATCGGGAAATATCAATGTCTAACATAGTTAATATTTGTACTGCTGATATTATTTGTTCATTTGTTAGAAAAAAAATTTGTCATTCAACATGTAGAAAATTACATGTAACAGTTTTATTGCATTTATTACTTAATAAGCTTCCTAAGGACCTTTGATTTATCACAAAAAATTGTGTAATGAAATAATCTATTGAAAAAAAATATTAGATTTATTTCATTATTATTGTGTAACGCCTCAACCTCCTTAAGTCGACGTTTCTTGCTAAATTATTCAAATTAGAAAACTAAAGTATCGGTAACTAGACAAATAGCGTTTACTTTTTTTATTATTGTTACTGGTACAACCCGTCACTGCACAGGAAACCAAAACACAATCACAAATGAACAAAATAATAAAAAATAACATATTCATACTGAAAACGAAAATTTTCCTAAGGTAAATTTGATTTTGTCCGTTTGTCAATTAATTGTCTACTTGACAATACCTATCAAATAATTTTAAAAAATGACATTGAATTTTGGCGTTAATTCTAACCTATCTCTCGTAAGAAGGTTTCACACTATGGAAAAATTGTAAAAATGTGTCAATTTTATTCTGACAGTCCCCGTTTTTTTTACCAACTGTAGAACACAGTAAACGGAGGAGAAAACGAACTAAAATACATGTATTTAGCAAAGACCGAGCAAAATTTGTCACGGGATTGCGTCACCAGACGAAGAGAGACAGAAGATATCATGCGCGTGAGCATATCTTGGTTGTCTTAGTATCATGTATACAACCTGTCCCATAGAAAACAGGCATGTGCCGACAGCAAAAAAGACTCTTTGGCGATTATCGCTTGAGATAGGACTTTTTTTAAATTCAGATTGTCACATTTACTCAAATACTCTCTTTTTTCTCTGGGGAGGCAGTTCGGGGGCACCTGTATGTACAGGATTATTCACGTAAGATGACGAAACCGACCAGGTAAAAATGCAACCCGAAATACATTTTACAAAGCATTGCGTTTTTTTATTTTTTTTTTACATACATTGTGTTTTGGTATTTAAAAATAAAATCAGGAATTTAAGTAGGTATTCTAAGTTTGCGTTTTCCGTTCATATTTAGTATTAGGAAATGTTTTCGAACGATGACAGAGCCAGCATGATCCTACTTACCCATTACGTTTGTGATTTTAATTGGTTATTATTGTTATTAAATCATACTTTGTTGAGAGAAGTACTTTTCTGTCAGAACTTGACATTCCTTAGGCTGACGTTAAAAGCCATCTAAGTTTTATGTGCATTATGATAATGTAATACCTAATATGGAGATAGCTTTATAAATTGTATTTTGGGTTGCATTTTTACCTGGTCAGGCTTGTCATCTTACGTGAATAACCCTGTATGTAAAGAACAGGAAGTTAAGTTCATTTATCGTCTAACCAAGATTGTCAAAATTATCATTTATCAGTAGACAAGTGTTTTTGTTTGTATTAACTAATAAAATTAATTGTTTGGATGAGAGAAGAAAGATGAGAATGTTAATGTTAGTGCAGGTTTAACAAACTGTGTAAAATCAAAGAGCGATTTGCCTAATCATTAATAAACTGAAACATGTGACGTGGTAGTATTCATTAAAATTGTATTGTGAGCAACGTGCCTCACATGTAGAATTAAAAGTCTAAAATGAATTTAAACGGCTGCGAACGTCCGGCGTGATTTACACTTGGTCGGGAAATTAGCAGCCGGTGGCGGCGTCAATATGTTTAACTGCACATTAATACCAACGTAGCAAAAAATAACGAACACCCTCTCGCCGAAATATCGAAACGTGCGATTTAGAATTCCGTTTGAGATAACTCTGGAAGTTCTAGAAGCTATAACTTATATAAATTTTAATTCGTTCGTTAACGTGAAAACTTCAAGAAGGCTTGCAATGAGATATTCATTATCATTACAATTCTTGTTTCAATCCAGCGACGAAAAATACGGCGTCATTCTTCTACTGTACCTATTCATATTTGATTGAATTAGAAATGAGTGTAAGAGTGAGAGACTGAATTTTATGAAAAAAATATGAATTTATAGGGGTTGAAGTGTGTCGGCGAGAACAGGAGACATCTTTTTATAAGGTAAAAAAGTCTTCTCAGCTTGAAAACATCAAAATTTAATTTTGTTACTGTGTAAATATAAGTAGTGTTCTGGTTTTGCAATATTCGTTTCAAGCTTTTACAAATCACACCCGGCAATCGCTATCAGTTTCGTAACCAAAGCCACATACTTCAACTCTTCAATACTTTTTTACTAATCATCACACTTGTGAAATTTCCAATAAAAATTGATACTTGCTGTATAATAAGAAGTCTTCTTAAAAACATTTTCATATTGCTTCAGTGAATATAAGATAAAAGACGAATTGATTTTTGTAGTAATATTTGATCAATAAAAGGAGGAATTTTTCCTGAGCGTACATACTTTTATTTGAATTTTTCTGGTCTGTTAGGTTCTCATTTACTGTCCATATGAACAGAACTGACATTTTTCATGCAATTCACAGATTGCAGTCGCTTTGTACGTAACTATCACTAACTCTACATTTTCTGTTTGTTTTTCATTTGGAACAATACGAACCAGAGAAAGGACGCTATAAATTTCTCTTGACTAAGTAAATTTTAGAATAATTGCACAAACAACGGATGCGATTGCTAATAGCTTTCGTCGTTTTTAATATTGTTGTTGTAATGTTACCACAGCATTATCAGGTTGTGGATTTTTCCTGAAAAAAATTTACTAATTGGCGGAACCATTGTAACATTATAACGTTGTCTTCTAAAATCCACCTTGTGTTTGTTTTTATTAAAGGACAGGGGCTTTGGGAAAAAACAAAAACAAGTGGCTTTTTCTGTACACGTTTGAGAAGATTGATCGATGTGTCGTACTGGAGACTTCCTAAATTTAGTTTTCAATTTAAAGAACGTACAGATTTAAAATAAATGGAATAAAAAAAAACTCATGGACCGATACATTTTCACTTTTATTTACATTCTTTTAATTTTCATTTATCATTTTATTAAACAGTTTCTGTTTTATCTTCTCCTTCTTGCCAGATATTTTGTCTTCTTCCAACTGAAGCTTGGTGTATATTTGTTAATTCTAATAGAAAATAGAGGGTATTTCACGAGTGATAATCAGCCCGGCGGAATTGAAAATGCAACCCACAATACATTTCCATAGTTAACGTGGTTATTTTAAATATCGTATTGTTATAAAATGAAATTATGAATCCACGATGATGGTTGTGAGATGAGAAAACAGACATGATTCTGATTTATGGCGATTATAATAAAAATGCTTCTGCCGTTGCGCATTTATGCAGACAATAAACAAAAACAAAAACTCTTCGTTTTCACAATTTCACTTAACCAAACGAATGACGTTTATATCAAAATTTACGAAACTGCGCAGGTAACTTTGTTTTATGTTTTTTAAATAAAAAAATAAATATCCACGTTAACTTTTCAAATGTATTGTGGGTTGCATTCCGTTGGGCTCATGTGGATGGGACGCCTCTCCATTACCAAGGCAAAATATTCTAACGAAACGTTGTGAACAATAGGATATTATTATTAAACCTCTCATTACGAAATTATGTGGAATAAACACCGTTCGCGTTGTTTTGGCACAATGGAAGGCCATGATTAATTTTTTTAACGTTGGACACACTGTTTGAGTTCCGTCACTAAGGTATTTTTGCCTGACATGCGGACCTATCAAAATGAACATAACAGGTTACTGAATTTCCCGCGATGTCTGAGCATTATTCTGTTGCAAACTAGTAAAACTGACAACAATGCGCTAGACATTGACGCTGTTTACAACCTCATCCTTAGAAAAACATAACCTAATTCAATAGACAGCTTTACTGCCAAATTAAATGCAAAATTTACGTGGCCTCCCATTGTACCAAAACAACGTGAATGCATTTCAGATAATATTCGGTGATTCAAAATGATTGTGGATAAGTATGGCAACTATGGACGAAAATTTATGTGGCAACTGTGTGGGTGGGGTTTACTTGACATTTGTATGACATTTCATTAGCGTGCATTTGATTTTTTTTATACCATTGCACCATTGCACATTGACTTGACAATTTTCAAAATTGCGCGACTATGAACTGTCAAAGAAATGTCAGCTCTATCTTACCTGCAGAGTTGCCACATAAATTTTCAACCTACATAGTTGCCATATTTATAGGCTTTGCCATTTCTATTGAAACACCACCTGTTGATTGACAGTTTGGCAACGCTGCAAATATGTTTAGTAATTTTTTGACTATTATTGCCAATCTTGATTTTTGTTGAATGTCATGTCATATTTGACTCAACGCGTCTTTCATTCAATTATAACCCAATAATTATCAAGAATTTATTGTTTTTTCGCGAAAATAGAGCAAAATAGAAAAAAAACGAGCCTTATGGGTGCTGACATGAAGAGAAATCTTATTAAATTATATGATAAACTGCATTTAAGTCAGCCAATGTGGTCAGTCGGAAAAATTTGTGTTGAAATTTCAGAAATCTTTTCCGTAAGTTAAAAAGGTGTTTTTCTATCATTCTAAAAAGCGTCTGCGTCTTCAGCTTAGAACGTATTTACATTTGCTAACAATGCTAACATCAAAATTAAATCCCGCACTTTTTATCACACGCCAGTTGGCACATGCGCCTTGAGGGGACACCTTAAATTATTGTTCTAAATTGGAAATAATCGTAACTTTGATTTTCATCTCTTCAGCTAAACTTTAAGTGCAGTTTTATTTGTTTTACTTATTATAACTCATTTAACTGTAACAGCAGAAAAGTGAGGTTACGTGGTTTCAGTATAAGAAATATTCAATAAAAAAAGCATTTCAGCAAGTGTAGTTTATTAAAATACTTAATATATATAAGTACATTGAAATAAACCAAAATAATTATTTTTTACTTAAACTTCCCCAATTCATTCAATTATGAGTTCCTCAAACTCCTGATTTTTTTTTAATCCTTACAATCTTATCCCACATTGCCTATATACCCCCATAATACCAATTTTTTTTCCAGATAGGTATCTGATATTACTGTCTACAGAATTATTCAATCACACCTGAGAGCCGAAATCCTTCAAGATTCCAAAACTGGCGCCAATCCTTTGATATTGTAATTTCCTTGTTCATTGATTAAAATTCTTTGAGTTTCCCTTGGGTTTTACCTTCCACCTTCCAGCAGGAACACTAACCACGACAGATAACCACGCTAAAAACCACTCACTCACATTTGTAGTGGTAGGACTCGCAGGCGTAAAATTTTTAGATTTCTATTGACATTTATATTAAATTATTATATATATTAAGAATGCACGATGCGTCGACGAGATAAATAATTGCTAAATGTGTATTCTAGTTAGATCATTGATTTATCAATTTATTATACTTATTTTGACAGTGATTTGCTTTGACGTTTTAGGAACTAGAAAATGTCAAAATTTCAAATTTCTCACTAAAAGCCGTTTTACAACCGACCGAACCTGTTACACATTGGTAAATTTTAGGAAAAATCCAACAGGTGGTGTTTCAATAGAAATGGCAGAGCCTATAGGTATCCACAATCAATCACCCAATATATTATGATAATTGTTTAGGGTACGACGAGCTTGTGAGTGCTATGAATGAGTAAGTGCCACAAAATGCATTATAAACGAGATATCATACACTACTTTTTCTACGTTGCATCTTAATAATTTTCAAGTTTGGGAAATTTTGTCGCGGTTGGCAATAAATGTCATATTGTTTGGAAGATTTAAATTTCAATTGTTATTAACAAATTAAAAATAAAAAGTCAATTTTGTATTTACTCCGTCAGAAATACGAGATTAGGATTAGTCTAACTGCCCAAAACGTCTGATGTAATGATTCATGTTTACAACAATTTTATAATCCACGGAAACAACTTAATTAAAATTCGTTTTGTTTTAGTGTTTATTTTGACATTTCATCTTTGTTATGTTAAGATCAGGAATACCAACCTTGAAAAAGTAAATTGCACTAGTTTGTTTCAAAACGCGAATTTCTATTACAGCACCCAAAATGGGTTTTATAATAGCTTTCATACAAATGCAAAGTAGAAAAACTTTTATTCGCAATCTTTCTTTGCAAAAAACGTCGTGGATTATTGTTATTATCTTTCGAAAAACTAATAATTTTTACAACCTACAAGCATGTTGTAAAGTTGATTTTTTTTAAACAATTGTCAAAGTGTTCTCACATATGAGCCACGAGTTATTTGATGATTATTAGGTTGACAACGTAAAATGTCAATTGTATGTCAGCCATTTTGATGTTAAGGCTCTTGAATAGGTTCAGTTGCATTTTACAGGGTCATTATCCTCTTTATTTCTTGTCTTTTGGTATAAAATTTGCTTACATCTGAAACTTCTTTGACATTTGAATATTATTGACATAACCTCAAACCTAATCGAGGGAGATTTTATCATACAGGTGTTCCGAACAAAAGGCTTTAGTGTGGTACAGCCTGGCCTTTGAGGGAATTTTGACCTTGACTTTAGATCAAATAAAAGTCCTACTCAGACCGATGTTCATTGTACTCATAGGAAATGGCGTTAAAAGTTATGGCGTTAGAAGTTATTTGGTTTCAAAATTTAAAAACTGAAAGAAATATAAAATAATCCTGTGTGAAGGAGCAACGCAAGCAACAAGCAACAACTGACAAAAATGTATTTGTTTTACGTAGAGAGTCTTTGTGATATTATTTTGGTTGTGATTACGTGAAAGAGAAAAATAATTTCCTTTAGCGGCAACAGTATTGATGTTGAAGCGGAGCATTTGTGGGAGTAATTGTTAAAAGTCCGCTCGTCGAGACAAATTTGCGGAAAAATCTCAGCGTCCTTATAAACCTCGCCGTGTCACGAGTAAAACCGTCACATTCACGAAACAATTTTCGTGATAAATGTCGGAATCCGCGCTTATACACGACCTCTCTACACTAAGTAAAATTTAATAAAAATTAATGGCTTCTTAACCATTGGTGTATGTGCTCCAAGACGGCTTTTTCTCGTGGGCCATAAAAGCCACGTGGTGCCACTCCACCGAATATCGCACACAAAAATGCATTCGTCCCCATCGTTCCCGGAGAATCCGGAAGCACGTGATGCTGCGTGGACCGCCAATGATTTGGTCCAGTACCGAATTTCCCCGTCAGGCAGCGCTGCTGCGTCCGGAAAATCCGTGCTGCATCTCTTCGCAACTTCAGTTTTCGGCAAGTAACGAGAAACGCTGCCGCGTCCTCAAGTCCTCCACACACACGCCGGATCAGACGCAAATGACACCAAATTCCGGTTCCAACTTTCGAAAGTCATTCTAATCGACAAATGGATGGGGCCAGTTGAGTGACGGTAAATATCTCGCGTTGAAAAGGGGCAAAAAATTTATTCGCCGCAAAGGGGAAAAAAGCCACTTTCGTAAGTTTACGGCCGCCGTTATAATTTGTCTTCGCCGGCCGCAAAATTCCATCCGGGCCCCGATTTTTGCCAAATCGCAGATAATTCGATTAATTGTTCTACTGATATGTTTTTGGCGATCGTTTATTCCGGTCGCTCGGGAAAAATGACATGACCGACTTTGCTAATTTACGCTTCAATTATTAGATCGATGAAAACAGTTTTTCCAAAATATGCTCCAGTTGCGAATTTAATTGAACAATATTACGATTCTGCTTGATTTATTGATAATTGAAGCAAATGGGGCTACTGACGGTAAATAACCCGCCAATATCGCGGCCGGTATTGCCGATGTAATTAACTTTTACCGATGCAATAATTTCTATGAATGCAATTTCACTAATCAAGGGAAATTAGTTTCAGTTCTGTCGCCGGAATTAAAAATTTAGTGCCGATGTGGTGTGTTTCTTATTTTTGGTAAACAGACCCGATTGTGGCGTTCTCAGTGACCCAGAGACTCTCCGACAGCCAAAGAACTTTCACCATGGCATATTTCATAACAAGGAGTATCCTTCTCTTCGTCACCCTGTTCGCCGACTTCAGCGTTTTCGGTAAGTAATTTTTTGAATCGACGCGACCGGCGCTATTTATTTTCGTTCGTAAAACGTGTCCAGATACCGGAATAATAATTCACGATGTTAATACGTGCTTGGAGGAGATAATAGTTGGCATTAATCAAAACCGCGCAGTTTCACCGAAGTGTCCATTTCGTAGGGAACGATCAACGAAATTCGAGATTAAAGTTAGGTGCGCCATGCAGAGTTGTCCGAGCTTAATTAAATGTTCGCATAACTAAATTAGTAGCGTTTATAGGAGTGGCGCTGATTAAGCAAATGGGGATGAAAATTTGAATTTTTTTCTTTGCACGACATAATAACGTCGGGCTGTTAGCAATTGGCGCCATTCAGACCTCGAAACGGACAATTTCGACTTATTATAAGAAAAGGTAAGTACGATGCGTATTCATTTAATTTGAAAAGATATTTTGTCGTTTTCTTGTCGAGGGTGTTTGGTAAAAAATGCGTGGAGCTGGAAAAGGCTCTCTTGAATGCAAATTATGTCCTATCGAATGGTTGCCATCAAAAATTGCTTTGAATAAAAATGCTTTAAATAGAAGTTAAAACCCGCAGCGGAAAAATAAGAAAAAAATTATTTCGTTTGAAATGAACTCAAAGGAGGTTGTGTATTATGAAAATGTTTGCAATGTATCGCACGAAATCAATTTATAAGTTGATTTTACAATTATTATTGATTTTGTTGGTATTATTTGCAATTATGCCGACTTTTCGCTTTGATCTCCGACGATATTTAGAATTTTTGCTTTTTGATTTTCAGGATCAAAGGATTTTTTCCGGCGGATGATTTTCGACTGGCGCGATTTACGAAATTAGCTTGATTGATAAAATCGTTAAAGTTAGTAACCCGACAAGTCCATATCTATTATCATGAACATATAACAACATGGCAAACAGGCCCTGGGTTCTCATATAATTCCAAGCTTCATAAATTTCCCCCATAAACAGAGGGAGTAATAATAGGCTATGCCTGGACATAGTTGTAAAAGATTTACGAACATTTTTAATACTGTAGACGTACTTTACATTCGAATAAAACCGACATTTTATGGAAACATTGCGTTTTTTATTATAAGTGTAAAATATATTGAATTATGCATGCGGGGATGTGCATATATTCACCACACAAATTTTATTGGGGCTGTATACCATACTCGCCAAAAGTCGGCTCTTGTTTAAAGCACTCCGGACACCCTTAAATATATTTTTTATTTCATTACCGACGCAACCCGAGCTTACAAGCCGTCAATCCCGACATTATTGAAAATACAGCCCAAATCTTTTATATCTGATGTAATAAAATTTCGGTAAAAAATAACAGTCGAATAAAAAACGGGCTTTAGGCAGAAAAAATGGCGCAAACTTAGTCGAATAGTAAAAAGAATAAAACAGTTTGGCCAAAAAATAAAACAAATTCGCATAAATGAGGCGGTTTTTATGCGAAATAAATCTGACGGTTGTGGTAAAAAGCTTGGGCGAGGGATGAGACAGTTCTCCTGAAATATAAGACAGTTCCTCCGTAAAAAATCAAGCTCTGGCGTTAAACAGTTGCCCCGGAGGAACACAAGCTCTCTGAAAAAACAACTCTCGAAAGAAACATTTTTCGAGAAGATACAAGCAACAAAGGACGACCATGAAATAAAATTATTGGGAAAACATAACGAAACGGAAATCTTACTGGGACGAGATTAGATTGGCTTCGAGTTATTATTAATTAAATAATTAGGCTGGGGCTTATTTATTGGATTATACTATCGATTAAGCCCACCCTTGTCTTCTTTGTCTCGCTAATTAAACGTGGAGGGTCTAATTTTGACGATCAAATAGTACAGAGAGTTGATTTAGCAATTATGTCGGCGACGGAATTATTTTGATGGGGAAAAAATGTGTTGATGCTTCATGAAAGAAAAGACATTTCGGGGATGTGCCTGGGAGAATTTTATTTACATAACATCGAGTGGGAAACCGAATATTCGAATTTCTCTTGAGAACGCGAATATCTCTTGCAAACTGAAAAAAGTTTCAGTGTAAATTATTCAAACAGTTAAAATCGCGGAATTTATATCAACCACGTCTTTAAATTCTTCAATAATTCATAAGAATTTCGCGTAAACAGCAAAAGAAAGTTATTGTTGTAACATATCTGCACAAAATTATAATAATGTTTTTCTGCCTTCGCCCCTACAAGCCGAAATTTTTCTTGCCAGATTTAAATAATTCCCATGTATCGATATTCATGTCTGCTTTGCTCGTCCTGTAAATGGAACAATGTTGCGATATCAAGTGGACCCCAGCTGAGGAAAACAAGCGGTCGTTTTAATAACCGACTCGAAATTGCTTGTGGTTCCCTTTATGTTTGTCTTTATTACTACACTAAACGGTGCATTTTCAAGCAAATACTTTTCAATCGATTTCACTAATCCTGCGATCCTGATTTCGATCGAGTAGAAGACTGCCACTTCCCCCACCGACAAATAAAAATGAACTTGTAACCACGCCCGTTTTGTGGGAGACGGATGCAAACCGCTACTCCGAGAATATTTCACTAAACAGAAATTGTCTTTGCACCTTGAAGCCCCCTTTCCCTGCAGAAAAATGAGGCAATTTGTCATTGTAATAACTAAATAAATCAAATAGGGACCCTCAATCTTCCGTCGTTTGATCCGCCGAATTCAATATCAGCGCATTTATAATAAGAACGATGATATTGAGTAAAGGAGGGTAATGAAGTAGAATGTTGAGATTGATTTTTTTCAAATTTGTTTAGACACCCTGGATTTCGGGATGACAAATTCGGAAAATATTATTCCTGACACCGGAGTTGTGAATTTTTATTTCAGCGCCGTTTTAACTAGGCACATGTCGATCGGGCAATTAGCGATATTAATATTCGTCAGATGAGGAATAAAAAAATTAACACTGTGTGCATCATATGGAAAAATTTTAGATTTATTTTCACTCAATATAGTGTAATTTAACAAATAAATAAATTACAGTCGAATTATTGTCCGTTGTTTTGTACAAAAGTGTAAATAATGGAATATGCAGAATTCGGTTTCCCGTCAGAGTTGTGGTTGTTTTGATACATTGCCATTTAGAGTGTAACTACAGTTTATTTAACAACTTTATAAACTGATTTGTCCGGGATTTTATTTTCCGCTAAAATAAGCCAATACGCCACACCGGAATAATTTGGGATTTAAATATAATTCAGGAAGAGCAGTGGTCTGTCGATAATGCACCTTTGATTTGTTTTAAAATAATCAAATGGTGGTAAATAGTGACAATAAAATGATGGCAAATAGTGACGTTTGGATAAAATGTTTCGTTGCAACTTACGTTATAAAAAAAATACATAACTTTACACGATTATAAATGACATGTATTTTTATATTTTTAAAAGACAGAAATATTCATTCTATTGTTTTGAAAAGCTAAAAGCTTCTTTCTTTCATTGTTGTTATTTAGACTTTTATTATTTTCTGACACACTGGAGGACTCGACATTCAGGCAGGCTTAATTTATCATTATGGAAATAATAATTAGTAAAAATAAAATTATAAACAATATCATTTTAAAATTACATAAGATTTTTGTTTTATAATACAAAAATTTCCGATAATATTGCGGAATCTGAAAAAGTGCCCCGAATGCTTGCAGCGTTTCCACGTTGAATGGCAAGGGAAATCCTCTCGAAAAGGAATTTCTTTGATTTTGAATCGCCTGATTCCGATGACATTAATGAAATCGATGGCTTCTTTGCACCAACGGCCTAAGGTTTCAAATGCTAAACTTTTATGGAAATTATTATCAAATAATGACAAAATTATAATAAAAATTGTGAACAGAATTGTAAAATTTTAAATCTACGTCAAAGCTTATTTTTTGATTTGAATATAAAATGTCGAGTGAGAATAAAGTTCTTCGAATTTATAGAAGTTTCTGCAGCATTTCTTATGCGGGCTAGCATTATGATAAAGTCGTTATATGCAATTTTAGGTAGTCACAACAGACACTTGCCATCTCTTAGGTTTTTAATAAAGAAAAATGAACCCTTTACTAAATGTTTAAATTTTACACAGAACTGTTACGAAACAATGTAAATGAAAGGACAAATAAAATTTTATAAATAACAAAAATGTCCGTTTCTGTTGTCCAAATTACGGCAGGTATCCCATAAAATTGAATCTCCAGAATCCTTTAAAATCATTGTTTTCGAGAATTTTGCTGGCACAGGGGCAGTGAGTATTCATTCTGCTTGGTAAAAAATGGCTGAAACACCAATGAGCGGTCACAAAGGATAATGAACATTAATTATTTATTTACAATAAGTCAGTCAATTATAATAATTGGAGGAAAATTCATTTTAGGTGAACTTTGTGGTTAAACCAGAAATGACAAAGGGTCGTTTAACCCTGTTTTGCAGGATCTGTTTGAATCCAAATGAATTTATCAAGTCATTTGAACAACCTTTTCATTGTTAATAAGGGCCAGATTGATCGTCAGTACATGTTTTGACTTTGATTACGGACTCAGCAAACTTGAATGTGGCGTTTGTACAATTACCATATTTTTTAGTGACAACAAATCGGTTTTATTGTATTTTATAATACAAAAAAAGGAGTAAATTTTTTATTTATACTGGTAGCAGAGGGCAGACATTATGTTTGGATAAGGTCCCATCTAGATTACTGAAACAAAGACGGTATAATTAATATAGCCTGTTAACAGCACAAGATTTTGAAGATAACGTTTTCATTGGAATTTCAGTCAGTGAAAATTTATTTGGTAGTGTCTGAGAATGTGACTTTGGAGGTTTTAAATTCAATACTGAGAAGAGTTTGCAAAGCTAAATCTTGAAATATTATTAGTAATTTAAGGTAATTATTCTAATATAACTAGTTGAATGTTTAATTATTATAAAACCATCGGGGGACTAAGAATATCATCAAGATGGATTTTTATACCACTTAATTTTTTATTAATTGAATTAAATTAATTTTCCATTAATTTTTTAAATATACCACATATGATAACTTTTAGTTTCGAAGAAAAGTCATTTTCTTTAATTTTTATGTGAACATTCTTTACCCAAAAATGATTTTTTTAAAATGAATGAAAATCTGTGTTGGAAAAAAGGGTATATCATTGGTTTAGGAAATCCTCCAGATTGCTAACTATGTTCTCGTGTTTTATTTCATTTTTTTCAATATGTATAATATTTTAAACTTTATAAATAAATAAAAAACATAAGAAGAAAAGGAGGAAAAGAATATTTGTTTTAAACTAATTTCAGGTTTACCAGGGAGATTCATGATTTATTGCTCTCGACAAAGAACCAAAAGAAGAGGAAAATTTAAATAACTTGATTTGTCAATAAAATCAACCAAGGCGGTAATGTATCGATTGTGAACGCACCACTCGTCAGTCTACATAGTAAAAAGTAAAAACACAAACAACGCAAAAAGTGAGGTTCGATTTAAACAGCCGATCCGTGATCTGTAATCCGTGGTGCGTTCACAATCGACTCTTCAATACCAACTTTGAGGATAAATTTAAATGAACATAAATTTAAATGAACACCCGATATTTGGAAAGACGGTACTGAGATATTTAGATAACCAAAGCAATAAATATTTTGTTTATGATTTGTATCAATTATTTATTTACCTCCGTTGGCGTCGTTTTGGGAAAGAGACACTATTCATGAGGTTGGTCGAAAATTTTAAAAACAAACATACATCGTAAATTCAAAGTTAGGTTATGTTAATCCTAATCTTTGGTTATGCGTAATAGTGTATTAGTGTGAATCTGTGCCACACGTTTTGTGTTTTGGTCATAAAAATTTTTTAAATAAAATAATTGAAATAAAAATGACCGCCTAATTCTTGAAGGATCAAGAGTATTTTGGAATGTCATTTGTTTCATTTAAATACTTGTGTCGAATGACAGTCCAGAGCACTCTTGATCTGAAATGATGACATTATAATGTTCAATGATCATTCCTTTGCCAATCAACGCCTTTTAGGGCAGGGCACCCAAAAACACTTATAGGTTTATATTGATCATGTTACACGTTCTGTGTGTATAAAAACTGTTTTAATCATTATCAACAATTTTTTTTTTAGTCTTCAGCAAGAAATAATTAATTATAATCGTAAAACAATTTAGTTAAACTGTCAAAATCGCTTGCGCCATAAAGAGTAAAACATGTTTGCGTAATATTCTGAAATTGACCCATATTCTAAGACTTCTAAATGTAACAGCTCGAATTAGCAGCTGGTGTTTATAGATTTTAATGACATGGAAACCCACAGCGCCTTACTTTCACGTTTAATATAGCGAAGTTCATTACAAGAGTAAGTACAAGAATGTGCATCTCAACAGCGGCAACATTTCGGTGCGTGAGAATATTGTGAACGAGCAGAAATTTCGTGGTAGTCGAAGCTGTTTACTTTTTCGACGACGTAAATCTGACAAACATGGTGACGACTTGAAATTTTCATTCAATGCAGGTGACGAGTAAAACCCCACCTTTGAGAATATTTTAACATAACTAGCTGCTACAAAAACATTTGACATTTCCTAAACTTCGGAACGCTTATTCGGAAAAAGGACTTCATCAGAAAACACCCTATTGTACTCACGCCGTGGATTAATGCTAGTCTTTTGTATTAATGCCTCATAAATTCTTTTATTTGGGATTATCCTTTAACACGTCCTACGTAGGATGTATCCTGTACGATCTGTGCTTGTTGTTCCCCTTAAAATTTTAATAACGCTGGTTTGCCTAATACTGTATACAGCCCATGCCCTGTAAATGACAACAGTGGACCTTTATCTGTCACCGTAACCACCTATCATTAAAATTTCACTGCGTTTTGTTTCAGTTAAATGGACTGTTGTTTTTAATAAAATAACGGGTAAATAATGGGTTTCTGTGAGAGGTGCACACCGAAATCCTCGTTTGAGTTTGTCATTAACATCTGAAACAGGATGGAAAGACCCCTATAGGGGTCGTTATCAATCATTACGGCTCGAGGCACCGATATTTTGTAAATATGAATTTTTCAAAAACCACCACAAAACGAAATTTCTTTCAGAACGATTTTCTCACGAACCATTTTTTTCCGATTGTGAACGCACCACGGATGACAGATCACGGCTCAGATGTTTAGATCTAACCTCACTTTTTGCGTTGTTTGTGTTTTTACTATGCAGACTGACGAGTGGTGCGTTCACAATCGATTCTTCAACGCCAACTTTGAGGATAAATTTAAATGAACACACGATACTTTATTACATAGTATGTATATTCTAATGTAAGTAAAAAATTGAAATTACAATTCGTTATCTTGATTTAACATAATGTATAAAAAGTATTTCTTTGGATTAAGACAAAAACAATAACATTTTACCCACTGTCAAAAAAAGGTTCCACAATTATTCATGAACACATCTTGCTATGTGCCGCTTCTCTACTAGTATTTAGATACCTACAAGTTTATTATAAATGTCGTAGTTGGCTATGATTTATATGTGCACGAATAGATTTGCAGCATCCTCTAGATTTGTAATTTTGACATATGACAACTTGTACTTGTCACTTTGCCGTTTTCATTATTTGTGACTTTTGTATCAAGATTATCTCGTGCGGGATATTTTTTTAGCCAAGCAATCAATTACACTAATTTTTTAAATCCTACCCAGTATGTATATATGTTAAATTTTCTATAATTGAGTGTGTCATGGAAGATTTTCGTCGTATTGCTATGAAAGTTGATGTTTGTATATTTTTTGTGAAATCGTGTAGCAAAGCAAAGATCAAATTTAGAGTCCGATAATGTTCGCTATTCTCTTTTTGTCGGAAAATTGTTCCAGCCTTTTGTTTTAGAAAATTTGAGTGTAGAATTCTCTGGGAGTTGCATAAGACGAGTCGGCTGCATGGAGGGTCCAATCGTCGGAATAAGATCTAACAAAGCCCAAAAAGGAGCCATTAAGGATATATTTACGGTCTGTGTAAGAGGGTGTTGCAGCAAGTTCTTAGAACAAAGAATCGAATTAAAAGTAATGGATTAAACGTATCGGCAATCAAGCTAACGAGATACAGCAATCATTCCACTCAACTGTTTCGAACGGATCCTTCAGTCGATCATTACCGCTTCATTTTACGGTTAGAATTACCGGCCCGCGTCAAGTAAAAAGAAGTAATCTTCGCCAATCCTGCATCGTGCAAGGGCCAATCAGCGAGTGTATAATGTGTATGAATCGATATAACCCCTCAACTCCTATATAAATGCGGGCCCAAATCATTTTGATATCTGCGCTTCAAGCGACATTATGTCGCCTCATCAACACTGGAAATCGATGGCGAAGGGTCCTCGAAACAGTGTTAGTGTTTCTTCGACTTTGTACGGCTTCGTGTCGAGTAGGAGTACAGGTGTTTCCCCTCTCCTTCGGACACCCAAGTCACGCCCTAATTTGTATGGCCGTAACATAATGAAAGAAAATCAAATTCTCTTCATCTATCAGGAAAGTTTTATCGAACGTTCAGCTGTACAATCTTAGATGTTTCGTTTTTTCTCGCAAAAACTTAATACAAGAACAATGGTTGTTAATTTCGAAATTAGCCAACAAATATAAAGTGAAATAATGTATTTAATGGAATTGAATTTTAAGTGGGACAGAATTTTGTAAACAACGTAAAAAATTCACTAATTTAAAATTACTTAGGAAAGCTTTCGATAGCTAAAGGAGATCGTTCAGTAAATTTAAATTTAAAAACATTAATTAAATAAAGATTATTGAAGATTATTGCTTGGGGGGTGGAATAATTTAGATTCAGGTAGACACTCCGTTATTTGCAGAAAAAACAGCTTTTTCTTGGTGCAGGTACTCAGTTTGAAAGATTGAAGATAAAATATTTTGGGAGTAAGATTTTTGCGGTTGTTTAGAACGTAATTGCAAGGAATTTTTGTGTTAAAAAAATTAACTACATTTAGTAACTTAAGAATCATCAAAATATTCTTTGTTCAGGAATATATTTTACAACGTAATTGTTATGTTTATAAACTTATACAATTTTTCAGATACATAAATGTCATAATACCGCTAAGTGTAAATGTAAATGTCTTTATTAATAATTGTAAAATGTATTTTTTCATTGTAGACATTTTTAAAATCTAAGTTTTAATACACTTATCTAGAGACGATGACTTCTGCATCAAGGTCAAATGAAGGACACTCCGGATATCAAGTTTAGATGTAAGCAGAAATTTTAACTGAGAAATAATAAATAAACGCGTAAGACTTATTTATTTTGGCGAAATTAAATATTGAAGAGTTGCGAACTAAAATAAAGGGGAGCCTAACGAATATTGCCGTCTAAGATACACTTTAGACAATTATACAAAAAATTCAAGGGAAATATGTTCTTCTAAACCCATTCCAACAGCGTCAGTCGTTATTCTAGTTTTCAAAAATCACCAGTCAAATGTAAATTAGATTGTTTGTTTTTTCTTGCATGCACGGCGTGCCATAAAACATTCTTTACCACACTGCGTGCAGTGAAGTAAGTAATTTTCTCCACGACTATTAAAGAATGAATGTATTTTTCTTGGTTATTCAATGAAAGAATGATATCTATTCCACACCCCGCGATAGATATACTGAAACCCATGGCTGTCGGCCAATCACATCCCTCGTATTTTCATTCTATCAAGGGCAGATTACCGGTCGGATGCGTTTGTAAATAATAAGTCACGCATCGCTTAGCAACAGCTCAACAAGGCACAATTTAAAAATCAAATTAAATTAAATTTTCAAAGATTGTTTTTTCTTGGTATAGTCGTGGAGAAAGTATAGTCTTCAACTCGCGTATAATGTGTATTATTCACTCGGACGATTTCACCACTCGCCTACGGTTCGTATCGGACTTAACATTCTCTTGAATAATAGCCATAATTATTTGCTCGTTGAAGAATGTACTAATCTCTCTGAAATGCATGAAATCAGTAGTATATGTTGCACGGTCGTAGGTTAAGTAACTAAAAGAATATTGTTTCAAATTTTTTTTGTGTACTCAATGGAAAACAGTCATTTTACTAGGTAGAAATTAATAAAGAAAAGTGTCACTTTACTCATTAGCAACATTTTACTCATTAACATGTTTTTAAAAAACACAACTTTGATTAAAGCAAGAAATTTGTGTAAAAAGTGTATTCATTCAAACCTTTCCATTGAGTACACAAAAAAATAGCATATTCAGCTCTGAAGAAAACTGAACGTTTCCTAGCTCGTGAAAATGTAATCCACTCGCTATCGCTCGTGAAACACACTGTTTTCACTCGCTAGTAAACCTTCACTTTTCTTTACACTTGTAAAACAATCTACTATTTTCTCATCTATCTAAAATAAATTGAAATATAAATGCAACGTTAAATTAAAATAGATTTTTTTTTGTATTCGGTCTTTCCTCGCCTACCGTTAAATGTACTGTCGCGAGTAATAAATTTTGGTTGTCAATGTCATTTCAAAATTTGGTTAGATTGTCACAAATTTAAAAAATTTCCCTGCCTGATTATGCCCACGTCAACAAAGTGTCAAAAAATTGAGAAAAAAATTAATTAATGTCATACAACATGATGATAGGTTATGATGATATTTACGACTGTTTTACAATGGAGCATTTTCGATTGCGTCAAAAAATGACCTTGACGATCAAAATTTATTGCTCGCGACTGTACATAAATTTATTTAATTTGGTTAAAACTAAGTTAACAGTAAGTTAAATTTGAATATTTTTTAAAAACTATTTTGGAGGTGACGATGAAGCTGTTTGCTAGGTGTGTCCCCGTAAGTTAAAAAAAGAAAAATGTGGCAGCGTGGTCCATTTGTGTTTATTGAGTAAATTGGGTGCTAACAAGGCATCGTCAAGTGTGGTCGGAACCCGCTAGTTAAGGTAGTTCCAATCGACGTTACAATTTTGATTTTTCTTGTCAAAAGCGAACCGAGTGGCAGAGAGCTTGGCTTTAGCCGCTTCAACCCTCGGCAATTCG
Source organism: Tenebrio molitor (assembly GCF_963966145.1). NCBI lineage: Eukaryota > Metazoa > Arthropoda > Insecta > Coleoptera > Tenebrionidae > Tenebrio > Tenebrio molitor. Next base: position 9,474,701 of record NC_091047.1, read on the forward strand.
TCCGTCAGACAAAGGAGGGTTCTTGATGTTCATTATGCATATAATTACAAAATTGAATCTGTAATTCGCTCTTATCGCAATTACTTTTAAATTTGGAAGAGAATCGATACATTTTCCGAGCGCTGTTGTACACTCGATGCATGTCCGTGTTTATGATTTAGTTATTAAATGGATTTGCTGGCGAAAAAGAAGAAAACCCAATAAACTTTTTGTTCTCGTCGGAATATTGATTCGAAGCGCTCTTCGTAATCGAATAAGCACCACTTAGCTCCATATTTTAATCAGATTAACGAGCGATTAAATTAAAAAAGAGTTCAGGTAGGTCGTTGCGTTTTTTAATCGGTAATCTCCTTCGCGACGAGGCTTTTAATGGTATTAACATAAAATAACATGTCGGATGCAGCGACGGCTCCTCGAGTCGGCGAATTCGACAAGTTCCCGACAATATTCCGGTTGTGTTTGTGTTATATACTTTGCATTCAGCCGAAGAAGGAAATTTATAATTCCAGTCGGCACCAAGAGAGTCTGCTCCTGGTCACATTCGCATGGATTACACGGCACCGCTCTCACACTCATCTAAATCAGCTTAAAAGTTGGCCGAAAGGGGTGTTAGTGGACGGTAAAACTCAAAATTAAAACTACAGTGCAATCGATAGGAGGGTTGTGGGAAAACAAAGGAAGGCGTCGAAACGTTCAGTTGTTCCGCGAAATCACTTGTTTTGTGAACGGGCTGCTTGTTTCATTTTGTTCCCTTTCTGCGTAAAAAGTTGAACGTTTTATTTTGCTAATGGTTATACTGTTTGAGTCGAAAAAGTGTACGCCGTCCCCGGACGTTGTGTGCATGCCGGGGCAAATCTCAAAACTTCGAAATTAGATCCCGAAATGCTTTCCCTTATACTCGTTCCGCAAAACTCTCGAATTCGCTAAAGTGTTATGCACGGGAATAAGAAAAGCACAAGTAGAAATGAAGCGGGCACGATTTAAGGTTTTATTACGCCCTTTTATGCCCGATGCCGTCATGTTTCCGCCTTATCATTCATCACCTGACGCATCATGCCCCACTTTACCCACGTTCAAACAAACGTAAAAAAATAACAAAATTACATCGAGGATAATGTCACGGAATTAAGACAGTTTCGCCGAAAAGATAAGGACGTTCGCCGAAAAAACGCGATCCGGATCTGAAACGAAACAGCAAAATGAGAGTGGAGAATTGGATGTGCCCGTTCGGGCTCCCTAATTGGCCCTAATGTTCGCAGTTAAATGCTAACTAACATTAATAGTTTTGGTTAAATACGTTAGAGTTGACGCCTTTCGTTTTTCACAACAACAGCGTCGTGGTGGTTGCATAAGCGGCGGTAGGAAGGCGTGTCTTCGCGTTATTTATGGGGGGGGAGGCAGTACACCTTCTACTCGAAAAGCCGACAGAAAAATAAAGCATTGTTTACGAACATTGAGCAGGGTATTGTAGAAAAGTGAAAGAATTTTAATACAGCGGATAATAACTCAAACAATTTCATTGTGCAAAAGCACATTCTCCGACGATAATTTTAAAACTGTAAGTGCTCGACTCAAATGCGGGTTTACCGAATAAAAAGCAACATATTTTTTGCGGGAGCAGTACAGCGAATGCGATTCGAAAAAAATAAAGCCGTCTCTTGTATCTCGTATGAAATGTTTGCTTACTAATTTCGTAATTCCGAGCGGAAGGCTGCGTTGTTTGTCTTTTCGAATTTATCGTGGATGAGAAGAGGTCGGGGATGATTTACTCAAAGTACAAAAGCTTAAAGGTGCTCCACGAGAATACATATAGCGTTATTATAACGAAAATAAAAGCGGAAACACACGCATACAAGAAAAGAATGCGGAGTTAGCCGTTGGTGGATAATAGCCGAAAACGGAACAGACGCAAAGAGAACTGAGTAATTTCCTCCATTTCAATTGACTGCAGAGCAGAGAAATTTCTTACCTAACATACAATTTATCCGAAACGATTGATTGTTTTCAATGCTTCTTTCCCTTTTTTCGCTCCCTTTCATGTCCCTCGTAGCCCATGTTTCAGTTTTTATTTTCATTTAATTAAAGATAATTAAGCGCAGGATTAATTAATACTGACTCGGGCAGACGCAATTCAATTTTAACAAGATTACAAATAAATAAATAGATTCCGTTTATCTCCGGGTTCAGACAACAACTTAATTAATTATATTGGAAATCGTTTCCAACATTAAGTCCGATAAAATATAAATAAGGTTGAGTGTGTTGTTCAGCGGCCATGCTGATGATGATGATGATGATGGCGGGGTACGGGCCAAAAACCCTCTGCAATTGACCCTTAAGGGTTTTAGTATGGGTAAAAACAAGGGTGTGTTTGCTACATTGAACGAACAGAGGATTTCGACTCGATTTCGTCCGTTTTATCCCTAGTCCGCAACCGGGTATGCAAAAAAACACAAGTGTCACTTAGATTGGCATTTTCCTGACAGCTTAAAGGACCCTAATATGGTTATTGCGGCCAATCTTATTAAAGAAAATGAAATTAAAGAGCCCCGACCCAATTCCGGCAGCTGCCATAATATGACAAAAAAGTCGAGAATTAACACAATCTTAGAGGGCGAGACAAAGGGGCTCAGATCCGAATCAATATTAAAGCCACCGCGAAAGCTCAAAATAAAAATGAATCACATTCGAGCACAATCAAGGATAAAAAAGTTGCGCAAAAATGTTTTTCCGAGTATGAAAAAGCTGCAAACAAAGGAGCTAGGTGAACACCCTTTCGCAATAAAGGAGGTGTTATTCGCAAGAAAATAAATTTTGTGGAAGTCGGGTGAAGAACCTTCCTGAAAAATTGTTTTTATTGTAATCGGAATAATTCAGGAAGAGCGTATTTGCGCTGCATCTTTGGTTATGCAATATTTAGCAGATGGATAAGAGCCTCTTGAGCTTCTGTAATGTTTATTCAGTAAATTTGTTTGGACAGCACTTGGACTGGCTTTGTCCGGTTCCGGTGGCGCTGTGATATTACGTTGTTATAACCAAGCTCAGTTTAATCCGGACTTTCCCAAATGGATACGCGTTTCCTCACATGGTTCTTCTCAAAACACATTTAACCCTTCAAGAATCGTCACCGCCAGAAAAAACAACTTCAGGGATCCAATCTAATTTTCGTTTGAATGGGGTGCAGAATTATGTGTTTAGGGCGAGAAAATCCGCCGTTATCCGTTGTAGTGCAACAATAATGATTATTATGGCAAACAGTGGGGATGGGGTGCGTATCAGTGATACTGACGAGCGCTTGAAACATTACAATTAAATTAACCCCGGAATCAGTGGTGTATTGTAAAAGGGACACGAGATAATGATCCGCTGAATAAATTTCACTTAGTGGGGTGTTGCGGCCAGACTTTGGGAGAAGTGCGAAATCATTTCCAAAAGAGACGATTCTCTTAGTTTCTTGCAAAATCGAATGTGAAATATGTAACGTTCGAAGTCATTGCGATTCCTTATTGGCTTACCGGGGTTTCTGGAGTGTAAGTACATTTCCGAAACAATCCGAGCAGAAAGTAGTAAGTAGTGGAAGCTCAGCAAGCGTTTCTTAAAACTAAAATCCCATAAATATTCCGGCGCTTTGAGCCCTTACGAATATAATTGAAATCTCCAGAGAGCGGAAGACTCGATCTTTTATTACACATAAAATGTTGTTTATTTATGGGCCATCTTCGATACCGACCTTATGTGCACCAGATCCCTCAGCACTTTCCCAAAGCCCACTAAATTATCCGCTAAACTTACGTACCAGAACCATTGTTTTCAAACTAGTAACTTCGCTAATTAATTTGTACATATGCTTGTTATTTTGCCAGAGAATAGATTTATGGCTTATGCGAATTTAATTAAGTATTGACGGTTTCCACAACTTCCTTTCCTCCCTCCTGCGAATTTCACACCAACTTTGTGCTAAGTAAAATACAAGCTGAATAAACCGAAATATGCAGTTTGCGTTCCGTAATTATTTATGTAGCCTTACCTTCTGTACGTACGCAACGTTTGTATCAACACGTTTGTGAAAGCTGCTCCTTTGCAAGCTTGCGAATTATTAGTTTAAATTTGCACTTTAGGGCTCCTCGAAAAGGGTCATGTAACGCAAGAAACTTACTTTACATGGTTTGTCTTCTGCGTATACATTCAACTCTATTCGGTTACAAAGTAGATGGATACTAAACTTCTCTCCACTTCTGTTACATAAACACCGGCCACGCCTCTCCACCCCCTCCGATGTTATGTAACAATAAGCTGCGAGGAGGACATAATCCCTACATTTCGACTGGAGGCCAGCCACGTCTGTCATAAAAATGGGGACCCATTGCACTATACTTGATGCTGTATGAAAACGACTATTAATTGTTAACGAGATGTGAAAAACAACAAAGGTTCATGAGGTCCAAACCTTTCCTCTAGGCACTTTGTTATGCATGTGTAAATAGAGTCAGTAGAAACTTCTACGATTCCGTCATTTAGAATAATTGTAAGTTAATTCTTGTTTACCGTATTAAATTTTTTAACGTTGCACTGTAATAGTATATTATGATACGAGTATTATAAGAAGCATTTTGTAGCACGCACGGGTTCAGGGCACGACGAGCTAACGAGGAGTGCTATGAAGGAGTAAGTGCTACAAAATGCCTTATAAACGAAATATCATTAAATGAAAAATCGCAGTTTTAAATATCGTTTGTTTAGCGTGATTTGGCGTTTGGCATTTGATGTTTGACACTGAAAGTTACCAACCTTGAAAATACAGGCAGTAACAGAAAAAAGTGCATTTATTTTAACTGGTAATAGGACTCATCACTACAACTTTTCTAAATAATTTTTTTTCGAAAACAAATTTCGAGGGGTTTTAAAAATTAATCTAAATGTATTAAAGATTTGCTTACCCGCCTATGGAACGATTCTAATCTAACTACAGGAGGTAAAAAACAACAAACGAAAGTGAAACCTTTTTATTCATGAAGCGCAATTTCGGGGAAAAATATTACTCCAAAATATACTGATTGGTAAAAAACAATGAATGAAAAGTGCAATACGAAGGGAATAAAAACATTCAGCTTTTACGATTCCTGTTTAAAAAAGTTTTCAGATTTCAGATTTTCAACGTGAACGCCACGTCAAAATAAAGGGGGGACAAATAGTAATTCAGTTTTGCAAATCCCAAGAAACTTTATTTAGAAACATTGTTGTAATTGATGAGTACTATTACCAGTTAAAATAAATGCACTTTGTTCTGTTACACCCTGTATAAATTATACTGGTCTATTACAGCACTTAAATCATCTATTAACGCACTATTTTGGGTGCTGTAATAGCTTTGTTATAAATGCAAAATAGGAAAACGACATTTAAATTGTGTCAGGGAAAAAAGATTAGTAACACACTAGTGTATTAAGGCAGACCTGTCAAAACTATACTTGAAACCGAGAGAGGAACTATCACGTCGAAAGAAGAATTTAGAGGACGCTTTTTAAATGTGTCCATTTTGTAAAATGCTTTTTGCCAGGAGCTTACTCACACTGCGGCTCTGTTTAGAGAAAATGGCAACAACTCGCAAGTTTGCTTTTGTACCTGTGAAACTCCAAACTGATTTGTGTCTTGTTGTGAATTTTTTGTTTAGAAACATTTTGAAAAGAAACTGGACGTTTGTTTCAAATGTACAAATCTAAAGTAAAATGTTGATTCAAGAGTTAAAGGAATTGTTGGAAGTCATTCCTGTCACAAGCACAAAGCCACTCGTCTTTTGATGTTATCGAAAATATTTTCCAAGGCTTGTGGCGTTACCTGATTCGTGAGTACCCATGCTTGCAGCTCTTCTAAAATGTCCACTCGGAGTTTTAAAAATGATGTTTTTTAGATGTCCGAATAAAGAAAATCTAACGGAGTAAGATCGAGTGATCCGGACGGCCATAAATTTCTGCTGATTATTCGATCATCATAAAATTCTGCCAGACAATCAATTGCCTGATTAGCTCTGTGAACCATCGTGTTGGAAGTAGCATTCTATCATCTCGTCAGCGTGAAGTTGTTTTATGAACGACTCGAGTATCAGAATCCTGTATCTTTCACTATTGTTGTGAGGTGCAAAAGTGTTTCTTTCCATCGTGCAGTGCGGATTGTCGATACTCCACATTCGCATTGTTTGGGAATTTACACATATCCTGTCAAGTGCGACAGCGCCTCATTGGTGAAGAAAGTTAAATTAAGTTGGTCACGGTTATTTAGATGTTCACAAACCACCAACAGTAACACGCTTCTCAAAATTAGGTGGCAATATCTCGTGAAGTTACTAATATGAGTGCAAATTCGAATCGTTTTTGACAATAGCGCAACAAGTTTCGACAGACAAATTGATTTCTTATGAAAGATGTCTCAAGGATTTCTTTAGAATTTTCTTCAATGGATGTTACAGATCTCCGATGACATTATGGCTGCATTTGCATTACAATTTCTGCCATTCCTTTCTTCCATGAACGCTGTCGTTTTCTCTAAGTAAAACTACACTGTGAGCATAATAATTCCTCTTCATTTCTGTTTTTCAAATTTTCTGTTTCTGAACTCCTACTGTATCATGAATGCTTTCTGTTCATCAGTCAACATCGTCTTCATCACTATTTTGTTAAAAGATAACTTAAATTGTGGTTTAGGAATTCAGAAATGCAATAGTTATTTACATTACGTATGCGGTAGGCTACATTTTACACTACGAGGTTTTTAGTTTGAAACACGACCGCAAAGCGGGAGTATTCTAACAAGAACCGAGCGATGTAAAATGCCTATTTTACAGCAGGTTTTTAGTTTGAAACAAGAACCGAGTGATGTAAAATGCCTACCGCATTAGCAATGTATTAATCTTTTTGGGCGACGACTCAATACTCGGTTTCTCAAATTGGAGATTTGTTCTAAGCAATAATTTTGCAAAACCTGTCAACGGACTGACATTTGATAAATGAAATGACATACAGTTATTCTACAGGGTGAGCAACAATAACTGTTACAGTTGGCAATAAAAAATTTTACATAAAATTTTCAAGACTGTGAATTGTACCTATTTCGGTTTGTTTTATTGACACTATTGACAGCTGGTATACATTTCATATTTAAACGTCTTGGTTTTTGTAATCTTTTATTAATAAAATGTTTTTTTCGTTGGAACATGACATAAAAGTTACCAAAAATCACCAGAATTTATTGCCAACTCAATCAGTACTTGTTGCTCACACGGTATTATACCTATAGACTGACATGCTTACGATTTACACCACAAGATTGCGCCATCAGACTTCAGACGAAAACACTTAAATTATGTTCATTTTTGAAAACTGAACGGATCAATGGTAGCGTAATCTTGCCTTAGTATAAATGGACTTAATTTATGATAAGCTAATTGTTTTTTTGCAGGTCCTTGAAAGCTTAAAATTTTCGTGTAGTTTACACACTCCGTGCGGTAAAGTGACAGATAGTGTGTAAAAATCAAGATACCGTAGTTGTTAAAAATGTGTAAACATGTCAATTAGAGTTGAGGAGGCCAAAAACCTATTTTTTTAAAGGAGGTTTTAGTGGTTATTGAAGGGAAATGAGTACATTTAATTTATTTTTATTATTTTATTTATTATAATCTGGCAAACAGAAAAATACATGCCAATAGGTTAACAAATTGTACATAACACTTGCGCAATACAGAGGCGTGGTATTTAAATTTTAAATGGTACGAGTACTCGAAGGCTTCATGAAGTAAACTTAATTTAATTCCTTGAAAATTAATCTTTTGAACGAACCACGAAATAATTTTTATCAAGAACAACTTCTTGGCTTGGGGAGATTTTAGCGAGCTTATAGCGTTAAAAAAAGGAGAATAAACACGCAGTCGGAAAAACCTTTGCATCTCTGGAACGTTTATTACTTGCCTTTAGGTTTTGTTGGTAGCTCCTAATAATAGCTCCGGAGTTCGTCGGTTTTTCTCCACTTGGACCGCAGAACTCCTCTATCTGGAAGAAAAAAAGTGTCCGTCTGAATGCGCGATATATCATAACACCGAGAGTTATACTAAGTCGCTAAATGATCGATGGTGGATAGAGTTAGTGTGCATCGCGTTCCCGCCCTAACACTCGATGCAGTTTATCGATTCAAACCGGGGAGAATTCATACTTGCGGAGATCTAACATTATCAATCGGTGACAAGAGTAAAAAGGGTTGACCCGTTTTCTGACAACGCCATATCTTAAACAGCCCCAAGTCAAGTTGTCGAGACAAGCTAACAAGTCCGAAGTGCAGACATAAATCTAGCGTCTGAGAATTATGATTACATTTCTCTTCGGCCATAAATCATACGTTATGTTAATGTCCAATCATCCACACTAAAATATCGAGAACACGCTATCGACGTTCGACATTCAGTTCAATCAAGATTTTATATCTGGCCTCTGGTCGTTTGAGGCCTTGAAAAATGTGATTTAATAGAGTTTCTGCATTTTTCCCGAATATACTCGTATCGGCCTTATCAATCCTGGAAATGCACATTTTATCTTCAGTCTGTAATTGTGGGTTTAGATCTGAGCTTATACAGTATTTGTTAAGCGTTCCCGCTACAATAACATCATTCCTCGAGTAATAAAGCGACCAATACAATCACGACGAAACTAAAACGGAATCAACTTGCTTCAAGATTTTTAAACGAGGATTCTATTTACTTAAGCTATTACCGGAAGCGACTGAAATTTTATACTCTCCGGGGCACTAAAACAGATTTTAATAAAAGAGTAATACGCGGCCGGTTTAAATATTTAGCAAAATCTCTAATCTCGTAAATTTGGTGCTTTGGTGACATTTTATTTTGATTTTTATCATAACGCGGAGCCAGTTGGCGTTTTGACGGAAGCGAGCGAGTGCTTTAAAGATAACACATGTTTTAGATCAAAATTTAATTTAGCCACGTTCTAGAGAAACCCACTGAATTGAATTAAATTGCAGGAAACCTTATTTCCGCAAAAAAATACTTCCCAACATGTTACTCCCCGATTCGGCGGGTTCTGTTTATTTATTTACGTCTATGCATCTGTCTTTTTACCCTCTGTTATTATTGGAAATATTCAAACAATCTCTCTTCACTCGACTAATATACAGTTAAGAGAATTATTCAGAGTGGAATGAACACTTTTATCCCCTTCAGTCACATCAAAGTGATGCGGCATCTTTCAACCATTACGTACAAGAAACGAAGTTAATTCTAGTTTTACCATCTATTACTTTTAATCTTGCTTGAGATGGAGCTCGAGGAAAGCTGTGATTTTATGCAAAGTGCATATTTGTTTGGGCAAATTATATAAACAAAATTAATGTGTTCCGTGCATAAAATACACTTTCGCATTCAAACTGCATAAAATAGAATTTAATGCGTCAAATAACTTAACCAAAATTCGAGCCAAAATTGTATATTTGTTGCATAAATTTTACGCAATTTTTCCTAGAGCGCATAGACAAAATGCAATAACAATTACCACTTTGTTTATTTAATTAGTGCATTAAGTTTTATTTACATTAAATAGCAAAAATATGGCAATAATCACAACAATTTAGTTGTTGACAATTCATGGTAATTGTTCACTTTAACTACTTCTGGAATTTTCGCGTTTTTTCTGGCTAGACAGCCTCAGGGCGTCCTTCTTGATCGTTTCCCACCATTCAAAACTTGTGCAAATGCCTTTTTTTTCTCTCTCTTGTTTTGTTTCAAGGTCGCGTCAAGGTCGCGCCAATGTCTTAGTATAACTAAAGGGTAAGGAAAATTTAAAAAAAAAAGTAGTTAAAGTGAACAATGACCGCGTTCATTTAATTAGTGTTAAAAACAAAAAAATGAAATATTTTTAATTTTTCGAATCGATCAATTTTACTTCGAAACATTTATCAAATGAAAAATCACCATTAGTCTACATTTTTTTTTATTGAGGAATATGCTCATCCGTGGATTCAGGTCGATCTAGATTACGTTAACAACGTGATTTTTGATAATGAAGTTTTTTTGGAATTATTTATACAATATCCGTGTTTACTCGCTTTGAAATATATTTTTAGGCACCCTTAATGAAAACGGTAATTTTTCATACTCACAAGGGGACGAAAAGTAACTCTTTTTCGGACGTTGACCGTGGCGCCATGTGTTGGTCTGTTTAGTAAGTTAACAACGAAACGGACAAAACAGATGTCACCATAAATGATGTAAATAAGTAATTGTGTTGCAAATATGTAGTAAATTTCTAGTTTTGTTGGCAAATTGATAACAAATATCTACTATAAAATTTGTTAATATGTATTAATAAATTTATGTATTTGATAAAGGTAGATACCAAATAAATTTGTATCTAATTTTTCCAATGATGTCTTTTGCTTTGTAGTTGTGTTGTCACCTCAAAAATTTAATGCGCACTTCTGCCAAAAAGTGCTTTTTGTCGTCGCCTGTTTCAGCCTCGGCTGCGCCTCGGCCAGAAAACTCAGACTCGCATGGTGAACAAGGATGGTGCAGCTCAATGCACGCAGCCGAAACTTTCATTCATTCTTAAAGTAGTAAGATTTAAATTTCCCGCACAAAACTCAAATTTGGCAAGGCAGTGTAACTCAGGCTTTTCATGACCTCGTGACTACTCCACTGGTTCGCCGTGCTAACTATAGACGTAGAATCTTATGAACACTCTTAAAATGCTTAAGCGCATTCTGCTTCAGAAACCGGATGCAATTTTTGAAAGGTCTGTTACGTTGGGCGAATGAGCCAAAGTATGCTTTAGGACTAACCACCTACTCGAAAATCGCATTCCAGTACTTCAGTTTTAGAAAGAGAAAAGTTGTTGCTGCCGTTTTTTGTAATTCTAATCGAATGTCTTTCATTCACTAATTTGAACGAACAGAGGAGTATTACGTAAAATTAACTTTCAAAGTTCATCATCAAGGCACGAAGAAAAAGAGTGCTGCAACAAGGTGCGCTGTTACATCAAGATAATTCTCTAGCTCTCAACAGCATTCCCATGGTTGTTCTAATTAACGTCGTTGCCGCTATCTAAATATTGGAACAATCCACACCGCTAGGTAGTTCTTCTTTGGTCTAAAAATGAAAATGGTGTCATGGATACTTGTGGAGAATAACAGAGGCAAATGAGTGTCTCGAGACCCAAAGATTTTTTTTAAAGACGTTCAAGTAATTCGGCATTGCTACAACAAACGTGTTTCGTTTTTTTTTAGCTTCTTGAACTAACTTCGCGTATATCTAATAACAGAATTTGATAGATGTTTTAATCAACTGTACTGCGTGTATTTCTGCACGTTCGCAGAAATGTTGTTAAGCACATAATCCTACCTTTAGTTTAGTTTAGTTGTAAATTTGACAAAAAAAGAATTGGTCCTGAACTGAATTGATTATTGGAATTTGGGGTTAGACATCCACAAGTTGTGTTCTGCCGAACTAAATACATGAGATATAGTTTTGATTCGCGAGCTACATGAAATAAGCCCAGACGTGACTTACGCACTTCAAAGCCTACTGCTGTAACACAATTATACTGAGTTGCTAACTTTACAAACCTAATCTCTAAAAGCTAATTATGTACACATCAAAGTGGGAAGGACACATAAGAGATTCCGCAATGGTTAACCCTGCCCGCTACCTAGGTTGCTGAAATTATAATACGGTTATCAGTCGATGGCGAGATTGTCGATAATGTAGGAGGGGCGGGCGCTCTTCCGGCGGGTGTTTGCGAATTAAAATGTAGAAGAATGGCCCTCTAAAATTTTATTCTGGGGTAAATGAATCGAACGTTAGTGTCGCCGCCCTAACAAAAGGCGGCGCGGGTGTTTTGTGGTATGCAAAGGTTGCGTTTCTGATGTGCGTGTAGCGAGAATTTCGATGTTTCCAGATCTATCCCCTTTAGATTTGTTCCTCTGGAGGTTGCGTAAAAGGAAAGTGCGCTCCCATGGAAAGGATGTCACTATAAAAAACTCTCTATTTATAAAATGCGTGTTACTGAAATATCGAAGAACAGGTATCTTGTATGAAATCCGGTCCGGAGTTGTAAATTATTCGAGCGCTTAGGGCCCGGAGTAAGCGGAATAAATTCTTTAAAATTCCCGGATAATTGGAGCAAAGAGCAGAGATGGTGTGTGCCGAGATAATTGGATGCAGTGTCTGTGTAAGATGGCTTAAAATCGCGGAATCAAAAGAGACGACAACGTTATAATTATCTGCAGGTTCAATTTTATTGAGATGAAAGGACGTGCAAGCGGCTGACGTGTGAAATAGTCGTTCGACGCAGTCAATTATTCGTCCAATCAACCGTCTCCAATTTTCCCCAAGTCATTCTTCGGAAAAGCGTCTATTACATTGATGTGAACCGTGTCGCTGGTTCCCTTCCTATTCTGCTAATACAACAGTTTTGCACTTGGATAAAACCCATTTTCCGTATTCCGCCTTCCATATTTCTACACACCCGTTCGCGAAAGTATTATAATAAAATCGCGGGGGACGGTTCAATTAGGAGTCGTCAAATGGAAGTTAGTCATATGCAAATTGGGTTAGTGTGTTGCGATCGCCACCAAGCCATTTGGTTCTACGTTCCCATCCATAATTAAGTCGGCTGCAACCTCTCCATAAACTGGATCTGCAATTGGAAGCTGAAAATGTAGATTAGCCGTGCTCTAATCGCCCATCCCTCTTTGATATTATCCGAAACTTTAACTGGATTAAATAGTTGGTGGAAATAGCGGGGCAATTATTACAATTTTTCGCCCTGTCAGATTTCCACCGACTTCCGCTCCGTTTAAGGCCAATCAAGAACCGCTTACGCTCCGCCAGAAAAAGTGTAAATCATCCTTGTATACACAGAGCCAATAATGGATTTTCATCTGCAAACAAATAAAATCGAAACCGGCTGAGAAGTTAAGGGAGGTTTTTACAATCTGGTAAAGCGAATACCTGTGTGCATTTCGACCTAACACGCTGGAAATATCTACTCTTGACACGTCATGCTCCACAGGAGTCTGGATACATCCACGAACTGGACAAGCATAATCGAGGGAAATGCTGGATTTTTTCCTATTTCGTACAATTACTGAGAGGATCTCACGTTCACAACCGGCATTAGCGGATTCATCTAACTAGTCTCCACTTCTGAGACACATTAGCCGTACTCCAGTAACTCCATATTCTACACTTCACATTGACTACGGCTAATTAGATCAAAGACAAATATAACTGGATTCGGCTGCATTACTCTATTTTCTGCACTAAAACAGATAGACACATATTATTGTTTTCAATAGATAATTGACTAATCTCATTAAGGTAAAAAGCTAATCCCAGGAATGGATTAGATTAGAAATTAGATCGAATACTCAATTAATATTGCTATATAGCAAAAATCACGTGTTAAAGAAAATTTGCTCGTTCCACACGACAATATTTTTCGATTCCTGATAAAAGAAACTGCCAGAAAATCTGAGAAGACTGCGACAAATTTTATCTACGTGTATATGACGATAAAATGTGTCAATAATCTATCTAGAATCACCAATGCTGTTAATACACTGTTTACTTGTTCGTTGGCACACATTGAGTAAAAAAAAAGTATGACAATACACTGGGAGTGATAATTGTAAAAATTATTAAAAACACAGGATAATAATAACAAGCTACGATCTCGACAACCAAAGAAATTAACAAAATATGAAGAAGCTGGTGTGGGTAAAATTAAAAAAATCTTCCCATTATATGTACTTATAAGATTTGGAAGGAAATATGTTTGGGAAGTTGATTCTATTAGATGTAATAGTCAGCTGACAATCTTCATTTTTGATACTGTTTTTTAAATTGTCCTTTAAAAGGGAAGATTGTTAAGGAATATCTTGCCATCACCTCCACGAAGCCCTGATATGAATCCAATTGAATATATGTGGGGTGAAGTGGAAAGAAGGGTCAGACGTTTTCGATTACTCTAAGACAGTTTAAAAAAGATGTTCTTCTGCAATTCAATGGACTCGAGTGTAACAGAAATATTAGTTCATTCCATGCAACGTGTTCTAAAAGATGGACTTGGAGAGTATTAAATTAGATTGCATTTTTTTGTTCGAATATTTTTCTGGTGTAGAATGGTTAATGGTCAATTATTTTTAATAAGTATTTTATATTATCATAATCTTCAAGAACTGCTGTTGTTCCACTTTACCATTTCAAGTTAAGATATAAAGGTTTTAAAAAGCTATGGTGGGTTAAACATTATTCTTGTTTATCCTTTTGCATAAATTTAAATATTTTTGAAAAATCATTACTTATGGTACTCTCTGTATTGCCACAATTGCAACAAATTCCACAAGTTATTCGCATTTAGTAATAATAATGAAAAAATAAAAATTTATCATTGGTTCAATAAATTTAAAGTGGAATAATTTCAATTTTAATCAAGTTAAAGATTTGGACTTTTCTGTTTTGCCTTTTATTTTAAGGATGAACTGGAGTAACAATCTCAGCAAAAAGTTGCGGAATTCTTATAATGTTATGAAACGTTTATTACGAGGAATCAATGAAAAAAAAAAGTTTTTAATTTTTAGAAACGAATTGTAATCAGTTGCAAGTAAATTTTGTGTTTATTTTCTTGATATTTAGATAATTACTTACATGTGATTTTACAATCTTTTCACTAAGACTGTACGTAAAAGTAAACAGAAGCACACTGAATTCAATTTTCATTGCATTTCTGTTAAAGTTCTTAACGTAACTGTAGTAAAACGTGCGATATGAGTGTAATATTGCATACCGATGTCAATTATATGCATTTTGTTCACTTTTTATTGATATTAAAACAGGTACATAACCTCAAAAACCGTGTTTTTCCACATATAATTAGCGATTACATGAAAAATCCTCGACCATCTTTTTCTGTAAATTTATTAGAAAATTCTACGATATCGATACTTTTTGTGTGAAAAATTTAAGAAAAATTGACCATTTTGAACTATGTTTTTTATCAATTTCTATACGAGCATTGATCGATTTCTCATAAGAACGCGTGTAAAATATCCCGAAACTTTAAAAGGTAAGTAATAACTTTAAAATTCGTCGATCAAATTTTTTTAAATTTGGCACAGTACTTTAGCATAGATAGAAGGACTATTGTACCAATTTTGACCAATTTTCGCCATTTTTCAATGTTACTCCAGTTTATCCTTAACTAGAGATATTTTCATATTTGATGGCGGAAACAAAAGACTGAGAAATGTCACAAATTTGTATTGTCAGTGTCAAATGCAGCAAATTGGCAATAAGAAAGTGATTCATCGTCGAACTGGAGAAATAATTTGTAATACGTATGATTATATGAGAATAACTTTTCCTTTTGACAAAAATTGGTTTCCTTAGAATTTGTTTTTTCAATCTACATATTTAGCGAAAATTTAAATTTACCTAGACATTCCTTTTTACGGCGTTTATGAGAAATTTGACATTGACAATACATTTTTGTGACATTTCTCAGTCTTTTGTTTTCGCCAACAAATATGAAAATACCTCTACATACTCTGTAGTAGTTAAAAGGGAGTCCGCATATGTGAATAGTATCCACTTACAATTGACGACCATTTTGAATGAGTGCTCATAAAAATTTGGCCAATGAAAATGCTCTATTTTTTTAAATTGGAACAATTAAATTGGAATTACGCGATAATTTTTCAGGGCAACAAATTATCGATAATTTTTTGACAATTCTTGACAGTTGTCAGTTAAATCAGAGATTTTATAGCATTTATTTGAAGAAAACACAATGGGCCGTATGATTTTCCATTGGTCAAGCCTTTCATTAGCTAAATAATTGATTAGACAAAGTGAGAGTATATGCCAAGCACTATGTTAGACAGAGACAAAACAATTTAACGACGTTCTTTAACTTTAATGAAAGGGAAATCATACGGCCCATTATCATTGACAATATTAATTATAATTACATATGAATTGATATCTTGATTTTTGCGAAAAAGATGATATAAGTCAAAAACTATGACAGATAAGTATTAACAAAAGGACGTTATAAACTCAAAATTTTTCGCAGAATCCAAATTTTGAATCAAAAAGGGGCCTTTCCATTAAAAAAAAAAAACAAAGATGGCGTCGATTTCCGGAATTTGGAGCAGTCGATTATAGTCAGCTACCAATTTTTATATTAATACAATTTTGGGAAATCAGAAAGTTTCTAACGAACGGGCTACGTGAATCAGTCTTGTAAACAAAGTGACTATGAATGTTGTGCAGATATTTTAACCAGTGGTAGAACTCCACAGTAGGTAATGATTGAGCCAATAATGAAGCCAATAATAAAAGTTGATATTTTTGGAAAAAAGTACTAAAAGTTTTTCAAAAAAAGTTTGGGAGCCACTGAATATTATGAAATAATCGGTAAAAAAATCATAGTAGACTTTTTTGTTGTCAGTTAATCAAAATTAAGCCACTTTGACAAAAACCTAAAACTTAACCTCAATTTAAATCACAAATGGCTTTCACCAATCTGGAGAAAACCGATATATGGCGAAGAGTTTCGAAATGAATAAATGCGATCTTGGCCGCCAACGAGAAGATAGTATTTTAGTTGCAGAAAAAGAAATTCTTCACGAAATTGACAACCAGCCACGAACAAGTACTCAGCGTCTTCCAAATCACCTGGGAGTTTCTCAGTTTGCGAGTTCAAAACACCGCTCAGGAAATTCGTCAAAACAGAGGCATTCTGAATCGAGTTCTACTTTCTTGGACACGTCATACTTGCATTGCAAACGATGGCAAGACAACTTCTTTGATGTTTCATTTTATACTTTTACTCACAACTACAGTCTTCATGACGAAACTAAAAAACTAACGATAAAAACCGAACATAACCTCGAATGTCAGAAAAACTTGACATTTTAGGTTGGCCTACGTCAAAATTTCCCGCTAAATTTGTATTTTTTCAGCGGTTCCCAAACAAACCGATTTATTTGATTCTCTTGTAAACCATTATCATTTGTATAAAACTAATTGTGTTGTTTTATCTTCTTTTAACACGTACTACTTTACGTTAAAATATCTGCACAACTTTCAAAATCTGACTGTATAATGTACTATTATACAATTTCCAAAGCGTGTTATTCACATTACGCAAAATAAACTGTGTACAGAACAATATAATGTGATGGAATGGAAAATTACTTCTGCCTTTTGATCAGTCAAGCTACCATGACTTTTTAAATAATGATAAAGTAGGAAGCTAACAGTTATCACTGGAAGGAGGTATTTATCAATGTATTGGTTGGTGATTTTCAGTAGACTTTTAATTCGTGATTAAAATGTGTTTTTTTTCTTGATTTTTAAGTAAAAAGTAATTGTCAATTAGTATAAACGATATAAATTCCGCAAAAGAAATACTTGGTTTCAAATGGTTTCCTAATAAAAGTAAATAATGTGGAAGTGTCTATGGAATTAGTAATTTTGAAATTAAGTTAGTGAAATGTTTGTTAAAATGTCGTTGAAAAATATGTAGATATTTTAGCTGAAATGTTGTGAGAGCGTGTGCTTTATAAATCGTTTAAGGTATGTGCATAATGATAAGAAACGTTATTTTTAGGAAGCCAGAATAATGGGCGATGGTGTAATAGTGCTGCAAGCCGCTTTAGAACACAACAACATAATAAAGAGATGACATGTGTTGTGTTCGAGGGGGCGAATATAACGTTAGTACCAGCAGCAGCAGGATTGGCGTGTGTTTCTCAAATGTGCGAAAGTTGGGCTTGCGGATTTGGCCCAGCGGGAGTTGGCATTAATTTAATTTAGTAATATCTATTTCTGGCGGGGCTCAGTGGCCCTGTGACTGTCTGATAATGTTGTAGCTCTTGGATAATACCAAAACAAAGGGCGTACTTAGCGTGGAGAGCGCGCGGATCTACCAACAAAAGACGTTTTAACACATAACAGTAAATTTAAATAAGTTTAGAATAGACCTGTTCAAAACGTTTCTCTTTTGCTTTTATTTTTGTCGCAACTTGAACGCTTTGTCTTCATAAACTGTATCAAGACGATGAAAACTTGAAAAATATTGTACGCCCGGTTTATCGGTATATTAATTTACGTCTTCCTTTCGGCGTCGCTGTATAATTTTTTTCGCTTTTACGGAATGAAGAAAAGTCGCCGTTTTAAACTCGGGCTAATGTTACAAATGAGTTTGAAATATCCGACTAATTTTCGGATTCTTGGCGCTCCGAGGGGTCTCCGTGGGAATTCAAATCACGCGCCAATAAATCACCAGACAAAACACTGTCGGATGGGTCCCGTGAACAAGAAAGTGTGTCAGAAAATTTATTTTATAGCTTGGCAAACAAACCCTCGGTTTAATAAGATGACGTCATATACGTCCTAAGCTTCTAACAAATAGCTTCCTACAAACATCCAATCCAATCTCCGAACTAACTATGTCCAGGGTTATTGATATAACGTATCCAGTATATAAGCGCGAGAGCCAGAACTTAGAGATAACGAACCAGATATGAAGAGCAAAAGGCGAAACCGGTAACCGAAGCCTTGCCACTCACAACGACTTTTACACTATTGGCTTTCGAAAGGTGTCAGCAGTAAATTGTCTGCCCTTATTGAGAATACCGGCACTCTTATCTCTCCTGCAAAACTTTTCTCTTCGCTGTATCTACTTCATTGTTTTTAGATTTCTGCGGCGGCAGACAAACAAAATACGGCCTTTTGTAGAGAGACACTCGCTATACGTAAGCGCTCAACCGTTACATCGTTACTTTAACTCGATCCTCACGATTGTCTCTCGCAATAATTATTCCATAACGCCACACATATTCCACTCCCGTTCTCACCATAAAGCCCAAATTCTACAGCGACGAAGCCTCACAAAAAAACACCTCCGAATACCGATATTCATATCGACGAAGCCACGCTCGAATTTTTAAAATTTCACCTCGTCACTCGTCACTTAATTGTTCTGCGATTTCCACTGTTAAATCGGGATGGTCGGGTGGTAACTAGTGGCTCGAAGGTATTTTACACAATCGTGGAAATCACGAAGAACTCAAACACAAAACCCCACTTGGAGATAAACACCCCAAATTTTACATAATGCAAACACGCCAGATTACATGGTAGAAGTGAGGCAAAAGCTGGAAAACATCGCTGAAGCGTCGTTAACACAAATGACACGGAATTTTGATTTTTAATAAGGGCTTACTTACATTGGTTGTTTTAAAAACGACAATTATCTAAGCAAAACATCTATTATAAACTAAATAAACAAGCTTTTCCCTATGACAAAAACAAGCTTAATCCGCTCAGCGAGTTTGCGAAATTAGGGTTGCTTAATAATGTTTGACGTAGCAATGAATTATTTTTTAAAAATTAAATATATGCCAATATAATCGGAAATTTGTGTATCTACTATGCTATAATAAGTAGTAACGAATCTTTCCGCCACTGGTCACGAATGATAAAGACATTTAATCAATAACAATTTAAATTCAATATTTTATGATTATTATTTTATTTCGTATGTTTGAAACGAGCTTAAGTCTCTACATTTGTTTCAATAGTAGAGATTTTAGTAGATTTTTTTTGCGCTCGTATTACCTCATCGACCTATACTCCGTTCACCTAAGCAAGATAGTAATCACATGCACACCGCGCAGTTAGTTCAGAGTTTAGCTGCACGACACTGGCATTCAACGATTCACAGAAATGAAAGTACCAGAGATTTGTTTTCATACGCTTTGTCCTCTATTCTATCGTTACGTTTTGTATTCCAATATAATTTAAATAAAAAAATAAAAGTGTAATGGCCAGTTGCGTCTATAATTTACAGATGTTCAAAATGTTCAAAATTTTACATCGACTAAATTTGGGATATCTTATAACGAAAAACGTCTATTTATTGCCAAATTCATCACATTTGTTGTTGGTTTTGGCGTTGAAATAATGCTGTGTGATCAAAGCTTGTTTAATACAATGTCACACTTTTGGATTTAATTTTATGCAAGCGTCTATTAAAAATGGAAAGGAATTGACGTGCACGAAAACAAATTTGTTTGTCGAAAGAAAAGTTATCTTTTCTTTCTGTGTTTAAAATGTCAGCGCGATAAAATCGCGAAAACATAAATCCGAACTTTTTTAAATTAGCATTTTATTAAAGAGTAAAAACAGAATGAATTCAGGTCTGATTGCTGCAGGTCGAAGAGATCAGAAAACATTATTTAAAACAAAAGTTGTTATTTTATTTCATTTGTATTTCAACAGAGTTCGTGCTGTACAGAGGATTGCAACTTGGGATTTCAAGGAATTCGATGAAACTGGAGCTTTCAGAATCTGGTAGGTTTAGGCTGGCTAAAGGCGGAAATAAGCTCCAGATATTTTGTTAACAATAAAAGAAACCCCACAGTCATCAATCTCAGCAATTTTCTGGAAATTTAGATTCTATAAAGTATCTCATTCTTCTAGGAAACAAACATAGATAAAATGATTGAAAACCGAGAACGAGTAGTTTTCACTTAACTTCAGATTCTTACATCTTATGTGCAGATAAAACATTTCCTAGTTTTCAGGAAACCACATTTCTGGGTTTATTTCTAAGTTTCCACACATTAACTGTAAGAGCAAATGTTATGGAAAATAAAAAGTAAGCATTGCTTATTTCAAATTTCTATAAAGCATGATTCAATTATCTTGAAATAGTACAATTATTAATTTAATTGTAGATAAGAATTACTTCAAAAATTGTAAGAATATTTCACTACTTTATCATCACTAGCAATAGTGAAATATTATTATGGATTACAATTTATTTAATTTTAGAACAAAAGTAATCGGTATGTTATTTCTTTGTACAATCTTTTAATTTTTAATTTCATATACAGTAATATCTAGAATATTTAAGCTATTTACTATGTAGAATGAAGAATAATAATTACTGAATGGTTTCAGTTCTTGAAATAACGTAAGTATAAAAAATTTAATTTAATGAGGATTGAATGATATGTTACAGCACATACTTGAATGTGATGAAATTTCAGTACTTTTTTATATACTGCTCAAAAAATTTAGGCATTTTGGTAGATCTAATAAAAATAAAGAAATATAAAAATAAGGGAACTAAATGAGAATTTATTCCATAAAGATAACAATAAATCAACATTACGAACATAATTGAAACCTAATCTGTATTCTTTAGATTGTTTTTAAAGATAAGAACAGGACACAAAATTTTTGTGCGCAGTGTAAAATTTTGTCGAATTTTTAAAACAATTTGCTTCACCGTTTGTTAATGTAATTAATGTAAAACATGTAAATTAATTATTGTATTTAAATTGAAGTTACCTAAAGTGTTAAAACAAACAATTAGAGTCTGAAAACACAAGTCCGAGCTTGTTTAAATTAACCTTGGTCTAATTTCATTAAACACCAAAGAAGAATTAATTCAGGTCTGATTACTGCAGGTTACAGAGATCAGTGAAGATCCTAACAAGAGATTTGAATTTTATTTAATGATTGTAGAGTTCGTATTGCGCAGTGAACATCAAGTTCATTTTTTTTTAATTGAAACTGAAAGCTTTCACTAAAAGAAACTCAGAAATCTTTATATTTTTTATACCTGAAGGTTATCGTTTTTACAAGATTTATTTACACATAGTTCTCGTTTGCAGAGACAATAATATTTTAAGCTGCGAACCAGCAACAACAAAAAAATCCCAACTAACTTTAGTAGAATATTAAAAAAATATCTGTTGGTTACCGAACCTCAGACTTCTTTCTAAGTAGAAACTCTAATTATGGAAAATACTTAGATCTCTAAGTTCTGCTTTTCAACTTGGTTAACAATCAATGGTTTTGTAGACAATAAATTATTTTAGGGATATTATAATCAGATACCGTGCGATCGAAAATAAAAAAAAATCGAGAGGGGCGTGATTAAGACGCTTCAGTTGGCAACACGTAAAAATTTAATTCAAATGTGATCAGATGTCATTACAATAGTAACTGTCATTATTAATTATTATTGATTATTAAAATTTGCTATTACAATATGTTCACTTTAGAGCAAAAAATTTTCATTGTGCAGTGTTACTTCACAAATGGAGGTAGACTTGAGGACGGCGAATGGTCCTATTCGACACCTCGAGTTTTTGAGGAATTCCAACAAAAGTTTCCGGACTTTCAAGGCACTTAAGTACCAATAACTTGCCTTAATTATTTTATTTTTCCATACCTGAAAACAACGTGCTCAAAAACAGGCATGGCACAATTGCCGAATTAATGCAAGTAATTACTGATAACTGCAATTTAATTGATGTTCCGACTTTGGGAAGGTCATTGGAAAACATGAACATTGTGGGGCTCACAGTTGAATAAAGACGCAGGAGCTTTAAATCTCATTGTTTCATTGCACTAGGTGAGGAAATTCTTTTACAACCGAGAGGTCACACATAATTTACTCCTTTATGAAAATCAAGATTTCAACGTTCTCAAAATCATTAACCTAACTTTTAAGACATCTGATAATTGAAATCTTAACGAATTGCCAACTGAAATTTTTGGTCACAGCCAACTCTTATTTTTCTTTTTTTGATCTCACGGTACTAATGTAGCGTAATACGTACCTGCCAGTTACTAATCGAAGAGTAAAAAATAACTACTATTATGTGATTCAAAATGGTTGTGGATAAGTATGGCAACTATGTACGAAAATTTATGTGGCAACTGTGTGGATGGGACACTAATGTGACAAACAGTATTTATACTAATATTGGGTGATTCAAAATGATTGTGGCCGAGTACGGCAACTATGTACGAAAATTTATGTGGCAACTGTGTGAATGGGGTAGAGTTGACATTTCCTTGACAGTTCATAGTCGCGCAATTTTGTAAGTTGTCAAATCAATGTGTAATGGAATTGAAAAAATCAAATGCACGCTTATGAAATGTCATACAAATGTCAACTCTACCCCATTCACACAGTTGCCACATAAATTTTCGTACATAGTTGCCATACTCGGTCACAATCATTTTGAATCACCCAATATTTCATAAATTAAATGGTCAATATCGCGGAATGCTTTTTGTCGATCATCCGGTGTGTTTTTTTATGAAAAGCACATTTTGTCAAAACACAAGTTTAAACACTTGAAGTACAACTTCTTCATTGTAAACACTACAAAATTAGGAATAATGATTTACATACTTGATTCAAATTATTATCCATCACCGTCATTTATTTGTTAAAAGATATGTCGTACAGCTTTTCAATCTATTTTTTCCGGATAAAAAAGCAAGCCATACATTCATAAAATTGAATTACATTTACGAAATGAAAACAAAGACGTTATGGCGAAAGCATGGCCGATAACTTTGCATATTTTTTTTGGATCCCGTCTGAATAAATCTGATTTAAAGCTAGCTTTAATAAAATTTATTAATAGCAAATAGAAAAGAAAATTGCAATTCAGTAAACATGCACGCGTTTTGTATATCATCCATAATATTGTTTATTCAGATGAGCTGGTATTATGTAGCTTTGCTTTCAAGTTGTTTACCTCGCACATTTGAATAAACCGGCGAATGCAATAAATTAATAGCTGATTTATCTTAATCCTAGGTAAGATTGTTGCATTGTAACGTAATTTGCATACACTCCACCTTCTGTACAGACATAATGTAATTTACATTAAACGCACACCGAACAAGGATCTGCACCTTCAGAAGCACAAACCAATTATCTTACACAGGATTAATTAAAGCACAAAAATTGCTTTCCCAAATTATTGAACGCATGTTATTGTTACAATCGAGGTTTTCCTTTTGTTGGTTCTTAAAATAACGCTTTCCTGCATTGTGCTAAAGCGCTTCATCTTGTTGCATGCGCTGGATTGTTCCTTCGTGCAGCTGCGGAAATGCACCGACTGCAAAACAGACGAAACTGGCGATCTGGAATAAGAAGGTCCAACTGTGACAGAAATTCCATATCTGCCCATTCAAGATTCGACTCGAATAGTTAGTAAATGGCGAAAAAAGAGCTTGCAGTTTAATTAAGTTTCCGACACGCTGAAATGATGCAATGGTGTAATTGTCATTTATAAGGGAAGTACAATAAGGAGGACGAGTCTGTGACGAAGCGGAAACGACTGTTTTTGCTTTGTACCTCGGCAGTGAATATACCGTTCGATGCAGTTGATAAAATGAGTTCAAAGAGCTTTTACATCAATGCTGAACGGTAAACAATTGGCGGATAATAATTGTTTTTGTAATTGGTAGAGAGCGATCAAGTCGTTTCTTTGTCGTGCCCTGGCTCTTCTAGCAATCGTTTTATTGGTTATATCGGGAATCTTTGTCTGCGTAGTCCCAGACCAATATGGATTTATCTATAAAACGACTAATAAGCAAAGAAAGCTCGTTTGGATGCAACGGTTTTGAAACAGATGTTATCAGACGCTTTAAATTTTTCCAGGGCTCTCTCTCCATCCCCGGTCCGTAAAAAAGAGGATTCGGTTGGGGAATGACCAGTCCTGATGTCTGATTAAATTTTTTGGCGCTGAAATCCGACTGAAAATTAGAAATAAAATTATTAGTTGGCTTGCAGTAGTCGGCGGCGACTTTTTGTGTAATGTTGACTGGAAACTGTTTATCAAACAGGACGCGAACTGAAAATTCGGTTTAATGAAATCACATAAATTGTTTCTTTTGCCGCTGAATATTCACTAAATTTTATTTTTGTAGGTTCTGTTTCGCCCGTTCGTTCCAGTTCATATTTCATTCGGAAAAATTTAAACACACGGTGCATGAGCCAAAGCTAATTATTCGATGGTATTACGAATGGGCGAGAAGGGCTTTCGGTCTCCTTGGCCCAAAATAGGCAAAAGTAAAATATACGATCGTTGCCGGTTCAAGGTGGTAAGGGATCATAACAGCTGGCAGCGACAACAAAGAAATCCCAAAGAAGAATGGAGAGGGAAGATGGAAGTCTGGGCAACCATGGATGGAAAAAATACGAGTATATTTCGTTGGTCATTTGAGAGCCCTTCAGTTTCACTTTAATGTATTATATTGCGCTGAATTAGTAAAATTCAATTCGCAGGATTAGACTCGGGACTCGTGTGTCTAATTTACACAAAAGCTTCATTTCGCAGCGGAAGTAAGAAAGTCTTTTAATTAGTTATTCGCTTAAAAGGAGTCAGGCTCTTTTTATTAAAACGAAATTACGGAAATTGGGATGTAACGTGACCAAAATCTGTATTAATTAATAAGCTTCTTGTGGAGAAGCAGCAGCTATTGAAAGTGGAGATAATAATTATAACTACACGGGTTGCGTTGTTTACGAGATGTATTTATTATCTGTCAAATACTCACGAACACAAAAGGCTTTCCATCAATTCTTGTTAGTACAGACCACCCCCTCGTTGACTTCACAGGCTTTTACTAATGAGAAATGTTAATTTCTCTGTTAAACTAATATTCAATGAATCTAATGACGTTACAAGAGAATAATATATCTTACACTTTGTCCTGGATTTAATGTCCGAAGGGAACAAACGTTGACTTTTAGCTCACAAACGACCTTATTAAAGTCAAAATTTAAATATTTCAGCGGAAGTAGAATAAAACAATTGTGATAAGTGTGTAAAATATTGCTCATTTAATTTTCAGATTATATTTAAATAAACGAGTACAACCACAAGATATTGATTTTTAAAGTCAATTGAAGCAAGTTAAAGAACCATAAATTATATTTGCTAATAAGTAAATTAATTATAAATTAAGTTTATGAATTTCTTCCTAATAATGGAAAAATATTTAGGATAGCTAGCGAATAGTTGGACTTTAGAAAAATATTCTCTATTCTTTTAGTTACTTTGGTTGTGACTATTTCCTTCGAAAAATTTAAGCCCATCAAAAAGTTTGAATAGTTGAATTTTAGCCAATAGCGATCGAATTACAGCGATAATACTGCACCAGTGCAATTAGCGATAATTTGCACTAGTGCCAAATTTTCGCGTAGTCCTAATTAAAAAATCATTTGGTATTAATTTTATATTTTAAAAAGAATTACGTTTATTTGTACTTACTTATCATGTAAATTTTTCTCAGGAAATAGTCTGCCAAAATATCCTCTCGTGCATGTCAAATTGTCGATAATTTGACATGCACTCGGGATATTACTAGTGATAAGTCCCCAAGTAGAAACATTATCTAGTAGTAAATGTTTGGAAACTATAAAATTTTAAATACAAAATAAATTTTACATTTCATTTACTTTCGGAGATGAAAATTATTATTAAAAGAAAAAAATGCATATTCACGAAAATTATTCGCAAATTTCCTTGTTGCTATAAGAAAAATTTTATTGTGATTCTTTTGTGGTTGATAGTGCAGCATACATTTATTCACTTCCAAGTGTTTCAACTTTATTTTCGTGTTCCATGACCGAATTTTTTAAAATACAGTGCAACTCGGTTATTATTATGAATAATAATAATTTTTTCTGCAACGGTTTTGTGAAAATTAATCACTAATTTTGCGAACATTTTCGATTATTCAAAAACTGAAGGTACAAAGTCTTTGATAATATGTACCAGGACTATTTCTTCCATAAGTTTTTTGAAATTTTATACAACAATAGTAGATTATGCACCAAGGGAGTGAAGTGCATGATTTTTACCCGAGGTGCAGCAACAAGCATTTCAGGAGTCACCCTAGAAGTAGATATTGAATTTTTTAAACAATTTTTCAGTACTCCGTAATACTTCTAGATGACGCACTTTCGAGGAAAGGCGGTACTTTTGGGACACGTATAAAATTTAAATCGTAATAACTCATTAAGGGTTTAATGGTAATAACTCATGGTTTAATGAACTAATGTCACCAATTTTTATCGATTTTGTACCATTTTTGGATAGGTCCGCTATTCGGAGTAAGTAAATGTCTACTGAGTAGGTTAATTTCAAGATATACAGGTGTCTCAGCTAAGACTTTCGAGCCTAATAACTCAGTTATTTTCCAGTAGATTTTTATGAAATTTAAAATGCAGATATTTTAGACAGTGAAGAATAAAATCCCATTAATGCAATCACCCAAGTCTTACAAACGTAATTTTTACATACCTTTTTAAAATGTTGAATTAATTAAGATTTACATAAAAAATTGATCGTCAATAAAAAATGCTGTAGGGAAAAACTCGCCCTTGAAAGACGTCTGGTTTGCAAGAAAAAAGCAAAAAACTGTGTTAAACGTGGCTGCAAATGCAAAAATGTAGACGCGTATGAAACAAACGCGCAATTTTACAGAATTTTGGACATCCCTTTTCGCAGAAGCGCAGGTGACATATTTGACGTTTATCTTGCTAACCTTAGAAACACTTACAAATTTAAAGACAACATTTGGACGTAATTTATTATACTGGATGCTTTAATTCTTCCATAAAGGACTAAAACACGATCGGGATATTTTAGCAAGGTAATTTAGTTCACGTACGCTTCCTGTGTCTTCAAATAAATTGACGGCTCTCTTAACCGTACATTTTGTAAAGCCTACATTTGAATAGTGTTCCACGAGAAAAAAAACTGTGTCATTGAAGTTCTTACGACATTCTTCATAGGCAAATTTTTTTTCCCATTTTCAACAATATTGAAATTTCTGCCGCTGTAGTCTATTTTTAGAGTATTTTCAATAAATTTTCACAATTTGACGTTTCTAATAAAGCGCGCCCAGACAGACTTTAAAGGGTGTACAAAATGTTGCTTAATCATCAATTGTTTCAAAAGGTAACTGCTCAAATACCTTCAAATTTTACATTAAATTTTTAACGACAAAATCTAATATTTTCGTTGAATCAGACAAGTGATTTACTTAATTGTTTGTGTAGACCCCTATATTTTAATGTTTAACAATCTAATAATAATCGCGCATAATTTTCAATAAAGGAAACATGTGTTAACACAACATTTTTTAGCTTGAAGTAATTTAATTATTACTAATTGAACATTCACGGTCTATTAGGCTCGAAAGTCTTAGCTGAGACACCCTGTATATACAGGGTGATCCAATTTTTTTTTTAAATGCTCTAGCAACTTTATTTCTTGTCCGATTTCAATAAGCGATATATCAAATGAAAAGGCGTTTAAGGGACTATGAACTGCCATATAAAAATTATTTTTTAAAGAAGCAGTTTAAGTGGGGTGATATTTAACTTTCTTATTTTAAATTGTGCCATATGTTTTTCATTACTTATTTTAAAGTCACTATTTTTCTAAACATTGCTGTATAAAAATATTATTTGTTCATCTGAAATTGTTTTTTTTTTGTACATATTTAGGTTTTTTATGCGTCAATTTAAAAGTTCATAAATTAAATGTCAATGATAATTGTAATTTTTTTTTGAAAAATGTTTACCTAATTAGTAATTACTTTATACAAATACAAATCCACCAATCAAAATTCGTTATTTCATGAATGTACAGTTAATTTCAAAATTATAGTACAACTCAAAAATCAAGAAGTCGATTTAATTTACAACAGTTTTTTCCACATGTAAAGATGCTTTTTTGAAATTTGAGCGTCATATTTTTATACATGTAGGTTAGGTAAGTTTAACAACATAAAATGTCGCTGATCTTTTAGAACACCATCATATTGTCTGTTTTATCCTCTGCACGGTGCTCTTCGTGATGTTATAATACTGGACTACCTTCCGGATCGAGAACCCTTCTTCTAATTTGGAAACAAGAGTACTTTCGCGTTTTCAGTTAGATTAGTTATTTTATTTGTCAAAATTGATATTGATCATTACAAAAAATATAAGTGCATTTCACACTGTAGAAAATTAGGTGTACTCTATCATTTTGAAATTAACTGTACATAGTTTTACAACGATGATGTTTCAATAATACCCTTGCTGCTCAGTCAATCGTTTTTTTAATACTCGTAATATGATGATAAAATTCAAACAAGCATACCAACGTGTTTATAATTAAATACATTCAATTAGGTATTTCATACAACTAAACGTTTGTTTAAAACAAACAAATTATATATCATCCGAGCTTTGAATTTTTAATGATTAATTTAATCAAATTAAGAGTATTTAAACGTGATATATCCATTTGAAAATAAAACTTCTAATACTTAATTATTTGTACGGGGTAATTATAAATGTTTCTAACATCTAGCTGACGTAGCGGCGCACCCAAAGAATGGCGCACAGCCACCAATGATGTTAGAAACATTTATAATAACCCTGTACAAACAACAAAGAATTTTTCAATCATGTACGTATGTAAAATGGTGTCTCGTAAATGGCTTCTATTTTTTCACTTTGCAAGAACGAGCATTTACCATAATAGCGCCCAACCTGCCTGCGCTTGAACCTTTTCCCGAATGTTGCCTTGAAGCTGCTAATTTTTCAAAAATACGTGTCGAGAGCTTGTGGTTTGGACCGTGCGAGTAGTTGCTGCAACGTATCTTTTCCTCGATAGCAGCACACACAAAAGGCTCAAACATTTCTCCAAATCAGCCGAAATGTATTTGAATCTTAACGCTCAAAAATCTTAAACCCGATTACCTTTTCTGAGGTTACATCGCATTAAATCGTGACCTTAAGACTGGTGCAATTCATATTGATCGAAAATCTTCCAGTTTTTGTGGCTCTAAAATCTGATGTTCTGCTTATGCACAAACCTATTGCAATGAAAATGGGTTTCATCTCCCTCGAATAAAGTTTGACAAACAAAATTTAATGATTTTTTTTGTTCGACACTGTCAGAATTTGAGAATTTTCTCCTATGTGAACGGACTTTGATAAATGTCACAACTTGTCAAAACGAAACGTCAAGCTAATTTTAAAGGTTTTAAGCGATTTGGAGCCTTTAAGGGGCCCGTCGAACAAAAAAACGTTGTATTCAACTCGTTCGTGTGTAAATTGGGCCTTTTTTGGCACGCGTTGGCCATTTTAAAACGCGAGTGAAACTCGTCAAATAAACTACATACTATTATGTGTGGCTCCGTCCATGATAGATTTTCTCGGAAGACATTTTCAAAATAAAAATATACACAATAAAAAAAAAGAAGTATTCCAAGCCGCGTATAGGCTATTTATAAATAAAAAAAACCAAAATGTAAGTATATCAAAAAAGTGATGAACTGAAATAGGTGTTTATAAGTTAAAATCAGGGAGAAAATTGAACATAATTAAGACATATTTCAAGTTTATTGTATTAGGCATCTAATTTTTACAAACAGAAAATGTGCTTGTTGCTTTGGTGGGACAGCCGTCTTTTCACACTGTTATGGCTCAGTAGCGTACGTTTCTAGGCTTATTTCTTTAAATTACCTTGCGGCTGGTTGTCCATTACCGCGGGATGAAAGAAGGCGACAACTTTGTCATGATTGTCCAGAACACTAGTGTTAAGTGTTACAGCGCGTTTGGCAAATTGAATCTACGAAGTTTGAATAACGAACCGAGTTAATTCATATACACAAGCGCAGATTTAATCAGTGCAGAAAGATTATGAACGAATCCATCGAATGGACGACAAACAATAGACAAAATTGTATTTTTCACATTCACACCACAAAACACAAATTGTTATTCTGTTATTTCCGGCATCCTTTTGGATTTCTGCCGATTATTTTTTTTTACAATAGTGTCTTGTTTGCTGTGTCTGGGTTTCTATTTCATCAACATAGGATTAATGTGGATTGTTTATAACAAACTGTATGCAGACTATTAAAAGTATGTGATCAACGTGCTTTACCTAGGATGGTTTGGATTTGAAACACTTTTAGTGCTCCTGACTGTTAACTGATAATCGTGGAATTTTATGTGGTGTGGGAATACAAAAAAGCCAAAAGGATCATGCTAAATTAACATTTATTAACACGTCATTATGTCGATTATGCCAACTAATGTAATGGCATGAAAGAAAACAAACTGTCACTTTTCTGTTGCCATAACTTTTTACAAATTAATTTCAACTCAACTGTAAGGTGTAAATCAAGCCAATTGCGCCATTACGAATAAGGGTATTTCACGAGTGATAATAAGCCCGACGGATTGAAAATGCAACCCACAATACATTTGCAAAGTTAACGTGGATATTTGATTTTTGATTTAAAATATATAAAACATAGTTAGCTGTGCAGTTTCGTAAATTTTGACATAAACGTCATTCGTTTGGTTAAATGAAATTGCATAAAGACGCAATTGAAGAAGATGTTACATTGTTTGTTTTCTCATGGTTCGAATTCTAAATGTCAGTAGTGACAAACAAAATATTGGAAGCACAGCTATCATGGATTCATAATTTAATTCTAAAACAATACGATATTTAAAATGGCAACGTAAACTTTGGAAATGTATTGTGGGTTGCATTTTCAATTCTGCCGCGCTCATTGTCACTCGTGAAATACCCTGTATGTATTTATGTATTTCCCTTGCATAGGAGTTATAGAAAGATATTATTAGAAAAAATCGTTCAGAATTCAATTTTGACGCCATATTTACGCAAAATTTGTGTCTGGATTTTTTTAAATTTTTTTTAGCCAATTATAATTTTCAACAGTTCGTTGTTTCAGTATCAATTTGCGTTTAAAAATTTGTTTAAACTTCAATAAAGAACCTTTTTTTCACTTGTTCTTGGCAAGTTCATTCGTTTTATGACATTTTATTAAAAAAATTGACCGATCGATTGAAATGTTTGTTCAAATTTATTCTTATTTGTTGCCCTCATTTTTGGACATTGGGCGTTTTAGACATTGTAAGTTTTTTTGTGGGTATTTGTGATAAAAACCAAATTCTGTTTATTTAATTTCAATATTTCAAAATTTTTATTCAACAATAAATTAATTTGCTTTATAAAACTTCCGTCCTGTCATAACATCCGGATTTCCAGATGGGACAAAATGTCGATGCCATCTGCCACGGTCAAATAAATGCACATGCAATAAATTTCCAAGCGGATTATAAAACTCTAAAGCACGTATTTAGCGTTCCACTCTAGTCTGTGGCAAAAATCAATTTTTATGTTGTTTTATTTCTTAAATTTTTATCGAACGGCGATTGACCAATTTTGGTTCTTCTTCTCATTTAATTTAATTCTACTCTTAAAATATCTACATCGGAGGACAATACAAAATTTTACTTCGAAGGATTTTCGTGAAATAACCCTTTTAATTTACACGCATGTACTTATTTGACCCGCCTTAAATTGTTAATTATTGTTTGATACATCATTTATTTTCAATTACAAGTTTGTTTTTTTTTGTTTGAGTTTTTTACAGCTCCAAGTTACGTTTAATTTATTATTTAAATGAACTCAACTCGTTTCATAATCAAGTGCTTTAAATTTTAATCTATGTTAATTTTTTACGTTACGTTAAATATTTAATTTAAATACAAGTAGAAGCTAATAAAAACGTGGGGGGAATTCTGAAAAAGTCAGAGATATCCCAGTGGTGCACAAATCGTACATACAAATGCTATTTACAAGAGATTAAAAAACATTCAGGGAATTTAATGAACCTAGAATGGCTGAAGTTTTACTCCCCAGTTTCTGACAACTCTAACATTTTTTGATCATTTCAAAAGATACAAAATTCACAATCGTAAAAAATCATATAAAACAACTTTCTCAAACTCTGTCCCAGACGTAACACTCGCTTTTTATCATTGCGTTTTTTTACTGGTCGCTAATTTAGTTAACGTCGTTAGTTGGCAATTTGCAGCAACGATTCAGTCTAATTTCTATGAAACTGATCAAATTAAGCTCGTAAATTAATGGTTCAAAATATGTTAAGCAAATTGGGGACAAAAACTGCTTGCTAAAGCGATTTTCTCTTATTCGAGTCGAACTTTTATCAAATTTTAACAGTTGAATAAATATGAGGCGAATAATTTCACATCTCCCTTGCTTGCATTTAGCTTCCAGATTGACGGCGTTGCTTACCACCAGCTTAGTTACAGAGATGTATCATCAATTATGTATTATTTCCGAATAATTGATGCACATCGAGTTTGCTTGTTCTAGATCAGCATACTGATTGTTGTGCCGAAGTGATTCCGGATATTGCCTCGCTCGGAAGGAATTCTTTTGAGCTTCTGGAACTTTTTGTCAGAGTCATGCAGACCAGACCTCTTCATTTACGACTCGAGAAAAGTTCTTTTTCGCATCTTCAGAAATTGCGTTTGTTTGAACTTAATTAACAACTTCCAGTCGTTAGTCCTCCGCGTTTTAGATACCACAATACTTAACAGAGATGTGGTTCTCCTTCATTCATCACTTAGTTACAGTCTGTTGGTTTCACGTAAAATATGAATCGGAGCATGTTCTCTGTCTTGGTACTAAGCTTTCCACATGGATATTTTCAAACAATTCCAAACGTCACTGGTAGATAAGACGAAGACTTGTAAAAGTAATAAAGTCTCATGCGTTTCTTATTGAAATTCGCCTTTGAGAGGTGAAATATTTAGCTCGAGTAACTTCACCAATTTCGTCATGTAGACGTCGTATTTATGACTCTAATTACGACTCTTCGACGGTGCAAGTCGGTTAATCTGAAGACGTGCGGCTTTTTAACTGTAATAGCGAAATTACTAACCTAAACTATGCATAAATGAAGAGTGGCTGTTGGGTAATGTGTTCAGTTATGACCATAATAGCGCCTGTAATTCTTGTGAGCGTTTAGGGTGGCGCTGCCCTTCGTGCTTTTAGTTGCTCCACAAAGGTTTATAGTGGCAATTAAGTATGGACTTTTGATGTGTACGATGAAACAGTATGTCTTTGTGTCTCTTCTCTGTTAACAGATCTCTTTAACCGCCCACTCTCTTGTTATTTTTTTATTCGGCCGAGATCGTTTTAATTCAATTTGTGTTTTAGTGCAATTATTCGGTGGCGTTTTTGCGCTTTTTGTCACCGGGTGCTAATGTTTATAATATTATATCAAGATGAAGCTTAATGTTTTCTCCAGTTAAGTGGGATGGCGGCGGGATTCATTATAGAGATAACGAAATTAAATTAAAGGAATTGCTAGCGAGAGATAATAAAATGAGTCTTTCATGAGCGGTCCTCTGTATCAAAAAAGTGCTGAAATCACTCCTTATCGAAATTAATTTTATGGCTTTTTGAACTCCCCCACATAAAAGGTTAATTTACGTTTTTTAAGGGTTATAAAGTACACAGATTTGAGCCGAAGTCTTAGAGCCATTATTATAATTATTTTTGTGGGTAGTGTCGGCGGGTTTTCAGGAGATCTGTGTCTTAATTCGGTAAAAAAAAATTGGACTTGTTGGGGGATGAATTTCGAAACTCCAGCGAATTGTTTGATGTTTTGGAACATGTCAGCAATTCAAGATGTTTTTGCACAGGCGGCACTTTCTAAGTTATACTCATTATTTTAGTTTTAACATTGCCAGGCAGCGGTGAGTTTGCAGGATTTAAATGAGAACACAAATCAAATAAAAATTTATATCTTCTTAGTCATGTTCCAGCTCTTCAGTAACAAAACATAGTTAAACGCTCGGTTAAACGTAAAATCTGGAGTAGAAGAGTTTTCTTCTTGACGACTGATGTAAGTTTCGCTAGTGGGACATATTTTTAAAATAATATAAAATCTTTTGGTGTTCGATGCTTCAACTGAAATCAGGAGTTTCTGAATTGTTTTGAGTCGTTTTTAATGAATTCAACTTGTTGAGGGTGATAATATTTATCTAGGTTTGATATGATTTAATTTTTGTAATTTTAACAACTTACTAAACGGTAAAATGAATAACTAAGAAAATATGTAATAGGTTACACTGGCACTTTATATTATTGATAGGGGAAAGTTTTGATCTTTTTTATTCAGCTATAATATACTAAGTGGGATGATTATCATTGGTGCTATCATGAGTGAAACCGAGCTGCGGATTCGAGGAGTCCGTAGGCCGAGTTGAATGTGCTGCTCTGGATTCACGCGACATATCATCGATTATTACTCACATCACGAATCAATATCGCCCTGTTCATTTGATATATTGTCAATGGACAGCGAGTTTTGTTGTGAGTCACAGTGTGGTAAGTAATGGTAAGTGAATTCAAATGCAATGTTGCAATTTCAGATAAAATCGATGTAAAGTTATTTCTTGGAAATGTTGCAAATGGCGCAGTAAATAATTACAAACTGGATTATAATCCTTCACTACACTTATTATATAAAAAAACTGTTACAAGTATCCATAGTAATTACACAAGAGCTTTTTTATCCGATATTTTTTTCTTTTCAAGGAAAGCTCGTTGCCTAGAAGTTTGAGGAGAAAAATTGTTACGATAAAATTGTCAGTTGGCTATTTTTAGAGTGTAATTCGATGAGATAATTTTATTGGTTCACAACACAAAATATTAATGTTTTTTGACATTTATTTTTAGTTCACTCGCTATGTACTTTTACTCTATAAAGTGGGGCACAGATGTAATATTCTGTAATTTTTGTAAATATGGTTATTTAAGTAAGAGTGAAGAAGGCAAAGTTTTCGTTCACTGCGTGCAACTCAAGTGAACGAAAGCGGCCTTACTCTCGAGTGCTCTGTTTGGTTTTGTTCGATACTTCCTTAGAAAGTGAGTCTGTAACTTTGTGTTCAAAATACATAAATCACATTTTTGGACGAATCTGTTGCTATGGAAAAAAATAAAATACAAAATAAACAAAGTTGTGTAATGTCAATAAAGTGGTTGTGTGCACATTGTGGAAATGGATGATGAAGAGTTATATGTTCCTGATGATGTCCTGGAAAAGGTACCAAATGGTGCCTAAAAAATCAAAATTACACTATCAGAAAGAATTGGAAAAATTTACACAATTATGCGTGAATCAAAAGCAGTGAGTGAAAGACAGTGAGCGGAGAACGATGAGCGAAAGTAACGTGAATGAGAGAAAAACCTTCATCCACTGGTAACTATGGGTAAAGGCGCACTTTCTAGAGAGGTATCGAAGAAAAGATCTTTATTTTGCGTTCTTATGCGAGTTGCCCCGATAATATTATATAGGTGAGAAGATACATGAAAGAGTATTCTTGACAATAACATTTTTAGAATATTCCTGCGATAAAAATACTTTAGAGAACTCTTGTAGCTCATTAAATTTTCAATAAGATTTGTCTTATAAAAATTTCTGTATGATCAATAATTTCTGAGATACGAATATGCTAGCCTGTTCATGACGTAAGGCCCAAATTCACCTTTGGTCACGGCGCCAGTTGAATTCGCGATAGAATTGCATGTATTCATAAATTTTCAACGACATATACATTTCCGCATCTCAATAAAATGATCTTTACGACGGCATACTTGAAGTTGCAATGATTTAAAATCTGCAAAAATTATAAGGGTTTGAATTTAAATAATTTAAATGATATCCAAATGAATAAAAAACATGTTTTTTCAACAATTACGTTTAAGAATATTCTAATTCAGGTCCGATAAATTTCACCGAGAAATCCGTAGGGCATCATACTTTGTTGACGAATTGCTTTGGATTTTTTTTTCTCAATTATTTTCCGAGTTATAAACTAACCAATGATGAATCTGTCCGACCGAATAAACATGTTATTTTTGATGTTCATAACTAGAAAAGTAATTGAGTTAAAAAATTTCCAAAGAAGATTCTGTTAGCAAAAGCAATTCAGTACATTCCTGAATCAACAATTATAAAAATAAAGATGAGAAGCGCATTTGCACTGTTAGCTTTTAATATAAAAATATATGTTTTCATAAATATTTGCTACTGGAATATCATGAAGAGATTCAAGAGTTTTTACATCCACTCGTTTTTAACCTACGGCTTTTTTATTTGGTATTTGCTAGTTTCAACAACTTTACAACTGACCTGGTAAATCGTTGCAAGAGTTATTATTTCTTGACTTGGTGGACGTTGGGACTATTGGTTTTCTTGTGCGGAAGTCATATTCGGACAAAAAAAGAACTCAAGTAGAGGTGTTGGATTCTCTCATGGGCTGTAACCTTGGAAATATCTGCGCGAAGGCGGAGCGATAAACCAGTGAAAAATCTGTCAATGAAAACTGAAAACGTCGACTACTTTAACGACGGGGTAACACGTGGAGGAGGAACACGCACCACGGATTACGGATCACGGATCAGTTGTTTAAATCTAACCTCACTTTTTGCGTTGTATGTGTTTTGGCTCTATAGACTGACGAGTGGTGCGTTCACAATCTACTTTTCAACGCCAACTTTGGGGAGAAATTTAAATGAACATCCGATACTTGTTTTTCAACGAAACACTGTAAAATGTAGTAATTTTTCATCTAATAAACATCAACAAAGCATTAGTAGCTCTCTGTATTCCATTATTTCGTATAAAATAGTTAATTAATTCCAACTGTTTACTGACCGCACCTTACTCTAATCTTTTATAATCTCAGATTAACAAAGCAACATGTTTGGAATAACTTACTAAAACAAAACATGACATTTTAACATAACCCAGATACGACGTGTGTCTTGATAATGTCTATTGAGAAATTATAGTGATGACACTACAACTAACTGAAATGGATGCGTGTTGCAATTTTGTTGCTTTAAAAAAGATTCATTTGGAGTTGTTTGTTACGACCTCGATTCTCCGCGGTATCGATTGAGGGGGTCGATGGAAAAACACGTCATAATTTCGTCGCTTAATCCGAAACACGGATCATTTTTAAAAATCTTACAAATTCCGCACCCTGAGTCAGTATTTTTTTCGTAGTTAGTGAGTCCATTAAACGCGTCGGTGTATAATTCCCCGATCGGTATTTTAAGTGTCCATTAGTGCGCATTTGAATGAAAATGATTAACGAATTCGTTTCTGGGGGGGTTAAATGTTTTCGAACGGGTGCAGCCTGAGATCGCTGGAAGGTGTTTAAATGTAGTCGTCGGTGCGGATGGTTTTTTGAATTTTATTTTGATATGTCGCCCCGTCTAATGAGGTCTGTGTGTGAGCGGGTGGTGGTTGAGGCGCCAATTAGGGTCGTTGTTGTAGGGCCGTCTGAAATGGAGTGGTGCTCGTTTTCTGGTGCGAAAAATATGGTAATAAAGACATTGCCATTGCAAAGAACAGCAGTTTATGAAGTAATTGTCAATTTAGTTGGAAGCGGAATACAGAGCTGCCATCAAACGCTGTGTCTCTTGATTGAGAAGACGGCGTTGATTAAGTGTTTCATTCCCTCTCTTTCAGTCTGGGAAATACAAGCGCACTTGGTATAATTTAAATGTAAATTTAGGAATCACTTTAAAGTCTAGTCTATTGATTGACATCGCCCTATTATTATACCGAAGCGAGGGTATGAATCCCATTATGAACCGCCATTTGCGTTCAATTATTAGATATATCTGTTAATGCGATCCGAAAATCGAATTTGTCCTCGTCAGAAAACAAACACAGGTTAATACTTTCATCCTACGGTCATTTCCGGAGAAATCTAATACCGGAAATAGACATTAAGAGTATGATGTTGCTTCTATCTAGAGGCAAGATAACTGCGGATCACATGCCTGAGCCAGAGATTTCTTGAAAGCTTTGTCAACAAACAAGATGTAAATCCACTCTGCGATATTTTTCCACCTTATAAAATTCTCGTACGCTTATTGAAATCATAAACAAATACAAACATTTTATGCATGTACGCATAAAGAAGACGTGCAATTGCATTTCGCAAGCCGTTTTCCAATTTCCTCTAGCGTTTTCTTTCGGATTGAGATGAAATAGCAAACAGTGGGGCACCTCGTACGGTTTGGACACGTTTTTGACTTAAATCTTCACATCAGATTTTTTGCCGGAAACGTATCTTACGACATTTCAAAACAATTCGACAAAAATAGTCTACGAGTGTGAGAAAAATAGTGAAAAAGTTTCTGAACACTATTCAATTAAATGAACTACAGTGTGGAATAAAATGATTTACATCTAGTTACCTTTGCATTACCCTTGTAAAAATACGAAATGCCACTCTACAAAAAAAAGAAAGCCTAACCTCAAAATATTCCAAAATTCCAAATGTGATTTATTGCGAAGGGATGATATGAATGCAAAGTAGAGATTGAAATTAAAAAGGAGCTAACAAAAGCAAGTCACAGCTAGTGTTGAAAGTGGCCACCAACGTTTGTTAATTCAATTTAGTAAATTGTAACAATTGTCAATTCGATTGATGACATTTATTGACAGAACTAATAGTTCTGCACTTCAAAAAAAAGTAGAGCGGTACAGGAAAATTTACATGTGCAAAAATTCCAAAGGTAACTAGATGTAAATCATTTTATTCCACACTGTATAACTTTGTTAAGGTTCAAAGGTGAAACAGTTTCTTCTAGACACTGACCCTTTCTGGTAAGATTTAATAGAATACAATACAGGTGCCCATTTTATCTGTTCACGCCTGAAGATTCAGAAATAGGCAACATATTAAACATTTCACAATCAACTATACTCGAAATGTTTTGGATATGGATTGTCAAACTCAAGGTCGCTTAAAACTTATGATTGAACTGTACTATTCCGGACACGGAATCTTGGCCACGACTGACATTTAACTGACAAATATATGTGAACTGGTCTTTATTGAATATAACCCAACTTTTGACTCGATAATGCCATTTCCCTGCTTTTTTGATGTCACAAGAAAAACTTCAAAGTGATTTTTAATAATTGTCATTTATTAATGACACTAATGACTGGTTTACATCATTTTTTTTAGAAATGTCTAAAAAATGTTGGCCAAGATTCCGTGTCCGGAATAGTACATTAGTGAGATCTGTCATAAATTCCAATAACCTTATTGGCGCGCCTAGTTACTTTTGCTGGTAATGCCAACTTAACGACAAGTCCCCAATCCACATCCATAACGTTCCGACTGTACGTTTTTTACACATTTAATTTCAGATTTGGTTGAAAAATTGCTTTGCATTTTTAATTGCGAGAACGAATTGTAGTGGGTGATTGAAAGTGATTGTGGCAACTATGTAGTAAAATTTATGTGGCAACTGTGTGGGTGGAGTATAGTTGACATTTGTATGACATTTCATATGCGTGCATTTGATTTTTTTTATACCATTGTACATACATTGACTTGACAATTTTCAAAATTGCGCGACTATGGACTGTCAAAGAAATGTCAACTCCATCCTACCCACATACTTGCCATACTTATCCACAATCATTTTGAATCACCAATAGCATCCTGCAGAATTGTTACAACGGAGATGTTAGAAGAAATTTTGTACGTAGAGTGGCATTATGTCAAGAAACCAATGGTAGACACTTCGAGCAATTCTTGTAACGTTTTTAATAAAGTTAATATTATGACATTTCTTAATTTAATTTAATTTCTTAATTTAAAAAAATAACTGCTTTATGCAAAGTCGTCTATGGAATGTTTAATATGTTGCCTATTTCTGAATCTTCAGGCGTAAACAAATAAAATATAGTAATAATAAAAAAAATTGAACAAGCCATCACTTACATTTTTCACAGTAAGAAAAAGAGGTTAAATATTGTATGTAGGAATTTTCGTGAATTTGAACGCCACAAAAATAAGAAAACTTCTTGCGTCGAAGGCTTTTGTTTATATTGATTATTTTGCATTAGGTGACATCGAGGGAGATTAGTTTTATGTCAGTAATTAAATGGTCGTTATACGGCGTTTAATCCCCATATAGAAGGTGAATAAGCTCAAATAGGTACGAACTGGGATCGGTGTAAATGTAGATATTGCTGCGAGAGCTGTTGAAAAGGGTTCTCTGGATCGCTCTGCCGGTGAATAAGTCCCCGTGCACGCCGTTTTGACAGATTTACTAGATAGCAACTCAGTTAGGACTACCGTTAGCTTGTAAATTGGGCTTTATGATTATGTTTTAATGACTTTAAATAATGTTTAAATTGTTGTGGCAGGGCGTTTATGATTTTACGATTTATTAATGAGGGATCATAAATTTCTATTATTTTACTGTAACAGCTTTCATATTATATGTGCAGGGGGCGGCGTTATATTTATTACACTTACGGATATTTGGTTGTAAATGGCGTTTTCGAACTGTTATTGGACGTGTGCGAGTGAGATTTATTCAGGGCGCAATCACTTTGGCCTCTCGATAATTTCATTTTTATTCAAGCTTATTTTTTGACCCGGGACTTATTTTCCTTTGAACACGATCGTCGACGTGTTTATAAAAACAAATTCCTAAATTCGTTTGTCGGAAAAAACTTTTCTCTTCTTCTTGAGAATTTTAATTCATATTTGATAGAGAATGTTTAAAGTCTCAAAACAACGCCTACGCATGACTGCCGTAATTTTATTTTTTGTTGCCTTAATCCGGCCGTTGTTAAAACTTAGAAACACGCTATTAAATATTCAAACACTTTTAAACAACTCTGAAAGTCTTTTGATAACTGCATTGTGTTCGCGTTATGCCCAACTAATAGTAATTCGGTGAAGGCGTCCGGCGTCGCAGGAATATGCCACGGTAACTCGAGTCTGTGTCGTTATAAGTTTACCATAAACGAAGATTAAGTAAACCGATTTACCACTCAATATTCAGTGGGTACTCTTATTTTTATTTTGTTTAACGTCACTATCTGCACGGTCGTAATTTTCCCCTAGAGTTCATCCAAGTTTCGTTTAGGTAAATAAATATGTAGTTAAAATATCAAAAACTGTTGCACGACGAAGTTTCCTAACTTTTAAGTGGGATCACAACTTCGAAACTTGTGCTCAAAATCACATCACTTTCACAGTTCAATGCTCACATAATGATTACGTTTTACCTTATTTAATTCTGTGACTGAACTATCTGAAACGGTAAAAACGGTAGACGGTTGACTATGCCCAAGTTTAGATAAAAAATAAAATACAAACATTTGAACTATCCAAAATATACAATATTTCATTTAAACTAAATTTAAAATATACATATCGCTGAAACAAGATCACTCGACTGTGAAAGAAGTTTTCAAACTTTATGTTTCAAAAGATAAATCTAGTTGGCATTTTTATAAAATGTATCGAGTGTCGAAGTAAAAATCTGGCCAAGATTGCTTTGTTACATTTTTTTTTGTGCAGCTGGTTGCAAAAAAATCGGGAACCGAAAATTTTCCTAGTGTAAATTTGATTGTGTCCATTTGTCAATTAATTGTCTACTTGATACCTATCAAATAATTTTAAAAAATGTCATTGAATTTTGACGTTAATCCTAACCTATCTCTCGTAAGAAGGTTTCATAGGTAGAGCTGGTGCGTTATCTCTTGACACGCGAGTTAAAGTTGCGCAGAAGACCAAATTCAGACGACTTGTCACGAACGGCTCCCACCCGTTCTAAAAAATCGCCGTTGTTCAATTACTGCTGAACCGATCTTTGCCGATAGTTCTCCTTCTCCCTGCTAAACTCCTCCCACCGCGCACCTCGCGTGTCAAGAGATAATGCACTAACTATACTATGGAGAAATTGTGTCAATTTTATTCTGACAGTTCCCGTTTCTTTTGCAACCAACAACTGTACGTGGTAGCTTATGAAACTTTGTACAATGGCCGGCAATAAAAACTAGCCATCACTTTTCTGTAACGTCAAAATCTAAATGTGTAATTAATGCTTTAATGACACTGATATTTAAATGATGGCTAATTTTTTTTGCCGGCCACTGTAGCTGTAAGTTGTCAAAGTGGTCAATTTTAACCTACAATTTTCGCTTATATTTCGAAAACTAGTAGAAACACGAAATAATTCTTGTGGCAAAAATTGTCAGTATTTCCCGTCCCACAAGAGTGTATAAATGCGATTTCACCCTTTAAACATGCACCTCAAAAGCAAATTTTTTGCATTACCCTTGTAAAAGTACGATGTGCTGTTCTACAAGCAGTACCAAGGCGACCTTCATTTACCTAACTTGAGACCGCTTTGACAGTACCCCAACCTCAAAATACATATTATATTTATAAAAATTCCAAATGTGATGTATTGCGAAGGGATGAGATCGGAAATACGCCTCAATAATCAAAGTGTTTTCTTGCATGGTATACATTTTAATCGTTTGTTAATTCAATTTAGTACGTTGTAATAATTGTCAATTTGATTGCTGGCATTTTTGACAGAATTTCAAGGTCACTTCAAAAAACAAGTAGAGTGGTGTAGGAAAATTTACATGGGCTATTTCGTAAGCTCCTTATCAGCTTTTGATGATGGTCAGAATCAAGTTGAAGGTATGGTTCAACAGACTGAGAAGATGACTGCCCTATTAACTTGATTGTTTGTTGTTCACCAACACCTTTTTTTCGGTGAAGCAGATATTACAGAAATTTAACTTTTTTTGCAAATTCTTTAAACCACTTTAATAAAACTAAAGGGATATTTTTGTACCATTTTCCACTTTTCCAATTTGAATTGACGATTCAAAATAATCTGTCATTCACTATTATCCAATTTCGTTTTCCCAACAGCTTACTTTAATAACCCAACGGGACAAAAATTTTCGACTTCATTATTCTTACTATTAGAGAGCGACTTGGAACCACCTTGCACTGATTTGAGAAAATAGGGTTGTATTCTATTTTTCATGTACATTTTCCATTGTTATCACTTGTTTGGTCGCCTTTCCATGCCAGTTCGAAAGCACATATGTGAAACACTTTTCCCTGGAGACCTTCAGGAGTATCTTCTCTTCAAATGTTAATGTCTTAGCACCAACCTTTCTTTTATTTGAGCATCCCTAAAGGCTTTTTTTGAACGTCTGACAACTTTTGTTCCTTTAAAGGTAATATCCACTAATGGAGAATTTTTTATATCAGGACAACAATTTATCCGTAGTGTTCTAAATAGATTTCAGGCATGATTGTTTGTAGTAGTTACCACCTGGTTTTTTCTTATGAATCGTGTAAAATGTCCGCTAGACGTTTATTGCCGTATCGGAAATCAGTTTATAATTGTTTTCCTTGCAATCCTTAAAAAATTGCTTCCATATACGCGATTCACTTAGTGAACTTGCAAGTCACATTAGTAACTGAGTCATTCCAAAATCACGTGTTTTCGTTCTTTTTCAAAACAAAAGTGATAATATTTTTCAAAAATCAAATCGTTGTTAAGTATGTAATACAGTTGTCACTAAATGCAATACGCAGCTAAAGTAAAATCGTTACATATAAACGTGAATTGCAATTTAATAATAATTATAATCTTTTAACAATGTTTTTCATTTTCTGGAGTATAACCATACTCTTAGCATTTGACATACGTACAGTCTCAGCAAAAACAGTAAATATTTTTTTACACTTTTTAGCGGTACAGTCACTGAATTTTTAAAAACTTCGACATTGACAATTCACATCTATTGGGTGATTCAAAATGATTGTGGCTAAGTATGGCAACTGTGTACGAAAATTTATGTGGCAACCGTGTGGGTGGGGTATGGTTGACATTTGTATGACATTTCATAAGGGTGCATTTGATTGTTTTTATACCATTGCACATTGATTTGACAGTTTTCAAAATTGCACGACTCTGACCTGTCAAAGAAATGTCAACTCTATCCCACTCACACAGTTGCCACATAAATTTTCGGACACAATTGCCAAACTTAGCCACAATCATTTTGAATCACCCAACATAACGATTTTACTTTATAGAGATTGCTTTCATTGCTTTAAAATTGACTTG
Source organism: Tenebrio molitor (assembly GCF_963966145.1). NCBI lineage: Eukaryota > Metazoa > Arthropoda > Insecta > Coleoptera > Tenebrionidae > Tenebrio > Tenebrio molitor. The sequence continues at coordinate 9,519,455 of NC_091047.1, forward strand.
ATTTCGATATTGTTTCGAACATTTTGGCTTAATTAATTTTACTAACTGAATATTTGCGCTCATTGTTGATTGACGGGATGCTGTTAGTAGAAAAGTCTGTGAAAGAAATAATCAGTTAAAAATTGGTGTACTAATTTGCTGAAAAATCTGTTGAAGTACATAGTTGAATGACTATTGTCAGATTCATTTTTAACATAATTTAATCTCAATTATCTTTGAATTTTACTTTTAAAATATTAATCCTGCAAAAACCATAAATAAACTTACACTTCAGCCAAATTTAAATGTTAAAAAGTTAAAAATGGATGGATCGCCGTTTAAATCTAACCTCACTTTTTGCGTTGTTTGCGTTTTTACTCTGCAGACTGATCTGATGAAATAAGATGTTTGGTTTGATGATAGGTACCTTAGAAGGCAAATACGGTGTGATCAAGAATGACTGAATCTGTTGGTAACAATGAAATTTGGCAAATTTGAAATTTACCATCAAAGGTTCAGTTTTGTAATAGCATCAAGATAACCGACATAACTAAAAATGTTTTTAATGTCGTATTAAGTTAAAACATTCGTTCAGTGCTAATTACGAGACAAAAAAACACCAATATTTTTCAATTGTTTCATTGCCAACAGACTCAGTCATTGTTGATCACGCTGTAGTTTAATTTAAAATACCGGGTGGGGCAACGTATACGCGCACGCGAGAAATCGCGACTTCTAATTAAATAAAATTGTTGAAATTTTTCAAACTTACCTAGCTATTGGTAAGGTACATTTCCTAATTTTTTGATAAATCTTCACTTACAAACAAAGCCAAAAAAAATTAAAATGTAAATTTCAACCAAAAAGTCAAATTCTGATTTTTATACTAACCTACCCAGATTCACTTCCTATAATTATTTACGAAATCTATGGAAAAAAATACCAATTAGATTTTGAATTAAAGGCAGTTTTACATTTCAACTTTCAAAATTATTTTTATTTATGACCTGCTACTTGTGCTGTGGTAAATTTAGGTGACAATGGAAACTGTCAATTTTATGGCAAAAAGGTTTAAAACGGTCGGCTATTACCTTTGTTGGGAAATTATACCATTGTGCCGTAAATCAGCCGTCTGGTTTACGTTTAAATAAAAAAGCGAATTATTTAGCTAACCAAGTCAAAATTTGTAATTGTGCCACCAGGGTTTGATGGGCTAGCAGATACAGATTCATTTAGTGTAAAAACTTTATAGGTAAATTAACAGTTAATTTCAGAAAACTAATAAAACTATTACGGCCTTATTTATTAACAAAAATTTTTTTAAAAATTCTCAAATATACCTTATCAATAATTAGTCAGGTATATAAAATTTCGCCAATTTTATTTAATTAGAAGTTGCGATTTCTCGCGTGCGCGTATCCGATGCCCCACCCGGTACAGCTTTACAATTTTGAAGGAACCCTTTTAATTACCAATTATTTATGGTTAGTAAAACTGTTAGCTTTTTTCTGGTCTTCGCTTGTACTCGCTTGTTTTCTTAATACTTGCAAGCACCCTTGAAACAAAGGATTCTTGTAGTCTTAATGAAAGAGCCACTTCTTTTGACGTTCTGCAACAGCTTTAATTGCTTCATTATGAGGTAAATGTCTAAATGTTGGATTATTAAAACACAATTTAACCATCAATTACAAATTAATTTTTCGATAATCTTCTAGAAACTTCGAAATTTATCATATTTGTTTTTCCTTTTCATAAATTTGTGAACATAACAGTAATAGTTATTTATGGTATAAGTGGGTTATTTAAGATATTACCCACGAGAGGTATTTGTAACCTACGAGGGCTTGCCCGAGTAGGTTATTACCTCGAGTGGGTAGTACTTAATAACCCACGTATGCCATACAACGTTTTATCCAATATTCCAAAATTTTTAGATAATGACATTATTGATGAAATTCTGCTCCCGATGGGTTATGGACGTTAATAACCCACGGTGCTAATGGCAACGTGGGTTATGTATGTTATAACCCACGGTGCAAATGGCAACGTGGGTTATAACAACAGACTAGTTATAGCCCAGTTTACTCAATTAAAACTAACTAGTAAAACACGATATTACTATTGAATGTTGGATAAAAGCTTTTTATAATAAACATATTTGGAAACGGAGCCGTAAATTCGATAAAGAGTTAATAATTGTTGATTCGCTAATTCGCTGTGTGACATCGGAGGTGTGATTTAAAGCGCTTATAATTTTTCGGATCGTGTTCGCTCACAGGACCTTATGATTAGATTATGACCGTGGATGGCTTCGGATAAAAATGTTTTCGGATTGTCATGTTAATTGCCAATCATTTTTCGGGAAAGCTTTTAATTGGTGCTTTTGCCAGAGCGAGCCTATATTGATCGGACCTGTCCCGAAAATCGCTTTATGTACAGCGATATATCGTTGACATAATGTTAAAACATTTTGGAGCAAAAGCGGAAGTAGTTCTTTTTTTGATCTGTCAGAACGGTTCGCGCGCCATGTTTGTCTCTGACAGTGTAAACAACGTGTCAGTAAGTTGGTCGTAAAATACGATCGAACACTGATATATTTTGTTTTGACGTATAATCTCAATATTTTTTTCCTTGCCAAACATATCGTAAAAGTCAATAGATTGAAAAATTTAAAGTGAAATCAAACGAAACACGTAAAAATCTGTCACAACTTCACATAAATCTCCTGTTTAGGATCATCTCCTCTAATGGAAAACAAATATCGCCGGAATTACGAAAATATTCACTTCTTATTTGTTCATATCGCGCTTTATCCGAATACATCACCGATTTCGTGGCAGCGGATTTTAGTTGCTTTTGCTTTGCCCGTCAATCGCTGGAAAAACACGATTTTACAATTTCCGAAGTAAATTTTGAGATTCCCATTGTCGATTAAATACGTTTCCTGGCGCGCATTCTCAATCAATTATAATAAAATTTTCTCCTATTAGAGAGGTTCGTCTCAAGACTCGGTTTTCCTCTTAATTGGACCATTTTTAGTGTTGACGATGTCACACCTCTGTCCTTCGATTCGTCCAATCAAAAATACGACTGTTGTAACTTTGGAACAAAACTAATTCCGTTCGTGTGATAAAAATTAAAATTGTAAACATATTTCCCGCGTAGTGGTCGTAAAATTTTTACAGCGGATAAAATCAAGGTGTGAAACTATTAAAACTTTCACAAAAAATTTATAGCGAATAAAATGCAGTCTGGCCATGTATTTTTTGCCACTTCCACGGGATTTCAAAGTATTTGCATATTTGCTCATCACATGTTCTACTCTCCGAAGCTTTCAAATTGATCTACCAAAAACATTGTTTGTTCAGCAGCGTGCACAACTTATTATTTTATTCAAACTGTTTCGGGGGGATTTCTGCGTGTTTGTTTTATTGCAGTAATAAATACAGCCTGTGATGGTTTAAAAGTCATTAAGTTTCCTTACTTATCGGGATCTAAACCTGTCTAACTTGAAGCTCGGCCGGTTTAATATGTTTCATAGTAGTGATTTATGCACTTTAACTTTAATGCTTATGTAGAGTATTAGCAACAAATCGTTGGTACGATATTGAAGACTGTTGTTATTGTTATTTGGGGATTGGTCCTTGCGAGTTCACGAATATGGGATCAACGAAAATTACGGTTTAAGTAGGATAATTTATTTTCCAACATTTGAAACACAAATCTTGAAACGAAATTTTAATTTGAACTGAAAAATCAAGTGCGCAGAAGAACTAAGAGATAGGGGAATGAAGATAAAAAAATAAATAAACCAACTAAAATCTGAAATTGAGAGAAAGAGCTTATTATTTAAATAATTTGGAGGTAGAATTGCATCTGAGTTGTTCACACACAAAATTAAGCGACTAGGGCCATGAGATTTTTAAATAATTGACATAATAGTTACTTTTATTTGTATGTATATCAAGGCCGCGAAATCATTCTTTAATGTACCGAGAGAAAAACTGCCGCCGAGGCCGCTTGTTGCCGAGGTAGCACAATCTTGAGGATGTTAAAGGAATTTGCGACCCAGGTGTACACAACATTTTTTGTGCAATAGAAAATTTGTAATTATTATAAAATGAACAAGTTAGACTTACTTCACTGTCAATAAATAAATATGAATTCGGCTTACATGTTGCTATAGAAATGACATTAAAAAAAATTGTGCTTGGTGCTCCATAAAAAATACGATGCATTAAAAAATTGTCGCGCACGTTAGATTCGTTTGAAACAAACTTGAGCTCGATCTCAAGTGGATATGTTTCACATTTACACTCGAAGAAATGTGACCAACTGCTGCATAATTTCACTGTCTGAACATGCCGTCGCATTAGAAACTATGCAAAACATCTTGTTCACAATGACGCTTTTTGCGCCTGCTACTTGTCACGTGAAAAAGGAATACGTCAGTTCGAACCTGCTGTTCGTGGGAGAAAAGTATTGATGCACTAGCTACACGCAAGCATGTTGTCGAAAATTCGTTTTGAGGCTTCTGACAAAATTATTTTACTTCTTGCAGACATAATGAGGATTAATTTTTTATTATTATATTTAAATTTCTAGTGTTGTTGATAATAAATAACCAGGTGTTGAGAAAGAGTTTTTCATTCTTCACATGACAAGAATATTGTTTCATTTTCAGTATGCATTTTTTATATTGTAATATCTATTTTTGTAACAGATTCCCTTTTCTAGTGTACTTTATCATTCTTGTTAGATTTTCAGTAGGTGGCAACACTAATAAGTAATAAAGTTATAATTATGAGGGATCGCTTCACCCCCTAGGATCGTTTTGTAATCTCCTTTCTTAATAAATAATCTATTACGCCTAAGAGTGTCATTATATTAGATAAGAACGAACACCCACCTTTAACTTAGTTAACAGCCGAGATAATGTATACGATACCTTGGGTTATTTCTTGTGTAAGCATTAACATTTAACACTTGTAACGAGCTCTCATTATCCTTAGGAAAATTAATAATAAATAACATCATAACATCTGACGATGTTTTGTTTGTTCTAAGCTGAAAATCTTAGGGATTGATACAGTGGCTTATGCAATATTTTTAAATTATTTTACTATTGAAACTATTGATTAATTAGAAACAAATGAAAAATCCATTTTCTATCAATAGTTTTGTCAAAGAAAAAATTTAAATAGAGATGTTAACAATTTTAGCTCTTAAAACAACAATTTTTGGTTAAAAGAATAATTAGGGAATGGTAAGATTAAACCAGATGGTTTATATTTCCCCTGCTATAGGTGTGAAATTTCCTTTGTTGAAGTTGATTTCTTAGCACGAGAAACTTACAAAGGCAACCTACACTTACTGAAATTATTGAAAGACGTATGTATTGTCAAACCTGATCTGCATCTTAGAGGACCAGTTACAAGTCTAGCTTTGTGCATAACCGCAAAGCTAGGCTTAACTGTGCCAGGGAGCACGTGGACTGGGATGGAAACGACTGGAAACGTGCGTTGTTTACGAATGGGTCCAGATTTTGTCGAGGTCCGACACTTTTTAAACGGGACAAAAGCTGTTAAGTTAGTAAATTATTAACGCTATCGAACATCTATCAAACCAAATGAAAATGTGTCCTTTTCTGGAGATATGTAAGAGGATTTTGGAGGCTAGTGGGAATTTTCACTCGCTACATTAATCTCAAAAATATTCTTTCAATCATAAGGAATATCATGATTGTTAAAAAACAGGTTTTTTTTAATCGGATCTTTATAAAAAATATGGAGAATATGCAGGGTATTTCGTGAGGGATACTGATCAATGAGCCCGACGGAATTGAAAATGCAACCCACAATACATTTGCAAAGCAAACCTGGATATTCTCGGCGTCCATATCCAGGTTTGCTTTGCAAATGTATTGTTGGTTGCAATATCAATTGCGCCGGGTTCATTATCACTGGTGAAATACCTTGTAGATCTTAACAAAATTATATTACTTGTGGATATTATTGTTGGTTACATGTTCAAAGTTTTTTTACTTCGCTTAGCAGACATTCAGACAATATAAAAAAGTAGGAAACATTTTTTTACCTCAGTGGAACGAGCGAAGGATACGAGAGGATGATTCCAATATGTATATTTTTAAAATACCTATTGATTTTTTGTTATGTACGGCATGAAAGTGGGTAAAGGTGTGTAAGGGTGTAGCACAGATCGAAAATGCTGGACGCACAGCGATTTTAGAGGGTTGAGTGAAATGTACTGGAGAATTTCTTTAAAACGTTTCAAGTTTATTTTTTTTAATACGAAAGTAATATAATGCAGACGGGAGAAGAATGGAATAAGTTGCGAATATTTCTCTGAGGTAGCTTGAGGAAAGCAAAGATTAAGAAACTGCTCATTACGTCATATTTTTCTTAAATTAAGGAGGAAAATGACTTTGTTTGCAAGTTAAGAAGATTACCAACAGATTATCTTTATAAGGCTGAATTAGGAAATTAACGGGCCAGCAGGAAGTCGAGACCTGAATTCCACAGAGCATTCATGGGTAACTTTCTCAAGTGGGAGTTCTTGTACTTTGCGGCGCTATTAATTAAGGCAAGATAAAATTGCGATCAATCACCCAATGTCAATAGAGTCATTATAAAAAATTCAATTCTACATATTATTTTTAAAGAGTAAATATATTTTGTATTCAATCTGAAAACAATTAATCTCAGTAACTTTTCTTTCCTTTATCAAGATCTGTCTTTTATTTGAAATGATTTGTGTCTTTTTATCTATAAATTTACTTAGATAAAGCAGTCTTCGCCACAACACTGCAGCTCGTACCCTCTTGGGTTTTATTTTCGTTTAAATTTGAATATCGCCAATTTATGTGCGAATTTTCCGCGAGGCAGTGTCGCAAAATCTTATCACCTTTTATGAAGATTTCCATGTATTAATGTATTAAGTATGCACATGTTTCGTTCCCATAGCTCAATTACTGTTTAGCAGAAGAGAAACATATTTCTCGATCCGATCCCGGGGTAACCATCGAAGTAGACAGTATTGACGGTATTTTAGCAGCGACTTCGTCTTGCCGGGCCTCGGATTCGAGTTGTAACCTCTAATTCTTGGATGGTTCGACTGTAAATCTTGCGTCCGTCGTCGGCTGAAGCGTTGACGCGGCCACCAGCCCAACTTTCCATGGAGGAATTTATAGTTACGCACTTGCAACAGCCGTCGAAAACCGCACAACATAATACAGAAGACAAGAGGAAAAGAACTCGCCCAACTTCGGCACACAACAAAACTTCCATGTAATTTGACTTCGACTCGGGAGTTTTGAACTGTGTAACGTCATGCCGCATCCGTATAAATGTGAAGACATTAAAGTTAATGGTGAATTTTTCCCTCCCCTTCGGCTCCAATTTAGGTTTTTGTATTTTTCTTTTTTTAATATTCAGGAGGAGCGGAGATATTGGTCGCGTGTATCAATTTTATTGCACCGTTCGGCGGCGCACACTGGGTTAAAATGACATGAAATGTCATCAAAAACTAAATTTTACACTTTGTAGACATTTTCTGGAGACATTGTTCTGTTTGTCTACTAAATTCCCACGTATTGACGACTGACTAACTACTCCAAAACAATGAACAAAGTTAATAATACTGCATTAAAAGAGCTTCTTGGAACACTTAATATTCTCTAATGGAACACCTGAATTTAGATGAAAGATCGTAACTTAGCTAGGTATTCTTATTTGTTGTAGCACTTATGACTGTAATCTGCAATCACTCGTGTCTTAAATTTTACCAAAGACTACATTAGATAATGCTTTTACTTCTAGAATGTTTAAATATTCATAGTGGTATTCCTTGAATCTGAGCACTCATTGTTACAAAACATATAAAATACTTACCATAGGTATTGTCTTTTCTTCCATAATTTAATACATGCCAATAAAACGGGAGTGTTTACTTCTTATTTAGACATTTAAAGGAATCTTCGATTTTTTTTATTACTTACGTGGTACGGACATTTTAGCAATTTTTATCTCTGTGTCTGCCTTATCCTTTATTTGAATCCATTTAATTCAAAAGCTAATGCATAAATTTCCTTGAAATAAAGTTTGTTAGAAAAGGAAAATTCATGATTGTGTTCTGCACTTTATTTCATCACGATATGACGTCAAAGAACTGTGCAGTAGCAATAAATCTGTGCTGCGTATGTAGGTCTGTAGTGAGCTCGCTTCACTTATTTATATTTAGTCTATTTTAATTTATCTGTAAGTGTTTATGAAATCTTCATCATAAATTTTGTTTACAATTTTGAATGATACTATATGAAGATAATAATGAAGAAGTGATGAAAAATTATGATACAAGTAGTATCAATTTACACATTTACATCTGATATGATTTCCTTTGCCTTTGTCGTGAGATTCCAAACAAGCAAGAGTTCATTGAAGACCACAAAAGAAGAGGGTTTTGAAGAAGAAGTAGTCTTTCAGAAATTGTTGGAAATCTTTTACAGTTCGTTTTTATTTCTATCCCCCAACCCTTTCTTTTTCTATTCTTTCCCTCCTCTCCCACATCTCTTTCATCCATCTTATTTCCCTTCCGTTTTCATTCGTATTTTTCCGCGTTCCTTTCTCTCTCTCTCTCTCTCATTTCGCTACATTCTTTCCACATGTGCTCGATTCTCTCTCTCTCGTAGCACATTCTGCTCCTTCTTTCCTCCCCTTCCATCCAATACCTGTTTTCTCGCCATCATTTTTCTTTCTTTTGCACTCTCTCTCGTTAGGTACTCCGGAATTTCCTGTCATACACCTCTCATACTTCCTGTTGTATGTGGATTCTTTCCCTTCTTTCTTGCTTGTCTGTGTCTTTATACATTTCACTCAGCTCTACATTTATCCATATTCCTTTTGATCTTAATCTTTCCACGTTTTCACTGCATACCCGTTTCTCTGATAGTATTTTTCTCTCTCCTTCTTCTGTTTTTATTTTCTTTTTTTTCCAAAATTCCCTTCCATCCATTTTCCCTTCAAACTCTCTTTCCCGCTTTTACTCGCAGCCTATTTCTCTTACACTCTTTCGTCATTACGTAACCTGGCGTTTCTCTGTCAACTCCTAGCACCCCTTTCAAATATTTTTCTTGCACTTTCTCTACCTCTTCTTATTCTTTCCATTCCTAGATCTCTGCCCCATACATCAATATACTCTCTTTCATGCTCCCAAACATCATCATTCTCCTGCTGAAGGAATTTTGGTAATAATACAGGGTGTTTCTGAAATAAGTGCGTTAATTTTAACTGGTAATAGAACTCATCAAAAGGAACAACTTTTTTCTCTGCCATTTTGGGGAAAAACGTTGCGTAATGACTTAAAAAACTTGGAAAGATTTTCCTAAAACCGTTCATATCTCCAAAACTAAGCTACCTAAAAACGTGAAACGTGAAACGAAGGGGATTTTTTGCTATACGGGTAGATTTATTTGAATTTCGATTTCGTTAAAACACGTTTTCTGGATGAAAATGGATGTTTTTTTCATATTAGCGCTGATCTCAATTAGCTATTGCAGTATTTAGTGGCGTAGGGCTATTTTAGTGAAAAATCTCTCCAATTTTTTTTGGAATTAAACATCGTTTTTCGGCAAAATGGTAGATAGAAAAGTTGTTCCTTTTGACGAGTTCTATTACCAGTTAAAATTAACACACGTATTTCAGAAACACCCTGTATATGTTTAGGGTCAACAGAATCTACAAATTTTTAGTTGGTATTACAAGTCTAGCTATGTTAGCAGACGAAATGAATATTCACAGATTGAGTGTTGATTATCTGTACGTTCTTATTCTTATCTGAGTTTTTCTAGAGAACAAGACTAGATAACTAAGAGCTTAAAGTAGCGTGAAAAGGTATTGAAAGGTGAATATAAAGAAAATAAAAATAAAAAGAAAGGAGAGTGGCTATTAACTGAAATTCTAATCGTCTTTTTTGATTGTTAACACATTGTCAATATAAAAATGAAAAGTATTCAAAATTATCTGTCACTGCTTTAAAGTGTGTAAGGGTAGATTTTTTATTGTACGGAAAAATTCCTTCTCAGAAGTTGACTTTGCAAACCGAAAACATCTTTCATACACTTCACACGCAAAAAAATAACAATTTCATACTAACCAAGAGCTATGATTTTCTATTGTCTGAGCTTTTGGCTGCAGCGCACCTCCGCTTCATTACGACCGGTGTATCCCCAACTTCATTTTTATTTCTGCACAACACGAAAACTAAACTTTTCAGAATTATGGGGGGATGCACACCGACCATGTACATTAACTTGTTGTAAAACGAGTTGCAGCATATTATAGCAGTAGAGATAACCTGGAAAACTGTCACGCCTTCGTGCTGTAAACGCGAGAGAGGGCTTTGAATTATCACGTTGAAACCGCAAAACCTCATTTAAATTTGTCCATAACCCATAAATGGGCCGTTTCTTTTGGATGCGCTTTAAATTATTTCACTTGGTTATGTAATGTAATTTAGTTTAACGTAAATGTATTCGACTATCAAATTCCTTTCACTTCGGGTAAATCGTTCTAGTTTCAGTTCAGTTGCAAGCTGGTTCACAAAATCAGTTTTAATTTAAATTACGTCCACTTCAAGAATGAGAGCACGTTCGCTGGGGTCGAGTTAGCAGACGATGGGGTTTAGTAAATTGTGGGTGGAAATAATGGCTTGGAGGTATTTTTCAAAAGTTTAAATTAACCTATCACAGCTTTTCTAGTAGGTACATCTGGTGCAAATTCAAACGAAACTAAAAAGAATAAAGATAATTCACCAAAAATTATCTTTGGTTTCACAGTGAATAAGATGATTTAATCAGTCAAAGTTCACTTATCCTGACAATGCAAAATGGTGGATGCGCCGGGATAATTTCAATTTTATAATAGCTATTTTCAATACAAGTGAGCAAAGTAGTGCATTTAATCACGAGTACGGAAGTTGGGCGCCTGAGCCGAAGGCGAGGCAAACAAGTCAAAAATAAGACAAGCTTTAGTTACTAATATTCAGAAAGTATTTTAAAAACAGATTAAAAAATCTTTAAATACAACATATTTGGCGCCCTCTATCCACAAACTTTCAAAATATTCACTTTGCTCACTAGTGAGAAAATATTATTTCCTTCCTAGTGATTCAATTGCCATCTTTGCTAACTATTTTCAGTGAGCACTAAAATCCAATGATCATGGAAAAAATAATTTTTGTTATTTTTTTTTACTTGTTTATTATCCGTGCGACCAAATGTACATAAATAAACAATACTAATATTTTTCACATTATTATATTTAATTCCATTTCTGTGATTCAGTTTGTTTTTTGAATATTTCTGTTATAAAATCTAAACGCCTGTTATGATTCACGTCATGAATTTGCCCCATGTTTAATAAGCAAACATATGTCCAATATTTTATGTTTATGTAATTTGCCTTAAAATATATTTTAAATTTTCACAACAATGCCTACACGCTATTAAATAAATTTACAAAGTTTGGTTCGTCTGCACACGTTTTAATTAATGCAATTTTTGGATTAATGCATGAGTTTATCGAGTGTCAATATATGTCAAAAGCAAAATATTTATTATACAGATAATAGAATGAATCCATACAATGTTCATGTAGATTTAATTATACCATTTTATAGCTAACAACCTTATTGAAAGCATTTAATTTAACTAAAATTAACTCTGATAGAATAACGGATGTAATTCGAATAAACATCGACGTGTTTGTGTACACACTTCACGTCTCGCTACACTGTCTTTTAGGTACTTCATTGCTGCTATTGTTTCACAAAGGATGTTACCTTATATTTATTTATACGTAGGATGTTTTATGTTCCGAATAAAATTTTAAACAAGCCGCTGAGGTGCGTAAACATTAATATTTCAGCATGAACGATAAATAAGCTGTGGTTTTGCACACCTCCAACGATGATTTCATATTGAAGAATATGTGTATATGGTTGAAACAAAATTTTAAAAATACCAAACAATGTTTACAGTTAAATTTTACTAGTTGAAAATTGAATGAACTGTGAAATGGATAAATTTAAACGGCTCCTGTTGGGTGAATTGTTACAGGTCGGTAACCTTATATTTCTCTAATATAACTTTGGAGTAACCCTACAAATGCTGCATCCTAGCAACAAAACTCTCACTTTTAGAAACTTTAGAACCAGGGTTGATGATCGATACCTGATACAGGATAAGATAATTTAATTTAGGAAGCACGAATGCATTCGTTCTGATTAATTAAATGTAATAGGAGATCAGAAAGGAAATATTAAATATGTTTAGTGTAGGCGATAATGTTAATTACCAACACAAACAACTGTATTAACGGTTTCTAACTGTTATAATAATAATAATGAAGTAAGTTAGTGAAATATTTATTTTTGGCCTCCTTAACTCTAATTGACATGTTTACACATTTTGAATAGATACGGTATCTTGATTTTTACACATTAATGTAAATAACGATTACATTACGTATGCGGTAGGCTACATTTTACACGCGATGTTTTAACCAAAATCGAGCGATGTAAAATAATGTCTACCGCATTAGTAATGTACTAATGCAGTAATTTTTTCGGCCAATGACCCATTTTTTTATACTCGTTTTCTCAAATTTGAAATTTGTTTCAACAGACTGACATTTGATTTGATTAGACCACTGAGGATAAATCAATAAAAAAAATTGAAGTTTTGAGAAAAGAAGAAACAAAAATGAAAAGAGAAGAATTTTTGGAAGCGATTATGTCATTGTATATTTTATTTAATTGTTTCTTTTTTTCGATATTTGCCACAAGTAGGATGTCTGATATTAAGTACAAATTCTTGTGATGTTGCATTTTACTAAACAGAAAATTCCATTATGTCGATATTTCGTTTTTCAATCAGCGCTTCAGCCGAAGAAGCGGCGGAGATTACGGAGACAGCAGATTCCGAAAATTTCTCGATTTAATATTGCGTTAAAATCCGTATTTTGTTGCGAAACAGCTGAATGGCCTTAAACGAAGTTAAAAGCCGGTGAACTGACGAAGAAAAGCATCGCCACTCCTAAAATATAAACCTATACTGCGTTTTTAAATGCAAATCAGTTATTTACTTAAAAGTCGTCGATTTTCCTCCGACTTTTCCCTGAGATATTTTAAATGTCATTGCGACAGAAATTAGCATAATCTTTTCAGTCGGAACGTCAATACGGAGGATAACACAATTTTCTTAAAAACATTTTAAAAATCAGCGTTGGCGCGCTATTGTCTTTAGGCGAGCATTAACAATTTGAACCATGAATTATGCATGCTACGTCTTATGAAAAGTGTTCCAGAGTCCCCATAGATCTCCAGTCAATTTTTTGCTAGTCATTTTAAATGGCTCCACCGCGTTGGGGAGACAAAATCGGGCGAAATTAAAGCTTTGACAAGGTGTCAGGTGCGCTAATGTGTCCATTAACGCGAAACCTCCCCTTATCGATTCTGAATGGAAGAAACAAATTCTTGGTATTCATCGGCGGACCTCGATTGTGCCGTTCGGTGACGGCGGCTCCGGTGATTTTTCAACCCCCGAACGCGGACTTGTTGACGTAATAATTAGTCCTGAAACAAGTATGGAAATAATGGCTCCACTGCGGAATAATCAACTAAGGTAAGCTATTAAAAGTTCGGCATTTGTAGTTGGTTTAATTTAACAAAGCTAATAATAACTTCTCTAACAATACGATCAGAATATTCAATTCATTTCGGTTAAGAGAATTGTGTGCATACTAAGCATAATCACTATTTTAATTCAAAACAAATAGACCAAATACCTGCCAATTTTGTTTATCTACCCAATTTCGAAGCAAACAGCTGACACGACCGATAAACATGTACACACGAGACTTCAAAAAGATTCCCCCCCAATTAGACCCCTCGCAGATTTGCCATTTTAAATTCGAAATCGCTTTCCGGCACAAATCTGCGATTGTTCTCACACAATATGCGGAATCTGTACAAGTTGGGCGTCAATTATCCCCGAAACAAAGCGGGTTAAAGGGTGAATTTATTTTTTTTTCAGTGGCTACAAAAATAAAAGTTTGCAGCCGGAAGGATTGAGTGGTGACTGTCAGGCTCACGGTGCTAGCAAGTGCATCCTCATTATAATCCATTGATTGTGCTTCCCAACTATTTGTCGATAACAGATTCATATTGAAATCTTTGACAGTTTAGTGATGTTTCTCGCTTCACTTGGCGATAGCGTAAACGTTTTGCTTTGTATTACAATGTTGCGGTTGTGTTCAAGTAATTGAATGGCTGTTTAACAACACCACAACTCGACAATAATTACTCTGTCCATAAATAGGTAGAAAATCACTGAATTTGCTTCTTATTTAGCTTACGCCACATCTGAAGCTGATGTTAGTTAGTCTGTTTATTGGGCGTTAATTACCCAATCATACTAATGAAACATGTTACAAACTATAATCATAATGGACTTGTTTGATCACAAAGCCTTGCTATTTTTGGATCAAAGAAGTAATTACATAAATTAGTTCATTTCATAGAGATGCGGCCTTCAAAGGAGTTGTTTTATCAATGCTTCCTTGTAGAGGATTTCTTCCTTGTACTTCGTTAATTTATATAATCAAAATTTGTATTGAATTATTTCGTTTTTGTTTTACATACATGCATAACGTTGAACTTCTGATGTCAACAACAACGACTTGAATATTTTGTATGTCTAAAATCGTCAAGATTGGTCATATAAGTAATATATGTAAATGGTGACAGAAATCAAAACTAATTATTAACGTTACATTTATTTCATTTCATCCTAATGTGAAGTGGCTCTTTAAGCGCTTTGTCGCTCTCTATCGAAAATGATGCAAGAAATAATCCGGAAATAAAAATAGTGTATTATGTTACTAGGAGCAAAAGCGAAGTTTTATGTGCTGAGGCTGGTAGTTTGACTGCCGAACGAAAATACCGAGTGACTATAAATGATTGAAAATTATTTTGTTATGTTGGTATCACATTTGAAATCTTTAGTTGACAACATGGTTGGCATGACACACGTAATTTTTAAAATTGAAACAAACGTCAAAAATATCTAAATCCACAATGTACTATCGGTGGACATAAAAACCTGGGACAAACGTCACAATTGTATAAAGTCAAAAATCAGAAATATACATTGGGTAAATTTGGCTTTTTACAAACAAGGTTATAAAAATTATGACATATTGTCAGAAACACCAAGTTAAAGTTCAGTTCTTTAACGTTCTCTTCATTGACAATGATTTTATATAATAACACAATTGATCTAGCATCTCTTACGTTCAAGGAGTTAATTTTAAATACTGACAATTTTTATTTTGAGTGGCAATTCAAAAGTCTGATATACAATGAGCAAATTTTGGATGTCCCAGGTTTTAATGTCCACCGATAGTACTTTGTGACTTAACCTAACCTAAATAGAAATGATTGACAGATGATGCACGAGAAGACTTGCACTACCAACTGCATCAGTGTTGCCAATCCACTATTTTCCTTCAATCATTTATAGTCACTCGGTACTATTACTCTAGTATCAACAACGCTGTGAACAAAATTCAATTTTCTTAAATAATTGTTCGTCTGTCAACTCGTCTTAATTTGGATAGATTTTGTAAATACGTTTTGCAATTATGTACAAGTTTCTTGATTATATCTTATATACTCACTTGAGCTTTCAACATGTCAGATTCAGAAACGAATTTGTTAAAATTTGAGGTAGGAATTTCAAATTATTTAGCTAGTTTTTTTTATCTGCCGCTCGTCAGCGGAGATAATAACTTTATTGACCGCTCGTCAGCTCGCCAGATGCCATGGCAATGAAATGACACTTTAGCATTATCAATCCAGCAGTGTAATTTCATATTTTACTGACGTTTGAAGAAAAAAGTTAATTATTGATATTGTTAAAAAATTTGTATAATAAACCTTGTCTTAAATCGATTAATACGGTCGAGTATAAAGTAGTGGTGATAGTAGGAATGTTTGAGATTTATTTGTAGTATTTTAACTGTGATCCTTTCGACATATAAACACCAAATATAAATAAAAATGTGTTAAAATTGTCGACTTGAGTTCTTAAGAGGATAATAAATACCAGTAATTTTTAGTTTAGGAATCTTTTATTTCTTTAGTGCTTTTTATTACTTCCGTTTAATTTCTTTTGCACATTTGTGTTTTAAACTTCTGCAACAAGTAATATCTTTCTCATGTGTCGTCGCGTTCTTCAGCAGTCTAACAACTATTTTTATTAGTTATATAAAACTTGTAAAGCTGAAAATAAAAATTATTAAAAGTGTGGCGCACTTTATGCTGTCCTGTTGCTGCTGAATTTTTGTTTGTTTTTAATTTTACTGTTAAACTTGCAGCACAATAAAAGCTAACAACATTTTCAGTTGAAATTTTTATCCGCAATTTAAAAAAAACTGGAATTTTGTGTTTTACAATACTGTCGAAGTTTAGGTTATAAAATTTCATCAAATAAAAGTATGAATTTCAGCAATGGAAACTGAAACAATTTGTTTCTGAAATCTGCAATATCAGTTTGTTTGACGGTTTGACGTTTGGATATGGAATTTATCGTTTAATGATATTAAGTTTGTTAGAAAGGGATCAATTAAACTTAATCAAATTATAATTAAACTATGGTTGAATTTGCCTCATAGACTGTTATGTGTATTGTTCCTAACTGACATTTACCAATTGCACTGAAACAGTGCTGAAACATTATATAATTATTAGAAAAGGATTAATTTTACTAAAATTAAAATATATTACTGATATAAAATAACATACATTTGATTGATTACACTGAAATTAATTATTTAGACGTAATTTATAGTTTTGTTGGTATAAAAAAATATTTTCTACAACTAATTAAAAATTACTACATATGTACATACATTTCACTATTTTTATTACGTAAAACATTTGTTTACGGTAGTAGTGAAAAAAGTATGTAATAAACTCAACCTTTCATTACGTCATTTTGGTGTTATCTAAATATCTAAATAAATTGCTCTGGAATTTGAATTTGTCATCTGGTTTAAATTCATGAAATACTAATCGCAAATTGTCAAATATTCACAAGCTATGAACACAAAGTCAACTTAACCTCATTTCCGCTTTCGAAGTCCTGCTTTGTTGTTTCTTGCGTTCCTGGTCTGTTTATTCTTAAAAAAAAACTTTTTTCTTCAAATGTCCGTAAAATATGACATTGTACTGCTGCATTGATAATGCTAAAGTGTCATTTCATTGTCATGGCATCTAACGAGCTGACCAGCGTCCGTGAAGTTATTATCTCCGCTGAGGAGCGTCCGTGAAGTTATTATCTCCGCTGAGGGCGTCCGTGAAGTTATTATCTCCGCTGATAAGCGGCTATAAAGTAAACTAGCTAAATCATTTGAAATTCCTACCTGGTTTCTTAAAATGTCTTAAATAATTTGTTATGAAGGTTTGAAGAAAAAATAGTATATGTTATTTCCAAGCTAGATAATTTCCGGTGGTGTTACAATGGTATGTATTGTCTTTATCTATTTTTATAATTGAAAATCGGCATAATTTTATAACCTCGCAAATATTTTAGAAGTAATTGCTAAAGCTAAGTTCATTATAATGTCTTATTATGGTAAGAGACGGAGAATGGGCATACTACCCGGACCAAAATGTTTTTGAAAAGTCCCTCGCAGCTAATCGTTTTGTTACTACCGGTAGTGTTGAAAAGGGGAAATCGTCAGATCATACGAAATAATTTAGAAGAAGATCCGAGAACATTCTTTATCAGACTGTCTCTTCAAACTTGTATACCTCACAGTACATGTAATAAAAATTTTAAAAAGAACTTGCATTTACATCCATACAAAGCAAAGTAACAACTGTACAAGAGCTCCTCCCTAATGATCCTGAAAGCCGTATAATTTATTGTAACTGGTTTCAGAATAATCTGTTACCCTGACTTAACTCCCTTAGACTTTTCTGTGTTCGGCTACTTGAAAAACGAAGTGTATAAACGACAAATGAATAATTTAAATTGGGGCCATTTCTTTAATTTTTATTGTGAGCTTTTTTAACTGACTCACTGATGTTATTTAATTTACCTTCTTCTCAAGTGTACAATAAATACGTAATTTGTTGAGAGTGTTGAGACTTATTAGTAATGCATTTCATTATTTTATTTTTATTACATTTTCTTTGTAAAACACCTATTTTGTCAAGCAGGCAACCAGTAAAACCAATTTGCTCTGAGGATTACATACCGTAGATCATATTAACATTATTCGCTTTCTGGTGAAAAAGTCGGGAAACTTTCAACGCCTACTAGGATCCCACATTTATTTATAGACGCTCTGTGCATTCACCGAAGTAGTCGCTAATCATAGGAAACACAATTGAAGTCTCGCAACCTTGGCTTTAGAAACGTCAAAGTTCAGATTTGTGTTTTGATTCTGATTGTTTTTCTAATTGCAGACATTCGTATTGTAAGACTTGATTTTTGCCCAAGGGCGTCATCCCTCAATATTTGATAATTAATCGATCAGACTCATCGGTACACATTAAATTAGACAATCTCAGCTACAGTCACACGATAATCTACAGTCGGACTCACCTCCACCTCATTCAGTCATTCAAAAGGTAAAGCACAGGTCCGGACTCGGGTTTGCTCAATGGGACGGTACAACATGTAAATGATAAACACCTGACACATCTGTCGCGAAGCAAGGTCATACAGTGACTCACCCGGGGGATTCCTCCCCCTAGCCCGATCATGATGAGGGGCTCGAACCACGGGCGTCGTCTTCAGAGCGCTACGTTCCGGGATTGCGTTGGATGTTCTAGTAGTACCTGTAACAGCCCCGTGTGCAGTTTGGGATGCACGGCCCGCCCGCGGTCTCCACAGAAGAAGACCGCCACGGCCAGCGTGTGAGCCTACAACCCACTTCCATACGATACTGTGCTCCCTCAGTACAGGAGAGCCGGGGTTACCTCCCAACCGTTAATCAAGCACGTATGATCTGTTACATTTGGTTGTCACCACTGGCCGTCTCGACAAGACGCGCCCAGTCAACGGCCGAGCCGTGTCATGAGCCAAAGATGCCTCACCCGGACATCCGGTGCTCAGGAATTATACCATGGTATCTGCCAGAGGTTTTAGCGCATTGGTGGTACTGACATCATAGCCCAGGTTGCATAAACCTGCTATCACCCAGTTACCGACACACCTGGTAACTGTATCACCGGCTAGCACAAGCCTAATTCACTGCACCACTCCCGGGTCACAGACTATTCACCTGCCGTCACTCTCGTACTCGTACCTTGGACAGCCCGTCGGTTCCAGCTGCCAAAGCTACACTGTCCCTGTCTCGCCTGTGGGACTCGTAAAAATCACCCCCGAGTCAAGGACCTTTCAGAACATAATTTATGAGCCACATGTTTGGGGTGGAAGAGGTAGTTTTTCTGTTGCGTTTTAAAAATTCTCTTACAGTATAAATAATATTTTATGGATCTCATGCATAAAGTGTCTTTTTTCAGTCATGGAATTACTGTTAACATTCCCATAATAAAAAAGTACTACTTTATGCACTTGTTACTTAATTTATTATTTTCTACCTTTTGTCAGTTGCTAAAATGTCATACCTAGTCGTTTTCCCCGGAGATACCTATTTTAGCCCCCAAAAAATTGCAAAAAAATGTGGTAGTATGTCTTGGTAAACCTAAAACAATAAAGAAATACAAAAAATTGATTTCTCGAAACGTTCTTGTTACGTTCTTGTAATTTTTTCTCAAAAGTATTAAAGTTTACTAAAAGTTAAATAAAATGTGATAAATAAAAATAATAAATAATAATAATAAATGTTGAATAACTTATGAGTGTTCAAATTTGACAACATAATTAGCTAAAATTTATAAAACATATTTATTAAAAAATAATACGCTGTCTTGCAAATAAACGAGATAATGTTTTGTTAAATAATATTTTTAACATTTGCTTGTCTGTTTACTGGATTTTAAACTAATTTATCATGACATGATAGGATTACGGCTAAGTATTTGACTCGACACTACATAAATGCGTTGAAATGTATATGTCATCGCTGTAGCGATACGATGCATGCTATGATGCCGGTGATATATCTCTTGTTTATAGAATTCATAAAACAGAAACAAGGTCAGTTGTCTTAATGTAATTAATATTGTTGTGAACTTTCTAATGATAAGAGAGAATTCTTTTGAGAAAAATTTTCTAATTTTCTTTGAATTTGTTCACACATCTCCATTGTTCGATTACTTCCAAATTTAAAACTGTAAGAAAAACTTGAAGGGAGAGTCATTATAAATGATTGAATGTGCCGTAAGCCTCATAACATGAGTGAGACTAGTATCGCCGGTAGGTAGGGCTACCGGCAGCAGTGGAAATCTGTCTACTAGTTTGTCTGACGTTGCAAGGCTGGCGGCACATCCAAAATTTGTGTGGGTTTTCAACGCCAACTGCGATGGGACAATTATTTATAATGACCCTGTATTTGATTCCAGAATTCGTAATTTTAATAAATAAAGGGTGGACAGTAGAAAATAATTTTAAGCATTAGTGATCCAAGATTTTGGAAATGTCTGTACTTTTTGCTGAAAATTCGACTATTTTTTCGTTGTAGAAATTCTACAACAATTATATTACTCGACAGTCTGAAAATAATTTGATCGCAATTTTTTTGGTAGTTTCGAATTAACAAAGAAAGAGTGGCTTTCAACTTGATTAGGCAATAGAACGAAAAAAACCAGATGAAATTACTAAGTGGCGGTAATCTCAGATTGGTATTTTAGTAGTTGCAGCTGCTGTTCCAGGAGCGTCGGAAAAAAGAGCAATAGTTGATGGTCTTCATTAAATTTTCCGCCATGATTCAAACCGGTCCGGGCGCGGCCATTCTTGGTCATTTTATTTGGACGGTCACTGATTCGGGTTTAAGCGCTGCGGTCCGTTATTATACCATAAAAATATGCAAAAGCATCTAATGCGAGTATTGTGGGCGTAATGCGTATAACATTTGCAAAATATATTACGTGAGGAAATTGCAATAAATTCGGTCGGTCCGGAAAAAAGGACTCCCGGACAAATTCCGTGGCCGTGTTTAATTTGCAAACCGTCGCCATACACACACACCACGCAAGGCGATAATTAAAGCAGGCATATCTAATTCGAATTAAAAGGGCCCCTCGTGCATATTCATTTCAATTCGAAATAAATTAAAAACTATTTTGCAAAAGTCGGCCGTAAAACGTGCCGGCTCTGGTCCGACTTTATTCCGGGCACTTTAGATCCGAGCCCCGCCGGAGCTTCAAGCCGAATATTAACCGGTGTTTTCGCTCACTAATGCTGTTTTCCCCGGCATTATTTGATTTACAATGTATGCTAATAGAGAACCGAACAAAAAACAATGCGATTACGCTCAGCCGGAAGATGGATGTTCGAATCGGAAAAAAATTCCATCGTGAGTGCGGACCGAAAATTAAAATAAATTTCGTTGGACGCACATTCGTTAAAAGAAAATCACCGCGATCGAAATTTTGTTAAGTTCACACCCCCGCTTGAATATTTTTCGACTAATTCATGGTAATGGCGCTCGGGCGGCACCCTGCGGCGACTGTTTTTAAACACCATCGATGCCTGTTAAAAAACCCTCACTTTATGATTTTTATTAAAACCAATTTTTTATGCACGTGTGATTGTATGCGTAACCTCACATGAAATTCAAACTAAGTTATAATTAATAAGTTGTCAAACATAATACATAGTGAAAAAACACATATGTATTTACAACACGAAAAACAAAATATTTTGAAATATTTTAAAACGTCAAATTTTAGATTTGTGTTTTCATGTTGATTGTTTCACTCACTACTTTATGTATTTATTGCATAAATTATGATTTTGCAATGGAAAGACGTAATTAGCAGTACAAATTAATAATCGTAATAAATTAATAATGGTACTCTATTTAAGACAGTTTTGGACAATAGTATAGATTATTTTTGAAATCAATCCAACACAATGTTTAAAAATATCTGGAAATAAGAGGATTTTTGTTTTCTTTTGACTTAATATTTTTGTCGCTATGGTACTCACGCTATGACTGAATATAATGGTTGTGAGCTTTTCAGATTCGAAGATAAAGCAACAAGAATCTGTCTGTCCAGAAATGACATTTTTTTAATACATATTTCATAGATATTTATTTTTTACAGGACAAACATCGGCGATTATTGTACCAAAATGCTTTATTTTGCCCTACGGGCTTTCGGATTCCTGATTACAAACATAAACACAAACATAAAAATAACAATTTATTGTTCTCCCCCCCTCCTCTCGTTCTCTATTCTTTCTCTCTTCTTCCTCTTCTTTCATCCATCTCCCTGCCGTCTTCGCTCCATATTTCTCCCCATTCCCTTCTCTTTCTCTCTCTCATTTCGCCGCATGTGTTCGATCTTCTCACTGTCCTCACGTCACCTCTCTCTCTCTTCGCTTTCCTTCCCATTCCTGTTCTCTCTCTCCTCGTCCCCACCTCTGCAACCCGCTATCATTTTCCTCTCTCACTCTCTCCCCTCCCTATTGTACTTTGATTCTCTTATTCTCTCTCTTCTCTCTTACTTATCTGTGTCTTTGTGCCTCTACCTTTTTATTCATTCACCTTCTCCTTGTACATTTTCTCGCCGGGTCGTCTTCTTATTCTCTCCTTCTTCTAGCAAATTTTCTTCAGTTTCTCCTATCTCTCATCCCATCTCAACCAGTCCCCGTTTATCTGTATTTTCCTGTATCCTATTTTAACCCTTTTTCCTCTATCTTTCTCCTCCCTGGCCAACTCTCTTAACTTCTTTTGTGTTTCCTTTTCTTCTTTTGTCAAATCGTCATCTATATAAATCCTCTCACCTTTTTTTTCCTTTAACTTACTCTTATTTAGCATTATGTTCTTCTTCTGCTCCCAACTTTCTATTTTTGCCAGCATCATCTTATTTTTATTTATTTTAAATGCTTCCTTTACATTCACTTTCACCTCTATCTCCCTTTCTAACCATTCTTCCACCCCCCTCTATATATTTCCACTTATTGCCCCTATTCCAGTTATTATAACATTATTCTTCCTCTCCTTCTTTTCTCTTTGTTCCATCTTTTCCTCTATCATTTTCATCCTTTTCATCCAATCTGCCTTCTCCAACTGCCCTTTATCTTCTCTTCCTCTCATCTCCTCTCTCACTGCCGCTAATTCCTTTCTTAGTGTTTTGATCTCCTCTCTCATCTCTCTTATCATGGTTGTTTTCATTTCCTTATCCATTTCCTTGCTTTGATTTTCTTCTTCACTTCTATTTGGTGATCTTCTCGTTCTGGAACTATTTCTGAGTGGGTTCTTTCCTTCTTTCGACGTTCTACCCTCTTCTCTTTCTCTCTTGCTGCTTTCTTTCCTTACTTCTGACGATTTCAGCATGTTCTCTCTTTCTTGCTCTCCCTCCTTCTCTCTCGCTGCTGCTAATTTTTTTCTTCGTGCTTTGCTCTCCTCTACTATTCCCGCCATATCCTCTTTTATTTCTCTGAGCACTGTTTCTATTTTCTTCTCTACTTCTTTGCTTTGATTTCTTTCTTCACCTCTACTTGGGGATCTTTCGGTTCTGGAACTCTTTCTGAATGGGTTCAGGCCTTCTTCCGACATCCTACCCTCTTCTCTTTCTCTCTTGCTGCTTTCTTTTCTTGCTTTCGGCTATTTCGGCATGCCCTCTCTTTCTTGCCCGCTGTCTTCTGCTTATCACCTCTCCCTCACTCGTCGTTGTTTATTGATTATATCGGGTAAATTAAATTTATTCTCAAAGTAGGCGTTGAAGAGTCGCTTGTGAATGCACCATGCATTACAGATCACGGATCAGCTGTTTAAAGGTAACTTCACTTTTTGCGTTGTTAGTGATTTTACTCTGCAGATTGACGAGTGGTGCGTTCACAGTCGACTCTTCAACGCCAACTTTGAGAAATTTAAATGAACACCAGATAAATGTTTCAATATTTTAATGGAAATGCGACATGTTAAGGTTTTATTTAATGTTTTGAGATTACCTTGCAATTGCCGTTGATTCATTAATGAAGATAATCTTCTTTTTAAATTTCATAAAAATCCATTGGCAAATAACCGAGATATTAGGCTCGAAAGTCTTAGGTGAGACAGCCTGTATTTTCATATTTTATTACTATTTTCATAACAAATGTCACAATTAGCAAGTGACGGTTTATTAGGTTCAGAAATTTTGCTTTTTGTGTTTCATTTCTGCTCAATACATTACCTTTATTAATCACTACTTTTTGGTATATCTACATATTGTATAGTATGTAAATTAAACTATATATTTATTGTTTCTGGAGAAAACATTTATTTCTAAATTAAACATTCTTTTGAAAAATAATATAGTGTTCCAAAATGATTGTGGCATCGTAGTAGGTTTTGACAATTTGGAGTGTTTTGAATTTTGACGCATACTAGAAAAGTGATACCAACTATCAAGGACCGTCAAAGCGTATGAGAGAGGGTTAGGTTTATCAATCAAAAAATATTAACTAAACCAGTTTGTAATGGTTTTTGAACCAATTACAACTCCTTAGAATAATAAGTTTTTTGACTTGTTTTCGTTGGGTAGACCCGAGCTATCATTTCACTTTCTAATATTAACAAGCAGTGAATGACAGAAATGATATTTGACACTTGTCAGCGGCGTGGAGGTTATGTTTGGTGTAATGTAGTGCGGGACCTTATCGTCGAAAGGTGGCAAACACTTTTTTCCGATACGATACAACAATCATTGTGGAATCCTTTGTTTAAGGGAACAAGGCGTGTTAAAAGCCCAAATGAATTTTAAAATAAAGTAAACAATGTTGTTGTCAGCCTTCCTTTGTTAAACAATTGGGTTTCAGTTATTCAATTACGCTTTCTATAAGCAGATTCTTCTAGACCATAATTATGTGAGGTAGATCCTTTGATCTTAGTTATAAGATTTCCTGTTTTCTCTTTAGATGGATTCTTAATAAATATCTGCCATTGCTTGCCTGTAAAAACTCCGAACTAACAATGAACGAAATAAAATATTTTCATTGCAGTTTTGTAAATTATCTCTGATTTTATTAGATCTTTTTTTTGTTTGTATTTGCTTGTTTCTGATGCGATAAATTGCTACTTTATTTTACATAATTCCACTTTTACTCAATTTTACATAAAAACAAAACCTACCGGAAATGTAACATATATTTTTATATTGAAAAATATTCGTTTGAAATTCTGTATAAATATTTTATTATTAATAATGAAATAAGTTTTTATTTCTATACATACTTTGAGTGATCGAAATAAAACTTAGAAAACAAAAATGCTGGTGGTGTTACAACCAGGTTATGAAAAATAATGTTGGAATCTTATGTATATGCCGTTCACGATTATTTTAAACACGCAGGAGGCCGCGATATTTTTTTGTTAGATTGTCCTGTCATATGACGTTTCGTTTTTAAATATTCGCATTGTTGTCAATTCCGTCATTAATTTAGTTAATAAGAATTTACCCAGAACTGCCCTACAAATATGTATGTTTCATTTCAATTACAATTTTACGATTATTGTTCCTAATGCGTTCAATTATTTAAAAATGTAACAACTTGGGAGTAGTGTTCGGTTGAATTATAACCTAAAATAGATTTATTAAGACAAATCACAATACTGCCAACTAAAATGTCAGATTTTCATAGATAGTCCGAATTTGAAATAATCGTGAATGGTTTATATCTAATAAGTATACTAGCACTCTTTCTTATACGACATCAACATGCTAAAAAATAAAATTAAATTATGCTTAATGCCCCTTCGGTAAAAATTTAATTTCCATATCTTTAAAATTGGTACCAGGAGAAGCCATCCAGTCGCTGTCATTTTTATAAATTACATGAGGAATATTTAAGTGGGAGGTGCTAACCGACCCGTTATGAAGGTCGAGAGGAGTCAATAAATTCGACGACTTCGAATTTGTAAAGCTCCATAAAGTCGAAGAGGTTCGCTTCGTCTTACATTTAAATAAAACCGGGAGATATATGAATGCATCCGAGTAAGAAAAATATGCAAAATGACGGAAGGCATAAATCACATGTTTAAGTGTCAACAAAGTTACAGACGTTGAATATCAAGTGTGTTGAAAGTTATCGATCGGACGATTTTGATAATGTTAAGGCCCTCTTCTGCAAGGCAGAGGCTTCTTCGTTTCTCTATAAAACAGAAGTTTGTTTATTCACAGACTAGTGGTCCTTGGAAGAATGGATCGGAACGCACACCTACAGGACAACTTTGTTAAGTGAATACATGCATATCTAGACAGCTGGGACAGTATCTTGGCACCTGTTTTACGCCCTTTGTTCCTCAAACTAAATATTAATGCGAAACAGACACAGTAACTGACGTCTAAATAGACGAACCCATATAAAAGCTATGGACGACTAGTCTTACAACTGTTTCAACTGCAGAAATTACCGATACATAAATAAAAGAGAACAGACGAGTTCGCATCGGTTTCTGCAAAAATACAAAAGAAAAGTATCCGAACCGTTGCGAGAACTTCGACAACACTGAAAACGTACCTACAAGATAAATGTGCTTTTAAAACGCTTGGAATTCTTTCAAAGTAGGTAATTGCAATTTTGTAGACTTAATTTGCAATTACCCCAAGTAAAGCACCCACAATTTGGAACGGTAACTCTCAACTAAATCCGAATCAATTTATGAATTTGAGTTACAAGCATTTTTCTGGTGCATGTGTGCCACAAGGCAGACAACGGATGTGTGTACTGGTGTAGAAGTTCGCAGACATTTTTTTTATTATAAGTTTTTTCGTTTTAGCAGCAGACTTTCACAGATTGTAACGGCGTTTTTTTAGCGTCCCGCAACTTCTTGGCGGTTTAATATTTTAAGATCGATCTACGACTTTCTGATTACTTCTACCTCCTTGTTTAAGTTTGCAAGTGAAAAGTTACATAATTCCTATGCTGACATATTTTCAAGCTAATTTTTATGATTAGATGCCCTCGTTTCATCAACTGACAATTCTGTTAAATTTAAACCCTAACATTTAAATAAAAAATTAAATAAAATAAATACATACATTTAAAATTACCGAAATACTCGTACATTTACATTCCCTCTATTTAATTTTGAAAAAAAAAAAAATTCATCGTAATTTCACCTTGGCCGTAACTTTTATTAAAAATGTCTGACACCGGTATCTTCTCTAATGCAATGTCTTCATCAAGATTGTGTTTCGTGTGAAAACGCGATAGCAATTTGTTGTGACTTGTGACATGCCGATGTTGTTGTCTGCAAAGCTCCAGACTGTAACAAACTTTGGTCGCTTATGGTGTCCTGTCAACACCCTTAACAAATAAATTCAAGAATAAATTATTTTTATTGTAACGTTTTAGGTTTAACCCGACAAATTTGTTGTCTGATTATTAGTGAAATTTTTCTTGTCTTTAGAGAATTTTTTTAAATTAATTTTCTGGAACAGTGGTCGCGTCACAAGCTTCTCTTGTTACGTTTGTTCGAGTGTTGAACGGATATAAAATAAAATGTCGATATAAGAGTCTTACTTCTCTCCAATAGGTGCAGCTTGTTGTTTATTTTATAAGTATAAAGTTTTATGAAGATCTAAAAAAAATAAAACCATAAAATTTCATGGACTAATAAAGTTTATGCATGGTAGATGCACGGTAGAAATATCATTATTTTTAAAACTATTTGGATAAGGGTTTTTGGTTATTGTTTATTTATTTTTGATTAAAATTAAACAACAATAAATTAAATGAATTCGAAACAGCAATTTATTTTGACGTAAACCAAATGAATTTTATTTAGCCATGCGTTACAAATTTGGTGGAGGCGCTGGGCAAAACTAGTTATTGATTCTTCTTATTTATGTAAAAGATGCCAATAAATAATTGTAATATTGATTTAATAAACATAAATTTGACAAAAAATTTACAAGTTTAGTGAATTATACTGACTGAATGAATATCCTGTTACATTTGACTTTAAATATAACACTTATCATTTAACGTTATTACATTTTCATTAAACTCCATATACAGAGTGATCATGATCAACAAGAAAACAAATTAAGAGTGCTACCTCATCTTTTGTTTTATCGAAACGTCTGTCTTAGTTTAATCGTACACATATGTATACTTGCTAAACACAGTCATTTCATTGGTTGCCTACCTCTCGAAAAATCTATTATTAATTAATTAATTAATTAATTATTAATAATTAATGCTTTATCTTCAATGGTTTTTACCACTTATTTTGGGATAATTGTTGCTTACAATTACAGGAAACATCCATAAACTATGCCAAAATCGAAAACTTTTTTCAAGGTTAACATCAACACCGTTGCTTTAAATTTGACGTTTCTTTGACATTTCACCGAAAAATCTGCTTACCAGTGGCGTCGCGTTTGGCAATAGTGCTGGTAAATTATCCATTATTACGAATGTAAAATGTTGCTCTTGTTTATTTTATAAATTCATAAGGTATGGTTTATTTATAAAGTAGCGTTTGAGACCACAAATTGTCTACGCCCATGCATTGAACGCTTATTTGCATAGGATTCCGCTACGACATGACAAATAATTTGCAACGCCTGCTCTGATCTGTTTTCTTTTTAATCACTTATACAGATTTTATTGCATCATAAACCGAATGATTTATTCAGTTTTCGTTCTTCACGTTGGTAACTTTTATTAGCTTAAAGTGGTTTAATTTTACATTTCCGTAGAAAATGCAAGAAATATTTGTTTCCCATCAGAGAATTTACTTGGTGTGTTTAATTAGCTACAAGATACATCTACAGTAACTTTAAGAATTCCGTTAACAACATTCCTGTATATCTGCCGTCTTTTTGTGTTTATCAACCAAGTTTCTCATTAATTGTGTTTTTCTTTCATCATGAACTAATCTTCTTTAATTTATAAGAAGTAGCTTCCATTTTTTTTTGCCGGTTTATTTTAGTCCCAATTTCAAACATTATTCAATTGTCGATCTTACATTTACATTTAGAGATTCAATAAAACTAAGAAAAATGATTTTAAAATTCTTTTAATTTAATTTAAGTAGGTACATATTATAATAGAGAATTCATTTTTTATCATGTTTCTCTCTGTACATTCCGTGGTTAATTTTAAACCATCAAACATGATTCCATTTGGTGTTTTTTTTTAAATTTTTGTACTGTTTTGAAATTAAATTACCTATTTGATTGTCGTATTTGCTCTGTGGTTTTGGCGTACCTGAGATCCATATCATAGAGGTGCAGAGAGTGTAGTGAAAGAGACTACTCCGCTCTGAATATTCATTAAATTTTGAGATTAAAGTCAGAAGGACACGAAAATCATTTCGACATTCACAATCCCGCTTTGACGTCGAGGTTTTAAGCCTATTAATAGTTTAAGTTGAACTACAGCATAAAATTTGAACAGTGAACCGCAGGTACAAATCTGCGTTTTCACGTTTCCAGTTGGAAATATATAATGAAAGAGGAAATGAAGCGGATCTGGTTTTCACGTCGCGAGATTTTTTCTTAAAATTCTGTCGCGATAAGAGTTGGAAGTTTATTTTAAAATGCGTGTTTTTATCGTAACTTTGATAATAAAACTTCATAATAAAAACAATATTTGGGACGAACAGCGATTTTCTATCTTACACAAAAATCTTATTTAAAAGTTTTGTTTATTTCTATGAAATTGGTTTCTCGACGAGAATCGGGTTTGCCTTTTATGTAGCTATAAAGTAAAAATATTTTCGAATTAGCTCCGCGCCAGTTTATTCCATTTGCGACGTAATATTTGTATTCGGTGGAATGTTTAAAGGACGATAAAAAGAACAAGACATTCCTGTTTCACACTTAATGGAGAGGTGAACATCACAAAACAACACTTTTATCTTCGAGTAGACGTCGTATTTTGACAATAAGTGGATTCCATTTTCAATTTCCGTTTGATAGGTGCGAAAAATTTAATTCAGATGTAATCTCGAGGTTTCTGAAATTTATCGCTATTGATCGCCTAGATTATACTCGCAGTTGAATTATTGTTTCGAGATGAATTAACTAACTTACAACAATAAACGCGTCACTACCAGACATAACCCTACAGTGTCTATAAACCCAAGACAAGCACGAGCAGTTTACTAAAGATCTTATCCTGGGTATTACTTATTATCAGCCCGAGGTGAAATACTAAAAACAGGAAAATAGTCTCTATCGAGAAGCACTGTACACGTCACTTGTTTTCCTTATTTTTCGAAGTTTTACTTTAGAAACTCTTCACTTCATTTTTTCCATTGCTTTTATTCTTTTGTTGCGGTTTTTGCTGAACATCTCGTTCGCAAATGAAATTATGCCGGGATATTTCTCTGTCCAGAACACATTCAAGAGAAACTAATTACGTGATGTAAAGAGAGAGGCCGTATCGAGATAATGAAGATTTTTTCTTTTAAATATTTGCTTAAAACCCATTATAAAAATAAATCGCCTCCAGTACCTACAGTTTAAGGATTGATTCTGAGAAATTTTACACCAACTGGAACGAGACCAAACGTATTTGAAACAAGTTAGAATAAATTAAGCCGAAACTTATTCAAATGAATCAACTTCTATTATCTTTCGATCCTTAATTAGCTTCTTAAATGAGATGTTTCTTTAGGCAAAGGAATGTAAGTCGGCCGTAATTATTTTCCGATTACAGTACGATCAATACCTCTAATGTATTGGTTGAGTTAATTTTTTAAACGAAATGTTCTCACAAAACTGGAACATTTACCTGAAATATGTTTTCAGTTTTAATGGATTTTTTGTGATTTAATTTATCTTTGCTTGACAGTTTTCGATCATTAATAA
This sequence comes from Tenebrio molitor, assembly GCF_963966145.1. Taxonomy (NCBI): domain Eukaryota; kingdom Metazoa; phylum Arthropoda; class Insecta; order Coleoptera; family Tenebrionidae; genus Tenebrio; species Tenebrio molitor. Next base: position 9,550,466 of record NC_091047.1, read on the forward strand.
CCCACAAAGAAAATATTATGTTGTTTTATTTGTATTTTCAAAATTATCATAATTATTACATTATTAATGACAGAATTCTGTATTTTATGTTCAACATTCCACAAAATTAAAAGTAAATAAAAATATTAATCTATAAGTATGATGGGTGGAAACCAGAATTTAAGACAAATGGAACAACAATTGTGATGAAAAGTTAAATAATGAATTTATAGTAATGTAGGATGAAGAATAATTTAAAATAAGAAATGGTTTAAAATACATTATACATATACAGGGTGTATCTGAAATAAGTGTGTTAATTTGAACCAGCCAGAACTAGCCAATTTATGAAACGTTTGCAAAATTCGCAAAAGTTTTCCAATATTTTTTGCCCCCTAATTTTTACCAAACGATTCGTTTTGTGTGATTAACTAGTCTCTATGTTTGCATAACCATGAGAATTTTAAATTTAATTATTTAATTTTTTCTATAATTATGACTTTTTGACAAGACTCCGTTTTTATGACAACAAAAAATTTTCGCCCTTACCCATAGGCGGGTGTATATTTTAATGACTAATTGATTCCAAAACGTTTCATTTAACAAGCTCTGTTAAGTGTTAAAATTAACACACGCATTTTCGATACACCCTGTATAAGAAATTGTACCCCAAATCATTACAAATAAAATTTAAAAACAGTGTAAGTACAATAGTTGAATTCCTGAGCTACAGAATGTAATGAACACGGAAGCATCTTTATAATAATTTGAAATAAAATGTGTATGTAAAGAGTTATAAAGCACTTTTAATCCTTGGAAGTAAAAGTGTTGCCTTAGTAACATATGATTTTTTTATACACTTAAAAAAACATCAACTTTATTGATAGAAAACGGTATTAAAAGTAACGTCTTTTAAGACAGTTGGAGGAAAACCTGTTTTTAAGTGCAGTGCAATATAACTTTGGGGCAAAATTTTGAGTAAATGCAGGACATTCAAAATTTAAAAAGTACAGAAGTGTTTCTACATCACGAACAAAGTTATGTGAACGTATTCAGAAACATAGCGAACTAAAACTTGAATAAATCAAAAGAAGCAACTCGTGTAATCGTGAAAGAAAAAAAAATACTGCTCAAGTATTGAAATCCTATAAGAAATAAGTTTACGACGACTCTACACCGCGAGGCAAATTGGAACAGGAATGTTGAATTAAGAAGTTAATTAACAACGTGTTTCTAATGCTTCGTTTTAATATCTCACTTGGTAAGTACATTTAAAAGAAACTTTAGTGCTACTTTTTTACGGAAAATGTGACTTATTTATCAACTACCGCAGCATTGATAACTCTCATTAACATCAAAGCTTTGCCGCTCCATTGTTAGAGACATTATTACAGACAACGTTTAAGATTTGAAAAACATTTTAAAACATGAACAAGTGATATAAATAATCACAAATAAGCGCTTAAATACCCATATTAAAACTCTTGCCATCTATTATATTCATGTTGTAATGTAAGGAGATGAAGCTTAAACACTTTAAAGTTTCTTTTTGAGGCACCCTTAATGAAAAAGGTAATTTTACGTACTCCCATGCGGACGAAAAGTAACTCTTTTTCGGACGCACTTTTTCGTACGCAATTTTTCGGACGCACTTTCTGATCCTGGACCGTGGCGCCGTGGCGGTCTGTTTAGTAAGTTAACAACCAAACCTACAAAACCGAGTAAACCGACTGAAAACAAATGAATAATTGACAGGTAAATTTAACCAAAGTATTTTATTTGCCCGAAAAAGTGTTGTATCGTTTTATTTCTGATGATTATGAACGTTCATATAATCGATAGCAACAGCGTGATGAAGAAATGTCTAATACAACAGGGAAAGTGTTGAATAAATATCTAATACGCCGCCGGACATCGCAGATGATAATCGCAATAATCTTTCTGTCACCATAAATTAAGTAAATAAGTAATTGTATTGCAATAATAAATTTATCGTTTTGTTGCGACAAAATCGAAATAGTGAATTTTTGTAAAAATCCTCTGACAGGCAATCTTATTTTTTTAAATTACATCTTTTCAGATCTTTTTTTGTTTTCACCCTACTACTATTATGAATGAATTCGACGTCATTTGGAGTAAACGGTGTTTAAGAAGGAAAGCACAACGATCTATTATTGTTAGGTGATCCTGATCAGTATTGGAAAGCTCTTTGTCTTTGCGAAGATAAAAAGCTGTGCCCCCAGATCAAGTAATTTCCACCGTCTGAATTAGTAATCTATTTATGCAGTTAGTGATATTCGTAATGATGAGTGATCATCACAGGCGAGCCGCCCCTGGCGAGCCTTTATTTCACCTGTCCCCGGTGTAATTTGGGTCTTGACTGCTATAGTGAATTAGTGTTGAATTTGAATTTCTCCCCGGACATCAACGCCACATGTCGGCACTTGCCTTCAGTCTACCGTTTAAGGTCTTCCTAATGTACAATATACGTGCCTGCGCAAATAAGGTCGCACTTGAGTCAAACGTGTCGTTTGTTGACTCTGAAAGATGTAAAATATATTATTATAGTGTTTTCCGTGAGTTCTTTGGTGGCGCTTGAATCTCAGACAAGTACAAACAGGACATTTCCCTCAAGAAAATTGTTTTTAAGCTTCTGGGTTCACAATTCAAATAGAGAAAGGTACAAAACAAACAGAATCGTTGAAATACAAAGAGTCTTTATGTTTTCTTGTCCCAGACGTAGAAAAAACAACAATAATCTGCAATTCGATCGTGTTCTATCTTATTTATAGAGCAATTATACAAAAATCGGGGGTGCAGAATAAAGAAGGGCGACACCTCCATTTATTTCACTTTAACTGGAATTTATTTAAATTATATCAAGTTCCTGCATTATTCCAGCTAAATCTCGTCTGCTGCGCAAGCAAACCCGCTTTATTTATACAACTTCCTTTCTCTCTCCCAGGACTATTTGAAATAATCGATTTCTTTTACAAAGACCATTAATCAGTTTAACAATAACATAATATTACGCTTTCTCGTTCGTTTCGAGCTGCGAATGTTTGATTTTTAAACGAATTCCGTCCTCCCCGATCCGGAGCTTTAATTTAATTTCAAATTATGTAATATCGCGCAATTTACATAATCCATTGTGGAGTGTATCTTTTATGACTTTGTTAAATGTATATTTGCGAAAGAGGCAACCTTTCTACGCAATGTAACAATAAGACAAAGAACATATACCGAAAAATCCGTGCCGTATTCAAAGCTGCTTAGCAAACATAGAGAACAGGAAGGAAATCAAACAATGAAGTCTGGGGGGCGGATGTAGAATTCAGCTAAAGAACAATAAGTAACTAAACTCATGAGGAGGGACACTTTCAAACTAGACCTTAAGTCGGCCCCAAACGGACAACAATACAGGTCAGATCCTTTTATATCCAATTTTTGAGGGGCGCAAGGCGGAACTTTACACACAATTTCCTCCATTACACGTTTGATTTTTCCACCTTATACTCAAATGCTCGCGTTCTATTTATATATTCCACGTATTCCTTTGAGATTTTCCCGTCAAAAGCACCGTTCACACATTCTTAAGAAAAATTCAGTTAATTTTTCAGCGGCAGTCTGGTTGCTCACGCAGAACAAAGAGTGCAACGAGACTCCTCTTATTAAATAAATATGGCAATACGTCAAAATGGGGCGGTCTTAATAACGCCAGGGGTGAGCGAAAATTTAATTTGACTCTTTCTTCTTGAACGGAAATGACGAAAGATGCGTGTTCATAATAAATCACGTGGGGCAATATCTCGTGTGCTTTATTGTAATTAAAGCGAATCATTTCTCAAATTGGAGAGGATGAGCCAGGATCAATAGTAAAATATAAGCCAGCAACAAACACAGCACGGCATAGTAATTTCAAATATTTCCCTTACACTTTAATTCGATAAGTTTTAATTAAATACTTTAGACGTTTCTGATACTTAATCAACTTCTAGCTTTATTGAAGAGACAGGGAACGTATTTAAAACTTTTATTACGAACTTCTGACCTTCCACGAGGGCAATCGAAACTCTTGCAGTAATTGTTTTTTAAAAACTTCATTTATCCAATCGACAAATCGTCCGAATTTGCAAAACTACCTATTCGGAAATTAATTAATCCCGCCTTGCAGACAATACATCGGAGATTGAAGTCTTTAATAACAAACAAAAACAATCTCCTTCTTGACGGGATATCATGAATAAGTTAATTTGTAGAGTGTTTACTAAGTTAATCTGTTTCCAGGGCCGGTCTAGAAGCTGCAAGAGTTATTAGCGAGCTGTCTTGTTCCAATCTGATTACATATTGATGCCCGTTCATACTTCAGATCAAGATTTAAACGCCCTCAAAACATTTCCTTCGCCACCTCCCCGATATAATTATCCATCGCCGCTTCCGCCTCCTTTTTCCTTCAACTCGCAGATTCACCTCAAATTCAAGTGAAAAAAGGAGCATGCCGACGTCTTGAATCGCATCGATAACTGATTTTATTACGTTTATGCATTATACAAAAGTGATTTTTAAAAAGGGATTTCAAGTTTTCCGGTGAATTATGGGGAAAATAAATTTTGTAAGCACTAAAACTTAAGAATGTGTCTTTTAAGCACCTTTACAGATTTATTACAGACCTACTTCATTGATAAACCGATTTGGAGTTGGAAGGCTGTCAAATTGTTTCACGATTAGTTAGATAAAGATAACCCGCCCTCCGTTTCCAGGTATAATCCAAACATACTTACCGCCAACTTTGGATCCAAGTAGCTATTTCCAAATTTAATCAGCTACAGCATTAATTAGTTTCTTTATCCTACATTTTTTACAGCGGATTCTTGTAATTTCCCAACCATTTCGAAATAAGTATATGGTCGCTGTGTCTGTATAAAAAAAACCCACAATTTTTCAGCTTTGCTGTTGAAACGCGAATTTTAAACTAAAGCTGACGCAAAACGCTCGATTCAACAGCAGAGCTGTCATCACAAGCTTTGCTGTCGCAACGCGCGTCAGCTTTGCTGTTGCAACGCACGTCAGCTTTAGAAGAAAGTGTATGAATTTGGTTTAATGGTACTAATAAAGTACAGGGTGAGCAACAATAACTGTTTCAGTTGGCAAAACAAAATTTTACATAACATTTTCAAGACTGTGAATTGTACCTATTTCGGTTTGTTTTATTGACATTATTGACAGCTGGTATACATTTCAAATTTAAACGTCTTGGTTTTTGCAATCTTTTATTAATAAAATGGTTTTCTTGTTGGAACATGACATAAAAGTCACCAAAAATCACCAGAATTTATTGCCAACTCAATCAGTACTTGTTGCTCACACGGTATAATCTATTCATTTTGATTGTGACCACTCCCTAGTAACTTTTCAGTTGCTGGGTTATTGATAGGGAATTTTAGATAACACTAAATCCAGTCGCAGTTGGCAACTCTCGGAGGCGCCATTTTGACAGAAACGTCACGCTTGCAGAAGATAGAACGGAGAACGACTTGCACAAACGTTTTTCGACGTACACTGTGCGCATATCTATAAAATTGAGTTTTGGTACAAAATTTTAGAATTCAAAACGAAAATACCACGTCGTGTTCTCAAAGTTGGGACCAAACGGTTAATATTGACTAGTTTCGAGACATTTATTGAAGCCAACGGGAAAAAAACTCACAAAGACGAACATCACCAATAAAGTTAACTCTATTTGTGCTTTTTTGTTGTACATTTTGGCTAGTAAGTGTTGTAGTTTGATACCTTCTGCCTTTTCAATCCCTGTAAATCATTTTTTGAATTTTCTGTCTGATTAGTTTTTATTTGAAAATATTTGTATTAATCAATGCTAATTGAAAGTTCTGATTACCTTTACCCCAGGCATTTTTCGCGTTTGTCTTACTGCCAAATGACCATTTCCTTCGTTCTTCATTAATATCAAGAATTGCATGAGGTGATTTCGAAGTTTTTACGTAAAATAATCTGTACCTGGATATAACCCCACTTTTCAACAAACGTGATCACAGAATCAGACAGACGTTTTTAGTTTCTCCTACTTCAAATATTGATTTCCGTTATTAATATTGATAAATACATTAAAATCATTGCTTTACTAGAGGTATTTTCATATTTGGTGGCGGAAACAAAAGACTGAGAAATGTCACAAAAATGTATTGTCAGTGTCAAATTTCTCATACACGCCGTAAAAAGGAATATCTAGGTAAATTTAAATTTTCGCTAAATAGATTGAAAAAACAAATTCTAAGGAAACCAATTTTTGTCAGTGATTCAAAAGGAAAAGTTATTCTCATATAATCAAACGTATTACAAATTAGTTCTCTAGTTCGACGATGCATAACTTTCTTATTGCCAATTTGCTGCATTTCTGTCGTAATCACGAACGTCTTTGAGAAATTTGACACTGACAATACAAATTTGTGACGTTTCTCAGTCTGTTGTTTCCGCCACCAAATATGAAAATATCTCTACCATGGTGAAGTTTTGACAATTCTGTCATTTTCACATCATGTTCACACCACACAAATATTTAGTGTAAAACGTATGCAGCACACAGCTAAACAGCGCCTAGTTACTATGTTTTTCGTTGTGGTCACAATCAAAGTGAATAGATATTATGATTGATTTGTTTTCTTTTATTATCAAATACATACCAATTTATTTAATCGATATAATGTATAGAAAATAAAAATTTAAAAGCGTTGTTATTTTTTGTAAAATAGCAAGTTTTGACAGACCGCTTAATAATAAAATAGGATTCCCGAAAAGACACATCATGTTCAAACCGGCATTAGTATTATCATACTTCTTGCCGAATGTTGATGACCCTCTCACGATCCACTCCTGATCGCGCCCCAAAAAGACTTAAGCGAATGTTGATTATGGGCATTCCGTTCAACAGGAATTGCAGGATTTAAAAGCTTGAAAACAGATTTTCTTGTTTTTTTTCTGCTATTTTTTCACTTTGTGAATAATGTATGAACTGGTTTATTTGCTATAATTAAATTTTTGATATAATGGCCTCGTCCTTGACCGGCTCGCCCCTTTAAAAACATGAGATTTTCCGTATCTACTTAGTGCACAATAAAGCAAAATAAATTAAATAAATTAATGGATCGGAACGATATCAGAGACGCAAACTTGAACGAAATTAGTTAAATTGAACGAAACTCATTGAAAATGAAATAGCGCGGGTCGAGCTCGTCTGAATTTTTGTAAAACGCCAATTTGCCCTGTGCAAAGTGGTTATGAAATTTTAAATGACGTCGATATTTTGACTGCTGCAAAGCGCATTTAGTCGGATGTATGTGTTGGAATTCGTGTTAGCGCCAAGTGTTGGCGTTAGCCTGGTGTTATTGCAGCATCCATTAAACATTGTAGCACTCAGGTGCGTTCTGAAATATGCCGAAAACAGCCACATAATGGCAGCAATTTGCATTCCCATTAAAGATACAAATTTTTCAATAAAACTTGTATAATTAATAATTCGGGCGAACGGGAGATGTATTAAACTAATGTCAGTAAATGGTGTGCAATTTTGGCCTGGAGCGATTCGTCCCTCCTTTCGTCTCACCGTTCCTCCCGCAAGGGGTGAACGTCGTTGGTTGGCAAAACTGGCCCGTTGCTGAGCCAACCAGCATGTTACCAACAAGGGGATACCTGTAACATTATGCGGTAAGCATAGCTCGTAAATCAGAAGAGAGCGTCCACCATAAATAGCAGCTGTGATACGAGTTCTTCATTTGCACGTAGACAGCCGACATGAGCTTTAAAAATTGTTAGATTTTAATTAAAGGGATATCTCGGTTACACTGCGGCCCTAGTCCTGTCGATGTCACAGTGCAATTTTTTTTTCATATTTGGGTCAGATTAATTTTTCATTTATAAAAATGCGCATATAATCCGGTTTTCCTTGTTTTCATTAAAAGTAGCTCTATTTTGAAATGTAACTTATATTATTTGTAACAGGTCTATAGTCCTTTTGCATACGCCTAATGATAATGATGGATACAGCGAACAACAAAAATATCCGCTGCTTTAATATCTACTAGCTATTAATGTTGCCAGTACTAACGCAACATGTTTGTCATACAAAGCGATCAAAAAGGAAACAGAGCAGGCGTTGCAAATTATCGGAAATGTCATAGCGAAATCCTATGCACATAAGCTTTCAATGCATGGCCGAAGACACTTTGTGGTCTCTTTTATAATAAATCATATCTCATGAATTTTAAACGTTGGAATTATAATTGTGCATTTTATTATAATGGAGAAAATTTATAAAATAAACGAGCAACATTTTACATTCGTAAGAATGGATAATTTACCAGCTTTATTTCCAAACACGACGCCACTGGTACGCAGACTTTCGGTGAAATGTCAATGAAACGTCAATTTTAAAACAACGATGTTGATGTTAACCTTGAAAAAAAGTTTTCTATTTCGGCAAAGTTTACGGACGTTTCCTGTTATTGTAAGTAATAATAATCCCAGAATAAGTGGTAAAATGAGTTTTACCATTGAAGCATTCATTATTAATAATTTCAGGCTAACTATGCCAAATAAGAATTTTCTTTCAAATGGGTGAAATTAAATATATATAAATAATTTATTGCGTGAAACTAGTTGAATTGGATGCATACTCCGTTGAAAAAACAGTTTGCTGCTGTGGTAGTAGTATTTATTAATGGAAATTAAAAATAAACAAGCAGTGCAAACATTTTGCATTATGTGGTTTCATTCTATTTTTTTAAATACCTACTGGGATTTTAATTTGTTCTTTGCAAAATTAAAAAAACAGTCAGAGAGTGAATATTTTTTATATTATCTACACGGAGTTTTGTATAAAAATGGTTGTCTTGTGAAAATTATTCATTTTTTATTATATTGTAGAGTTTGTAAAGTTGGCAATTAATTTTTTAAATAAAACTTATTCTAAGACTCTATTTGCTATATTTCTCTCTAACTGATCATGTTTGGGACACAGTTGTCCCCCAGACAATTTTATGTTTTTAATTTAAATTCAGAAAAGTAAAATGCTGATTTAAAAATGAAATAAAACCAGATGTACCATTTTATCGAATGTTTTCGCATATATTATGCGTTGTTGTCGTTTTTAAGTTAATAATGCGGACATGATGTGTGAAACCACCTGATACTCTGTGTTTTAAAAAAAATGGTATTGTGCAATGTGTTATTAAAAATTGTTCGATGCTAGAACTTTAAAATAAACATCAGATAATTTTTTTGGGCATTTCAAGCATTAAAATAGCATTTTTATTAATTTGCACTGTAAGTATGACTTACTTGATCTCATTTAATTAAATTTCGTTAGTATTGTGGAGATGAAGAAAGATTTGATGGCAACAGGAATGAGTGCGCGACCTCTTCAAATCAAGAAATAGTGAAATTTCATTTAAAAAGCAAATAAGCTCGGAGCTTCGCCTATAATTCGTGTCGGTTATTCATCAGAGGCGTTTATTGTAGCAAACCTTTCTCACATTACGCTATAATTCTCCGTGCCATTTACTTTCCCGACGCCCTTCTTTCAACTTATTCACTTAGGCCGCGCTCCGTGTTTTATACATTCCATCCGAAGCTCTCTCTCAAGCTTTGAAACAAATACTTGGCTTGGAGCAGCATCACGAAACTTAGAGGTTCACGCAACCCTCACGCTTGATCTTTGCCAGTCTTGCCAAGAATCCCCATAAGCACGTCAACTCACCTTCAACCCTACCTACATAAGCGCATTTCGCCAAGCCCAGATATACAGGTACAGGAAGCAGGGGCGCCTCATTAACGTCAACCTGTCGAACTGTTTAAAAATCAAAAGGTATCGGCGCTCCAGGCACTTTTTCGAATTATCTCAAATCCCTGCTGTCCTTCGTCAATTTACGATTCAATGCTCATTGACTAGAAGAACAAAAAACTACTTGCAGCAAAACAGGAGACTGTGCCGTCGGGACTGGAAAAATTTAAATTCTTAACTCTTTTAGGGGCCTCTCAGGGATTCAGAACGGGAATGTGGAACGGCGGCACATTCGGAGGAGGAAATCTAAAAAATGATGACCAAGGTTAGGTCTCCGACAGATGAAAATATTCAGATAACACAATTATCTCTTATCTAATCCAGATAAACACAAAAAATTCTCAATTTTTGTTCTGCACAAAAAATATACATTGTATATTCCGAATCAGTAATAGAGAATGACATTTTTTGAATGACATATTTTACCGCGCTAGTATAGTAAAGTGACACACTTGGGCAGTGGTGAGAGTAGCGCAACAGAAATAAAACAGCTCTTCAGTCTCCTACTTTGGGTAGCGTAATACTATTTTATCTACGGCCCTGCGATATATCCTATTTATCCCACACATTTCACGTAGGTAATGGGTTACCTTAGCGTGTGTTGTGTGGTAATGATAGTGATACTCCACACCGTGTAGTAATGGTTATTTACGATCGTAACGTGTCATTTTACGATGTGAAAGATGTGAGAAACGAGGCCGTAGGTAGAGTTGGATAACCCATTGAGTATCGTAATATAAAGTTACGATACGAATATAAGAAATAATTATTAAATGATTAAATAATTTTTATATTTTCTAAAGACAAGCACATTTTTAGTGCATTTATTTTATGTTTTGCGTCTGGATAATCCGCCATCTGCGCAACTTTTATGTTTATCCAGATAATTTCTCCTTCTTTTTTTGTTATCTTCTGTGACGAGGACGTTTGGCAGCGAGTGTTTGTCCAGAGTGGGGCAAATTATGAAAATCCGCTTAAAATTTTCTTGGGGGTTTTGTGCTTTGGTGATTGATGTTCGGTAAAATTCCAAATACATTAAGATTAATTCAAATCATAGAGATATTTTTTCTCCCAGTCGTTTTATGCTAATAACAAAGGAAATCCATTTAGAGACAGCACCGCCATAAATATTAATATAATGTGAGAAAGCAAACATATCGCTGGATTCCAACAAAATAGGTAATTACGGTCTCAAAGATAGAGTCATCAGGATGGCAATAATCATAAAGTCAGACATGTCCAAACAAAGCGTTTGAACCGCTTCCATCTTCCTGATGTATATTCGACATTAAATCAGAAAATTAAACAAGACAAACAAAAGTAAAAACGCACAACAAAACATGTTAATACCGCGAATGCTCCACATTCTCTTGGATTTATTAAAGCGCTGAAAATTCACATGTTTCGCTTGCCTTTCAGGTAAACGGTAAACTAGACCGCAAAGCTCTTGTAGAATTTAATCCGCACTCTGTTATTCTTTAATCTTCTTACAAAGCGAAGAGATACTTGTACACGTATGCCTCAAACCGATCTTCAGACCAGCTCACATTTTTTTAAATTTTGCTTCGATTCGCTTTTTCAGTATTGTTAACAGGGAGTCTTCGTGAAGGTAAAGCTTGTGTATTATCGCAGAGCGATAATACACAAAACAGGGAAAAGAATGTGAGGTAGGTATTAATTAATGTTTTTCCTTTGTTTAAGATATATTTATTATTAAATTAACAAACAAGCAGTTGTTGGACTATATGAAATTTTTGCTCTCGTACAAAGCAAATTTTGCTTAGTTTCATCTTTTACAATGTTAAAATGCTTATCACGTGCACATAAAAAATACGATGGCTGTGTTACAAGATAGTCCGATGCCGTGGTCCTACTAAACGTAATTTTTAATAATTCACTCTTCCTGAAGTGCTTGATGTGATAACATTCGCTCTGCATTCAAATGTTGATTTTACTTTCAATTAAAATTAATTTCAACGTTTTGGACGTGGCATTGGATTAGAAACGAAATTTAATTAAAACACAACCTCAACTACTTGCACTCATTGATAATTCATTTATGGCTCGTTATGAGTTAATTGAATTTGAACCGACATGTAAGTTATACCAAAAAAATTAAATTTACGAATTTCGTTCAATCCACTTCAATTACGAGTGCAATTATGTAGCCTGCACTGCAATCGACTAACTCTAGCTTATTTTTATGAAATTGTAAAGTTGCCGGAAGTGGCTCATCTTATATTAGATACTTATTTGCTAATAGAAACACATTAAACATTTTACTTAAAACCGTACAAAGTGATCAAAAAGAAAACAAACCAGAGCAGGCGTTGCAAATTATCATGTCGCAGCGGAATTCTATGCAAATAAGCGTTCGTAGACAATTTGTGATCTCAAACGCCATTGTAGGTTGCATTTTCAATTCTGTCGGGCTCATTATCGCTAGTGGAAATATAATGTCAAAAATATTATGAAAAACACGTTATGATGTACAACCTGATCAACCGAAATTTAGGAGATGAATCTTATTGAACACCCGTTGGCCGTAAGCCAGGAATATTTAGAAAATTTTTCTTTGTCCAGATATTTGTTAAAAGAGTGAAATCAAGTGCAGTTAAAATGGAGGTATTTTTAATTTTCTGCACCTGATTGTGCAGGTAAATTCAGTTGAGCTCAATGCAAACCTCGTTTTCGATTCGCTATTGCATAATAGTTACACATTAATTCATCTTGTTTCACGCTAACTTCATTTCAAGGATTCAATTCAAATTACGCAAATTTAATTTATTCCATAATGTTTGTAGACATCAATTTTCCTCTGTTAATCAAATATAAACCAAAACAAATCAATTTATTTTAGGCCGGGCTAATTTATGAACACGAAAATAATAATTTCAGTTTAATTCTGATTAATTTAAGTTTAATTACGAATACGTCGGCGTACTGTGGGATTTTTGTTCGTAATGACGGAATCCGAATCGGTTTTTTTGACGTGGCCGACGTCATCCGATTGAAAAGCACGAATTTACTTGGTAGTTGTGTGAGCTTTCAACGAAACTAACTTGGCAACTTCTATTGAAAGCGAGAAAAAACAGTTAACACAGCTATTAATTTAAAAAGCACAAAAAGCTAAATTAAAGCGGGATATAAAAACGACAAGTTGTTAGTTTCGTTAACAATACATTTCGTTCTGCAGTTTTCTGACTTGGTAGTTGGACAATGTTAGTTTACTTTATTATTTAGTCGGATAATAGAACTCCCTCGTAAAGAATTTACATCGGGGGAAGTGATAAAAATCGTTCCGGTTCGATCCGGCTCGAATTTTGAGAGCGGAATACTTTATTGAATAGTTCGGTAATAATTTCGCCCAACATATTCGGGTCGGGCTTTGGATTACCTCAGCTTTGAAAATCCATTACGTTGCGTAGATTCATTTAAATCCAGCAATTAAAAAGTGCAATTACCAATCAATCGACTGACCTTTTTCTGAAGCCAAGGGAGAGACTGGAAAGAGCTGATAAAGAAATTCTCAATAGCGACCGATTAAATTTAGCATTTAGCTCATGTCGGACGTGCATTTTGGATTTTAATTATTGCCATCGACTGAATTTAACGAGATATTATTAACATTAACAGTGATTTAGTGCCGGTTAAATTTTGCAGTCGCAATTTATGTTCATTATCGGTAATAAATTAAACATTTCTTAAACAAGAATTTCATCATATAAAACGAAAATTAACTTGTAGTTGCAGAGAATGTAATGAGCTAAGTTGGCAACTTCAGGAGGAAGGAGGAAGCTGCCAAAGTACGAGATGAGATGGCAGATGAGAGGAAATACAATCATTTACCAAAATGCATTATAACTACCGAGTTTCTGCTATTATGTACCATCATGAAAGCAAACATTTCGTTAATTGAGAAATTTTCTTTTATGCCATCAACAATGCACCAGCTGCTCACCTCCTTCGCAGACGCCTTTTATCGATGGAAATACAAAAGTACTTACATTATCGAAAATAACGTGCTAACGTTGGAACAATTGCTCATTTCCGCTAATTTAATTTAATTTATAGCAAAATTATCCCATTTTACCTATTTTTAACTAAATGAAACGATTAAAGGAACAAATCAAATCATCCAGCGTCCAGCAAACATTCCAAACTCTTTTGAACTACTTCAATCTTATTTTAATCTCTTTCTTCGAGACTTGAATAGTATTTAGCATTTCACATTCATATAAATCATTTCAGCTGGTTTCCGCAAATTCAATTACATTCAAGTCTGGATTTTGAAGAGATCTATTTATGTTTTGCAGAATTTGTTATTTTTTAGATTTCAGGCAGTTTTGCATGGAAAATGCATGGTCGGTGTTATTACTCTAAATAGGAAGTTGTTATTCAAATGCAAATTCAAAGTCAAAATAGCCCTTATTTATTACAGGAACAAAGAGTAGCTAATTGTTAGATTTTTCCACTTACACAAAAAGTAAGAGTATTTCTTTCCATTACAGGTAATTCAATCCAGTCTTCCTGACCTCCCTTTTAAAGCATCTTCTGGCAAGACTTAATGCTAAGCTAGTTGTAGCAATTAATAGCATTAAATGTGAGAGATTTACGAAACAGGCCTGAATGAAACTTCAGCTTTAAAAGCGTAATATGTAATATGTAGAGGTGTTGGATTCTCTCGTGGGCTGTGACCTTGGAAACATCTCCGCGAAGGCGGAGCGATAAACCAATGAAAAATCTGCAAATGAAAACTAAAAACGTCGACTATTTTACATGCAAATAGACGAGAGAGAGAGAGACACTAACACAACGAATGACGATGTTTCCCGGTCGGTTTGTAGCGCCTACTTGAAGCCGATATTCGTCGTTTGACAAGATATGACTCATAGCCCATGAGAAAATCCAACACCTCTACCAATCTAAAAAGACTTGCCGTCAGATCTAAAAAAAACTTCCTCATAAAGGTGTACTGGCTTGATAATGCTAAAGTGTCATTTCATTGCCATGGCATCTGACGAGCTGGCGAGCGGCAGATAAAGTTATTATCTCCGCTGACGAACGGCAGATAAAGTAAACTAGCTAAATCATTTGAAATTCTCAAATTTCAACAAATTTAACTAATGAATCTGACATATTGAAAGCTGAAGTCAAGAAAATTGTACATAACTGCAAAACATACTTACAAAACGGGTTGACAAACGAATAACAATATTTTTTTTAAATTTTGTCGTAGTAGGGCTTTCCAAAACGAGCTACATTAATTTACCACCTGTTTTCTGTAACTCATGTCGTTATATTTTTCATTTTCAAGCAACATTCCACGTAATGGTTGCTCTTACGAAACTGGAAGTATCGCAACTGTATTTCGCCCTTATTGATCGCAAAAATGTATTACTTCACTTTCGAGTGTTCGGTGTGCGGTTAATTTTCCGTTGCTTGACGCTTTAATCAATGGGTCTTAAGTCTGAACGATTTATGGAAAACGAATGCGGCATATTAATTTACAAAAAAACTTCGGGCTCAGGAAAAATGCTCTGGCTGAAAGCGGCAACTTCAATGGCGAAAGTTCAATATAAACGGTGTCGATTTATTCTCACGCTTCTGTCAGGTCTTTCTTAATGTAAATGAAAAGTTGCAGAGAGCAGCTGTCAATCTTGACTGAAGATTTGACACAATACACTGCTAATAAATTGTTTTCAATATGTTGTAAATAATATTATCTTTACTGGGCCCTGATGGATCCCCCTATATCTCAGCTAAAACGACATTTTGAAATATGATTTCGTTACCACATTAATATTTCAGTCGTATAGTGAGGCCGATATGGTTCCCACATGCAGTAGCTAAAAAACTAAAGCATAATAAATGGCCACGTTGCTCGCAGAAATATGTTTTAAAAATACTAAGCACGACAGAAAACTTCCTTTCTTGAGATATCTCTCTTTCCCTGAAAACTTCCGCAACATAAAGTACTTTAGACTTTATTAAGCGATTTTTCCATTATACGGAGGGCGCACAAAAAGGTCGCGAATTGTAAATGTTGTCATTAATAGCAACGAGATACCAGCCAGGCAGCAATTATTGCGATACTAATGCCGCTGCATCATGAATAGTTCTATTTTTTTAAATCAGTCATGAAAATCGTTGCATAATTTCAAATGATCGGCCAAAAAAAAGCTCAATTTCGACTAATGATTATTTGTAAATGTTGATAGGGGTTGGCTAATTGATATCTGCTTTTATCTACGTTGTTAAACACAAAAATGTAACTTTCGTGGTTTGTTTGGCTTAGTTTTCGCGAAGCGAAACGCACAAACGAAAATAAAAAGTTTTTCGATACTTAGAGGAGTGTATAGAATACTTTATGCGTAAACCGCCCGGTCCCTGAAGTGATCATAATGTATTCATTGTTACTCGTGCCTTCCAATTTACTTTTTTGAATAATAATCCACTATGGAGAGCGCTAAATTACATAGAAAATTCATGAACTTTGCACGAACTCCTCTGATTTTTCTTCCCATTTTTATATAAGTTTTATATCGTATCTGAGATCATATCGCCATGAATTAATCATGCTGCCCCGTCCTCATTATTTTCGCGTCTGGGCACTACTATGCGTGCATATTAAATCGAAAAATTTCGTCCGAGGACCCCACCTTGGACATTTTTCGGAACTTGAATGAATAAAATACCTCCCGGGAGGCTCGAAGATTTTTTTAATTTGTTCGGAAGTCTTCAATCTTAGGGGGTGTATAAGAGGGGATAATTTTATGAAAGCGGTCTTCACAGCTCGAGGGGCACAGCTCTTTGTGTCTTCTTGACTTGGGAATCTTTTGAAGGGTTTCGATTTTTGTTTTAATGCCGACTAAATAAACCAAATCCGTACACTTCTATACCGACTCCTGAAAAGCAATTAAGTAGATGGAAAGTCGAGTGTAAGTACACAAAATGGTGCCAGTCTGGTTTGAATTAAATGTATGCTATATTGAAGTTTCTAGGAATCAAGGTGATCATTGCTTCTTCAGTAAGAGGTCAAATAATTTCGAAATTCTTCAACAAACAATTAAAATTCATTGGGGAAACGTCAACGGTCGAATTTCTATTTTCAGGCAGGCTAGGAAATTAGGTCCATTACAAATAATAAAATTGTAATAGACGGATAAAATGCATTCACGTTGTTTTGCCATAATGGGAGGCCATGGAAGTTTTGGTAGTGAAGCTGTCTGTTGGTCTGTTGAATTAGGTTATGTTTTTCTAAGTTTGAGGTTTTAAATAGCGTCTAGTGTCTAGTGCAATGTTGTCAGTTTTGCTAGTTTACAGTAGAAGAATAGTCAGACATTGCAGGAAATTCAGCAACATGTTATATTCATTTTGATGAGGCCGCATGTCAGGCACTTTAGTGATGGAAATCAAGCAGTGTGTGCAATGTTAAAAAAATAAATCATGGCCTCCCATTTTGCCAAAAAACGTGATTCAAACATTATTATATAAATTTTTATCTGCTCCGCCCACTAAAATTGACCAATCAGAATCAAAGCCAGATTCAATCTGTATACTTTTTCATCATATTTGCCACGTAAAAAAGTTAAGGTTAGAATTTTGCTGTCAAGTCCACAATTATTGTTTTAGGTTCTAAAAAATAAAATGTCATTAAGACAATTCGAATGTCAGAAATTTTTACTATGTAAATCAGATCGTCTTAACAACCTATTATCCGTTTACTTGACATCCGCACTGTCAGGTTGACAAGCTGTTGGTAGTATTTAAAATCCCTATTATACTAACTTGCTAATTTACGTAAAATAATGTTGCCACATTGGAAAAGTATATGAGTCATTTATCTATTGCTGATGTTCCTCCAACAATTATTTCTCTTGCCGCGTCCGATTCAGAATCAGAATTGGAGTTCTATTCTGAGGAATATTTAGATGCAGTACCTTAAATAGCGTTAAATAAAATAATTTGAAACAACAGTTTATAACCCTACTTCTTTCTATCTGACAGTAGTAATTTATTTATCACTAGATTTAATGTACACTCAAAAGAAAAGTCGAAATTTTGATGTACATTCGACCAATTTGGATAAAAAATGACACTGACAGTGCGGATGTCAGGTGAACGGATAATATTTGATTGGTAACTAAGACCATTTCATCTTGTTTTTTTTTTGTACTATTTACAATAAACTTCATAAAGAAACAAAATCATGCTGCAGACGTCTACACACTTAATTTTTTGATATTTTCGCTTATATTAATATTGTCATGCATTAAAAATTAAAAAGAAACATTGCTTTAATTTTTCCAATATAAAAAAATATACTACATAATGAAATTAATTTTTTAAGAAGGCCTTAAGTTATTTTCGAAAAATCTAATATGACGATATTTGTAAAATTGTAATAGATAGCTTTAAAGCTTTCCAATAATAAAAATGTATGTAAGAATATATCTCTATATTAAAAGATCGTATAACATTAGGGATATTTTTTTTTTCATCCTTATTATTACAAACTTGTTGATCCGGGAATATCTAATTTTGTAGTGAATTGATTTCGCTAAAAGAATGTTCTTTGGATTTGTTTTTTACTCAATATTATAAAGGTAACATGTTGTTTGTTTACTCTGCTGAATTCATCTTTGGTTAGTTATAGCTGGAAAAATATATGAGAGAAAAAAATCTGAAGAAATTCGTCAACAACGTATCATACTTTCTCCATTCCTTTTTTTCGTAAAAAATGATTTTATCATTTAATTTGAAATCGCTATAACTCTTGGAATTTTTAATGCATTATAATTTCACAACTATCATTGAAAATTCATGAAGAAATGCAATAGTAGTGCGAATTCAACGGGCGCCATAATCAAGGTGAATTTATGCCTTATGTAGTGAACACACCATTATATTAACGGCCGCATCTTAGAAACTGTTAGTTGTACATAAATTAATTTTTACCGTACGAACAACCCTAAATGTGTTATCGCCAAAAATACTCTTCTTTGCTGCATAAAATCACCGGCGGAATTGGGTCCGCAAAATGGATATCATTATGGATACATTTAAGTCTATAAAATTACCAAATATCATTTCTCCGTCCCACTTTGAAGGGTACACGGCTTTAAACCTTCTCCCTCGATTGTACTAAGAAATAATTAATTATTAAATTAGAGAGATTATTATTTTTACTCTCTTTACTTATCTGAGAACATGGTGAACTTAACAATTTTCTGCTAAATTAACGTAGTAATGAATAAAATTTTAGAGAGAAGATTTTATTATTAATTTAATAATTTAGCTTTTTCATCATATAGTGTGTCCAAAAAGTCTGGAAACACCCAAATGAAAACGTAACGCATAATTTAAAAAAAAAATCTAGTCAGGTCAATTAGTGTTTTAAAAAAACTGTCTGCTGATATTTTCTTTTTGGTCTTTTCGGTGACCTTGAAAAAGTTATTGTTATTAAAAAAAATAGTTTTTTTCAGGAAATTTCTTATGTAAATTGAAAATTTTTTTGACCGTGGGGTAGAGAATTAAAAGATCTATTAAAAAAGGTAGTAAAAATGCGACATTGCCATTTAAAAAACCTGTGATAACATCATAACTTTTTCAAGGTCATCTAAAACAGCAAACAGATACCATCAACAGAAAGCTTTTTGAAAACGCTAGTTGACCTGTTTTTGCGTTTTTTTCGAAAATTATTGAGGTGTTTCCAGACTTTTTGGACACACTGATGTATCTCGAATAACTCAAAAAAAAACCTCTGATAAAATAATAGCTATTTATGCACCAAGGGCGTTACAACGATGATTACGCCCGGAGAACGATGAATCCAACTCGAGGGCTTTAGCGCTGGTTGTTATGGACATGTTTACGTGTTTCGTATCCTAGGAGTTCTCATGCAATTATACTAAAGTGAAAAATAAAATACTACATATTTGCCCTTACAGTGTTTTCCAATTATCCAGCTTCCTAATCAAGAGAAATTCACTGTAATTTAATTTTATTGTTATTGCTACATATTAAAATATCAATTTAATTTTTTGATTTGTTTTAATTTATGGATGATCCTTGATTTAGCGATATTAAAATAAACGAAAAAAGAACAGTGAAATAAAATTCATGCAGCAGGCAAAAATGAATAGAGAAAGAGATTTTTTTCTTTTTTGAATTTTTTATAATTACAGTTTAAAATTCGTAATGAAATGTGTTAGAAATACATATATGTATAAATATACACATTAAATATAATGTTTCAAGGACCTGTAACATTTTAAATCTAGTGTTTAAGAATACGTGGGAGGATTGGGGCAATTATTTTGCTTTCCAAGAAAAATTGTGGACTTCCTTATTCATTTTTGCCTAGTTTATTAATTAAAGTCCAACAATAAATTAGGGAACAAAGCCCGAAAAATATAAATTACGTAGATTTATGTCGGAATGATCCCTAATGTGGCACCTAGTGCATAAAATAGAATTTAACCTGTGCCAGATAAGCTCTATATCTATTTGATTAAAGTTTAGCAGATTACGACGTGAAATCTCGAACATAGCTGGGTAAAAACTATTGCCTAAGTTTGTTCTTATGGAGCAAGTTTGGCATATTGCTTATATTAAATCTTAAAATCCTCCGGGGGCTATGATGTCTTTAATATTATATTTTACTTGCTAGACTAAGCTGACATAATGATATTAAACCCCAATAGAAGCATGGTCTAAAACCTTAATTACCTTAGCCACATTTACAATGTAAATGAGACCGTCATGGCAACGTCACAAAAACTACGATGCAAATCTGCAAGTTGGTAATGCAAACTGGGCCCTTGTGACCCTATAAACAACGCCGCCAGCCCTGATTGCCCATCACGCACTCAACTTTGGGCGATTTTTCCGCGGTTATCAATTCCCCCATCAGACGATAAATTAAAAATATGCGAAGCATAACAATGTTCGATAATATAGGGGCCACATTACATCATGATATCCAAAGTTAGCTAGTCCGAGGCTTAAATGAAGCGTTCATATTTTATGGTGTAAGTTATTTTTAATGAGCATAATATATCCCCTTAAGCAGTTTCTATGATGTAGAGGGCCATAAGTAGAATTCCACGAATTGAATAAAATTATTGCAACGATTTATCACGTAATATTGCACCAGGAGCGGCACTTGTCGCGTAATTCATTTAGCAAACGCCGCCCCCTCGGGTTGTGTTTTTTTTTAATTGGGTAATTCTGCAACGACCTAGAAATGAAATTTTCGATTTAGTACAAGCAAGTAATAAAAAGTGGAAATAAAAAGAAATAATAACAGATTCGGAAAACAATTGTACCTACCACGCAGACCATAAAAAACAGAGCGGACGTGAATTTTAGCTGCTATAAAATTGAAATTATGGATCGAAAAAATCATTATCGGGTTTCTAGAGAAGAATGTGTTACATTTTTGCCAAGGGCGATTCCTTGGCGAGATATAAAGACTGATAGAATAGGAGTATTATTATAATGGAGTGAATTTTCGCCTCCGGCATTGAGTTTCGATGGCAATATCTATACCATATTGAGAGCTCTTTAAGAGCCTGATTGAGGCGAACTTTACTGGGGCTATATATACCGATTTCGCAAGGAAATTCCGCCGCTACGTTATAATAATATGCAGAACAAAGAAAGTGGTTGGGAAATTAATGCTGGAATGAATCAACGTACACACGCTGATACTCTAACACCAATTCCGATGAATTACTGCCGGAGTGTACACGCGTTTCATTAACTTAGAAATTATAATATTGCTCGGTGACTACCGCAGCAAGGCCTGAATTATGTTATTGCAAAACCTTCACTCAAAAAGCCATTTTACCCAAACTGAAATTAATTAGGGTTTGACGTACACTCGAATTCTGAAAATACTTCGCATAATTCCTTAAAAATATCCGTTTTCTCTAACCGTATTAACAGAATGATTAAATTTTTATTACGTTAAAAGCCAGAAAGCAGCCATGGGGAATTTTATTTCCGAATTTATTAGTGAAACTCGGAAATTTTTTTCTGCCTTAATACGAAACTGGGTCAGGGCTAATCTTTTCCCGAATCAAACAAGCTGTAAACTGAAACAAATTATCTTGATGAAAGGTATACAATATGGTATTTTTCCAGTTGTTTGGATTTAATCAAAATTATATTTAATTTGCGGAAGTCGCTTTTAAAAATGTGTATGAATCTCTGGTGAAAAACGAGTAAGTAAACGTAACAGATTGACACGAGAGAGGCGAATCTTTTGATTCTCTTACAGAATGGTAGTTTCTGCATTGAAATGTTCCAAAAAATGTTGAAAAACCATTAAAACTATTTACTTTTGTTCTGTTCTATTTGCTGCAGATGTTTTTAATTTTTCGTATAAAAGAATGTAAACATTAACTTCTTCTCAACTGAAGAGTTGAAAAATTTATCCGATAAAAAAAATTGGGTCTTGTTATTTCACCTTCGATTATTAACTCTTGTGTATTTCACATCAACTAACGGCCAATCAAATTGATTTCAGCGAGGATATAATTTGATAAAAACGTCAAAATTTGCACACTGGGAAATAATTTGATAAAATTATTTCTCCACGACTTCACGACAAATCGATGATCGGAATTTACTTATCGGTCGCATATTGACGAGAAAATAGTAAAAAATTTGTCAAATAATTTGTCAATTTTGTTAAACATAAATATCTACGTTAAAATGATAATTAATATTTAAAATGTTATTTTACTTAATGGTCTTTGAGGCTGTAACTTAATTAATTTTTATCCGATTTGGACAAGTGACAGATCAAATGAAATAGTTTGAAAAACACTCGACGACAGTCAACTTTCTTTTTCAAATTACACTGCATATTTTTTTACTTCCTTCTTGTAGAGAATTTTCTTCTGAATAAGTGAATATCCATATGTTAAAAGAAAAAAACAAACAAAGCCAACCGTTTAGAACAGTGTAAAGTTTGAATTTCCCGCCGTTTGACAGGAATGACATTTGTTTATGTTTAATCGGCAGATAAATTGAATATGTTTGTTTTCAGCAAAGGGTGCCCTTAGATATTTGCTTCAAGACTAGGAATCCTTAGTTATTCAATTTTTAATTGTAAAACATTGCAAAGAAACAAAAGAAGAAACATTTTTTTGTTCCTAAATTTTAGGTTAGCTGTCAACATGCTCTAATTAGTCTAATTAATTTACACTTTAAAAAGCACAAGAATTGAGGGTTTCCAACGCCTTTCCAGCCCAGGATTTCATTTGAACGCGCGAGAGTTGCTCAAAATGACCTCCATGTGTTCCAGACACTGTCGATACCTTCTAAAAACGCGCGTCGCTGCATTCAGTAAAAAATTTGGCGGTATTTCCTTGCACCATCTTAATTCTTAACTCTTCTCGTGTACCCGGTGGGGTCAAATAAACATTGTCTCTAATGTAACCCAATAGAAAGAAATCCAATGAATTCAAATCTGGATATCTAAAGGACCATCGAATAGGTGCGTAAATGATTATCTAAAAATGCAACATTTATGCGTGTATTATGTGGTGTGGTGCTGTCCTGATGAAACACGATTCTGTTCAACACTACTAGTGTAGTAGAAATTTTGTGAAACCTAGTATCGGGTGTTCATTTAAATTTACCGCCAAAGCTGGACTTGAACAGTCGATTATGAATGCACCACGAATTACAAATTCTGATCAGTTGTTTAAATCTAACCCCATTATTTGCGTTGTTTGTGTTTTTATCTGCAGACTGACAAGTGGTGCGTTCACAATCGACTCTTCAACACCAATTTTGACGGGAAATTTAAATGAACACCCGATACAGTACGGCCATTAGTTCATTAGTGACGTGTTTGTAAGAAATATTTTGTATTACAAAAAGGTGATTTTCGAAATTTTGACAATTTTAGTGAATTGTCTAAACAATTTCCTGAGTACTTGTTTCAGTGCAAATGTATGAACTTATTTGTACCAATCATATATTTTATGTCCTGTTATATTTGATAAATGATGTTATTATAACACATTGTCTACATTCTTTGCAATATTATTAATTGAAATTCCGATCCTCTCTTGTTTCCATATTCTGATTTTTGAATTCACGCAGTAGATAATTTTCATACGGATGTATATTTTCAATAAAAATATTCAGCTAATAGTATCGGGTGTTTTTTTTAATTTCACCTCATAGTAGGCGTTGAAGAGTCGATTGTGAATGCACTATACGGGTTACGGATCACCGATCAGCTGTTTAAATCTGACGTTTTACACGAGTGGTGCGTTCACATCGACTCTTCAACGCCTACTACGAGGTGAAATTTAAAAAAACACCCGATATTAAAAGAGAGAGTGAACGGTGAGTATCTATCACTTTACAAGAAATATCAAAACTGATAAATTACAGAATAGGAATTACATTTTTTATTTAAAGCAACCGACTTTTTTCTCGTATCTACTAATTCCACGTCCAGTTTGGGGCCTTGGATTTTATTTATAAGTTACGAGGTTTATCATGATGGATTTTGCGTTTAGGACGATTTAAAGGTAAATGGTTTAAGAATCCGGATCCAAATAATCGCAGCATAAAACAGTTTTTCCGATAAGGAGGAACATCTCCAGTATCATTCAAGAAATGGAAATAAATAAAAAAGATGTAGTAAGTACACTTAAGCCGGTTGCATCCTCTTGCTTGTAAGATTTTGGTAATCTTCTCCTAATGGTAATGGTTGCAATGAGCATGCAACAATTTGTTATTTATGATAATAATTCAGAGAGCTGACCTCACTGAATACGGAATTATTAATTTCAGTTAAGCAAACATGGATGGTCGGTCAAGTTAGTGTAAATTGGGCGAGTTTCTCGATTACCGAGGCTGTATGGTGCACTATTTTAGAGTAAAATAATAAAAAACGAGAAAGTTCAGATTTCTCTCGTTTCGTCGGTAAAGAAAATTACGGTTTTAGTACATTAAAAACTGTGACAGGGCGGATGAGATATGTGAGGTTTCTTTGATTGAAAATTTCACATTAGAGCGGGACGTGCTCTATTCAAATATTGGCTAAGCACGGATCATAAATTGAAATTTGTCAAGGAGATGGGCACCTGCGACATTCAGTACTTGGGGGCTGTGACTAACGTTCATTTTAGAATCGCGGGGAATAGGCTGATCTCCCTCATTTTCAATTTACCATGAAACATATTTCTATGGAGTATCATAAGTTAGGGGAGCGGACCCCGCGAGTAATGGCTGATGGTAATGCGACCGCAGTAGATTATGCCCGGAATTTATCGCAAAAGTCGAAGAACATATACCCAGATCATGGAATCAATAAAGGCAGTTCCAAAAAATTATATCAAATTGGTAAGCGTGTATGGTCTACAAATTCCCATGACTTATCGCCCATCGAACAGCTTTGGGATACGATGGGTCGGAAGGTGAACAATTTACACTAACCCCTTGAGAACTTAAAAGAGCTCCGACACAGTTTGAAATGAGATTCTTATATTTTATAGAAATTGGGTTGTTGGGTGAAAATGCGGAAAAGTTATAATATTTTGACGGAACGGCCTAACTCCGCTTTCAGACTATCTTCGTAAAGCAAACTTTTATTCGGTTTGAAAGGCTTGAATTTTCTTTTATTAGTGGAACGGCATGTAAGCTTTTTAAGACATTAAGCCAGCGGTGACGGCAAAGTGGCATATTTGCCGGCCGTATTTGATGTGGTCGTTAGCTTAGTGTTTTTTTTAAAGCTGGTTGAAGTTAATTACAAAGGAATAAAAAATATTTTTCGTCGAGGTACGATTGCAGGAAAACTAATATTAACGCAAATAAAACCATAAATAAAAGAGCTGTTGTAATATTGACACAATATAAAAAAAATTCCAAACAAATTAAGCTTGTTATAAGCGATTAGGTACATCCACGATTTCATAAGTAACAGAATCAGAAATAGAAATATTTATTTTTGTCATGCCTAATATTAAAGTATTTTGCAAGATGTTAAATATACCTAATGTATTTAATACAGTGTTATTATGAATGATTGTCCTATCACAGTTGGCCTTGAAAACCCACACAAATTTTGGATGTGCCGACAGCCTCGCAACGTCAGACAGGTTTGTCTACTAGTTGTCTACTAGTTGTAGACAGGTTTCCACTAACGCCAGTATCGCCACCTACCACTCTTGTTGTGAGGCTTGCGGCACATTCAACTACGTCATCAACGCCAACTTCGATGTGACAATCATTTATAATAACCCTGTAGAAACAAGTTTAGGAAAGGAAAAAAATTCGTATCTAAAAAAAGTTGGATATTTTAATTTCAACACGCAGCTTTTTTGTAAATGTATTGTGGGTTGCATTTTCATTTCCGTCAGGCAATGACACCTTCGAGTATATTTAAATTACTTAATTTTAGAAGAAAAAAAAACTATAGTAACTGTTTTATATTACACCTTTTTTGCTCTGTTAAATAAAAATAATCCTTTTAGTTCGATGAAATAGTTGTATGGAAGTTTGAATAAACCGAACAAATCCTTTGGCTTTTGACGTTCCATCGAAGCTTTCATAGCATTCATTGGATTTGAACTTTTTGAATGTTTTTTTTTACATAATTAGGTACCAATGAGGTGATTATCAGCAATTATATACCGGACAGGGAACAAAAGTTGTGGCAACTTTTCGCGAATTCTCAACTGAATTCAATTAAAAGCTCGTACCTAGCTATTTGCTTAATACGGCATCCATCCTGTGCCACCCTTTGAAATTAGCAGCAATAACATACATTACATATAACTTACGACGGAGCTGACAATAGTTTCAGTAGGAAGCCTCATCGGAACCGCAAGAGAAGGGTTGAGTGGGAAAAGGCGAGGAAACGGTGAGTTCTACAACCACCTGGGGGATCACGTTACACTCTCTAAACATCCCCCGTCTCGACGGAGGTCTCTCTCTCTACATTTGCTTGATATCTAATACCCAAATGAACAGCTATAAGTAATAGTTATTCAATACGCGTCCTCATATCCGAACTACTCGAGGAGATTTCCTATTGGGATAGTGAATCGAGTTAGGCGCAAAGTGAGGGAACAATGGCGGGGAAGAATCCGCAATAACTCGCAAATTTTTGCCGAAATCACAAAACGAAGGGGTTATCAACGCGAGGCGGAAGCGAGCTTAAAGTAAAGTGGTAAGAAAAGCCCCTGTGATCTACTTTACGTGAGGTTACACTGTGCAAATTCCCAGCGAGTCCGAGAGGCCGATACCCTGATTACATCTACCTTGCCAGCCGCAGCTTAGTCCACCCCTAATCATATAACAACCCCTCTTTCGCCGAATACTTACACACACGTTCGCAAGCGCAGACCTCCTGAAAGCCCTCGGGGTCACCTCTCTCAATGTTTAATTAGAAAAGCACATCTCCATTTTGTATGCTGAAATGTCCGCCGTCGGTTAAATACAGGATTGTTAATCGGCCCCGAATTTGCCTTTGCTCTTGTTGGAATTAGAAATTCAGCGGTTTTATCTAGTCCATACTTGCAAATATCAACACACGTAAAGTTAACCAGTTAGTATTCTAATTCGGCGCTACGGAATTATTTACCTGAACACAATGTTAGCTGCGATATCCGGTAGACCTTAATTAATTTGTTTATGATTCGATTTAATAGCTCTCGCACCAACAGAAATCCACATTCTGAAGCGCCATTATCGTGAATCAAGTCTTAAAAATCTCTATTATACACTGTATAAAGCAACAAGTATTAGATGCAAGCGCAGAACTAATAAGTTAAATTGCCCGGAATTTGGCACATTCAAGGATTGCAACCCTGACTCAAATTTGTTAATGGAGATATTTATGATCGCTCTGTACAACACGAACTAATTGATTCGTTTTAATCCGTTAATCCGTCCAACCAATTATCAAACTGTTAGTCAATTACTAAATACATATTTTTGTTAGCATTTCGCTTTTCAAATCTAAATTATTAAAAAAATAGTATATTCGTTGTAAAAAGGAAACAATGGCAGTACCTTAAGCGTTGAATTTTCTGTTAAAAATGAAATAAATGAAAATATGGTGGATGTGCCGGGTCGAATATTCGTCAATTATTTCTTATCACAAAATTTCTATAAACTACAGGGTCATTATGGTTACACCAACGTAGTTGGCTTTTAAAACCCATACAAATTTGAGATGTGCCGCTGGGTTCGCAACGTTAGACAAACTAGTAGACAAATTTATACTACCGCCAGCAGCGCTACCTATCGGCGATGCTAGTCTCACTCATGTTATAAAGCTTGCGGCACATTCAACTAAGCCACCAACGCCTACTACGATGGTATAATTATTTATAATGACCCCGTAGTATAGTACAGGGTTATTCATGATAGATGACGAGTCTGACCAGGTAAAAATGCAACCCAAAAAACAACTTATAAAGCTATCTCGATCCATATTACATTATCATAATGCGCATAAAATATAGATAGCTTTTAACGTCAGCCTAATGAATGTCAAGTTCTGGCAGAAAAAAACCTCTCTCAACAAAGTATGCTTCAATAACAATAATAAGCAATTAAAATCACAAAAGTAATGGGTAAGTAGGATCATGTCGGTTCTGTCATCGTTCGAAAACATTTTTAGATACTAAATATGAACTAAAAATAATACCTTTCAAACTAATAGAACACCTACTTGGATTCCTGATTTAATTTTTAAATACCAAAACACAATGAATGTTTTGTAAAATGTATTTTGGGATAACCCTGTATAGTATAGTATACGATTAAAGATGCATTTATTGATTTAAGAAAAAATAAATTGCTGTGTCGACATTGTTCAATTTTTTTTATTTGGTTGTAAACGAAGCAGCATTTTATTTCTCATAAACAGTGCAAAATAATAAATGTGAAGTGATAATTATTACAAATTTTAAATGACAAATTAATTGAAATTATTAAACGTGAAACAAGGCAAAAGTGGTGAATGCGTGTAATAATGAGCCTAAAAAAATTCTGATGCAACCAACAATACATGTCCCCCCATAGTGTTTTAGTTTGTGTTTTTATTGATTATTTTACATTATGATTTTAATTAAATTTGACAAATGTAATGTCGGGCATATTGACTATGTTATATAAAATATATGTTTTTTAAATCCAGATAATCAGTCCAAATGTAATGTTGGCTGCATCATACATTTCGTTAGGCTCATTATTTCTCCTGAATCAGTCTGTATCTTGTAAATTGAATATAAAAATGTTTTTTGATGAGTTGTAATTTATCAACAATATGTATTTGTAATTGCAGATACGAGGAACAGGGAATTGTTGAGTACTTGATAGCTTCATAAAATTTATACATCTGCGTAAAGTATTATAAAAAATTTATTGTCGTAAATATAGGGTTTGTATTTTTTATCGTTTTATAGCTTCAGCACGCGATTTCTCCAGACAAGTAGACTTAAAAATATGTGCCGCAGAAATTTTGTAGAAAATCTTTTTATAGAGTGGTATTTTCACAAACATATAATTACGGTGAAAACATTTTCTCGGAAAATGTATTGATTATATCTGGTTGAAAAAATTGCCTTGCTCGTCGAAGAATTCGGCAAACATTATTGACTTTTCGTTTCAGCCACAACATTTTGGTTACAAATAATACCGGCTTCATTTTGTGTTTAAAAATGTACATTTGTTTTATTTTGCCTTTTATCTGCCAAGAAGTTTTCTTTATTCGTCAGCGACTAAAAGAAAGTTACTTGTTATTAAATATAAACTAAAAATAAAAAATATATCCAACTTGTTTCCGGGTTATGAAACTCTTCAAAGACGCCGAAATCTTTTGCAAAGAATATTGTTGCGCAACATACATACACAGTGCATTAATATAATTTGTGTCAAATTGCTTCAAAGGGCTTTGAAAGCTATTATAAAATCTTGGGCGTTAATTATAAATTTTAATCAAATACTTACAAGGCTTTTGGGAGTTATTTTTGTGATCGACATCAAGACAGGTTTAATTAATTAACTTCAAGCAAATAATAGTCCCTTAAACATTTTTATGCTATCGCAGGCTTCTTGATTTAACACACCAAATATCTACCACAAATACACGAGTTTAAAATTGAATTAATTATTTTGATAGAAATCAAACTGCAACACAAGGTTTTATTTATTTTAAATGACAAAATGTAGATAGTGATCAACAAGAAAACAAATCAAAGGTGTTACCTCATCTTTCGTTTTATCGAAACGTCTATCTTAGCTTAATCGTACACATACGTATACTTGCTATACACACTCGTTTTACTGGTTGCCTACCTCTCGAAAAATGTGTTTACCAGTGGCGTCGCGTTTGGCAATAAAGCTGGTAATTACCCATTCTTATGAATGCAAAATGTTGCTCTTGTTTATTTTATAAATTTCCTCCATTATCATATAATAATAATAAAAAGCACAATTATAATTCCCACGTCTAAAATTCATTCATGTGGTATAATTTATAACATAGCGTTTGAAACCACAAATTGTCTACACCCAACGTACGTTTATTTGCATAGGATTCCGCTACGACATGATCGATAATTTCAACGCCTGCTCTGATTTATTTTCTTTTTGATCACTTTGTAGTTGCTGTCAAAAGTTTACGAAGGTCAAGTGGTGCGAAATGTGTGTGTTATGTGGGACGAATGGGCAAAATCCTATTAAATATAGTTGCCGGACAATACAAAGTGTGTACGAATGCAAGAAAAACCAAAATAAAAAAGTTGAAAAAGAAAAGTATTACACGTACTGATGGAATTCAAGCAAGAAAGGAGCACAAAGTAGATAATATATTGAATTACGTATGTGGTCGGAAAAAGTTGATGAAAAGAAAGGAGAGGCTATAGACGTTTTTTATTAGTATGAAGAGCGCATTTTATATAAATGGATAAAAGTTCTGTCTGTGAAAATCGAAGAAAATTGTATTGAAACAACAAACAGAAAAATGGCGAGGTACGATAGAGAAGTGTGAGAAGTGGAAAATCAAAATTTTCTAGATTTTAAAGTGAAGCGTAACTCCGTTTTGGAGGTGGATATCGATCGTCCTTCGGGAAAATCTAATTACAGTAATATACCAAGACAGTGCGACCATGTAAGAAGACACATACGTTCTGTGGAAAATTGACACCAACAAAGCCTAATGCAATTACTCTAGAATGTGTCAGTATTTTGTAAGGCGATCACGTAATATTTACTTGAAGAGGAACTGGGGCCGCATTTTGTGGCGTTTCTTTCAAAGTGTATCGCTTCAAGAAGCACAGCTTTTGTTGAAAGTTTTTCTCCCGCCGACTAATAGGATTCATTTTCGATTTTTAGTTTTGCTGCGAAAAATTCCGGTTAAATTCAGCGTCTAGTTGAAATATTAATTAAACGTTGGAGAGAAAAATTGCGATGGGCAGGGTGTGTTCGAGATTGTAAAATAATTAATTTTGCCTCATTTTTTATTTTATATAAAATAGAAAAATGCGGTGTGTGTGTCGTAAAAAAGAATTTATTTTTCATCACCGGAGCTATTCATTTTATTTACAAAAGAGAAAAATGACGTGTCACGAACATGAGTTATAGGTTGTATTATTTCATTTTTAGAAAACAGAAGCAGTGTGTTAAAAAAGCTTTCATTCATGATAATGCCCCGTTACTATTAAACTTATTGCGCAACATTATCTCGGCGGCAAAATAAATGAATACTTTAAATTTGAGATTGGCCATTTTTCTCCGTTATTTTCATCCTTGGAACCAAATGCATTATTAATCCGGCTCGTTTAATAGGTTGGCATTTATTAAACGGCCAGCAGATTCTTTTTTCGGCAATAAATATCAAAAACCGGCAATTTTCGTTCAATTATCCGGGACCTTTTTCCAATAAACAACCGAAAAGAAGCATATAATGAAAATGCGGTCCGAATTAAAGACGGAATTACTAGCGGGGATAAACTAGCCCCGGTCTTTGGACTACTGGACACAAAGCATTGTGGCTTTTCAGCACAAAAGCCACGAATACAGAATACAGAGAGCTTTTCTCCACACCGCACAGGATGTTTTATGACTTTATGACTGCGAATTTACTGATTACTAAAATCAAGGGCCATTCTATTCGCCTTTTTTTTACAATAATTGAGTCGCCTCTCTTGTGACAAAACGAATTTTTTTCTCGTCGAAAAACTGACGCATCAATTTTATCGAATCGGAGCTTGCGAGCGAAAGTTGAGGCACAACTGATTATATTTATAAAAATGTGGAGTAATTTTTAATCCTGAAAGCTGCCATACCCTCCGCATATTTACATGAAAAATTACGTATTTTCAAGCTTGCCTCATTTAAAAAATAAATTGAATACTTTATTAATAGTACGGCCAAAAGCGCCGGCATATTGCTATACATAACAGAATTAAAAGCATCAGCGCAATAAATGCTTCCCTTTTATCTAATCTAATTAAATGTTTTCGCTTCAAGGATGTTTAAATGTTTTAAATCCTTTTTAAAAACTGTCCCTCGTTTACGGCCACGTCATCACATTAATGGAAGCCGAATGTTTCCTCTGAAAGAAAATATTGTCGAGTTCGGTCCTTCCGTATTAATGGATGAAAGGTGGACGAGTGGGTTAGTAATTTTAATAAATGAAGATTGGAGATAAAATATTCCGCTGGTGGTCTGGCTGTTCTTGGTCGTAAATAAATTAGGCCCGGTTGGCGCTCGGCCAGGCTGTGGCACATTTCCTAGACAACACTCCAGGGATTCCCTTAAAAAACCCAACCTGCTCCTCCTTTTACTATGTATAGGCGCCTAAAATCCACCCCTTTGAGTGTTAACATAAAACACCCGAATTATCACCTTTCTTCCCACATTATTATCGCCCGGCCCGAGGCAATCCGGCCCCTAATTATGAAACATTTTCGCTTGTCCACTGAGAAAATTAAAAACAATATTTGTCGGAAAAAACGACGATACAAAGAGACAAACAACAAGAATCAGCAGAGTTTCCAATTTCGTCGGTGGCATTTATGTGTTGTAAAAAAGAGTCTCGTGATCCCGTCAGAAATTTAACCGTGAGTCTGTGAGAAAATAAGCCTCAAGAATCCCGCCTGCAAATCCTAGAATTCATCGCATTAAGTGTTGTTACAAGAGTCGGATAAAGCGAATCTTAGAAAGACAACTGTCACATCAAGCAAAGATCCATTAAGACTTCCAGCATTGTATGTCATGACGTCATACCGTACTAGCGCCATCTATTACCTTAAGTGACAGACTAATGCCGCGAATTTCAATCCGTTTTTTGTCCTGTTAACATTGTATTTCTATCCACAATAGCACTTAATGCCTTCGATATAAACGCTTTTCATTTTAATATGACGTTTTCCATTTCCCACTTCAAACGTTTCCATGATGAATTTACTTGTCTGCTGATGCTCTCCCCATTGTTCACGAACACAAACGTAATTTAGTTTTTAGTCTTGAACTAACTAAATAATTTTTATTATCCTTCGGTACACAACGCCCAATTCCAATTTGATCTTAAACAAATATCGCGTTTTTAATTTAAAAAATTCAAGTAACGCGTCGGGATCGACGGAAATTGAAACCAACTTCAATTGAAAAAGCGTGATTAACAATACGCCTGAAACATCAGTTTCTGCGAATTCTGGCTCCGTACAAAATTTTTGCCGAGACGAGTTTTTGTTTAACACGTTTCAACGGCCGTTAGTGGTTGCGCTACGAAACAAAAAGCTCTTTTAAAAGAGAACCGTAAAAGGCTTATCCGATAACTGGCTGCTCTTTATTCTGGATTTTTTTACAACAGTGTGTACAGGACAAGTTCACAAGTTCATAATATTTCAGTTTCTTTTTATTTATTTTTTTATTTTTATTTTTTTTTTTTAATTGCCATTCCCGTTTTTTTGCCATATGGCTTTTACGGTACCTTTCGGTCGGCCGTTTTTCCAATTCATTTTCCTTGTTCCTTTGCCTATCGGTGATGCGACGGGGCTCCGGGGCACTTTCCCCGGCCACCCATGCCCATTCCACCTCACATTCACAGACATACACAACAACATTTATACACCCATGGGCACCCTTCCCGACGGGACTCGAACCCGTGCTGACCTCGCGGTGGTGGCCGAAAGAGTGTTGATTCTTCCTTCCACCACCCTACCGTCAGCCCCTGATAGACATACACACACATCCATGGCCGGGCGGAGGTTCCTTCCTTTGAAAAAATCCTCCCCCTTCGGTGGGATTCGAACCCACTAGCATCGGGACCGCGACCTCGGAGTACTTTCTCCGACAGCCATGCGGCCACCGAGCCACCTAGTTTCTTTTTATTTTTATCACTCAACAAAATTCACTTTTCTATTGCCAAATAATACAAAAATTACTTCTGCAAATCCCTGTGTTCCGTCTTTGATTTCCTTGCTCCTGTCTCTATACTTTTCTTTTCGGTAAACTATTGTAATTGAAATTAATAACTAATAGAATTTTCTTATTTAATTTTTAAATTGTTTCTGGTGTCACATCACTATTGCGCGTCTCCATTAAATATTCAATAAGAAGCTTGCATTGTTATGCCAACGAAAAAAATTTTCCACAAATTTTTGACCACTTATTTTATTTAAATGACTACGTGGAAGTTTTTTCCTGCATACCATTTGTCCGCAATATTTTTTTAGCACTACTACCATGAAAACTAGAGAATTGTACTTAGATTTAACATTTAAAATAAATACACCTCCTCAGTCAATTTTCTTCTTGGTGTTGGTTGTTGACGATTTTTTTTTTCGAATCTTCCATGTGCATGTGAACCAGTTTCCATACATTTTTCGGCAATATGGCACTGGTCTGTGATTCGTTCTTATTTTCACAACAACAAAAGAAATCGTGAGGTCAAAAAATATTCGGAAAAATTTGTGACAGTTCCAGCTAAAAACTTTAAATTAAGAGAAAACATTCATGGTTTACGATTTTTTTTGATCAAGCAATTAAAAGTTTTTAAAATGTTTTTTGAAGAAACCCAGAACATGTGAAACTATTGTTTTGATAATAACAGATAATAATGCACTTTTTATCTTTTTAGTCACTTTCTAGAGTTAATGTTATTTTCTTCACTTTTTGCTTTGCCTTCCTCTATATGTTTTATGTATTTATCAATCTGTCGATTCTTCTTCATTTCTTCTTCCGTAGTATTAAGATAGAAACACATTCTGTCACTATTATGTCTTATTTTTCTTTATGTAAATGTTGCTGATTTTACTTTCCCAACGTTTTTCTTAAAAGCTAGGAAGCTTTCAGGTAGGAAACCTAATGTTTGTTTTTTCGTGATATTTTCATTTTAAGTATAAAGTACTTTATTTGTCCTAGAATACAATTTTCTGTACCTGTTAAACAGCATAAATTATTATCAAAAATGAGAAGTATTTTTAAAATTCTTTAAAATATCTAATCTCCTTTTTTAAATTAATGTCTAGATCACTGTATTCAAGTTTTATTCTCCTGCCTTACTATTATTAAACACCATTCACGTTGTTCTGGCATAATGGGAGGCCATGATTTATTTTTTTAACGTTGAACACACTGTTTGATTTCTGCCACTAAAGTCCCTGACATACGGACCTATGAAAATGCAATGTACTAGGCATTGACGCTGTTTATAACCTGAAACCTAATTCAACAGACAGCTTTTCTTTCAAATTAAATGCAACATTTCCATGGCCTCCCATTATGCCAAAACAACGTGCATGCATTTTATCTCACCTTATTGTATTTTCTCGTTTAGCATTTCAAACTCGGATAAAAAATTGAAATCTGATATTTTTTAAATACATATTTTTGAAATGAACAAACTCAAAGCAAAGGCTGTAAAATATTTGAATTTGAAACTTTCCTCTATTTTTGTTTCATTATATTACGCTTTGGTTCAATGGATATTTCAGACATTATAACATCGTAGCAATTGCAATATTTCCATATATAATGCAAATGTTTACAAAGTGTAAAATACAACCTATAACATAAATTTCCCATAATAACAGTTAGGGAGTGCATATTATATAGGAAAGTCAATATTTGGCTTGAACAATAATGACTGAAAAACAACAATTAGCCTGTGAAGTACTGATATAGCAAGCAATATCAATTTTAGAGGAATTTTAGAGACGGTTTTGAAAACAAGTTTATGCAATTTGTCTGTTGTAAAAAAAGTATCGTTTGAAATTTGCGTGTATTACCCACTCGGGTGCCTATAGCACTCGCCCCTACGGCTCGTGCTGAAAACTTCATTCCACTGGATAATAACGACTTTACACGCTAGTTGAATAATATACTATATCGTTGTTGTGAATTTTCTTAAAAGTGAATCAATATTATAAGAATTAAACGAAAATAAATTCAAATTATTTTTTCAGATACCGGATGTGTACTATTTTTTCCCGTAATGTATTGTTAGAAAATCTCGTGATAGTAACATATGACGTGGTAATTTTTCTGTTGTAAAAGCACATTACGGTGTCTAGTGCTTGTTCGATAAATATTGTAAAGAGAACCCCCAGGGTGAAAAGTGTCTAAATCCGGATTAATTAGCACCAAACGGTTGAATAAATAATAAAACAAGCTTAAGGTGAGTGATTATAAAGACGCTTAAAAAATCACGTTCCGGCTTAATATCATTATTGGCCCAGGGGATTACTTTAAGGGACAAAGATAATAGTCACATTCTTGCAGAGATCTGAGAGAGACATCGAACGTAGATTCGGGAAGCAGCTCATTCTTTTCTTTGCCGGGAAAAAGGATATTTCAAGCTTTCAATATAGGCAGGCGTTAGGCTATCAATCATTTATTATTAGTAATCGACAAATAAGGCTAATGGATGAATCACTACAAAGTTTCACTTTTTCGCCACACCGCTGCGAAACTTCCACATAAACTTCTTGTAACAAGATATTTTATAGTCGGCCGAAGGGTGGAAAGCGGTCGAATGTAAATGTGCAGTTTAAAAAATTTTTAATAATGGCCAAAGCAAGTAATTACAAACATTTTCGGTCTTGATTTATGTGTACAGCGACTCGAATATAATTAAATCCAATGTAAACCGATGTTGGCGAATTTTCACATTACGCTCAACTGCACTAAAAAGAATGTTTTATTAAAAATTCTCCAAATTGTTTACACGCTCACGCCGAGTTAAACACAACAACATTTTCCTCCAGATTTCAAGTGAAAAATCTATAGTCCAATTTAATGCAGACGAAAATAAATTTAATGTTCCTCTGACAAAACGGGTGATTGATTTCTATAGGAAATTATGAGATTCAAGAACACAGTGGCACGAGAGCGGGAGAAAAATTACGCAAGATTGTACATAAAAGTTTCTTTTTTGGGCGAGGGTGAAGTTTTATTGTGGAAAATTGTTTCTAATCATGGAAATGTTTTACGCTCATGGCGGAGTTTGTCTCTGGTGGCTCAAATTACCGAAAGTGCTGCAGAAGCTGGGCTCATAAACCACTAAACCGAAATGTCGTCAATCTGTTTTTCACT
The DNA here is from genome assembly GCF_963966145.1 of Tenebrio molitor. NCBI lineage: Eukaryota > Metazoa > Arthropoda > Insecta > Coleoptera > Tenebrionidae > Tenebrio > Tenebrio molitor. The sequence goes on from NC_091047.1 coordinate 9,587,889, forward strand.
CCCCCTCTATAATATCCACCATAAAAACTTTCTAAACGTTTTTACTGATATTGAAATTTTATTGGTAAATTGAAATAATTCATCAGGTTGTCGATATATCGATTGTTGTCGTAAACGAGACAAACTTGCACAAAGGACGCAATCACTCGCCTCCAAATTTGGTTATTTTCTGAACAAAACGAATAAATTCGGGGTGAAGGAGCGCGGTCCAGATTCGATGAAGAAATAAACTCCGCCGCTTTTAACGAAATGAAATCTTGTAAGGCCATCGGGGTCATTTCACTACAAGAATAGTGCGTTTATTTACTTTAAGTCGTTATCCTTAACGACTGGCACTAGATTAAAAATGTTCCTCCGTTGTCCTTGTCGGCGGAATATTTGATGATTAAGGACCCGGCACGGAAGCTTTTAGCTGCAACTCTTTAAACAGGATTAATAGCGCACACTGCTAACTTTGTATTCCTTACAATCCAATTAGATATTAAGCTTTTTTACTTGTCTATCCTGCAGAATCCACATTCGACTAATTTTCTATTACCATTCCGGCCATCTTTCTCCCGGATTGCCCTATTTATTTCGCTTTTCCTCGTGGCCGACGTTATTCCACACTGTTAATTTCACAATAACTCCTTCGCTTATTTGTCCCGATTGAGTTGTGGCCTCCTTGGCATGATTTATGCGATGACGTAAGCAAATGTGGCGTCATTGTTGAAGTGATGTCGATAAGGCAGTGCGTCCTCCAGCGCCATTATGCACAGGTGTTACCGGCCGAGTCACATTGTCTGGCCTACGACATGATGGTAATGTCTGTAATATCGCCGTGTATAATGTCCCCATTTAGTAAAAAATGTTCATTCGCTTTGCTTCTATTTTATCCTCTCACTCGCTTTTAATATCCCAGGATAACGCGTTTCCGAAAAGGATCGAAACTTGTTCCGTTCATTTGAATATCGCCCGGCGAATTCGCGTAATTGCCAAAAATATGTGAGGGGTAGACAAGAAAGGGTTTTTTTAACTGGAAATCGTTCCGGGGTGGCGCGAATATTTAATGAATCGCTGATGGTTGAAGAAGACTGACAAATTTCTGAGGGTCGCAATTTAATTATCAGATAAAAAAACAAGTCAAATTGATTTTATAATGAGAACGGGTTCGCCCCGCCCTCCATTTGTCCAGGAGCAATTCCTCCATTTTAATTTGGCTTCGTTTTACACCTTCTCGGTGCTCGACCCGTTTCCAGTCGTTTTTTGGCAAATTGGGGCACTTGCGGCTAGTTTTAACTAGATTTCATCAGCATTTAAACGAGTTACTCGTCAATGAAGGAACCGATTTGCGGTAAATAGAATGGAAATTTTGTTTGTTTTCGGCTGGGTGTAACAGATCGCTGATTAAATTGTCTCTTAAAAGGTCGATTGCTCTTTAATGAGTAAAAACAGGGTCGGAATCGGTCTTCTTATTGTGCCACGGCACAAGTAAACAACATTTACTGTAATTATGTGCAACGGACGCCACAAGACGCTCACATAACCGAATCTCACAACAATCGGGCTAATGGAAGTAGCGATTACATTTTTTCGGATGCGAATATTCATAATTTTGCAGAGTAAGGGCTACTAATGAGTATTTAGCTTTAATTAACTTCCGCCACGCTTACAAAATGTTCACTTCATATATTCGCATATTGTGTTTGCACATATCGATAAAATAACTCCTCCGACGTGTATTGACAGCAGGTGTTATAATCAAAATGAATTAATAAATGCATATTGTTTTCACGCTTTTATTATCTTCTCTATTTACACCAGCGCTTGCATTTGAGTTTCAGTTTAATTACAATTCCGTTCAATTTTTTCTAAATGGAAGAACAGATACATTTTAGATAATGAAAAATGACACTATTGAAAATGTTATTTTTCTAGGACTCTTCAAAAATCTGTACCATACTTCACTGTTTTTAGTCCTTAAAACATCTGTTTTTGGTAATACAGGGTGAGCAACAATAACTGTTTCAGTTGGCAATAACAAAATTTACATGAAATTTTCAAGACTGAATTGTATCTATTTCGGTTTGTTTTATTGACATTATTGACAGCTGGCATACTTTTCAAATTTAAACGTCTTAGTTTGTGTAATCTTTTATTAATAAAATGGTTTTCTCATATATATATATATATATATTCGTATGAAGAAAATTACAATTAAAATTCGAAATTCATAAAATAATTATGGTAAATTATATGTTTTTAATTTGTTGTAGCCAATTTAGGGCGTCTTCGGTAAGTAGATGTAGTTTGGAGAAACCTTGCTGGAATTTAGTAAGGGGACATTCTTCCACAATGTGTTGGATGGTTTCTTTTTCTGCACCGCATTCACAAGAAGGGTTTTCACGAATGTTCCAGTGAAACAACATATTATTGCATTTGCCATGCCCGGTTCTAAAACGATTTAATTTCTCATTGGAACATGACATAAAAGTCACCAAAAGTCACCAGGATTTATTGCCAACTCAATCAGAAATTGTTGCTCACACGGTAGTAAAAAAATCATAATAATGTGTCGTTTCTTGTCATTGTTAATGAGTCCGACGGAATTGATTATTGTTTTTTTGGTAAATGCCATTTGTGACAAATAAAATTATTGGAAGCCCAGACATAATGAATTCATAATTTGCAAATGAATTGTGGGTTGCATTTTCAATTATGTGAAGCTCATCATTACTCGTGAAATAGCCTGTATATGCAACCATCTTTGCAAATACACAGCTATGGATGCTGGTTTCTCTAGACAGAGCTGCACCGTGAGCAACTGCTTTGTAAATAGCATTTCACAGGATGGTCACGTTTACAAGTTGTTTAAATAAAATAATTTTGGACGCTAAAACTATGACATCTGCTGAATATGAAAAAAATCCGTAGGCGACTTTGATGAAATTTTTTTGAGGCATGTCTTATTAAAAAAAAAAATCTCGACAGTAGCATGAATCTACATATCTTATGTTCATTTTCTAACCACAAAGGGTTCGTAACGATGCGAATTTATGTACAACAAGTGTACGTCTATGGTCGTAACTTCATTAAAGGACTTAATTTTCCAGTACATTATCGACAGAATTCAGGTGCATGTTTTAATATCGTTATACTACATAAAGCCTACAGTTATTAAATGAAAATCCTACCATCACAGTAGCAGGAAAATGAGACGCTCCTGCTGTCATTAAAATATTGCTCAGTGTTTCTTCTCATTATTTTCCCGCATTATATTTGTTCCTAAGTACCCAATTAAGTACCCAATTAGAATCTTAAGCACAGTCGCTAATATTTCTGCAAATTAATGTAACAACATTTGAGTTGCAGGAATAGACAGCCTGTAAAGCGGACTAAATGCGTCGTCGAGTGAAACGTTAGGGCGAATATTGATCTCGCAAGAATTTAACATCATCTCGAGGAATGTTGTTATCCAACACAAACGATTCAGGTGCGTGTTTGTGCAAGTGCAGAATAATGCAGAGAATTTTGTTTACAGTCGAGACGAAAATAGAGAATTCACTTAAAGTGATACTGGGATGTTAAATAATCGGCGAAAGGGAAGATGGGCGCGACTAAAAAGACGGAGCTTAATTGAAGAATTCATTAAAATGTAGTCCAAGTGAAAGAGGATGGCGACGTGTCTTTGCGAAGCTTCTGTCTAGAAATTAACAGATACTTTATTGTAGCGCAGGCTGTTGCGAAAATGTCATTAAACCTGGGTTTTATGTGTTGTTCACTTGTAATCACTGCTAGATAATTCGCACTCTATTGCCAACAGCTCGGATGGTATTGTTGCGCAAGAAATGTAATTTCCCTTCATATTTATCACTGCATTATTTTAATTCTGGCACGGTTCCTCCTTGCATTTTAATTATGGCCAGGATTACGAATCGAGATAATGGTATACCGTTTCATGTAGGTATTATCGCAAAAGTTCATCAAATATTGCTGTTACTGAAACTGCCAAAATAAATGACGGCGCATTCTAACTTAGCTTATTTACTTAACCCACATTTCATTACAATTCCCTCAGATCTACACTTTCATCTTTTCGTAGTCGCTTCACTCAACATTATGTAAACTAGACTCGGAGAGGATCTAAATAACAATTGAAACATTTTGGAGATCATTTGTGTTCAGAAATAGGCCCAATTGTTTAATTGATTTGTTAAACTTTATTTAAGTGTCATAATACGGTCGACAAGGGTTTTATTCAATAATTAATGAGGAAAAGTGGCAAACTGGCGATTTTGTACAAATGCCGCCGGCAACAAAAGAGTTTATCCAAAATATTTCGTTCGCGGTATGTCCCACGAGGAAAACACCTAATAAAATATTAAAATACGAGGGTGGTTTACTGTGTATTGTCCCCAACGTAGAAGCAGAAAACTAAGAAAATTTAAACAATTTTTCTTAAACACTCGGCCTCCAAGACATCACATTTGGTAAATCTTTTTTGGGCACCCTTAATGAAAACAGTAATTTTAAGTACTCACAAGCTGACGAAAAGTAACTCTTTATTGGATGCATTTTTTCGGACGCTGGCCGTGGAGCTATCTCTTGGTCTGCTTAGTAAGTTAGCAATGAAACCGACAAAATCGATAATTATCCTGTCACAATAAATTATGTAAATAAATAATCGTATAGTAAATTTCTAGTTTTGTTGGCAAGCTGATAAAAAATATGTACTATAAAAAATTGTTAATATGTACCAATAAATTTATCTATTTGAAAAAGGTAGATTTTCCAATGATGTCTTTTGCTTTGTAGTTCATGCGGTCGCTTAAAAAATTTAATGTGCACCTCTGCCAAAAAGTGCCTTTTGTCCTCGCCTGTTTTAAAGCCTCGCTTGCGCCTCGGTCAGAAAACTCAGACTCGAACGAAAAAGATACACTTTTTGGCCTTGATATACAAATAACTATTTACATACCCTGCGAGCTTTATAAAATTATTTTTTATTTGTTATTCTTGCCACTCTTGCTGTTGAATGATTAGATTATTTCTTAGTTAGTGCGCAAAAAATCAAATTATTTCTTAAACGTGGTGCATCTGAATTAATTTGATTTAATTTGTTCATATTAATTGTTAAACGCAAGTCTTCTAAATGTAACATTGAAAATTCAAATTGATAAAATCATTTAAATGAAGGAACTAAGCATTTCCATACTTTGATAAAATTGAGCAATATTGATCATAAGATTTCCAAGAGGTGTGTAATTGAAGCTAAAGTACCATTGAGGATTTTAATTCATACTTAGTGGCATGTGGGATTAGCAGTAGATAGCTTTAATTAAATCTGGATTTATGTAGTAATTAGAGATACATTAAAAAGAGAGCTGACGTCGAGAAGAGTTGATGAATTAATTTGCAGCAGAAGCACAAAGAAAAACAATTTCTTCTTATTGAGCAAGAAAACAGATCAGATTTGAGCAGTATTTCATTACAAAATTGCTTATTGTAAAATATACCAGTTCTATAACAAAAGAGTTTTGTTGTACATTTTTGTACGTACAGAGTGGACTTAATAAAAATACTATGGCTATACAATAGAGCACTCTTTACAAAGCGAATACACAAAGTGTTCATTCAATTTTTTCCAAGTCCGTTAAAATAATGAACTCGAAATGATATATTTAATCTGCCAAAAATATTCATTTAATACGCACATTAATTTTTCTAATGTTAGGTTAGTCCCAAAAACAAATACATATATCGATATCGAAAACCTCGAAATAGTATACCTTGCCCGGCGCCTCCACCATTTCTGATGCAAATAAATATCTCTTTCTAGTTTGAAAAATTAAAGACATCATAATTATGTAATCTTTTTCGACGACCTCCCATATTTTATGCACTTTCGGGGGAAATCATAGAATAATATAGCTAGCTGAATATTAAATTTTCATGCACTTGTGGATTGGCAGTATAAATTTAAATAATTTTGCCGTAAAAGTGATTCATTATTTACATATTTCTTGAGATCTAGTAATTGTCACAATTGGCCGAATTCCAGTTCAATAATCGAATAAATCATTTTCAACAACATCTAAAACCGAGTCGATAAATCACCGGTCTGTTTCTTTTTTAAAAACTGGCGCTGCACTGAATACCGTAATCTCTTCTAAGATATTACAACGTATAGGAGCCACAAACTGAAACAAGTCGTTGGGTGTAATGCTCTTCCGCCTATTGAAAATATTTTAAAATCGCACGACTGCTAACAGAAAAAGGAAGCACTACTTTGCTAGAGCTTAAAGTTTCGTAAGATAATAATAGAGTAAATCCGCTCAAGTATTGTATAAAAAGCAAATATTTAACGACTTAAAATCACAAAATAGCTTGCAGATCTTATTCGGTATAAAACTTTGCAAAACTCTTATAATTATTAATGTTAGGAATTTCTGTTCCGGTAAACGGGAAAGTTTCCGGCGGTGGAGTTTTTATCAGAGCATTATTAAAATACATCTCATTGTGGGAATAATGTGACATTAATGCCTTCGTCCTTTAGATAATCGCAATAATTTAGTCTCTGAAAGACGCACTTGCTTTATTCCTCGTTATATCAGAGTGTATAATATTCAGGTGAGTTGCAAGGATGCCACTAAAATTGTGCCAGGCAACTACATCAAAAGATGTTCGCAATAAATTTCCTTTATGGTATGTTAAGTGACGCCTTGGCACAATCATGAATTTGATGAAATAACTAACTCGATAACCTCAGCGACGATTTTGACTCAAGTTTAAAATATTAAAATATATGGCGGCAGTTGCTTTCATGCTGAAAAGATTTATTTTCACTCGCTTGGAGAAATTTATCTAATTGCCTAATTTAAAGCATTTTAATTGTAGTTGAATCTTCATTTCCAAAGCGTGCCTTCTGGGGGTTCAAAGAATATAGATATTTTGTTGTTGCACCCTGCTGTTTAATCATGTGACAAAGGTGGTGCGGTGCATACAGAGAAGCATCAGCCGGTGCATCTGTGCTTTAGGTGTTAATCGTCATTCATAGATGCGAGGCATGCAGATTATTATTACTACTAATTAATTGCCTAAGGGTTTAGTTTTGATTACAACGTACAAACATGCAGTCAGTGAATAATAACATTTAAAAAAAATCACAGATGAGTATGTTTAAAACCCTATATCTGTTTCAAACGAATATAATAGTATACATATTATGTTATTAGGAGCAAAAATGAAGATTTATGTACTGATAGTTTGGCTGCCGGATATGTCAGTCATTATGTCAAATTCAGAAACGAATTTGTTAAAATTTGAGTTAGGAATTTCAAATGATTCAGCTAGTTTACTTTATCTGCCGCTCATCAGCGGAGATAATAACTTTATCTGCCGCTCGTCAGCTCATCAGATGCCATGGAAATGAAGTGACACTTTAGCATTATCAATCCAGGAGTACAATGTCATATTTTATTAAAGAAAAACAGGTTTTCAGTTAATGAAAATTTTAGCACATACCAGACATACATGAATAAAATTTGAAGATAGTAATGAGAAAAATTTGATATATCTTTGGGAGACACATTGGAAGGGTGTTTTGTGTTTTGTTGTTATAACTGTAAAAGGAAGTATTGTTTCTTAAAGCATTCTAAATAAAAGAACGTTCACAGCCAGAGTTCCATCAGAGCTTTACAATGATAAAAGATTCTGAGACATTTTCACTTTCCTCAGTTGTCTCCAAACGAAAGTTATTTATGATATTTTGAATATACGTACTTTCATTCAGTTTGTCCTCCAGGATCAATAACTACATGAATTTCGTTGTGTATCTTAAAAATATTCTCACAGATTTTTGTGTAAAATGTAAATCCTCCATAGCATTAATGTTTTTCTTCTTAATATAACATATTTTTTTAATTTCACCTCGTAGTAGGCGTTGAAGAGTCGATTGTGAACGTACCACTCGTGTAAAACGTAAGATTTAAACAGCTGATCCGTAACCTGTATAGTGCGTTCACAATCGACTCTTATCAGCGCCTACTTTGAGGTGACATTTAAAAAACACCCGATATAAACGCTTTTTTTACACGTAGAAGTACGACATATGCCGCGCTCGCGCGCGTAAATTTCCCGTTTCTTAAAAATGTATTGCTAATATCGTGAAAGGAAATTCTCCAAATGAATGAAATACTTAATTTCACACTGTGAAATGCCCACTTCAGTCATATTGATTTAAAAAAAAATATTTCTTTTAATGGTGGTTCATAAACCCAATCATACATCTAGTCACTATATTAGATTTTTTGTTCGACACTGTCAGAATTTGAGAATTTTCTCCTGTCTGAACGGATTTTGATAAATGTCACAACTTGTCAAAGCGAAACGTCAAGCTAATTTTAAAGATTTTAAGCGATTTTTAGCCTTTAAGGGGCTCGTAGAACAAAAACTCGTTCGTGTGTAAATTGGGCCTTTTTTGGCATGAGTGGGCCAGTTTACACCCAAACTATGTACTATGTATTATTTACAGCGATATTAATTTGCTTTGCAAAATACTCATTTTCTCAATAATTTTTAAACTTTCTGACCTTCTGTCGTCGCCTTATTGGAAGTTTTAATCAAAACGTTTTGCTTTAGAAAATGTCTAGAAAGAATGCTTTAACAATCGCGCAAAAATCGACTCTTCTTTGAATGTCCAGCAATTTCCATCTCTTTTCAAACATTAATGAATTCTTCGTGTAAAAAGAGTTCACTCAAACGAAGAAGTAATTATTGAAGCAAATACATTTTTTAAAACCTTGGTAAATCCTTTCGTTCAGATAATTAAGGTATTTCAACACCGTTCAGTCAAGCGTGCTAATCTAGAGCAGATCCATCAATAAAAATAAGTCGATCACGAATATTGAAAGAGTGAGTATCATTCTCTTACCAGCAAATAAATTTGTGACGGTGAATGGACGGTTAACAAATCCAGACTAGTAAGAACAGATTCGATTTTCCACTTGAGTATCAGTATCACTTTAAATAATTTCCAATAGTCTAGAAAATAGGTTAGGTCCGGTCGTAAATCCAGAGTTCATTTTTTTAACTCAGACGGTACCGGATTATAGTTGAGACATCTCTCTGGAAAGTTGTTCCAGGTAAATTTGCTATATTGCTAAGTGAAATAGCGTGCCACTAATTGCTAATATAATTGAACAGTTATCGAACATTTCTTGATTTCTCGGAGCATAACACATAAAACCACGTTCCCTTAAAGACTATTAAGGGAACGCATGGGACAAAATACAAAAAAATCTTATAAACGTTCGTGTTCTTTGCGTCTCCGGGGGCGGATATCCAGTCACCGGATAAGAGGGGAATTTATAATGTCTTAAAGTGTAATAGAAACTTATATAACATGTTCTTGCGACCTCAACCCTTGCTTTCCGTTTATATCACCATTTATTTACAAGGCGATTGTATCTCTTAAGTGCACTTAAATTTAATTACGTCGAGATTTATTGGACACGTTTAAGAAGACGAACAAATAATTCGATAAATAGTGACACATTGTACGTTTCAAAAAACAATTCTATTGTCTCGTGTAGTGTATTTATGGGAGGAATACATTGTTGCAGACGTGCGGGCGCTAAGGGACATGCACATCAAAGTGCCGGAAGCTGTAAGAGTCGGAGATTCCGTGACATTGGCTTGCAATTACGACCTGGAATCTGCAGCCCTGTACACGATCAAATGGTATCGATACGACTCCGAATTCTACAGATATGTGCCAAAGGAATCGCCTCCGTCGAGGGTGTTCGTCATGCCGCACCTCACCGTCGACGTAAGTACTCTCTGCCTCTTTTATTTCGGTTTTCAATTAGCGAGAAATGTTAAATCACATCGTTTCAAGGTGAAGTATAATCCAATCTGAAGGCAAGATTGAGAAGAGCCAGATGCAAGTAATGGCATTAGCAATCTCGGTAAACTTGAGTCATTTGTAATGCGAGACTTAAAATTCCATGCATATTTTATCTCATGTGCTTCGTCTCCACTAAATTTTTCAAGGGATTTCCGTATTTATAAATAAACTGGCACGTCAAACCGCATCGGGCACGCCAGATCCGATGGTAATTACTGTGGGTATTTGTTTTATGAATCGATGGGCATAAATCATTCGGAGACCGAAGAGTACAGAGGATCGAAAAGCAAAATGTGCGAGAATTTCGAATTAAAAATGTAGTGGAAATTAAAATTTTAATGAAACCTTTACCCTCTGTGGAAAATGTATCTTTACAAGACCTATTGAAAATATATTTATTTCTTCTTTCAATTCCATTTTCGAAAATTCAGAACACAGTAAAACGAATTAAAAATAAAAATTTTCATTCTATTAATGTTTTTGTAGCTCGCATAATAAACGAGTCTTATGTACACACATTTATTGCCGTCTCGTTCTTGCCAACTGTGAAAAATTTTAGCATATTTTAAACTTCACTTCACATTTAAGTACGAAAAATGAAATCGTCTTATTCCACTGGAATTATACATTTTAGTTATTTTTATCTGCCGACTGCTTGAATAAAGTCTTATGTAATTTATTTCGTAATAAATTTCATTATTGCTCTAGTGGGGAAACGCATTCATTACCTACTCATTTTACATATTTATACAAATAATGAAACAGATATATTTAAATTTGAAAACATGTATGATTCGAGGTAGTTTTCATGACAATTTAATACATACAGTGAGTTTTTTTAAGACTGGCCATAGGGTTTTACATGCTAATTTTTCAACCCCCTGTTAACTATTATTTTTGTGAAAATTACAAAGCCTAGCGCTGTTTTTTTAGATTAAACAATAATATTATCTAATCATTTACCTCATTTTGTAATAGACAATTTACATACAAAATGTTATTTGCAAAAAATAGTCTGAACATTAATATTTTACATTTAATAACGATAGATTCATTATTTATTTTATAACAAGGTTCTTTACTTCAATCAAAATTAAATGAAATGTTCAAAATGGCCTCCAGAGGCAGTTAAGCAATTACACAATCAATTACATGTCAAAATTACAAATGTCACGTGAAATTTTAGCCTATTGAAAATTTAAAATTGAAGCAAACGGATTTCAAAAAACCTCTTTTTGCTAGCCTATTCTTTGCTTCTGGTTATTAAATTGAAGTTGTTTCAATACATTATCATATCCCACAACTTTACTACAAAACTGGGTTGAATATTTTCATAAGGAGAAAAGTTAACAGGGGGTTGAAAAATTAGCATGTAAAACCCTATGGCCAGTCTTAAAAAAACTCACTGTATATCTCCCTGTTAAGTGCCACTCTTTCAAAGGTCATCAAATCAGCAAATTAATCCAATATAATTTTTCTAACATTTTTTTCACGTTTACGGTAATGTCTTCTACACCGTAGTGCGCCATTTTTGGGACACGCTGTATGTATATTTTTTATACAATATATGAATTTTTATGCTTTATTTATTTTCGTTACCCAGAAGAGCTTGCCCTTTCTGTTACTATTTTGGTTGGCTTGGTTGTTACAAATTAAGAAAATTTATAGAACTTATTCGGATTAAGAGCAGTATTGTAATGACAAACCTTCATTTCATGACAAAAGTAATCTGTAGTAGTACTTAGTAATCAGTAAATTAAAAGTAAATGTAAATAATATAAATAAAAATTGTGAACAATGTAAAAAGAAATAATGAGCAAAATTTTATTTATTACTGGTTTTATAAAAGATAATTGAAACAGTTTTATAAATATTTGCTCTTAAAACTCACAAAATTCTACGTCAAGACAACCCATAACTAAAAACTAAAATAACGAATGATTATAAATAATAGCTGGAGATAGGTACATGTAAGTTCATTGTTTTCGAACAATTGGATTCATTTTAGATATCATATATCTTTCTGTTAGCCAATTTATCGCTGCCCAAAGCAACTATTATATCTTCCTTAGAATATAACATTTATATCTCTGAATCTAGAATAAATCAAAGACATAATTATTAAGATGCAAGAGAATAGAAGTATCGATTCCCTTTGCTACAATTGGAGAAATTAAAAAACAGCATTAAAGGGTTAATACTCGTACACCACGCAATGTTATGTTTTGCGACAGTATATTTTTGAAAAATACCGTAATCAATAATGGTCAAGTGAAACGACTTACAAGAATTTAAAGATGCCGATGCATGTGAAAATTTTCTAGAACTTTACTGTCATGTAGTACTTAATAGAGCAACAACTGGTTAATTTAACCGATTAATTCCCACGTATGTACATCAAACGTGCGTGTTCAGCCAATCAGAGCGCTTGCTTTCATCCAATCAAAAATGTTTATCGCGATAAAAACGTCCTACTACTCTGTGAACTGTCAAAAGTGTATAAAATTGCATGCTACTCCTGTCTCAGATTGTTTTTAATAATTGTGTTTTTAATAACTGTATTTTAAATAAATAATTACCTAACGTTAAAGTTTGTATCTTGCCAAAAATAACACGACCTAATTTTTTATATCTGATAAATTGCCCAATTTTCACTTAAACATTTTTGTTTTAGACAATTTTACTCGTTGATATTTGGGCATTTTTATTCAAAGGTCAAACCCTCGAGCTAAAGCTCTCGGGCCTATCCAGAATAAAAATGCCCAAATTCAACTCGTAAAATTGTCAAAGCAAAAAGTTTTGGTAAAATTGAAAAATGTATCCTGTAAAAAAATCATGTCTTATTATTTTAACTTCGATGTCTTGGTACGAGAAAAGTAGTGAAAGATCGAGTTCAGTAAACATGGATAATGTTAAAGTCTTAAAGAAGAAAATTATTCTAACCGTCAGGTTACATCAAGAACCAAAAGTAGTACAGTTGTGTAATTAATAATTTCGCTGAGGATATGGACGAAATCAGAACAGAGGGACTAGAACAATAACTTTTGCAAAAATAAGGAGAAATAACGGGTAACTATTAAAATTTTCACTTTGGGTTGGCTATGGATCATTCTTTGTTTTCCGTTGCACCTTAGACACTGACAAGTTTGACATTTCAAAACTATGATTCAATTATACTGACTGACATTTGTCGTTCGTTCTTGCGTGTGTCTAAAGTAACAGAAAAAATAAAAACTCGTTCAAAGCCAACTCCCAGTGAAAATTTTAATAGTCACCCGTTATTTGTATTTGAATTTATATCTGCAATAAAGAAAGTAGAGCGAAAATTTCGTGTTACAACAGCCGCGAAATGTCAGTGGAGATTTAATTGAAAACTCGTAAGCAAGGTGGATTGGTTGTTGTTTTTAAAATAAGAAATGAAAAATCGAGTTGAAATTTAAGGAAAAAAGAGTATTTCCTTTACGATCCCGAGGAAACGTGGAGAGACAATAAAATTCGTTGACACTTCTGAACTTGATAAATCGGTGTCCGAGCATGGACGAACAAAAGAAAAAAATGTGTCGTGACATATTCGTAAAAAATTGTTTCGTCCTTGAATTTCCTTATAAATTTGATACTTTAAGACCCGGGCCAGCAAGTGTGTGCGCGTGTGTGTGAAATAAAATTTATCTCTAGATCCTGATTTTAAACGACTTCCTATGAAATTTTCAGACAATCCTTTTCGGGGCAAATCGAATTTCATTTCGGGATTCATATAAAATCGTCATTGTGTGAAATGTTTTTTAAATTGCGGCGAACAAATAAAAACAATGTTTTTTCTTATTTGTAATGGCAAGATGTCAGTCCAACATTACAGCAAGATGGATAGCGCACAACTTTACTTTAATCTGGGCTTATTTAGGAAAGAGAAAAGCAAAGACTCGAGTTCTAGTTGACAGTTGAAGTGGCTGCAAGTTTTTCCGTGACAACAGTTGATCCGCAGACCCCTTTTTGCCGACTTTTATACTTTTCCACTTAATTCGATGAAAAAATTAATTGCGGCTAAACCGGCCGATAGGGCCGCTTAAAAAATAACAAAAATGTTGTTCAAAAATTGCCGTGTTATTGCGTTCGGCTCGATGATTTATCGCGTAATTATTTCATAACGTCATGCTCGACATATGTTGCCGCCGTCCACCGTAAACTGAAAGATTAAAGTTTTACAGCCGGTCCTGCAAGGACAAAAAATTCAACGTGTTAACATTAGTTTATCACCTCCGAGCTCCTTGAGAAATTTATTGCAGGAAAGGTTGTATTTTTATCGGTCCCTTTTTCTCATTTTGGACCGCTGTTAATTTGCCTGTGCCAAATCCTGGAATTTCGCTTTTTGTTATGAACGATTGTGTTTGTCCCCGAAGATCGATCCTCGACGGAACAGTCAGAAAGTGTGTGTAAGTGAGTGGAATGGAATAGCCTCGGGACAGTGTAAACATGCAAACAGGATATGTGTGTGGATTACCGCCATTATAAAAGGACACTTTATCCTGTCCCTTCCGTTACTTATTGTATTTATGAATACACAAATCATACCCTTTATGAGGCGCGCTTTTAAATTAACTTTCATAAAAAGCGCTGAGCTTTACACCCTTTCGGAGATTACGCGCCACTTAATATGGATATAATGATGGCGTTTGTTTAGCGTTTGACATTATTTTATTCGGGATTCGAACGCAAAAATACCTTCCTCGATAAATCTAGGACGAAATTAGGATTTCGGCTTCGCCGGCAATACATCAATTAACGTCTCAACAATTACGAAACAATTAAAACGGGTTTTACTTGTAAAATTGGGACCGATACAAGGATATAAATCAATAAGGCTTTTGTGTGAAGCACGAGCCATTTATTTTGACTTAAATTCGGCAAGGATAAAAGACATGACAATAGTCCGTTTACCGTTGTCCTTTATGTCGTTCAGCCTGCTGGGAGCTGTCGACTATCATCAGTCATATCCTGACATTTGACGGGTAAACCCCTCTAAACTGATGGCCTCTCCTTTTGCACTCCTGCATCGTCACAGGTCTCACGCCTCATGCCTCCTGTCAACGATATCCTTCAATCAATATATTATTTCTCGGTCACATATCAATTATACGGTTATGTCGAGATAAATTGCCCCTAAATATACGGCTGTCGCTTGTCCTCGGAGCCTAAAATATCGTATTTTGCCGCATAAAGAATCCGAACAACCCCTAAGCTACCTAAAATTATTTCAAGAGGCTGAGCCACGAAATCCCACTCTTTTCACAAAAGAAATTTCTATACTGCATTATTCTAACCATTTCTCTGCAGAATTTCAAGGACAGCCCGGTTTACCAACCTTGTTAATGATGTCAATTTGTAAATTGCACTGAACAATGTAGCAAGACAAAGTCGTTGAAAGTGAGCTTTAAAGACGTCGTCATTTATCCGCTGCCGTAATTTAGGTCTTAATTAAAGTTGTGCAATGAGAAAATATTGCATCGCTCTACATGAAAAATTATTAAAATCTTAAGTTACTCAAATTGGCTGATTTAGTACCGTGCTTATGCCCCGGCCACTTTATTAAATTCTCAGTTTTATATGAAATAATACAATTTTTTATATTTAACAAATTAGAAATTACACCGAAAATGTTAAAAGATCTCTGAAACAAATCGAAAAATTGTTGTTTATAGGCATTTCCCCATATTTAATTAAATTTAATTAAATGTAACAAACAAACTAATGAACTAATTAAACACTAAATAAGTTGTTTACCTCTTGCAGTTTCGTTCATTATCTCTTTCTCTTTGCTGTAAATTGAACTAAATGATGTCTAAAAATAAAACTGGTCAAGAGCCCAATGGGACAAAATGCGAACCGAAAACGTAGGTGCTTCATAATATTACATGTTTGAGCCAAGTGACAAACCCAAGTGTCAAAATATGTCAAAGTTGAACATAACCTCACTAAAACTAAGAAGCAGTTTCTGGTGTTTTGTTATAAAAGGTATCGAACATCCTGCGTGTTTTGAAGAAGGAAGTATTTGTGCCAGATCACCAGCTAACAGTTCCGGAACAGAAGTTATGCGGTGAGGATATAAATGTAAATCCTTTTTTAATATTGTGCGGCACGTTTCCGTAGAAAGATTCACTTGTTGAGATAAATTCTCCATAATTTCCTCAACTGCATCGACAACTTCTGGAGTACGTTTTATTGGCTTCCCGCAACTAAATTGTTTATAATCAACGACAACTTGTGGAAACTCTTGCACACAATGTAGCTCTGAATAGGAGCACTTATCGTTGACGTTACGACCGTTGTGAAAATAACATGAAAAAATAAAAATTGAGGTTAAGCAGGACGCCTGACGTTCTGTAAGCTACGACTTACGTGACAAAAACGAAATTTTCCTCTAAGATTTATTTAGATACACGATATAAAAATCTCAAATTGCAGTTTTTTTCTAGTAATTTCATTTCCTTTGGATAATTAGACAAATAAAAATATTCAAAGACACAGAAGAGTGTAATCCAGGTACTGCCTTCTAACCGCAATCACTCAAGGTTCTTTTTTCGCCGTATAATATGAGGCAGGTAATTTATAATTCATATACTCGTATTTCCATATAATTTTAATATGATATCAATAATTAATTGTATTAATTGGAGAATTTATTTTTCGATGATCAACAATAAAACTGTAAAAACATCATATGTAATTATGATTATTTAATGGTGGGACATTATTTATTTCTTGTTATATCCACCTAAGACACTAATATATTAGATATAATAATGACCCAACTGCTTTGAAGCGGCATATGTTGCTCGCAACAAATCACATTCGTTAATAAACAGTTTTTCGTTTGTCAGACAGCGCCCTTTACGTCAAGGAGGATAGATAAATGATGAACCACCCTCGTACATACATTTTTCATCAAGTTAATTTATTTTATACGTGAGTGGTTTATTTAATATTACATCCACCGAAGCTTGTGCTATTCGTTAAAATGAATTTTATTATGAACTTACTTAATGCAGTTGTTATGTGTAACATGCACTCTACAATTACATGTTTTTATCTCGGAAATATTTAAATTACATACTTTAAAATGTTTATATCATGTAACTTCCTTTTTTATTTTTTTTTACAACCATTTGTTTCTAAAAAGTTGTTGGTGATAATTATATTATTGTGTAAAATGAAGGTATTTATACTTGTCTTTCAATAATATTCATATATGGTACAACTTATGTAAAATAGTTTGAAAATGATGAACTGTTCAAACTTTGAAGAGCTAATTTTTGAATCTTGTTAAAAACTGATTAATGAGATTCCAGGAGAAAATGATCTGTATTGTCGTTAATTTATTTTATTATTTTATTTTCGTTTATTATGTTCTAGTTTTGTTAAAGTCAACATTCCTAATATGTAATGGTATTAAAAATTCTGTGTAAAATAAAAGAATAAAAATATTTAGTGAAAAAATTAAATAAAAATTTAGATAGTCGAATCTACATACGGTGACCCTAAAAAAGAAGACGAGTCCATAGCTCCCTTATTTATCAGACGATTTTAATTATCTATGCATCAAATTAAATGGTTGTGAATGGGCTACAAGATGGCCTACTAAATTCACGTATAGCCCTAAAGACTTCAAGGTTAAACTGTCAAAAAAAAAATTTTCAAATGGGAACATATACTTTTTTTTAGAAATTCTAATAGATATTTTTATTCTGAAAACAACAATGTATTACAAGTATAACCTCGCATAAAAAAAATAACACTAACTTTTGAATCAAATAACGAGCACCAAGCGAGAAGCTATCAAAATGCATTGCGTTATAGTGTAATAACCAAATTAAGTTAGCTGGAAAAACAAATGACAAATAATAACATAATTTCTTAAAGGAAAAAATGTAAATATTGATAGACTGAAAAATGGCACAATGCTTCATTCTTAGACTTCCATAACTAGCTTGATTGCGTAGGAAAATAACTTGAGAAAATTATTTTGATTTTTCCGGCTTCATCCACAATAAAAATATCAACACTAACCGATACTACCGTGCGATCAAATAAAAAAAAAATTAGAGTAGGCGAAAATGGTGGTTTGAACCAATCAGGTTACTGGATTTTTTTTTTAATTGATCACACGTTACTTGCTTCCAAATTCGCCGAATATGAGACAAATGAACAATCAATTTAAGTTCATTAATTTTCTACCATGAAATCAACAACCTGTATGTCAGAAGCATTATTCACATATTATATCCCAAGTGCAAAATTTTTTATCGGAAATTTTTTTGCTAATGACGAAAACATCCAGAAATGAGGCCAGAAGACCAATTATTAGCAAATAAGAGCACGAGACGAAGTCGAGGGCTTTTATTTGATAATAATTGGTCTTCTGACCGAATAATTTATGAATGTTTGAGTTTTTTGTCTATTCTTTGGATATGATACGATTCCAAAATTAGAATAATCCTCCTCACTGAGGTTGCTAAACAAATTGGGGATCCATTTCTGTGTATGTTCTAAATATCTGCTAATTCGTCGTTCTTCCAAAATCGTATCATGCACAGCCACAGAAATGGGTTTTTCAAAAATAATTGATCTTTTCTCAACGTTTTTTTCCCTCAGTACATCTGCAAAAACCTTGACGGACATTTTTTTGCAATGGTAGCTACTATACAGTGCGAATGACATAAGTAGTACCTCCCCCTCTACTAAATACATAAAACATAACTAACACAAAACCTGAACTAACGGTTACGAGTTTTCTGACGAAAACTGAAGCGCGAAACTGCAAAACCGTCGTAGGAAAAGCTCTTATGTATTTTAATTTTAAATAGCAAGGAACTCAATGTGATACATCATTTGAAAGTTTGCAATTCTCCATCCAACAGTGTCTTCCTGATTTGTTTGAATGTATAGGTGCACTGCATCAATTGAGCTGTTTCTATCCGAATAATCGGATTGGTAGACGTGGTCTAGTCGAATGGCCAGCTAGTCCGCCCGATTTAATATCTGTCGATTTTAATTTTCTGATCCAAGGAACAGAACTATGCTGGTGTATGCAACCATTTCCCCAGAAATATTCAACAGTGTACGTATGGAATGTCAAAATAAACTGTTTTACACTCAGGAGATACAGAGAGAACGATTCGAACATTTGTTGTAGTAACCACAATTATTTATTTTTTTTAATTTTTTTTTCAGGTTTTCGTTAACATATTATTTCTTTATCATTTTTTATCACTTATTAAAATTCTAGCCAACTGAAACATGTTTCCAAATAGCATTTTTATGCGATAACTGCTAAATACGAGAGCGAAACAGCTTAGTCAGCACGCCTATGAAAGCCCATTTAATCGACTGTAACTCCAGAACCAGTCGATGGAATTGCAAAATCTAACCACTGTTGCATAGAGAATTCAACGACCTTTCGAATGATTTATCACAAGATCTCCCTTGCTATTTGAAGGTTCGGTTTTACGATAAAAACAGTAAACTCAAGACCATTTGATTCAGTTTTTGTTCGATGTCTTTATTTTACCTATTTTTAGGAGGATCAGGTAATTGTACATTGATACTATACATATTTTGGGGGTGTCGTGTTTTCTTTCAAAATTCTAATCAGTCAGTTAATGCTTCTACTTCCAAACTTGTACCTATCGTATTTGCTTTTGCCCATTAAGAACCATTACAAGCTAACTTTCTAGAAGCACATACATAACCTGGTAGAATTTGTACAACATTTAAAGAGGTCTTGCATAAATAAAAAAATAAATACAACGTGTTTTATCTACCTGGTTTTTTAGCCAGGGAAACAGAAAGAAATGAAAAATATGAGTCGTGTATTGTATATCCTAATGCTGATAGAATATACGAGTACAAAGATTTTATGTCGATAGCATGGATACATTGCAGATATGAAAATCCATCGCTTGGTTCTCTTTTTTCATATTTAGAATCGATAATTTGTCGCAGGAACGCAAATTTCGTGATTTTTGCCATTCATCGGAATTAGTTCGATGAAGAATGGTCGATTCGACAACACAAAAAAAAAAGAAAATAAAAACACATAAAAGTAGACTTGTTCCGCTAAAGCTATGAATGCTGACTGCGCAATATTGCAGATTTCATCAGTGCCGGCCAGGGCCGGGATTGAGCCAATATTTCATACGGATATTACCCCGGCGCGCGGGTTAAGTTTACAATAAATAAAATCAAGCACCGAAACGTTATAAATTTGTCACTCGCTTAAAAATATTCACAACGCTGTGATTTACGTCCCCGAAGGCAAACCCCGACCGTTTTGGATTCCTCAACGTTGGCACCAATTTCTCGCCATTATAGACTGCAGCGGCATAAGAAACGGTTTCCTGTTTCCGCAGATTGTGAGGGATCGGAGAGTTGGCAGCACTGGGTGCAAATATTATACGCACTGGCACCAACATGGAAATAACAATATTTCTCGGTAATCCGGTTGCGCCACCATAAAATATCTGTCTATAGATTGAGTGTTGCAATTGCGGATGGGGATTTTTATTAGCGACACTGCGCGGCGGACTTCAAACTGCACCAGAAAGTACCCAGATAGGGCGAGCTTTGCGCGTATAAATCAGATGCATTTTTCATTTCACGCCGGAAATCAACTCCGCCATTAACTAAATTAAATGTGCGATTCTCCTTTTTTTAATTGGGGAAAAACCGATACCCTTGACATAATGGGATTAGCTCTAAACAGAGTCGCGTTTTGCGCGGCGGTAATTTCGTAACAAGTCCAACGAGGCGGCAATAAAAAAAATCGAAAATTTCCCCCGCGATGATAATTATTGATTAAAACATAAATTTGTTGGCGCAATGGTCGGATTGGACCGAAAATCTGCGGTCTGGTGTTACGTTGCACAAACACGAACTTTTGCGGTGTTTTATTCGTAATCAGAGACATATTTCACCGGTATCGTTGCATTCCCATACATAATATTCACCCAATAGAACACAAGTATAAAATTGCGGAATTATATATTAGAGACGGAGTAATAAAGAATGTCACGATGTGCACCGATATCGGTTATTACACCGCCACTAGAGCAGTATTTTATGCGATTACAACCCCACGGCCCCCGCCCGCCGCCGCTGATACTGCCACTCTATCACATTGTATAATTGTATATGGCTCGAAAATTAAATTTTGATTTATACGATTAGTTCGGACGATTATGCGGCCACCCCGGCACCAGGACCCGCCGAAATCTTCTGCTCATCCAGCTACCTTTGGACGGTAATCTGTTTTTAATCGAACTCATTATCTTCAAAGCTCAGAGGAAGCTTCTGTTTATCGCGCTTAAACTGCTACCAATAAGCCGGAGCTTTTGCAGTTATTTATTGCGACGTTACATTGCATTCCGAAGCTGCTCGTCCTCTGACAAATTGCCATTAATTAAACAATAAATATTTTTCGGGATTTTTAAGTTTATTTTCGGCGGATGTAAAGAGGTTGGACCGTTTATTTGCCGGGAATTCGTCTGAAAACAGTTTCATAAATTCCGCCGAGCAAGGCCTTATTCCCGACGGGATAAAGCGACGTCACTCCTACACTTCAATACCAAAACACAGATAGAAGAGGGAGGTTATGTAGTTGTGAAAACCGCAACGGACACTTTTTTTACTCTCTTGATTGATTTATCTTTTTCGCAGACTGTGTTTGTGACTTAGATTAATTAATTTGATCTTTACTCCAGGAAGCCCTTCCTACATATAGGACGTCTCGCTTTTTTCCATTAATGCTAAGCGAGAGGAATTCTGGTTTATATCTTGTTAAAGTTTCGCCGCCCCTCTGTACTTTTTTGCCAACTTTTGTGTTTCATTTTAACGCTTTTTTTCTCTCTTGCTATATGGATATTAATTATACCAAGATAAAAACTGGCTCTCTCTCTATTGTGCCTCCACTTTGGTCGAGGAAATTTTTCTGTTTTATAATATTCAGCGCATAAGACCGTATACTTTTATTAAATGGCCTTACGTTTGTTTATGGACTTGTAAAATATCGCTACCATGAATAAATCTGCATCTTGTTTATTTGCTCTTGAATATTTCATCAATTCTGACCCGATACATGAGGACAACAGCCGCCGTTTTCACACAGGAAAGTTCTTTTTTACGCGCATTTTCGGATCAATCCGACGAAAACATTACTACGCATTTTAAAAACATTTACAAAACATCATTTAATTTTATTAGATGTTCGAGGAATTCCGTGTTAACTTTATTGCGCCATTATAACACAATAACTTAAGAATTCAATATCGTTCAAAACTTTTAATTCCTCCTAAATTCCGTAATTTCATTCTGGATCAAATTAAAATATTTTAAACAGGCAACCTCTTGATTTGGTATTTCCTAATAACAAGAAAATTTCGTAATTTGTTCGTAATCCTCCTACGAGCTTTACATTTTCCTTAATTACTCACGTGGTTTCGCTCCTCCCAATAAGCTACTTGCAAAATTGAAATTTTATTAAGAAAATATATCAAGAGAAACTCTAACGAGCTCTACTATTACAAAAAGTAATATCTAAAGGCATGTTCTAATCATCCTTTACTTTAAAAAAAAATAGTTCAATGAACAATATCACGTTTACACTTTAGTAAACTTCACTTGATAAATTGTTTAATTGCTTCTGTGGTAGATTTAGTTGATAAAAAATCTGTATTGTGAATGGTTTAATGAAAAATATAACGATTATTGCGATTGATATGTTTATTAAAATGACGGACGTTTTTCGCTTAAATCGTTTGTAATTGATCAAATCCCTAAACAGTGTTTGTTAAAAATAGGATTAAATGAACATTTCGCGTTGACAACAAAATTAAAATTATTATAGGTTCAAAATAATTGTAACTGCTTCTCTCTCAATCACTCAGTTAGATTTAAAAAAAATAGTGTTAATTTTTAGTTCATTTTATATAAATCTCTAGACATACCAAGTTTTTACCAGACATAAATCAAATTGAAAAGATTTTTTTTCAATCCAGGTGAGTGTAAAATATTTGTGATAAATCTTGATAAAACTTTTTGGCCTCCTCAACTCTAATTGACATATTTACACATTTTGAACAGCTACGGGATCTTGATTTTTACACACTGTCTGTCACTTTAGCGCACGGAGTGTGTAAACTAACACGAACATTTTAAGCTTTCAGGGACCTCCAAAAAAACTGTTAGATTTTCATAAATAAAGTCCATTTATACTAAGACAAGATACCGCTACCATTGATCCGTTAAATTTTCAAAAATGAACATAATTTTATTGTTTTCGTCTAAAGGCTGATGGCGCCATCTTGTGATGTTAATCGTAAGCATGTCAGTCTATCGGTATATTTCGTTTGTCAAATGTCAGCTTATTGATAGGTTTTGCAAAATTATTGCTTACAACAAATGTCAAATTTGAGAAAACGAGTAATGGGTCGTCGGCCAAAAAGATTAATACTTTACTAATGCGGTAGGCTACATCGCTCGGTTTCGCTGTCGTGCTTCAAACTAAAAACCTCGCGTTGTAAAATGTAGCCTACCGTATACGTAATGTAAATAACTACATTTTACAATTCTTGGACAACTTTATTCCATTGAAGTGAAGATTTTCTTTGCCTTTTTACTTTTCATACATTAGGGACTCCGCACAATTTAAGTACTAAATAATTAGCCATTAAAACTGCTCTTCATATCATGATAATGGCAATAGACAATAATATACATACTCGTACTTCACATAATATAATACTTATACGAAAAGAAAATTTCCAGCAAAGATTTTTTTTTAATAAAAATCAACAATTGTTTTGTGAAAACATTTCTAGAGAATAATATTTTGCTTTGAAATATTTCGTCACTGCGCATTAGAACAGATTTTGAAGAAAGGCGTTTAACTATGAGTGTATTTTTTGATTAACGGAAAGTAGCAAATTAAAGAAAGCCACACACACAAGATAGAATCGCAGCTGCAGCAGTTGCAAAGATGCAGAAAAAAATCTTAGCAACTCCAGTTTTATTTTCTATTTGGTCTCCTTTTAAATTTAAATGCACTTTCCACCTTTGTTCTTAGCCTGTAAAATTTGGTTCTTTTTGTAACATCTCTCCAGTGATTTTTTAATTACTGTTTCTAGGTCTCGCACGTTTGATTTCCTACAGCATAACATTTGTCGGTATTTGCATGTGAGGACGCACTATCTCTGGGAGATATTTTCTTTGTAAACTTCAGTCCCGCTAAGTACATAGGAACACTTAATATGCCTTTACTAGACTGATGATCTTGTGAATAGTGATGAATCAAAATTTGTAATATTAGGATTGTGCTTGAATTAAATTGTTTCACTCAGAACTGTAATTTTCAGGATTGTTGTCAGTCATTTAAAAATGAATGACTCGTACTTGTGTGTAGTTAGAAAAAGCTGGCCAAAGCAAACAGGATCTACAACCGCATCAATATTTCACCCCCGTCTGAAGATCCTGCACTATTCTGAATACACGATCATACCTTATTGATTTAAAAAAGCTTGCGCTTTATGGCATGCGTAAATTTTTATCGGTTCCGGTATGGTTTGATGGTAGGGTTGTATGATAAATATTAACAAAAACTTGTTGAAGAAGCCCAGCATGTGTTTGTCTTCGTCGCCAGTTTAATCCAGTAAATATTTTAAGATGATTTTGTGCATTATTAAGTCTGAGAGTGTGCTTTATTCGCCGGCGGCGTTGTCATCATTTTCCTCGGAGCATATAAGAGCAGGAGGCCTGTTATGACGTCTCTCCTCGTTCGCTTTTCCCAACGCCTGTCAATTTAACAAAGTGAGTTTGACAGTCAAGCAGCGTCGGATAATATCTGCGAGATATCCACTTTAAGGACTTTGTCATTTAACGCGAGAGGACGATAATCTTTAGATTGTGATTAAATTTAGGTAGGTAAAACACGTTTTACGGCGTATACACAGGGAAGGGGGCAAGGAGGCCGTTTTATTTGAAAGATTAGTCGCTGAAGTTTTTTAACGGAAACCGCCGGAATGATTTCAACTTTTACAAAGTAAATTACATTTTCGGTTACAGGGTCTAAATCCCTTCGACTCTAAACCGTAATCGTCCAATAATCTGCAACTTTAATGCAGCTGTTTAGTCCTGCTTGTTGTCGTTGTTACATTCATAAAAAATAATCCTAGGAGTTAGTTATGCGGAACTCGTGCAATGCTCGGTTCTGACGCTCTTCAACTTTTTCGAATATAATCCTTGAAGGTATTCGGTTTTTGTGAAATTCCATGAATTTTTTTGTCTTGTGAAGTCTCGCAGTCAATAAAATTTCATGGTTTCTTTGTAATCTGACAAACACTTTGTACAGCCTAAGCGGAATCGTATTAAATCCTTAAAGACCCTGTAATTTCCACCCATAAAATGTTTTAGATTATGTTAAGACTGTAATTTGATAATAAAATATTTATTAGAGAAGTACGTAAGTTAATCATGGAAATATAGACTATTTGCAAACGTACGAATTGTGACGAAAAATCAACAAAATATCGGAAGAGTTTCTATTCTTTTCGAAAAACAAATCTGCGGAAGCATTGAATAATGTTTTTTTTTTTTCGATTAGAAATGCTAATAATAATCTGTTATTATGAGTAAATGGTGGCTTTTATTATTCATCATGCTGCACAAATTCACTATAATATATCCTGTAATTATCTACAATTTATTATTATTATTATTATTATTATTATTATTATTATTAATTTCATGCTCAACAGGAAAATCCCAATTAAAGAGCACGTATAATTCGACCTATACAAATTAAATATCCGACAAATCCAACGATTTTAACACTTCAATGCTACAGGAGAACAGATCAACGAGATCACCGACAGAGTTGGAAATATTGAGCATGTTGTTCAAAGGAGAAAATTTAAGAAAATCCGTTCTTGGAGTTGATAAATAGAATAAGTTTTTACTACGAGTAGTAATAGAATGCTTACCAACACAAAAATTAATCTGACTGAGCAGAGAACAGCAGTCAATCAAGTTATGAAGGATTTTGTACAAGAACAATAAATTCATTAATTTGCGTTTATTGCGTTCAGATAAAGTTTTAAACGAGAAACGTTCTAATAAAATGGTCTGTGGATATCCAATAGGTGGATAGCGTCCATCCTCTCTGAAACACAAGTATTTTAAGAATCTACGCTGCAAATGTTCAATACTAGCAATGTGAACAGCATGATGAGGAAACCAAACAATCGACGCATATAATTTAGAAATAAGCATGCGAAAAAAAAAACAGCTTTCTAAATTTGAGGTTATAAATAGCGTCAATATCAAGTACATCGTTGTCAGTTTTACTAGTTTGCAACAGAAGAATACTCAGACATCGCGGGAAATTCAGCAACATGTTATGTTCATTTTGATTGGTCCGCATGTCAGGCACTTTAGTGACGGAAATCAAACAGTGTGTCCAACGTTAAAAAATAAATCATGGCCTCCCATTATGCCAAAACAACGTGAACGGTACATTTTTAAAATATAAATTAAATTTGAGGAAACTAAATAAAAAAAGAAATCCTGCTATCACTTGATTGATCTTTACAAGCTACTCACAATAGAGGGTGTTTGGGGTATAAGGTAACAAACTTCTCCTGTGTAAAGAAATAGACAAAATAAAACTTTTATTCTAGTAACATTTTTTAGTATGTGTTATAATTTTTTGGTAATCATTTTTTCAATTTGAAGAACTACTGTGTGAGATCCACCGGATTTCTAAATTACAAGGGCGGCAGCTAAGGCATTTTCCTTTACAAATCTTTATTAGCTTGGTATTAATAATTACAGATACGAACAGTGGCTGTCAAAGAGTGGAAACAGAGTTTAGTCAGTTTAGTTCAGCATAATAAAAAAAAACAAATTGAAAAAAATTTCACTAAGAAAAGTTGTTCATTTAACCTAGCTGTGCATCTCACAAAAGTTTGTTACCTTAAACACCAAACACCCTGTATAGTACAAAATACTTTCTTCGCATATAGCTGAATATAACAAATATTTGTACTTGTGCCTTGAGGAATATATTGTGGGGAGATTTTTGCGTGTTTCTGCCTTAGGCCTCATTTTAAAGAAATATGACAGAAAAAAATTAAATTATTGTAAACACCTGAACCAGTTCGTCTACATACTTCTTTGTTTTAAGATGAACAAAAATGTAGTCTGGTACATCTGAAGCCTATAATAATCTATAAAAGAAAACAATAACGTTGCTTTAACGAAAGAAACGAATTTGTAATAATTAAAATATTATTAAAGCGTAATAAAACAGATTTAGGAAAATTAATAAAATATATTCCGCATTAAGTCATGTGAACATTACCCACTGAAAACGATAATGACGGTAGCAAGAGCTATTCAAAAATAAAAAGATCACATCGTTCGTTTGTCTTCCGATTATCTGAGGCACCCTACTTTTTCACTCTCCACTCGGCCACTCATCCAATCAATTCGATCGAAGTTAAAATTTGTTCTCTTGACCCAATAACATTTCGGTTTGTTTTTTGATGTGTCTAGAACTGCCACACTTCACCTTAAATTAAAAATTGAAAACTTCAATTTTGTAGGGATTACACAAAGTTACGTACTCGTAGTTGTTAATTGGCAATTTTTTCTACCAAGCTTTTCAATTTTTCTACTTCTTTTCTGCTGCAGGACATTCATGGATTAAATTATCTCCCATCTTTCAACCACACATGCAAAAAAATTTAATTCGCAGTTTGTGCCCTGTGGCAAAAGAAATATAAACATTTTTACGAATGTTAAAAGAACTTTATCACGGATTATCGCACCTGGAAGTTTGTTAACACAATTTTTTTTTGTTTAAAAAACTGAATTCGTAAACAGCATGCATCCCATATGTTTCCAAAATCATCTCTTTCGTCAGTACCTTGTTGGTGCCCTGTAGGTAGTTATTTAAGACCACTATCACTATCACTATCCTTTGTGAAGTCATATGTGGACAGTTATTAAGCAAAACATCAATAGAAAGCTTTCAAGTTAATAAAAATGTCATTCAATGGTTCTTTTCTGAAAGTTTGTTCCAAATAAAAATAGCTCTGTATAATTTGTTGAGGAGGGAACATAGTTTTATATTAATGAAAAGATGTAATTTCAATATTTTGATAAAACAGCTATTTATGTAATGAGTGCATAATATAGATCTTTGTGGACGAGCCCTATAGTTTACGCTTGCCAGCGAGGCTAATAAATAAGGCGAGTTTACAAAGCCTAATTATGTACGAATTACATACAAAGCTTTATGTTCGATTGTGAAGTTGAATTTCTTTTAGATACAAAATAATTGATTCTAGAAATTACGATAATTCCAAAGTGTTCTGTTTTTGTTGCTGCGGTTACGAAGTTGTTTATTACTATTTATTTAAAAACTAACAGTGTTTGTGTTTGAAATGCGAGCTGAAATAATCTTTATTTCTGGTTGTAAATTATTACAACCAGAAATAAGTAGGAAGTAATAAATAAGAGCAAAGTAAGTGAAATTGCAGCTAAAGCCAAAGAATCTTTACTGTAAAGTTTTCTATTAATTCTATTCTTTCCTGATTTAAATTAAATTATGAAATTTAGTTATTTTGACGCTCAGTTTGAAGTAATACCCAAAATTGACAAGCGTTCGTTTTACTTTATCATTATGGAGGCCGTACATAAAGAGCTAGTTTATGGACGATAAACGATTTCATAAATCATGAATTATAATATGTACAGTCGAACATAAATTACTTCTATTTATTGTATGTATTAGATTAAATCACTTTTATAAATAGCGACATATATAATTTAAAACTGTTTAAAAAAAGCTTTGTTTTACATAAATAAAATCGTTTAAATTTTAAAAACGAAACGCTTTCATTTGACGGGCTTTATACCAAATATTTCCATTCATAAATAAATCACAATCAAGAAATGTATGGAGATTTATAATATAAATCCATGAAAAAGTGTCGATAGTTTTCCATTAAATTAAAATTCGTTCCACATACGCATTTAGGCTAGTGCTTCGAAAGGTTATAACAACCATTTTGAACATTTTCAAAAATTAATAAAAATAAATGTTCGGCTGTAAATTTTTTCATCGGATAAAAATGTTTCATTTTGTTTGATAAAAGCGTATTACTCAAAAATTTGACAAGTTTATTTCTGCACTTTCAAATTTGTTATTGTTTTGAGTTAATACGAGTGGCATATTTTACCAATTTTTAAAAAGATAAAAAATATGATATTAATGTGTAATCCATAATTTCTTTAGCTCGTCTTTATGACGTTTCTGTGAAATCTGCAGTCTTCACGCAATGTGAAAAATTACCATAAACCGTTCATGAAATGTTTGGAGTCTTTATGAGGCTCACATGGAATCAGTGAAGTTTCTGTGAAATCGGTGAAATCGAGGCCGCGTAAAATTTACGGGATAAGAGGGACACTTCTCTCTGCGTCCAAGGAATAAATGGAGACATACATCGTCGAATGTGACAGTTTATATTTTTGACATCTCAAAGAAAAATCGAGATTTTTCCCGATGAAAGGGCGCTTCTTCACTCGTTATAAATGACGAGCAGTAAATAAAAACCGTACATAAACGTCTGTAATAAACTACTGACATTTTGTTTGTTATTCAGTAATCGGTTGCATTGACAGCCAATTTTCAGGCGGCGTTTTGTTTGGCCGCCATTTTTACGGCTTGTCATTTGTCTTTTCATAGATGTTTCTTTGTTATATATCGAATGGTGCGATGTGATCAATAAAAGTTCTGCGGAGAAGAACATGTTTTGTTGATTTGAGCAATAATTGAATCACTCGACGGAAAAATAAGTTTACAACAGCATAACGAGCTTGTTAGTTACGTAGCGAAGTATAACGAAGTAGGTATCTAAGACTTTATAACGACACTTGTTTGAGCAATAATTGAGAAAAAATTATATTCATGCAGGCTTGGTCGCCCACCGAAGCGTGAATTCGTCGGAATTTGTGGTGCATTTTCGAGTTGCTCGTTTTCCCTTCTATTCATAGATAAGGTAAAGGATCCTTAAAGGCCATTATCCTCGTTTTCGACCAATCCAATACTGTGGAATCAAACGGACAACCATGAAGGATTGCTCTTTAACTTCCGGTGCAGTCGTCATTTTAATAACGACACAAAAGCTGTTTCGTTATGATTTCCGCTTC
This sequence comes from Tenebrio molitor, assembly GCF_963966145.1. Classification (NCBI taxonomy): domain Eukaryota; kingdom Metazoa; phylum Arthropoda; class Insecta; order Coleoptera; family Tenebrionidae; genus Tenebrio; species Tenebrio molitor. Next base: position 9,618,031 of record NC_091047.1, read on the forward strand.
AGTTGAACTTTACGAAGTCGTAATAAAGACTAACTTCCTAATTATCACCACTTTTTCGTAATTATAGTTATTTATTTAACGAGTTCATGTGTAATTTTGGCTTTTTTTGGAATGAGTGGACCAGTTTAAAACTCGAGTGAAACGAGAGTTTTAAAGATCCACGAGTGCCAAAAAAGCCCAAATTACACAAGAACGAGTTGAATACAACGTTTTTTTGTTCGACGAGCCCCTTAAAGGCTCCAAATCGCTAAAAATCTTTAAAATTAGCTTGACGTTTCGTTTTGACAAGTTGTCAAATTTATCAAAATCCGTTCACACAGGCGAAAATTCTCAAATTCTGACAGTGTCGAACAAAAAATACATTTTAATGAATGTCTCGTCTCGCATTAAGGCACTCGAAGAATGGCGCAATGAATATAATTCTATTGAGACGCCACAGTCACAGTAAAATATAAAAAACATGCTTATACACTTTTGTGTGGTTGGTAAATTCGCAACAACTTTTTATGAAAGTAGACACAACTTTCAGAACTTTCACTTCTTCAACATTTTTAATTAATTAATAGAAGTAGAAAGATCTATTCCGTTTTTAACGCACGCTTTTGTATAAAAGAGTTTCAAGCAAATGAATACAGAAGATGCAAAAATGATATGTATTAAAATTCTCTGAAAGTATTCTTTCTGTTAATCGAAAAGAATGACAGAAAAAATGGAAAATGGATGGAATTATGAAGCAGAAAGACAGAATCAGAAAGTGTGGTATTAGGACAGCATGAGTGATGTTAGCAACACAAAAAAAAAAAAAAACCTGGGAAAAAGTCAAAAGCGAACAATCAAAAAGCAAATCAAAAGGAAATCTCGAGGGTAAAGAAGAGAATTAATTTAAAAGAAGAATTTTGAATTTTAGGTCTTGACTACATGAAATATAAGTATATTTTCTAATTTTTTCTTTTAACTGTTAAATTCTAAGCAAAAACTGTTTTTTCGTAATTGTCAGTCAAATTAAATTTGAAAATTTTATTACGATTATTTTATCTAACGTACAGCTTAGATAAAATAATCGTAATAAAATTACATCTAGATATTTAGAAATTACGCTAAATGATATAGTGTGGTCAAGGATATTTATAATCAAATTAGCTTTGAAAATATCGGTGATTGGACTGCACTGATAATTGTCAAATAAAAAAAAAAGAACGAAAGAAAGAAAAAATGGCGGAGTTGATAATTTTTAAATAATCTTTAGAAGACACAAAGAATGTAAGGTTAGAAAGTTGTTCGTTGACGTTTCATGTAGACATACATGTGTGTAGCTATGGGTCAAATTACAACGAAAAATAAGTTAAGGTTGTATGTTCTACGTATGTGTTTAAAATAATGAGAACCTAGATTATTTATTACATTTTTAGCAACTAATTAAATTCTTCAGATGACGTCAGATACCACAATTAAAGTTCTTAATCGAATATAAGATTTCAGCCCCAAAATTGACTGTATTAAGGTGTTCTTGATCACACGATATATTGAGGGGCACAGCAAATATAAATAATAAGAACTAGAAGATATTGCAGTTGCTCGTAAGAGAAGTTGCACTCGTCAAAGAATGTGTTATTGCTTGCTACTGTACCAAGTACAATGAATAACGGAAGAAAAGGTGTGAATGAAAAATGGAGCTGCCTTTGAATAATAAAAGTTCAAATTCTACGAATGGAATAGACTTGACTGTGAGAATAATAATTCTTTATACAAGTTAAAAAATATTAATGCGGAAGTCATTTTAAGGTAAATAAGATGAGTACATTTTAACGAATCTTAAGCAGAGAATTCTATGCTTCAGTTATGTCGTATCATAAAGAAAATTTCAAATCTAAAGAGGCGTCGTCGTGAACTTGGTGCTATTGTAATGATAATTTCTGACATTCGTTCAGTATTAGCAGCAAGGGTGTTTAAAATGTAGATAAATGTATTTTCCGACGACCACTATGAAAAATGCGTAAATTCGCACAAATAACTATTATTGAAAGTTGGCTATTGCATGCAAATAGCGAACCCGTGTGCAATGAAACTGGTTAGCCAATCAGATACCTTCTAGCCTGTGCGCAGTGAAATCATTGCACACAGTTGTAGTAACCATGGCCACCAATGTATGTTTTGTCCGCAGCTCTGTCGAATAATATTTGAAGTTTGAAGGAATACCGAATATTAGCGTTTTTTTTTGTGGTCGTCGGAAAAATATCGTGTATACCACGTGTTGAAAATTCAATTCTTTCATTTTCAACTCTTGATATACAATATACTATTAATAGTGGTTTATTTAATAAGTTCGTGTGTAAATTGGGCCTTTTTTCTCACAAGTGGGCCACTATTAAACGCGAGTGAAACGAACGTTTTAAAGGCCCACGAGTGCCAAAAAAGGCCCAATTTACACACGAACGAGTTGAATACAACGTTTTTTTGTTCGACGAGCCCCTTAGAGGTTCCAAATTGCTTAAAATCTTTAAAATTAACTTGACATTTCATTATGACATTTATGAAAATCCGTTCACACAGGAGAAAATTCTCAAATTCTGACAGTGTTCCCATTTAAAAAAGAAATATTTTGACAGTTTAGCCTTGAGGTGCGTAGGGCTATACGTGAATTTATTAGGTCCTTTTGTAGCCTATTCCCAACCATTTAATTTGTTGTATAAATAATTAAAATCCTCCGATAAATAAGGGAATTTCGACTTCTTTTTTTGGAGACACGTGTATATTGCTACTCCTGCAGCTCTGCACTATCACTTAAATTTAGCAACACAATGAAAACACATTGAACAATGAAATTTTGGAAGTCGCAAGTGACGCACAATTGACTGTTTCTCTCTCGCTCCGCTAAACTCGACTCCCGAGATTTTAGCTTGCTGTGAACGATTTTTTAGCATGTTGCGAACGATCTTAGCGTGTTGCGAACAATGTTAGCGTGTCCCATGAAACTAATTCACTGCCCGGGAATAAAATGTATGTGGTGTGTTGAAGTTTTCACTTCAATAAGTTTAATTATTAAACAAAGTGGAACTGACGTTTTAAAATTATTACTTTGTATATTTGTACCATTGTATTACAAATTACGATTGGACTATTTCATAAACTAGTTTGCCGTGAATACAACACGATACATGATACAACAGGAGTAGAAAAAGTAATATTTAATGTATTCATTACATATACCGGGTGTAGAATTGGTTTACGAGACATAGGATTTTACATGTAAAAATAAAGAGTTTCAATTATTGGCTCCCCTAATAATTTTACGGCAAAATAGTTAAAATGAAAGTTGGAGAGAATTAAAATTACTGTCTAATTTCAGTCTTACTTTTTTCACCACATCTTGTGGTACTGAAAGAAAGGCAAGAAAGAAGTTGACACAAAAACAGTCAAAAGTACTACTAAGCATGAAATTGTATTTCTTTCTTTAAATGTTATTATGGAGGATCTTTTTTAAGCAACTTCCAAGCAATATTTGCTTCAGGTTTCCCAGACCGATCAATTTCTGCCACAGAAACGATTGGAAGAATTGTAGAGAAGTTTGAGCATTTAATGAATGGAAGACACCTTTTCATTCATCCTGTTCAGGAGTACGACTTCATTTGAAAGGCAAATCAAAAGACAATTAAATAATAGAGAAACCATCCGACAAATACATAGGTAGTATTTTAAAAGTCAAATTTCATGGCTAGTGCTACTTTTTAGTATTTTTGTGTTAACTCCTTTCTTGCTTTTCTTTCAGTACCACAAGATGTTAGAAAAAAACAAAGAGTGGAATTAGACAGTATTTTTAATTCTCTCTAACTTTCATTTTAACTATTTTGGCATAAAATTATTAGGGGAGCCAATAATTGAAACTCTTTATTTTCACATGGAAAATCCTATGTCGTAAACCAATTCTACACCCGGTATGTATTTTATGTAGGTATCTTGATTCAAGTTGAGAACAATATTTAAATACTTTGTTCAAATATCACAAAAGTTCCATTGTGATTAGTGATTACTCCGTGTCGGAGAGGCAATACTTCGTCTATTTATAAAGTACAAAAGGTTAATGGTAAAAAGTCACATTTTGGCGGTACAGCCTTGAGCATGTCATATACTTGTCATATATTTGTTTATTTAGTTTAATCACGAGAATTTTTGTTCTTTTGCGCCAGCTTAAATCTTATAATTCAGACAAAAACAGCTTCGTCTTTAGCTTACGACATGCGGATGGAAAACTTTCGGCATAAAACTACCGGGAAGATTTCGTTTATTATTTCAAATCTAACCCCTGGCAAAGAAGTAAAGTTTTATATCTGCCAAAACGGTAGCAGAAATGAAAACGTCAATTTGACGTTTGGACAATAATAAGTGGCGCTTTTTCTAAATGATTTTTCATTGGATGGGGCCATCACTTGTAAACAACAGTAGTTTAGCGAGATTACGACTTTAGATTTTGGAAAAGTTTGCGACTTAGGTTCGCAGACCCCTTAAATGTTGTTTACAATCTGTTCGAACTACGTCGGAGAAAACTGCCAGTATCAGTGTTGGTGTACGTTCTGGGATCATTTGACACTCTCGTAATGGTACAGTAAATACTTCAAACTTCAGCAATTGTTTGATGTGTTTGATTTTATATACGTCCTGAATGTTTCCACTGCTTCAGCAAAATAGCGCGGGGCGCTATCTCGCACTTTTGGTTTTATTTCGAGATTAAGTCGAAATGGATTTCCAATACATAATCTTTAAAGATAGCGTTCAGACGGCGTTAGTGCCGTTATTACAATGTTGAAGTGGAAAAATTATAATGCGCCTGGAGAATATGCTCCGTGCTCCGTTCGCCATCTTATTACTCCTGGCTGAAGTCACATGACGTTGACTGACGTCCGTGATACGTCAAGTGGCATGCTAATGTACGAGTGAAGTTGCTGTTAGGTCTGACAAACAAGTCGAAACTTTGAAACGGATAACGAGACGTGCACGGTTGGATGTAATTTTCGCGGCGCCATATCAGATAACGATTAATTAAAATTTTCATTTGGAAATTCATTGGAATGTTTATAATGCACATAAATTGTTTAAATTTGTTTAGTAAACACGGCGAATTCGTACATAAAATCAATTCAGCGTAATCAACACAAATAGGCCGCTATAGTGGGAGCCATCATCGCCGTCGTCAACAGGTCCAGGATTTATTGACAGATTTTATTAAAAACCTGAAAAATGTTTCCGGGAGTCGTTTACAACGGGAGAACGGAATTCCTAATTTTGTGAAAAATCATTTAAGTTTCCGCTTATAAACGACTTAATACTTTAATAAAATTAAACCCTTACTGCGGTATCAATTTCCAATTTCCCCCGGATCCTATCAAAGGGAATCAATCTGCAGCCACGTACGGCAATCGAATCAGCATTGACGAGATAAATTTAACGCCAAGAATAGATGAATTTTTAAGTAAGAGGAATGAAATCTGACAGACCAGCTGGATTATTTTAATTTAATTTCTCCTCTAATAAAAATGAATTATAACAATTATCTGAAAAATATTTAATTAAAAAAAAAAATGTTTCAATTTAAAAACACCTTAAGCGTTCATTATTGTTACATTTCATAAATATAACTACAAACAATCCATTTTAAATTTAGACATTTGTGGAATTAATTTTTTTAAATACTTTTATTAAAGCACTATGGATGGGTTTTAATAAACTTACATAATAGTACATTCAATGAGGATGAAAATTCCAACACGAGACGTAGCCGAGTGATGGAATCATCCGAGTGAATAATATCATTATACGCGAGTTGAAGACTATACTTTCTCCACGACTCTACCAAGGAAAACAATCTTTGAAAATTGAATTTAGTTTGATTTTTAATATTTGACAATTAAAATTGTGCCTTGTTTAGCGATTGCTACGCGATGCGCGACTTATAAACGCATCCGATTGGCGATCTGTCGTTATAGAATAAAAATACGAGGGATGTGATTGGCCGACAGTCGTGGATTTCAGTATATTTTAACATGGGGCGTGGAATTTATATCATTTTATAGAATAACCAACAAGAATGCATTCATTCTTTAATTTATTAACGAACGTGTAATGATGGATAATGATAATACTCATGAGGTTGAAATACGAGTGCTGTAATCATCGGAATCATCGGTGACGATTCGAAACCATTATAACATTCGAATATTATGCTGTATTATAGCAACTTTATAGTCGATGCAATAATTTGAAAATGTAATTTTACGTTCTGCTAGAACCGTAGAATAATGAGTCATTATTCGCAGCTGTTAGTAATGATGTCATTACTTAACAGTAAACGGATATACATATTGTCTAATAGGAGTAGATAAATGTAATTATGATTTTGCAACCTTTTTTAGGAAAAATAATTTTTGACTAGCTATTTTAATACAATTATTTTTGTGGCTTTGATCAAATTTTTATCAAATGTGAATGGCAAAGCTGGTAATCTGCTGCCATAGTCAGAAGGTACTTGTATATTCCATTTATGTAGACACAAGTTTATGCACAGTGTACCGTGTACTGTCAAATACTTTCAGAAACAAAGTTAAACCAGATAATTGAATTAACCGAAGTGTAAGTTTATTGCAACTCGTAACACACAACATACCTTATCAAAGTTCCACATGTAGCCATAACTCTCTATGAAAATAACTACACACAATCGAAAATTAATTCTTGGGGTAAGCTTTTGTCTATTAAATATCTTGATAACTCTGCAAACTCCCGAAGCTGTTTGAGTTTTAATAAGAATAAAGCGGATAGTTTTCACAAATTCTCAACGCCTTAGAACCTAATACAATTATCCTCTATCAATTCAAGGAGAATTACTCGAGGCGCTCTTATATTAAATCAATCTCACTATTTTGTTCCTCATTTCCATGACGTTCGCCACAAAAAATCGCATATTTTAAAAAAGTTCCCTAGTTATTAAATTTTAACTTTCACGATCAGTTAGTGATGCAAATTGTATTCTAAAAAATCGAACTTTTTCAATAAGAACAAAGTTTCTGACGCCCTGACCATCTACAAGGGCATGAAAACAAATATTATTCACCAGTAATTTGGGATTTCTCTCTTTTCCAATTTACGAATATTTGACATTCCATAATTAAAAATGTTCCAAAGTTTTTTCCTCATCTGCAAATTTTACAAAAATTTAAATTCGTTTGATTCGTTTAATTTTTCGTTACGTGTCAAATGCGATGCGCGCAAAAACCTAATTATAAAAAGGGGCCGCCAGTTTCAGTTTCTGCTCCGAACAGCCAATTTTTTCTGTAAATTACTCAACAGCCAAGAGCGAAGGATCATTTTTGAAACAACTTAACCGATCGAACTCATCCAGATAATTTTTCGTCAAAGTGTATCTCTTTTACGACTTGCTCCTGATGAGCTTGTCAAATGCTAATTAAATTTTCAGGAATTCAAATTTTTTCGTGGGACGGTAATGTCAATAAATTCAAATTGCTCATCACTCTGCGCTGAGGGTCGCAAATTTGGAGATATCCCCATGAAACGGTGTAAATTTTAATTATTTCATTAATGTCTCCATATTTTTGTTTACAAATGATGCCGGCTTTCATGTGTTGAAATTACATTACTTCGCGTGTTAAATATGTATCTAAAATTTAAGCAATAAATTCTGTACCTCAGTCAATTTTCATGAAAACATAATAACAAAAATATAAAATGTAATTTGTGTTGGCAGCGTGTGTTATTCCGTTTTCATTATAATTTAAGCTTGCGGCATTATTTCATATTTAAAATGTACTTAATAAATGCTAAATTAAACAAATCACTTCATTATGAAAAAGCAAAAGAGAATTTAAAATAAGAGACATTATGAAAAATCAGTCGGGAACCAACGTATTTTGGTGTTGCGATATTTGAAAAATTCATGCTTTCAGATTTTGCTTTTCATCGATTTTAACAACCATTCCAATTGTGAAGGATATAACAGTGGAAGTCACATGTGAAAGAAGCATTTGTGAGATGTTTATGCCAATTTTACTCTTTTAAGATTTAGCTTTGGCTGCACGTTCATGTACCAAGCCTAAATAAATTCCGACAATGGACTCATTCCTAAAACAACAGCACTGGCCATAATCATCTAGGGCTAATTGTTAACAACACATTAGACACGAAACGGTTATTTTTATGTCAGGTAATAAAGCGTAATTTTCTCTGATACACATTATCTCTGCTCGAGACACAAGAATTTCATCCTCTGTCCAAAACCACGTTTTGTAGGTATCAAAATAAAAAAATGGAACAATTAAATATGGGTGATATCTTTTAAATGACTCCATGTCATATAGAACCAGTCATTATTATTTATGTATTGCATGATTTCTGTGATCAAGAGGAACAAGAATCTGTTAGCTAATTATCGTAACAGAGGAATATGGTGCTTTATTTTAAGTGCTAATGCACTCTAAAAATAAAGTAAAAAACAAAGACAATGCAAACCGGAGTAATAATGATAAAAGGTCTTTATTTCAGCGTACCTCGCTTGATCGAGTAATTGCTACATCGTCCAACGTGTTAAAAGGATTGTTAGAGAGTCTCAAGAAAATTGCTGTTACGTAATAATTAATTTGTGACTAAACAAACATAATTTTCTGCTGATCTTTTATTTCCACTCAAAAAGAAATCGTTGGTGACTAAGAGTCCAGTTTCAAGTCAGGGTGACAAATAGGTGGTGCAGCGCAAATGTGTAGCTGTCTTTGTCCTACACATTAATTACCAATATGCGTCATCTTTCTCTATTGTGTCGTTACCATGACAACAAGTGCGATCGTCGCAAGTCAACTTGAAATCGGCCTCTTAGACGTTGAATTTTAAAACAATGCTAGATTCTTTACAAGCAGTGTGTTTTTAAAATGTACTTATTGGTTATTAAAAAAGTGAAAACTTGGATTTTCTGTGACAACTTTATACTGAAGCATTGCACTATTTGTCAAGCAGGTTCAGATTGAAAATGAATGGAAAATTGTACCTCCTCACGATGTACGAAAGTTCAAAAGACATATGCCAAAGTGTCACTTCATTGCCATGGCATCTGACGAGCTGACGAGCGGCAGATAAATTTATTGTCTCCGGTGGCGAGCGGCAGATAAAGCTATTATCTCCGCTGACGAGCGGCAGATAAAGTAGTAAACTAGCTAAATCATTTGAAATTCCTAATCAAATTCAACATGATGATAGTTTGTGACTTTTAGCCTGTTACCTAACTTACTTTCTTTTGGTTTTCCTCTTTTGTCAATTGTATTTCACTATTTCTCAAAACTATTTCATATTTACGTCACTTTGACATTTAATAGAGATAGGAAATAGTTTTGAGAAATAGTGAAATACAATTGACAAAAAAACAAAACCAAAAGAAAAACACTGTACACAATGACAGTAATAACATTAATGCTGTCTGATTTAAATTTTTTTAATAATTTTTTCCTAATACAAACTATGGTGTTGCAACTTTTTTACGTGTATTAAATTCTCCCGTTAAAAAAGTAGTACCTACACATGTTGCGTAAATAACTAGCATGTTTTGGGGGCTTTAAAATTGGTAAATTTTACCACCAGTGACTGAAAAAATTTCACAAAATAAGAGACATATTTGAAGTCGAAACACTAGTAGTTAATTGATAAAAAAAAAAACTCTTTTGATAATGTGTAATTAACAATTTAATGTCAAATTGGATTCGATTGTAACGGAAATTTGCGGCGAGTTTTGGCATTAATGGAGGAAAGAATCCTTGAAGGTTGAAGGCGAGAAAATTCGAAACAGTCTTCGTAATTGCGTTCCGAAGAAAGCCGGTCGGCTTGCAGGGAAAAGTGCTAATGAAATTAATAATAATTATGTCGGGGGTGAAGTGAGTGCGTCCGTTTGGCCTCGGCGAAAAGAATAAAGAGTGTTGTCGGTGGAAACACGTCCGCTTAATCAAGCTGACACACGTGACAGGTGTAATCCTCTTTGGTCGGAAAATCTAGAATACTAACGGCATTTTGCGTATTGATTCAGTTCCTATTATTTTGGATAGCGTATTTCGTAATTTGCTAGCAGCAGCAGCAGCGATGTGATTTTTTTCAGGCCATCAACTCCATCATTCCCCTTTTCTCTTTATTTTATTTCCGTATCATTTGAGTCGCATTCGAAGTCACCAATCTTACTTTACCTACATTTCTCATACAAATTTCAGGGTCGTTTGCCAAGCCCGAAATCCGCGACGGTTCCTTTGTCTCGTAAAAAACGAATTATTTCGATATTTTTAAAGCCTCTTAACCTACTTAGATTCCGAAATCTGGACCGCTCCTCTTGTTTGCAAGAAAATTTCCGACGTGCGTACCTCTTCAAAGAGATTATAACATCGATCTGGACGGATTCCGTGGCCACACGACAGAACACAGGAAATAAGAAGAGACCCGGAAGTTGGACTGACAGTCCACGGACAGTTCAGAGGTTAATAGAAGAGGGTCAGTGCCGGTCAGAGCGGGACAAATGAGAAGGCTGACAGGACCCCAACATCTCACCTTGCCGAAACTACTCCTTTCCACCCGAACAAACCCTTCGTTGTTGCTAAGTAGTCCGTGTCCGTCTTCGCCCGAATAAATTAGTACTGACCGTTTCCCGGCCTTGCAATTTTCTACGTTTAACAAACGCCAAAGGCTGCATTGCAGATTCGATATTTTACAAGGATCGCTCTGGACCTGCTCGTTACGACCACAAGGAAGGGTTGTTTTCCACTGCATTATTTTCATCGACTCCACTAATTTATTCCACCACTTACACGATTGACATCGAAACATTAATCTATTTTCGTCGTCTGGATTACGCTATAAACAAAAACAAAAATAGATTGCAGGATGATAGGATATTGTTCTTCTTGTTTCGGATACGGCACATTCGTCTCCTAGTGTTATTCTCGATAAGTGCGCAAAAAGTATACTACTTCAGGCAACTTTCCTTATGTAACATCTTCTGAAACGACAGGGAAAAGCCCTTCACATTTCTAGCTTATCTGTCAGTTTATAAAGGACAAATGTGTTGAGAATACTATTTGCTTACAAAAGGACACGGCAAATTTTTTACAAATATACAAAAACAACGCTCTTGCACACATTAATTTTAAAATATGAAAATGCAGAAAAATGTAACGGTAAATTTTAAAATTTGAATTAAAGCTCATACGTATTTGTTTTATTCTCCAAACTCTTTGTAGAATGCTATATAGGTGAGTCTGAAAGTCGCCGAATAAACTTGAGAAGTTCAATTAAGAGGATTAAGGACAAGAACCTGAATCCGATTATTTACCAGTTATAGCCCTCGATCTTATTAATTTTTATCTAAGAGGGTGAAGATGAAATCTTCAAACTCGGCGCACTGTTCAAGGACTAAAGTTCTATTCCAGAAAATAAATTTCATGAAATCTGGACAAATTTAGACATCACTAATATGTATGTATACCAGAAGCGTACGTTTATGGAATAAAGCAACAGTTGCAAGCTCGTTTTTTCTATAAAACCGCTGCCAAGTTTTTAGTTCGCGTAATTTTCACTCGACATAGTCCCAGAGAGTCACAGAGATTAAAAAAATCTCGCTAATCGGATTATTTCTATTTGTTTATTAATTATTAAAATCGAAGAATCGATTGGGAACGCACCACGAATTACAGGTCAGTGATCACGGATCAGCTGTTTAAATGTAACCTCACTTTTTGCGCTGTTTGTGCGTTCACAATCGACTCTTCAACGTCAACTTTGAGGTGAAATTTAAAAAAAATACCCTATATATTCAGTCGTTTCATTTAAATAATCCTTTCAACGGTGCTGTCTTCCGTATAAAAGGAATTCAGTCATGAAAAAAATGAACACAACGTAGAATTAACTTTTGTTTATTTTTTCCTCGCAAAAATATTTTACGAAGGATAATGAGGAACCCCTAACCTGCTAACCGTTACAGGATATTTAAATTTTATTAAAAATAAAGCTCTACTTCATAATACATATTATTTTAGATACTGTTACACAGGATATTTCACGAGTGATAATGAGCCCAACGGAGTTGAAAATGCAACCCACAATACTTTTCCAAAGTGAACGTAGCTCTTTTAAATATCGTATTATTCTAAAATGAAATTATGAATCCATGATGGCTTTGCTTCAAATAAATTTATTTGTCACAACTGACATTTACGAAAAAGTTAAAATATGACGATTAAAATGTATTCGAACGATGAGAAAACAGACATGATCCTGATTTATGGCGAATGTAATAAAAATGCTTCTGCCACTGCGCGTTTGTCCAGACAATAAACATTTTACGAAAAATTCTTCGTTTTTCACAATTTCGTTTAACCATGCGAGTGACGTTTATGTCAAAATTTACGAAACTGCACAACTAAGTATGTTTTATGTTTTTTAGATCAAAAAACAAAGACCTACGTTAACTTTGCAAATGTATTGTGGGTTGCATATTCAATTCCTTCGGACTCATTATCACTCGTGAAATACCCCGTATATTCAGAGTATGGGGCTTAATAATTGCCTGAGGAATTTAAATTCATTTGTGCGTTATGTTACTGAATACAATACAATAGGGCTCTCCCGTGAGAAGAAAAATTACTCGCTTATTGTCTTTGTAAATGGTATCGCGACAAAAGCGCGCCGCAAAAAGAGCGCGCGACAAAAGAGCGTGCGACATAAGAGCGCGGCGACATAAGAGCGCGGCGACATAAAAGCGCGGCGACATAAGAGCGCGACGACATAAGAGCGCAGCGACAAAAGAGCGTGACCACAAAAGAAGGTAAATACAGGTTGCCTTTGCCTTTGCCTTTCTTAAGGCAATAATTAATTTCCATATTGAATGAAAATTTTCCTTACCCTTTAGTTATACTAAGACTTGGCGCGACCTTGACGCGACCTTGAAACACAACAAGAAAGAAAAAAAAAGGCATTTGCACAAGATTTGAATGGTGGGACACGATATAGGAGGACGCCCTGAGGCTGCCTAGCCAGAAAAAACGCGAAAATTCCAGAAGTAGTTAAAGTGAACAATTACCAAATAATCCTGTACATTTTGTATTGGCACAAATGCCAGTGCTGGCAGGTGGCGCAACATGAGTGCAAATTCAGGATTTGCAGCATAAGATGCTTGGAGTCCTGTAGATTGGACATGCCGATAAATTGCCTGCGAAAAATGGAAAAAGCAACCTCCTCCGTAAATACATTGACTGCTTCTTTTTCAAAATCCTGTCTTGTCACAGTGTTTATTTGTCTCATGCTATTTTGTCGCGGCGCTCTTTTGTCGCGGCGTTCTTTTGTCGTGGCGCTCTTTTGTCGCTGCGCTCATATTGCGGCTCTCTTTTGTCGCGCGCTCATTTGTCGCGCGCTCAAATGTCGTAGATTCTTTGTAAATATTTAATAACTGTACTTTTTAGGCTGGTTTGCTCCAAACAGAAATGATAGAAAATAATAAAAGCAACGTTCTGGTTGATTTAAATTTTTGACTAAACGAAATCTCTTGTTCGAACATTAACTGTTTATTTGTGTGGTGGATATATGTATGCTCTACCTGAGGTTTCAACTCGAAAACTATGGGTACTAGGAAGTCATCAAAAGTACAAGAAGATAATAGAGAATAACAATACTTTAAATTATAAGTTGTAGAAGACCTGACCTGACCTGCCTAAACTAAAGAAGAAAAAGATCACAGAAAGACTTGAAAAAGTTTTACCGAATTTTCAAAATGGTCATTTATGAAAAGAAAATAATTTACGTTGGGTGAACCTGTTAAATTTTCATTGTATGTTGTGTTGTGACCTGACTGACCTCAGTGCAGAGCTCCAGGAGTAACTGTATATACAGGTTATTTCACGAGTGATAATGAGCCTGACGTAATTTAAAATGCAACCCACATTATATTTCCGAAAAAAGCTGGCTATTGTCATTAAAATGTCCGGCTTTTTTTGAAAATGTATTGTGGGTTGAATTTATTATTCCGTCAGGCTCATTATCACTCGTGAAATACCCTGTATAGTTTTATATAATAAAAACGATAAAAACACGACAAATATTGTAAGTTTACAGATGAATATAGGATTTAAACGTAATTCTGAATTATATGGCTTCAACAATTCATCTATTGGAAAAATTAGTGTAGCAAAATGTGAAGAGGAAAATGGACAAATTATTATAATACAGGGTATTGGTATTGCTATGAAAACTTGTGTTGTGCGTCAAGAAAATAAAACTTAAACATCCAAACCTAACCTCACAAATTTTGCTAGTGTACTCGTACCTCTAAAAGCGGACGTGTTTGCAGTTTCTATTGAAAAATATAGATTTTTGACGTTTATTTAAAAACAGCATTGGATTTAAATAATATTAATTATATTTATGCCTTGCTCCTTATTCCTCCAAGTCATCCATAATGATATATTTTTTATAGAATAGGTACATATTACTTAAAATCAGTAACGAGCATCATAGAAGTTTTCACTTCTGTCGTGCGGTCTTAAGCTCACACACTCTTTTTATTAGTTTTTGAAACAAAAATTATGCCAGATTACTGACATGTGAAATGTGCGATCCTATGGCCGTAATGTGGAAATGATGTTAATGTTGATCTAGGTGATTTGTCGGGAAACATGCAAAGGATCTGAAAATTACAGTTTCAGTGAATTTTTAATATAAAAGATGATAATAATGAACTCACCGTAACACGAAACTTGATGACTGAAGCACATTGTGAAATTAAACAAGAACAGGATCGGCGTAAAAATCGAAAATCTGTCAGAGATTCTGTTGTTGAGAGCCATTTTATAATAAACACAAAAGGCGTAGCGATTAGGGTTTGAGAAGAGATTAATAAAACATGAATGAATGAACAGTTCAAAGTGTCTCTAAAATTAAGGATTTAGTAATGGTCGAACCGCAATCTTACCGACTTTTAGAGCTTTACATTCGTCCATAATTCTTATTTCATTAAATCTTTCCGGGAGAATTTCCCCTAATGATCGTTTTATACTTATTAGTTTTGGTTTTGTCATGTTTAAAAATCATTTGGGTAATTTTTTGCGTTATGCATTTCGCGAACTTATAAAAACATATAAAAACCCTCATAAAACTTTCTTTCCCAAACGATCCTCTTTCCGTCGACTTCAAAGCTCCCGAATTTTACTATTGACTTGGAATATGCATCGAATCAAACAGTAAAAGCTCGGAATTCATATTTATACATCCCCCTTCTTTATGTAAAATTTGTGTCGCCGTCCATGATCGACGAATCTGTTAAATATGAGCGAGCTGCTGTAAGTTATGGTGGAGACGGTGGCGGTGCATCTTCGACATTTCCAATTTCACAATTGACGCAGTCCTTTCAACTCAACCGATATTTCTATTTGTGGATTGGTCTTTCAAATCTATTTGCTACAGTCTCCTCGCCTGTAATTCCACGGTTCAAATCTGCGCCAGCGATAAATCTCGCTTTATACGGCCTCCAGAGCGGCATAAGACAGTCCTCTCGTATACTTCTTCCTTTCGCCAGGAATGTCACTGATGTCGAAAATTTCCTTATTTAATATTGCACCCCCTAGATATTGAATTTCTAGCGGCTGCATAAAACCGCTAAATAAACCGAATCTCTCTAAGTTACTTATTCCGCCGACAAAGGATCGAAATTTCAAAGGGGCACCCCAATCACGTGTGTGTATCAAAGAATGAGCTCCTTTAACAACGGAGTAAGTATTTTGCTGCATCCTTGCAAGGAAGCTCACGTTCGAGGCTGGCCAGGACGCTCGTAGGGCAACAAAAAGGAACGCCAAAGCAGATTAGAGTACAACTGTGTACGGACTCACAACTACTGTAATTATTCCTATGAAAACTAAATACGACGCAAGGAGTAACTTCAAACAACGGATTTTCGCTCTTTTGCTCTTTTATTCTACTCTAAAAGCTGTTTCACCCATTTCTTGAAAACTCCTGGCTGACTCGCATTATTTACAAATTTTGATTTAATTTGTTTGTTAAGCATGCTAAAAGCGAAGCATTTAAATCCATTTAAAGATAAACTGCTCGAAAAAAGTTAGGGATATTGCTAAATATTTAAGTTAACTTTATCAACATGAATCAGTAAGTATTTTTAAAAAGATTTATTGAAATGGTTTTTTAATAAACGTTTTTAATGAGTTTTGACTTATGTCAAATTTTTACTCTTCCTTGGGATACGTTATAAATTATAATATCAATATCCCTAACTTTTTTCGAGCAGTTTATGTGTATCGTAAAAGTATGTCAGTGATTTTAGTCAAACACGGATTCTGGAAGGTTGGCAATAAACGATCTGGCTAGAATTAAACCAGGACACCGTAAAATTAATTTTATGGTGTATTTAAAAAAGGAGTAATTAAGATGAAATGTCTAAGATGCAAAGAAATAAAAGCAAGTGTATGAATTAAAAGAAAAAAGGGCTTTTAAATCCTAGAGATATAAAATTTTATCGACTAACATAGAGGGTGTGTATTATTAATTAAAAAAATGCGAATTATAATTACAATTACAAAATGGACCAACGTCCTGAATCGCATAATGTGACTGTTGGAAAAATGATAAACCAGGGTGAAAATCTCCCTTTCTGTGTTGGGGTTGACTTTGCATCCAGGATCATCTGATGAAACTCGATTTCTAGTCTAAAGGAGTTATTCGGCGTTTTACTATTTCTCGTAAAAAATCCCCTTCAAATTTGCAACGGAAATAATTTTGTTGATAATGATAACATTATTGAAAATTGTCTCCATTCGTTATGAGCAATGCTGTTAGGTAATTATTAATTAATTTCACTTAAATATTGCTTGACACAATTCTTGAGGTGGAAGCATTTTTAAAAGTTTCACAACCCCTTCAGTTTATATCGGGTGTTCATTTAAATGTATCCTCAAAATAGGCGTTGAAGAGTCGATTGTGAACACACCACGGATTACAGATCAGCTGTTTAAATCTAACCTCACTTTTTGCCTTGTTTGTGTTTTTATATACCATTCACGATTGTTTCAAATTCGGACTATCTATGAAAATTTGACATTTTAGTTGGCAGTATTGTGACTTGTCATAATAAATGTATTTTAATAATAATTCAACAGAACACTCCGAGGTTATTACATTTTTTAAACAATTGAACGCATTAGGAACAATCGTAAAATTTTCATTGAAATGAAACATACATATTTGTAGGGCAGTTCTGCGTAAATTATTATTAACTAAATTAATGACGAAATTGACAACAATGCGAATATTTAAAAACGAAACGTCATATGACAGGACCTGATGCCAATTTAACAAAAAAATATCTTGGCCTGCTGCGTGTTTAAAACAATCGTGGACGGCTAATACTATGCAGACTGACGAGTGGTGGGTTCACAATCGACTCTTCAACGCCAACTTTGACAATAAATTTAAATGAACACCCATTATACTGTTGAAATGTTATATCGAGTGTTTTTTTATTATTTTTTTTATTTCATCTCGCAGTAGGCGTTGAAGAGTCGATTGTGAACGCACCACTCATGTAAAACGTAAGATTTAAACAGCTGATCCGTGATCCGTAACCTGTATAGTGCGTTCACAATCGACTCTTCAACGTCTACTGTGAGGTGAAATTTTAAAAAACACCCGATACAACAGCAAAGGAGCCCTATGGAAAAAATGTGAATCGAGAACGTAGGTGATTTATGATTTTTCAAGTGACAAACCTTACATTTGTGTCAACTTATGTCAATGTTAATTAAATTTCACTAAATTTTGTAAGAATAGGGAATTAAACAAGAAGTAATTTCTGATAATGTATGACAAAAAATGATAAAAATGTCACCATCTTTTTTATTATGACACATTCTGATTCTGTTTTTATTCCATTGATAACACTTTACATGTAGTGTATTATTAATTTGCTAACACTTATCAATTATCCGTTGTCTTAAATAATTGTAGTTGTTAACTGGCGTAGAATAAATGGTATCAAGTGCTGAGTGCTACGAAATCTATTGCAAAAATTTAAAGATGTTAGATCTTAGAAAACGAGTTCAACAGCGCCGTAATAACGTTATTAAAACTAGATGTATGCATAATGCAATGTATGTATTACAAAGGCTTGGAATTTGGTTGTTTTTGCTAAATCCGTTAACTGCAACAAACGTTTTATGAGAACGCGCAAAGGCTTGCGAATTTTCAAACTAGCGGAATTCTTTTATAAAGCTAAATAAATGCAAATTACTCAGCTTTGAAGAGAAGACAATGTTGTGCTCAACGAGCATGGGTTTTCCGGCTTAAAGATCACCAATTACCGAATGACAAAGAATAATTTTACACGAGCTGATAACAATGTGATCATCGAATCGCGATTCACAATTTAGCTTTACGGTTCACGCTCACAATTCACGCACACGATGCCGTAAGGACTCCAGTTCACGTTTTGCTCTCCATGAATCACAATTTATTAATATTTCACGCACAATGACGTTTACTGACCATTATTAATTTTGACACGACATGAATCAGGAAAATTGTTGTCCTGCGTCCGAACCGAATCAACTCCAAATCGGAATCATTAATTTTCCTTACCGATTCCAAGTTTTCCACTAAAATGTCAATAATATTAAAAATTAACACCATCGTAGAAGCATCTTTGGCAGGGCAGAATGACCTGACCTGTGATAAGGCGCAATTTTAACGAATTGAAAAAATTCCAGCTTTTCGTAGTTGATTTTTTTTTCTCTTCTTGATTTATTTACTCTGGACTCGAGAGTGCACCGACAAGATAGTCTTCAGCGGTCTCTCGGCAACTATTCGTTAAAATAATATTCTGATGCAATCTGAAAATGAGCAGAAAAGTAGGAAATTTCGTGTTGTGTGCAGTTGTTCCTTTATGCAGTTCAGTAAATTTCAGGTGCATTTGGCAAACCTGCGAGCAAATGGAAGGAACTGCTTTGGTATTCTTTTTAGTAGGAGAAACAGTGCACTGTGATGATATTACATGTCTTGCACGGCTTGTTGCACGGCCTCCGGGTTCACTGGAGTCTCCATAATAAATTAAATAAATTGCTCGAGAAATTTTAAAATAAACAAGGATCGATATAACGTTAGTTTTACAATGACATAAAAGCGGAACCTGCCGAAGCCAAAGCCCGGAGGATTACCAAAGCTCAAGCTCAGACCATGCTGTTTCCTGCAAAGCTACACTACTCCGTCCAGGATAAATAAGAATTGTTTCATATTTGTCTTACGGATTAGCGTTGGTAAAAACGTAAGGAGATTATTTGTTCCTTACACGCGAAAATTAAATTACATGTGGCCATCGTTCAGGCTTAGGGATCCGTTTTAATTGCGAGATTAATTTGTGTAATGCCTGAATGACGAGCGAGGTTCGTCCTTTTTAAATTCGTATTTACTTTTAAGCTTTCAGAACTAGTGTTGTTGGTTTATTTCTGAATGCCTGCATTTGTTGAATGGACCTCGCCGGCCCGTATATACACAATGAATAAAAAAGGAAGACCGTGTAGTGAAATACGCGTTTTACTTCGCTATTTGGATGGTGTGCCCCATCTATTATGGCCAAAGGTTTTATTGTTGGACCAACCCAGGTCGGCTGGGGGCGGGGTGCGTTTAAAACTACATTTATTGCTAACTCTGCGATCTGTGCGTCCCGTTCTATTTTTCGGCTTCCCGATAGAAAATTCTCGCTTCTGTTTGTGTCGGACTGAATAAAAGGAAGGAGGGGAAAAAACGATAAAATGTACATCCCACTCGGTTATTTGTGCTGTGTTTTGAAATGCTCAGGAACATGTGAAGTGACCGTGGAGTGCGTGTTTGGGTACACCGATTTCGCTACTGCGAAAAAATTATTGCCGCCCAAAAATGAAAACAATTAAAACCGACGAACGTACGGATTTGGAGTATTAACACTTTTGTTCGGCGGCATTCTATAAAACGAAAACGAAATCCGCCAACGTTGAAACTAATTACACGAGATAGCGGAGGATTTTGCAAGACAACCACATGCTTTGCACTTCTGAAAAATAGACCAGAGAGAGATTGTGCTGTGTGTTTGGATGGAACGCTATAAAAGGGTTTTTCCACGCTTAAATTAGATACTACTCACTAGTAAAATTTAAATTAAGGGACAGCCGGCTTTTGTGACCGTAGATTTTTAAATTATTTTAAATTACTGAATACGAACGAGTAAAACAGAGAGGTAATCCAAATAAATATTACGATTCAAAAAGTATTTTTTAACACAATAATACATTGTCTCACATGACACGGGTAATAAAGAAGTGAACAAGGTTTAAACAATTTGTTATTGTTAAAAAATTGGGGATATTTAGTTTAAAATGACAGTTGAGAGAATGGGATGATAAGGACAAGCAAGAGGAAATCAATTGGTTTATGCACGAGTGCAGTGATAAATTCGAATTGGAATTGACCCGGCAAAAATTGAATCCTCGTCAAAATGCAAAATTGTTTCATAAAGAGCCATTAATTAATGCACATACGAAAGTAAGTTCCAGGCAAACAGAATGCAAATTTTGCACCAGTACAGTTGGTAATGGTGAAAATAGATAGCGGCAATTGTAGCGTTACAAATTACAAAGTACCAATTAAAATTGATCATTAATTTTTACTGATAAATTCAAACATTTGTCAGTTGGCAGGCCTGTTCCCATTTATAAAACAGTACCGCCAGAACTACGTCCCTCCTATTTCGACATAATTTCCATTTTACACAAACATGAATGCGTTGCGAAAAGCGTTAGCGATTATGAATTGTCCTGCGACGTGAAGAGAAGTATAAAAGGAATTTTTCTAATTCCGTTGTAAAATGTCGAATTTTATGTTGTCCATTTGAATGTTAAAATGACGTTCTTTTTTGCACTAATGCGTTTTGATTGTCACTTTTTTGCATTAATGCGAAAAAAAAGTGTCAAATTCAATTAAGAATAATTAAGTGGATGATTTATTGTATATATTTACAGTACAATTATGTAAATGTGAAATATGGAAACCTTCTGTTAATGATGATGACAAGTTAAGTTCGTCTGAAATTTGATTGTTTGACGATACAGCAGACATCTCATGATAACTATCAACCGATAAGTAATTATTTTTCTCTGGGATTTGACCACTTGAAGACGTAGCATCATGTGTTTTCAATTTTTTGAAAGATAAGGCTTTACTGGTAGTGTTGTCTTTGCCTAAAATCATTTGAGCTATCTTCTTATTTTGTATTGATGCGTCAACGTAACCCTCGGCATTGGTCGATTTCCACCCCCCAAGACGTTTCAAAATCGACGTATCTGCTCCGGATTCAGCTAATAATGTAGCCGAACTACGGCGGAAAGCGTGACCGGTGTATTCTTCGGGATTCTTCAAACCAAGGAAAGTGGCTATTTGTTTTGGAGCGCCGCCAATAGTATTTATTCCAACAGGGTGGGCAATGCATTTTCCAAGTCTATAACCAACAAAAAATCTCTGGTGCCGTGTATTTTTAGATCGCAATGAAGAATATCTTCGAAATACTTTTAATAAATTTAATCCACTAACATTTCCCGGAGTTATGGTAAATTCTCGTGGTACTTTTGTTTTAGTTTCAAGGATCTGAATCTTCAGGAATTCTCCCATATCTTCTATGTCTTTTATAGACAACTGAAGTAGTTCTTGCCTACGGCAGGCTCCTGATATACCGACAATTAGTAAAACCTGAAAAAGATGATTATTTTGTAATGTAATTCTTCTCTAATAATTTTTTTCTTGTACCTTTAACATTAAATATGTTTCATCGTTGGCTTCTTTTAAAAATGCATGGACTTCATCCTTGGTAAAAACCTTCGATTTCTTCCCGCGATAGCCTTCACTCTGTCTCTTCAAGAATGCAATCAAATTGTTGAATTTGCTAATATCTACCTTTTTATTCAAATAAATGGTTGGTCTTAGTTTTGAATACTCGCTCCACATTGTTGATGGTTTCAGCAATTTAGACCTTTGCATGAAATAAGCTAACATTACTTTTTCGGATATGCATTCCAACTTCCTCAAACCCAACCACTAGTCGAAGCGTTGATAACTTAACTCATAAACAGCTCGCGACTTCGCTGGTACAAAGGTCGAAATAGCAGCTTCCGCTGCAGCTTCAATATCTGCACCCACACTTTCTTCGGAATCACTCATTTGAGGGACCAAATTGATACCAAATTGTGATTTTGTGGATTTTTTTTCTGTTTACATATTGTCATAGTAAAGCGAAACATAAATTCCTTGACAAAATCAATGGTAGAATGATTTAATTAGGTACTTACTAAAATTTAAATATTTCTTGTTTTTTTTAACAATTTTATGAGGAATTAGAAAAAATCTTGTATGTGATTCGTTGCAAAACCGAGTGTTTTTCGCATTCGACGTGTTGCCCAACTCACTTCGTTCGTTGGGACAATTTTCATGTCTCATGCGAAAAACACTCTCATTTTGCAACTAACTACATAAATAGCTATTTTGAAGTCCATTTAAAATGGTTCTAAAATTAATTATTATTATCAGTTTAAACTCTCCTTTTAGTACATACTTTTAAAATTCTGTGCATATCATAGATGCCTTAAAAAACGTATTTAAAAAAAATATGAAACAATTTCTTCTCAAATAAATTTTTCCTTGTATATAAAGCAATCAATTAATTTTTATATACGTTATTCTGATAACTTTAGATTGTAAGACCGAATCTTCTGCTTTTGGCAGCCCTTTTAATCTTTTTGTTAGTTGATTGTAATATTTTTTTATAAATCAGATTCAACGAGTCCTTAGGATGGAGTGAATGTACTGCGGGGGTTTCACCAGTCAGCCCACAGATGATGTAAAATAAGTTTCATTGATAAAGTGAGTCATCAGAATCCAATGAAAACACCGCACGTAGTGTTTTCAGTCAATTGTAATTGGAGTTAAATACATTCAATTCAATTCAAAGTCTAGACCATTTAATATTCCTTCATGACCTAACAAAATCAACAGTTTTCCTTGCTGTAGATATTAAACCCATAATTTTAAACATTTATTAATCAAGAGAACTCAATTACATACAATTTATATTAGTTTGAATTATTACAAAAATAATTTAAAATACAATAATTGTCATCAAACTTGTCATTAAATTGAAATACCTTCGTCATTTTTATCGAAACGCATCATTGACACACAATGGATTGCAGTTATTTGTAAATACGATTTAATGGATGATACCATTTCCTGTTATTTCTGCTTAAATTTGAAACGACACAACGACAATTTGATGTCAAGTTCTCATTTCTTTAGCCGCTGATACTGCTCAATTTGAAAATTGATTTGTACCCAAGGGACAGTTTTAACAAAATCCAGTTGAATTATTCTTTAACCATCCAGAATTCGGAGTTAAAAAATAATGTTCTTGTAGTAACGTACTATCGCGGCCAAAATACTTTGGTCGTCACTTTTTGACACTTCAAATGTAAATCAAGTATTAATGTCAATATACATGACAATTTCAAATTATTCCTGTCAAAAATATGGCACCTTCAGTTTTTAATAAATATAGAATCGTCTTACTTGCTTCTGAAGGTTGTCTAAACCGCGACCATGTTGATCTTTTGCTTTTGAACCCTGCCTCCGCAGCTGGGATTTACCCCACCCGTATGACACTGATAGATTAAAATAATTCTGACAGTAGTAAAAAATAAGGTTAAACATCCTAAAGTTTGCTTTACAATTGAATGTCATTTATGTCACATTGACGACCAAAGTATTTTGGCCGCGATAGTACGTACTGTCGCGAGCAATAAATTTTGGTCGTCAATGTCATTTCAAAATTTGGTTAGATTGTTACAAATTAAAAAAAATTCCCTGCGTGATTATGCCCATGTCAACAAAGTGTCAAAAAAATGAGAAAAAAATGGCTATTAATGTCATACAACATGATGGTAGGTTATGATATTTACGACTGTTTTACAATGGAGCATTTTTGTTGCGTCAAAGAATGACCTTGACGATCAAAATTTATTGCTCGCGACTGTACTATCATGCATTCAAACCTGGGCTGAACAGGCGTTGAAAAAAGTAAACCATTTGGAACAATGTAAAGTTTGAATTTCCCGCAGTTTGACACGAATGACATTTGTTTATGTTTAATCGGCACATGATTGAACACGTTTTTTTCAGCAAAGGAAAAAAACAGAAAGATTTTTTGTTTATAAATTTTAAGTTAGCTGTCAACATGCTCTAATTACAACTGTCAATTTACACTTTAAAAAGCAAAACAATTGACGGTTTCCAACGTCTTCCCAGCCCAGGATTTCATAAGAACGCCCGATACAATGAAAAATAAAAATTCATGAATGAACACTTCACTGGAAATTTATCCGGGTTTTCGAAATTTGGGATTAACCATTTCTTTACTGTCAGGGACTTATCACCAGCTTGTGTTGTTTTGCTGAATACTGGATTACATATAAAGGGAGCAGTTTTTGTTCCAGGATTATCTACTTCTTTTGTAAAATGATCGGTCAAACAATTTACTGCCTCTCCGGCTCTCCATACCAACTCATTCCAAGTAATGTAAGTGTAAAGAAATTTTCTTTGCGAGTTCACAGGAGTTTCTTCGTTCCATAAGCTAATAATTTTGTCTAATTCTTCCAATGTTAAACTAAACGAACAATTTTTCTTGTTCCGGGTTTCTCCGCAACTACCTGTTTTTCTCGTCTTGGACTCTCCTGGTATTTAAAAAAATACATTCTACAAACAAATCAAATCAGTTGTATTGTTCTTTGTATTTCTGCATCGTTTTCCAAATGGTTTTTATGACACTTTTTTTCTAATCTATCTCGTTTTGTTTTCTTATATTTAAACTAAAATCTTTCATAGTACTTGCTAATGAAGCTACAGAAGATTCCAGTTGGAGCTTGTATCCTATTTCATCCCAAGAAAACTCATTCTGTCTCCAGGTGTAATTTTTTTTCCATGTATTTACTATTGTTAAATCTTTAGATCAATGGCACTAAAAGTACTACACACTGAATTAACAGCATTCAAACAATTTCTTTGAAACGTACACACTTTTCGTTCTGGCTTTCTGAAAATAGCTCCGTTGTTTTCTTCTTTTAGCACTCGTTCTGTAGAATGGACCATCTCTTTCTCTAAAATCTGTTTTAATTACTATCGGGTGCTCATTTAAATTTATGCTCAACGTAGGCGTTGAAGAGTCGATTGTGAACGCATCAGATCACAGATCAGCTGTTTAAATCTAACCTCACTTTTTGCGTTGTTTGTGTTTTTACTCTGCAGACTGACGAGTGGTGCGTTCACAATCGACTCCTCAACGCAGAGTGTGAGGATAAATTTCAATGAACACCCGATAATTCTGGTGGAAACAGTACTTCAGGACCGTACTCGCCCTATTGCGTTATTTGACCCAATTTTCTAAGTTCACAAATTACCGTCGTAGTACATTGTAAAAACTTGAACAAAAACACTACAAATAGAGTAAAGATAACATGGTGATTATTTTTCTTGGTTTATATTCCAGTCAATTTTGCTATACAGGGTGTCCCAGAATGAACCAGCATGATTTTAACCACGAGCTACTAGCTTCATGTAGAACTCGGAAAAAATATTTAAAAAATTCTGTTAAAAAATAAAATGACATTTAATTTTTGTAGTACAATTCTTTTTGCTTGCTTTCTTCTACGTTGTCCTACAACCTTGTAGGTAAAATTTCGGCACCACTTTAAAAGTACATCCTTGTATACCATATTTTATAAAATTTACACCAATGCGGTTTCCTTGTTTTAAACCATATTTCCTATAGGTTACTTCGCACCTGACACCTGACACGCTAATAAGAAATTTGTTAATGTATTTTACACGGGAACGAGATAATAATGGTCCGCTTCTGCCAGTGGGTGATGTTCAAGAAAGAGTTGCGTAGCTTTTCCTTGGCATCATACGGCGAAAATTTCAAGCAAAATTAAACAAAATTATCACAAATGTAGCTACGACCTAACCTAAAAATTTGACATCGCTAGTGGAATAAACGTACAATTCGCGTCTTGCTCTAATCGCACATGTCAAAGCGAGATGCATAGTGGGACGGACTTAATAAAATCCGTACAAAAATCCAATAGCTTGTTTTACATTATGTTGAAAAGAGATAGCAGTATAACAGTTGCTCTGCTTATTAATTGATCCATCGGACTATAATTAAAAAATGGACTATCTTGCTATTTAAACAAAAGATAAAGTTGTCAAAAAAGATGATATTTTGGAATTTGTGTTTTGAATGTTTTGGAGTAATTTCACAAAGAACTTCATTAACTAAGATTTTGGTTTCATTTTTTTTTGCTATTTGAAACACGTTTACAATTAAACATTATCGGACAAATGCGCCAGGTGATGTTGAAGCCCCGGCCGAAGAGCCAAATGAAGACTGAGTCGTCGTGTTTATTTAGAATTTAATGGCAACTAATGTGAGTGGCTCGAATGTCGGTGGGCGATTTTAATAGGGTCCAGATCCACCGAAATGCCCCATTACCACGCAATTGCAGCAATCCTCCGGGGCCCGACTTGAACGTCTTTTCTCGCTTCTCCTTCTATCCCTTTGTTCCTTCTTTGATTTCCTTCTCGGCCGGATCCTTATGGATATCACGATTTCGCGCGGCCGCCGTGTTTTGCTTAATTTTATTTGGCTGAATCTCGACCGAAATTGGTTTTTACTATTTTCAG
Source organism: Tenebrio molitor (assembly GCF_963966145.1). Taxonomy (NCBI): domain Eukaryota; kingdom Metazoa; phylum Arthropoda; class Insecta; order Coleoptera; family Tenebrionidae; genus Tenebrio; species Tenebrio molitor. The sequence goes on from NC_091047.1 coordinate 9,644,863, forward strand.
TTTTGCGCCATATCCGGGCGGCGGCTAATTGAGCGGCGGATATTTTCGCGGAATATAATGAACGGCGATGGCGGCGGCCGGGCCATAATGTATTCGCCCGGTCGGGGATAAATTGAAATCGAGTTTGACGCTAATGAGCATTACAGATCTCACATAAAAGATTAGCTTCACGTCGGCAATTAAGTCGCAGCTGAAAAAGGAAATTTCAATACATTTTTATTAGCCGGAGCCGACCGGAGTAGTTGAGAGCTTGTATATTAAATGGAAAGCAGCTTGGCGAGACCATAAGTAACGAAATCCTCTTCATTAAGATTAAGCTAACTAAGTTTAAAACAAAGAAAGAAAAGTTAAGAGCAGCAAGTCGGAGTTATATTAAAAATGACTTTAGTTAGGCGAATGTTAAATGTACGTGAACAAGTTTTACATTTTTCAGATTTTAACAGGCCACTGTGTCTTCTAAGGGTTCTTTCATTAACTTTCAGACGGCGTAAAAAGCTACTTTCAGATAAAACCTGAAACTCGGAGAAGTTCTGAAGTGTGAACGTGTCGCTACGGGACGTTCGTTCATGTATATTTATGATTACATCGTGTCTCTCCGTCCTCCTCTCATCCATTATTAAAGCCGCGACAAACAAGGATGACCTGACTATTCATACGAAATTAAGAGATCTTCAAAAATATTTCAAGATTTTAAAATGCACAATTACGACAGCTACGGCAGGAGGTGTCATTATAAAGTGAATATTAATACATTATCCTCGGGAAAGTTTCGACTTTAAATTTATGGACTGTAATCCTTTTCGCCTTTTTGTTGTGATAAACTTAATAGATGCGATGCAAAGAGAATATCTTAAGAATTCAACACCCAATTTTGTACTTTGCATTAAAAATATCTACTCGGGAAATTTAAATACAACGTCCCGCGTACGTATTTCTTCTTGTTCTTGATTACAGAAAAAATAGAGTTTTATGCAAGAATAACCGATACGATAACAAATGTGCTGGTTTTAAAATGAATAATAAGCAGTCAAGTATCTGAAATGTATTGTTTTAAAATTAAAATTTTAAATCAGCGTTGTAAAAAAATAACGGAACGGAAGACAGGGCTCGGTCTTGAACAAAACACTTGTTGGGAGTTTATGTTGAGAAATTGAAAAAAAAAGTGTCCAGGTACTTAATTCTGGAATTAATTACCGTTTTAATCCCTAATTTAATTACAATAAAGTTGGAAAGTTTCGGCGATCAAAATGTAAAGTGGAAATGCTAAATACGCAGCATTTTTTAAGTCCACAGTCTTCCAGTAATTATTTGGGTGGCCGACCTTGGTGACCTATTTTTAAAAACATATTTTATAACCCTAGCAACACATTCAAGCCGGATCTCTTCCTCGGGGATTAACGGTCCCTTATATAACTTCCAAGAAATCTTCTGATCCGTCAAGCCCATGTCCGATTCGATTTAGTCCCACTCAATCCCCATTCAGTCTAATCAAGCCCAGCTCGTGTTCATTCCAATACGATTTGGTTTCTAATCTAAATTTGTTGTGGGTGTAGAACTAAATTACCAGAACAAAATTTATTTTATTCATAAATGAGCAACAACGAGAGCTTGAGCTTTTACCCGACTTGGAGATTAATTACAACATAAACACAAGTGCATCGAGCTTGCCAATTTAGGAGCAAACGCTGAATAAAAATCGCTGAAAAATCTCCCAGATACTTCATTCTTTTTAATTGCGAATGTGGTGGAGCTAACCCGGCGCATCCACCATTTCCCCATTACGTTTCAGGTACTTTGCAAATTGCAACACAAGATATCTTATTTACGTTTAACAATTGCGTTGCCTGAAGAGTGGGTTTTTGAAAGGTCGTATCAAAAATTAGTGGCTGCTTTGAGTAAATTAATTTCAGCGGGGCATAATTTTTGTTGGCTGTTAAAATTAGTATTTCCAATTTTACCTTTCCTCCCCTCCCATGGGCTACCCATTAATTTAACCGTCCTGCAATAATGGCGAACCAAATTCCTGCAAAGGTTATAATTATCTGGGGGCGCAGCTTGAAACCGTCATTGATTTACTAATCGCGCGAGATTTTCTCCTAAAAAATATAATTACAAGTTTGTAATTACTTGTAATTTATTTGTGTCGCGGCACCAGTGTGTATTTTTACATATTGCAATGACGGGTATAAAATGTCTACATTGTCACCCTTTGCAGGGGCTCTTACTTTTGGCACTTTGCACAGCGAGATTTTCCCTGTTGTGGATGACGCTGATGAAGTTTTAAATGATTATTTGTCGTCTTAAAGTGCTGTGACCTGTACAAAGTGTTTACTTGTCACGTCAAGGAACTTTCTCCAAATAAAAGACACTCGATTAAAACTTTATTTCGCCGTTTTGTACATCGCCCAAAAGAAATTTAAATAATTCGTCTGCGAGATGTGACGTTTCCTGTTTACTTCAGATGTGACATGAAATCAGGCGAGGAAGATTTCGTTTCCTTTTTGTACCTGGATGAAAAGCGGAAAAACCGCTTTGTCGACTCATTAGCGTGTTGGGCATAGATCTGAAATGGGCATTCTGTTGGGTTATCAGTGCGACGTTACAAGTCGAGAATCGTAGATGTAAGATGGTTGCCATAACGACCTCCTACCAAGCAAGCATTTGAAAGCTAAAGTTTACGTCAACAGAGCTTAACTTATCCAATTAAAGCTCTTTCCTTTATATCGGACTAACGAGCTCGGCAACATGCACTGATAAAGAAAGCTCTCATTAACTTTCGAGGGCCTAATCTACAGTATATATCCAATTGTAAATCCACACGTGTCTATGACAAAGATGGAACGAGCCATCTAGTAAGTAAGAAAGCCACCACAACTCTCGCCGTTAATAAGTCGAGGGTGAATTATGAGTTTATTTAACGGGGACTTGCTTTTTGAGTGTATGATTGAGTAACTAGACGACATTCTACCCTCAATGCGCACACTCAACAAACTGTGCACTTATCTGGCGGTGCTTAATTAATATCTATTGTGTTGTTTAATTATGTGCAGGTTTATCGCCACAGAACTCCTGTACACACGTATGGGCGCCTTCGGGCAAAAATTATGGCCCACAAATTAGAAGTTAATGAATTCGTGTTGAACAATTCCAAAAAAAAGGCTTCCGCCGTGCAGGATCCTCCACTTTATTATGCAAATACGAAATAAAGTGAAATGTAATTTAACTGCAAGGGTCGCAGTAGTGGATGACACTTATTTGTTGTTGCGTTCGTAGCGTGAAGGTTGGCAATATAACGAGTACACAATGGGGCACACAATGCCGCCAACTATAATAATTTTATGTAACGTCCGAGTATATTTCAGCCTGAAAATAACGTAACGAAACTGAATCAGTCGGTTGCTTCAATGGCCTCTAAGTCCGCTTTGTGGTGATTTTTTGGGAACGTTTTTCATCATCTCGCATTATATTATTCGATTGGCTAGCGGTTAAAATCTCCAGAGGTTTAACAAAGACTTTCGATGGAATCTCGGCTCGTATTTTTACAAGTGTCCTGATAATTCGTGCGGCAATCTCTGGAGAATTACGTTCTCTTGAACTGTTCACTGACCGCTGAGAAGGAAACTAGAGCACAACACGGCCCTTTCCGCACAGACGAATTCATTTTACGTTCATTAAAAGAAAACTTTAGAGGAAAAGAAATTTTCAGGATTCAATCACCGTTCCCGACTCAAGTGTATTGGCGACAAATTTTCACTAGAGTGCTTCCGAAAATTAGGGGCATTCTTCGGGGGCTGAATAAACAATGCGATATTATTACACACAGAGATGCAACAAAATTTATTCGATTTGGCGGCGACGTGAAATTACTGCGTTGACCGGCTACGAAGATCAATTCATTAGTAGTTTGAGAGCTCTCCCAAACAGAAATTAATTCCTCATTAAAATTCGAAACACTATTGTACCTAGTTCATTAAGTGAGAATTGTCCCATCAGAAAATTCAGAGATGCGTTGTCTGTGACAATGTACTGTTAGAATCGTATAAAATCTGGAGGTTTTAGTAATGAGAGCAGCAAATATTTAATTAAACAATTTATTGTAGCATTAAGGTAGAGAAATGTGCTGCCCTACTACACAGCTATACTAAAGGTTGGCGGAAATGCAGATAATTAATTATTACACCAAAAAATGTACTATAATATTTTAAGCGTGAAATTTGTACAATGTTAATAAACATTGAATGAAAAACAGGTATGCGTTTCATAAATGGTGGATGCGCTGGGGAAATTGTTTGGTTAATTTACCAATAGCAGTGAGTTTCATTATATAAATTTTACAAACATTTTCGAATGTTAAATTATCTTTCATATTAATTACATTAATATTTATTTAAAAGAAAACTAAAAACCTTATGTCCTGATATTAAGCTATTAGTTAGTAAATCCAATTTATGCGTAGCGCAGCTTTTCGCATCAGAAGGTACTGATAAATTCTTGGCTTAAGCGAAAAATCTATTCTCTTTTATCTCATTGTCAGAATAAAATTGTATTTGTTTAGCTTTAAAAAGAAGAGTCTTTTGAATCTCCAAAAAACTTGCGGAATTTAATTGACGAATAATTAACAAAGAGAAATTGAGAGAACATTTCCATATATTCAGTTATAAAAATTCATTAAAAATTAATTTCCATAAAGGATAACAACTTTGTAAAAGCTGCTTGTCTGATTAAATATATTTTTTTTAGTATTTTAATTAAGAATTAAAAGTATCAGAGAAAGTTAGGCTCAAAATCTCCTAGTTCTTAACAGAGCTGTACGGTTAAACTGGTTTAACCACTGGTTAACTTAGATAATTATCTTATGGCCAAAAAACCGAACTGTCAGAAAATCTTAACCGGTTAACTTATTTGGCCGGTTAAGTCAAAATATACAGGGTGAGTGCAATATTTGACACACATATACATCTCGTCAAGCCATACAAAAAAGCCCTGTGGCATTTTGGGATTTGACGACATTTTTTTTTGCCGAAAATGCCGTATTTGAGGACCACTGCTTCACTTGCACTTTTATTGAAAAGCAAAAATAAATTCGACATTTTTTGGTGCCCGTCAATCGTGGTTGAGACGTGCTGAAGCTTGTATCCGCGGCGGCCATTTTGAACATTTGTTGTGACTGTACCCGCTATGGAGTGCGAGTGTGTGGACTCCAGGTAAGTTGAATCAGTGGTTTACAACAGTTCTTCCGACAGGGTTTTTATCCCGTTATCCCGTTAACCGTTTGCCGGAGAGCAAAATGCCATAAGACTTTTTGATTCAGTTGTATGTACACTACCTTCACCCAAAATATTGCAGGTTATACACCACTCACCCTGTATTAATCATTTCATTAAAAATATAATGTATGTAATAACTAATAAATAATATTAAACGCTCCAAAATTGTATATTACGCCACAAGGTCGAGAAAAAGTTGGATAAACGAGACCCCAATTCTCCCAATTTTAGAGATCTGTTATAATCACTTACCAAGCTAGTATTGTATTATATTTTTTGTGCTGACCATTTTTTTTAACCTACAGAATACAGTTCGTCAAGTTTTAAACATTTTTCCTATTCGTAACAACATCTTGTATCATTATAGCAGGTTTGCTGTCATCCATAACAGTTCTACTGTGTTGTCGTTTTCATAACAGCCGTCATAGATTCGGTAAGCTGGTCTTACTGCACTTGTTAATGTTGTGGGATTAAGCCAAAATAGGTCGGTAGCGCACACAATTTTTAAAAATTTAACAGGACATTATCGAACGATTTGTTATTGTGCACACATTTTGACAGTTCAAATTACGTATAAATAATAACTTGCATCCGCGTCCCAAAAATATTTATCAACTGTGATCCAACAAAACCTTGACAATCTTGTAAAGCACCCAATTTTCATGAATTTTAATGCAGCTTCCCTGACAGCTTTGTGATTGATCTTAAGCATCTTTTAAAAAGTGTCTGATAAACTTTGTTCGCGCGGCGATAGAAATCTGCTCGTTCAAAAAGTATCCCCTTGGAGGAACAAAAAAATCTGGAAAATCTCCCAGTCCGGAGAAAGCTCAGGAGTAAGTTAAAAAAAAATCTCTTGGAAATTTTATAGCTGCGGTTATTACGAGAGTGAAGGAAATTAACCGAAATTATAATCGCAACAGCCCCGTTACAAAATACTCAATTAACCCGGCATTACCTGCAGTGTTTATTTAAGAATATTTGCCTGACATAATGGTAAAATTATGATAATAACAACGGCGTTCATGTGCGCATTCTTGAGTGTATCTTGTAGCACATTTGCTCCGGAGGAGATGGCTTTTGTGCGGCTTTAACATTGTACAGAGTGAGATGAAAGTTGATTTCGTTTTCATAAGAGGGGATTCAATATTGTCGGTAATAACTACACATGCATTGTGTCTGTTGGAGTTAAAGGGATTATAACAGAAATGTTCTGTTGCAATATGTACTGCTTTATACCAGAACGAGTGCAGCGGAATTCGTCCATTCAGATGAGATGCGCCACTTTTTATTGGTTTTTATTTAATTTTCTCGTTTATGAAATGTATGGCTTCAGAGGAAGCTTTCAACTAAAATCTTTCCTACTGAAAATAACACTCAACTTTGAAGTACCCCGCAAACTTTTGTATAAAAGAGTTTCGCCTTAAGTCACAATTAAGGCAATTATAGAAATGCAAGTTTGACGAACAATCTCGTTTTCGGTTCGCTTTGGAGCACAAAAGAGTTGTTTTACAATAAATTTACAAATCCTAACTGGGTAGGTGTCTGAGAATTGCCACCAAAGACGGTATCGATTTTGGGAAAAAATGTTGACAATTATCCTGGACGTCGGTTCAGCCTTCCGGCGCCCATAAATTACGACGCCGTGAAGGATTTCAGGATTTTTAAAATGTTGGGACAGGCTTAATTAAGGATTATTTCAGGTATGATTAACCATGTCTGGGATAAAAGGGCCATAAAGTTGTTAATTACTGTACACATTTAGAATGCAAGAGCTGGTAATAATAAGACTTTAATTGCTTGTTTACGTAAGTTTTTAAAAGATAATGACTAGTTAAAATTCCGCCAACATTTTAACGATACAATTTCGTTTCACATCTCCAAAGATTACAATTTAATCGTGATTTGTAACCGACTAACGTCTTAATTATCTCCAGCGCCATAAAATGAAATATAAATGGAAAAAACTCAAACTTTCTTGTAGTGGTAATGTTTTATTACGACCGCAATCAAGGAGAGGGCTAATGAATTTTGAAACGAGCTTACGTTTACTAATCTGTTTAATAGTTATTTATGGTATAAGTGGGTTATTTAAGATATTACCCACGAGAGGTATTTGTAACCTACGAGGGCTTGCCCGAGTAGGTTATTACCTCAAGTGGGTAATACTTAATAACCCACGTATGCCATACAACGTTTTATCCAATATTCCAAAAATTTTTAGATAATAACATTATTAACGAAAATCTGCTCCCGTGTTCGGTTATGATGATTAATGAATCTAGTGTGTATTTTAAGTCAAACATGACAACCGTTGCGATGTTATTTGTTTATAAACAACAAACAAGGCATGAAAATGGAAATATTTGTGCCAGAAGATGTGTTAGAAGAGGCTCAAGAAGTGGCTGGTAATTTACTACCGGCAAAGTCGCGTGAAAAGTATGAAAAGCAATTTGCGCACTTTGTTACCTGGAGAAAAGCAAGAGGAGTTCGTGGAACAAACGAGGACATTCTTCTGGCTTATTTTCGAACCCTTTCTGATACCTGTGTGGGGTCCTCTTTATGGTGTAAGTACTCTATGCTAAAAAGTACTTTGAAGATTGAGGAAAAAGAGGATATATCGAGGTAAGTGATCCTGTTAGATGCAATGCTTTCTTTAAGCCATAAAACATTTCAGATTTTCCAAGCTACAAGCGTTTTTGAAGAGAAAATCTTCCAATCATAGAGCAAAAAAAGCAAATGTTCTTGAAATTACACATATTGATAAGTTTTTGGGTGAAGCTGATAACAACGAGTACCTAATGATGAAGATTGTTTTAATAATGGGCATATTTGGAGCGTGTCGATGCGACGAGTTGGTAAAAATGAGTGTAGATGATGTTACAGAGGTTGGTACATATTTAAGCATAGATATACCGATGACGAAAACGGACAAACCTCGTCGGTTCGTCATTGTTAAAGAAGGTTGTTCAGCAGATCCCATTGCTTTATATCAGAAGTATATTTCTCTTCGTCCAGCCAACATCAAACATAATAGACTCTTTCTACGTTATGCAAATGGCAAATGTACCGTTCAACCAGTAGGAATTAATAAAATTGCAAGCATTCCCAGTGTTATCGCATCGTACCTGAAATTAGAGCACCCTGAAACCTACACAGGTCATAGCTTAAGGCGATCCTCCACTACGTTACTTGCAGAAGGTGGAGCAGATGTCATTAATCTTAAACGACATGGTGGATGGCGATCTTCTAAAACAGCTGAAGAATATGTTGCCGATTCAAACAACAGTAAAATAAAGATAGCAAAGACAATTATAGGAATCAATAGATCTTCTTTCAATGATTTGCCAGGTTAGCTATATTTTCTATTTTAAATTTTAAAATTAAGATTACATAAAACTAACCAAAACATTTGTTTCAAGGTGAAAAATATACCAGGATTGTAAATGAGAATTCGGTGGCCAGCACAAGTACAGGTGATTCTGTAACGTTAAAACATGAAGCTTCTGATTCGCAAGGCGTTGAGTCCAGAGAGATTGCTGGAATTCACTTTCACGGTTCACTTTCAAATGTTCATTTTTATTTTGCACAGAATTCTGAAAAATAATTTCAAATTTGATGTATCTTTAATAAAGTGTTCAGAATATGTACCTAAATTTTATTTCATCCTATAAGATAAACAATGGGTTATGGATGTTAATAACCCACGGTGCTAATGGCAACGTGGGTTATAACAAACAGACTAGTTATAGCCCAGTTTACTTAATTAAAACTAACTAGTAAAACACGATATTACTATTGAATATTGGATAAAATACATTCCCGTCAAGCAGAAATATAACAGCTCAGCTACAACCCTAATTGCGTTATTTGCCGATGATAAATCGTCATCTTGCTCGTCATTTTATCAGGAACCTGTCGACAATTTTGTTAATTAGATTATTAATTCGCGCGACTTTCGCCAACACGCCGCCTCCATTCATCGAAATTTATCGGCCCTATTTGCGGAAACTGCCGCCTAAACACGAAACACAGCAACGTCGGAAAAATAACAGAAGAACCAATACAATGAATGTTGTCTCTGAAAATAGTAGGTCAAGTGCCAAGGGCTAAATTTTTCCTAAGTTAAACAAATGGATGGCCGTACAAATAAATGGAACGGGCTTGTTTAACTAAAACCATTGATAGGAAAGCAATCGAGAAGTTAAAATGTACGTTTAAATGCAAGGGACGTTTTAAAAACAATAAAGTAAATGGTTCCCAAAATGTACTCTGTTTAATACTGACTCCGTTCACGACATTGACTTCAAAACAGCTCTCTATTTAAATTTCCTTAATTAAACTTTTTGTTGTTGCGACTTAGTTGTTTCATTGTTTTTTCTTTTTGCCGCCATACCTCTTTACCCTAACGCAATTACAGACGTTCCTTAAAACAAGCACGATAATTACGTACGTAAACTTTCGCACGAAGTTAACATTTTGACGAACACCGAAACACCCTCGACACGTTTTACCCCACGCAAAATAATCCTCGCCGCACTTTTATGCATTTTCTTCAAATCGCGATGGGCGCCATGTGAACGCAAACAGGTGAAAACAGGAACGAATTCATTCTATTTAGAAATTACCGTAACGTATGCACAGTTGATTTTGCATTTTCCATTGACTTGGGCTTGATTCATATGTTATCATAGAAACTATGATATCTGATGGCGATGTCGCTATTTTATTCCACTTTACATGTTATACATTCTAAAATACATCTTTCAGATTTTTCCAACTGATAAATGTTATTGTTAAATTAACATCCTATATAAATTATTTGTTACCCAAAATAATTACACTCAAAAATTGACTATAAAACTCGTACAATACTATATGAAAACAGGTATGCGGTTCATAAATGGTGGATGCGCCGGGAATATTGGTGTTTCATTTTGCAATGGCGGTGACTTTAATTATATAAATTTTACATACATTTTCAAATGTTGCATTATCTTTTATATTATTAATACATTAATACATATTTGTTTTTACAAAATCAATATATGAAATTATCACCTTGTTTAGTATATTGTAATCACTTGGAAAATAATAATAGTGGGTCTAAAATAATAACAGTAGGTAGTCTTGTAGAATTATTTTAGATTTTCAATTTAATAAAATTTACCGAAAACACTCACTTGCATTTAGGTGTTTTTATTTCTCACATATTATATCCCAAATAAGAGCACGAGACGAAGTCGAGGGCTTTTATTTGATAATAATTGGTCTTCTGACCGAATAATTTATGGATGTTTGTGTTCATTAGCAAAAAAATTGCCGGTATTAAAATTTTGCACGAGGGGTATACGGCTGATTATTTCCTGAATAGAATGAAACCAAATGCATTATTTCCAATCCTTTTTATCCAAAATAATTTATTAAAAAAAAATCAGGTACCGACATTTTTTATCAGATTATTGCACATGTGCATTTTAGAGAAATTTTACCAGGTTATTTGTTGTTTTCTCGTTTTGATTGGTCAATATTTGTCACGCAATTGGTTGCTAAACATATGAAGGAAATAATCATTATTAAATCCATGCATACAGCATGAGTCAGCTAAAACAGGTCAGTCGTATAAAACAGAAACTAAAGAATAATTTTAAAATCTTTGGTGGTAAATTTAATGTGTATGCACGTTTTTTTAGGTTTCTGTGATAAGTGATAACCCTGTTAGAAGGTATTAACTAACACAAAGCCGACAAAAAAAATTGTGCAAATTTATACTTTTTATATTCAGTTGAAGGATTTTTTTAAAATCATGTTAGTGCATTTGTTTTGGTGAAAATTAAACAGTTTTGCTCAAAACAATCCCTTATTCTCAAGAATTCTTCTAGCAATGTTGTCGTTTTTATTCAAAACAGAGTCAAGTGGTGATCCTGTTGCCTTTTCTTTTGAATAAATGAGCAACATTGCTGAAATAATAAAAATAAAAAGAATCTATGTACAATTTACAAAAATTGTCAAAATTTCGACACCCTGTTCAATACACAGATAACCCCATAAAATCCAAGGAATTCAGATCGTAATTCTTTTTACATTTTTGTTGATTATTTTGCAAACTAAGCATTTTTGGCCCCATATGTATTAAGAGTTTAATGCTTATTTTTGATCGTAGAATCTGCCCTGATAATTTGTCGGTCGAATTCGGATACACCCTGTATATTTTTAATTTAAAACATTGCAAAGAAAGAAAAAACAGAAATATTTTTTTGTTTATAAATTTAAGGTGCTCCAATTACAACTGTCAATTTACACTTTAAAAAAGCATAAACACACTTAAGACTTTCGAACCTAATATCTTGGTTATTTGACCACGGATTTTTATAAAATTTAAAATGCAGATATTTTACAGGGTGAAGATTCAATTAGTAATAAAAGTAGTGAAGTAAATTCTAATCCGAAGGTGCTAAATTTGACCAACATGGGAAATGATCAGTTTGAAACCCATGTGATCATAAAAACAATGACATTTGATGGGGACGTAGATATACTATTCCACTTTATGTGCTTCGATAAATTCATGAACAACTTTTTTGCCATAATTATTTTGTATTTATTTAGGACTAGCAAATGTTATTGATCGTTAACTTTTAATAAAAATTAAATTTTACCATACAGTAATTACATGCATGTAATTTATATCGCTGATACATTAATGTTGTTAATAATAATGAACGAGTGGATTATTTTGTGCTACTGAAATATTTAATTATTTCGTCGATGAATTTGTAATGATCAGTACCAAACGTAAATTAGTCTAAAAATCAAACAACGATTTCAAATAAAAATATTTCGGCTATTTGACTTTATTTTCAAAATATAAGCGAGCATGATTTGATAATATTGAGTTATTTGTCGTATACTTTCAATCTCCAGCCAACCAATTTGTCAAAGTCTCGGCAACAGCTTTTTAAGATTCCGGCGGAGTGTTTTTAAGTGGCTGTTCATTACATGGACACAACAGGAGAGTTCTATTCTAAATTAATTTCAAAACTATTTGATATTATCAAGACAAAAAAGAATTAAGACAAGGTATACTGTTCCATGAGGATCAACCTCCGGGTTACAAGAGTTCCTTCACTTGATACGAGTACTTGCAAAGCTGGATATTGAAATTAAAATATCCGGCGTTTCTTTAGAAATGTATTGTGGGTTGCATTTTCAATTCAGTGGGGCTCATTGCCGCTCGTGAAATACCCTGTATATAAAACAGTTCTATAGGCCATTAAGACCCATCTTAGACTTAGTCCTCCCAGTTTGCGCTTTATATGTTACATTCCATTATCCTTGTTGTCACAACCCTTCTTGGCGTCATAATAATTACTAATGTGAATATTTACGATAAATAAGTTTTCCGATGAAATCAGATTAACAAGAATGTAATTTTGTAGTTTGGACGTCGACAACTTTCACGTCAAGAAATTTGTAAGCTTTTCATTCGGCTTAATCGCCAGCACGAGTTTGTTACCGAATATATTGTACTTATCTAAACCACGAGAAGCTTTAGACAATTTAATCCAGTTAAAAACGACTCGAATTTATTTCAACCGTAATTTCGTCCCGACTAGCCGAAAGATGAGTTTTATAGAAAAATGATCTCTGATTAAGTTGGAATAAAAAAAATATACCTACACGTTTGTTTCTCCCACGCTGCGCTCTATCTTCGTTGGTATTCATTCCTTTATATTTGGTTAAAAGCGTCGGACGACCGAATATTTCAGATAATGCTGTGAAGAGGTGATCTATTTTGACGACGAAACTCGAAAGTGGCCGCAAGCAAAACAACTACTTACCAGCCAACTTATCGTATCGAACATTGAATTACGCGGCTCTGGTAACCATCTCTCCATCCCCAATGGATAATTTTTTCCGTTAACACTCCACGACGTATTGCAAGATTTGTGTGCACTCCGAGAAGCTCTCTCGACGCGAAACGGAGCAAGTATTTAATATTTCACTTTTGAAAACATTTATTTGGATGGAAATTAATTACAAAGGAAACAATAATATCTCGAATTATATATCAAATTGTTCCAGATTGCGAAGACATGAATTTCGCATTATAAATGAGTACTGTTTGAATAATGATTTGCTGCAAAGTTAATTTGAATTCCAAAAGCGTTAAGTTCTTTACGTGTGGTAATTTAGCCTTGTCGTATTTCCATTTCTAGAATTGCAAATAAATAGGGGAAATGGGTTTCAAACGGTTCAAAAGCTGCTAGGATATTTTCTAAAGAATTGATATTATTAAATTCATCTGACGACAATTTAACTTATTTATTGTGAACGAACAGAAGAAAATTACAAGAAAAACAATAAAAGAGAAAATGGTTCAAGCAAAAAATACTGCAAGAATTAAACTGATTTTGAAGCAAATTTGGCTAAGCAAGTATTAAAGAATTAAACGAATAAATATATACAGGGTATCTCAAAATTGGCGGAACAAAAATGTAAAAAAAATTCTTTAGCTTCAAGCGGTCGAAAATCGCGGCTTTGTGTATCTTTGTGTATTAAAACGGTTGAAGTGGCTTTTTTGTAACCGGACTTTCAAATCCAAGGAGTTGAAATGTCCACAGACGGCTCGACCGAGTCAAATGTAAGGTCATTTGAAGCATTTTTCACGATTTATTTATTAATAATTGGACGAAATATTTAATATGTAAATCCCAAAAACATTGTAGATAAAATCTGTAGATAAAAAAAGAATAATGACAAGAGTGATATTGAGTATACAGAAAGGGTAGCAAGTAAGAAGAAGAAGAAGGAAAATATTAAAGGCACCATCAACCATCTGTAGCGCTAGGAAGTAATAAATTTCGAATTTGTGGTAAGCACGTCGAGGATAGGAGGAATGCGGAAAAATTTACAACAGTTCTAAGAATTCTCCCAATTGTTTCATTTAGTTGAGCTCCGGTCGCGAACGCAACGTAAATGTCAGGAAATAAATTCCTGTCCTATTTATATATAATTGTTTGCTGTAGGTGAATTATAAATTGTTTGAAAGAAGGATAATTTGACCTAGTTGTAGCGACAATTGGCACCGTTGTTTCTCGTCCTTTTTCTACATCGGCAGGATTTGGCCTGCGCTCGTTCTTATTCAGTCGCACGGTTGCCAGCCTGTCCCATTTCTCAGAGTGTTCCTCTGATCTGCCAAGCTCAGGCAAAGGCGCTTGAATGAATGAATATAATAACCATTCGTGCGGCCAAAGGCGGCGGAAATTTAGTTTCCGTTATTGCTGCTGGGGCCACAGCAGGCATCCTTATCCCCTCTTTATCGACGCCGCTACAAGGAACACTCAAAACATATTAACTTTTTAATGACCCCAACATTGTCTTAAAGTGGATGAGTTGGACGTGTCCGGGCGCCGTCCCCAGGTGAGTCCGATGGAAGAATCGGTTAACACGCGCTCCTGGAGGGACACACCGGAAACTATTTCGCCCGCCCGGAAATTGAAGGCTCGGACTCCGGAAACTGGGATAGTTTGCACACACTATATGATTATTGGACTTTGTTGAGTTATGGTGGTTCGTAATTAATTTGCGTTATTAGCGATTTTTCGACTATTTGCGGCGATATTTCAATTATTGGATGCGGTTTTGACGCCCCCGTAATCAGTGGTGGTGTTCCACACTGACAAACATCCAGAACTTCAGGTGAAAATTAATCGACGTTCCCAAGAAGAGGAATCCCAATAACTGCCGGCCAAATCTGAAACACAAGTGTGTAGACGTATAGATTCTAATTATCGAGGTATGCTTTGCAGTTTTCTTCATCAGTCACCAGCCACGAGCCGATGAACTACATTCTAACGCCATTACGCCAACACCACCGACCGGTTTATTTCATTACTTTTTCACAGGCCCAGCTGTATTTTCCAAACTAATTTCGTCTAATTTTCCCAGACAAACTTCAATAAAGGCCGCTTAAGGAATGTATTTGTTACAAAAGGAATGCAAAAAGAGACATTCAGCTTCGTGCCGCGTCTCGACACAAATTCAGCTTTCCTGAAAATGATACAGGTTGTTTCGCTTCCTGCTCCACTTTATTCTTTTGCCCCGGCTCTCGTTGATTGTATTTGCACCATTACTTCATTACGTTTACTTTAAGCTGATTCTTTTCATTTAAACCTGTTTAGTTTAATTGTTAAACACACTTCAGTTCAGACACGTTTTGTGACGTTTTGCTCCCAGCACATTTCCATTACGCCAGTGCGAAACAATTTTCACGATCGCCTTTATCCCATTTTCATTCGTAATGAATTATTATCGTTTTATTTATTCTTACTCGCAAACACCCACAAATGTTCCCTTCGAAACAACAACTGCCATTTCAACCTATCGGTGCGTTCCTTATCAATGCGATTACAATCACAGAAGCAGCTTATGATTACTAATTAGTCATTACTGATTAGCAATTATCCGTATACATGCCTCGCATAGTGATTATCGGGTGCGATCACACTTATCACAACCCCAACCTAATATCTATTCGCACTGAAAAATCATTTCAAATCCCATAAATTTTCGGTTGGGGCTCTATTCTCTTATTACAAGAGTTTCTTACCAAAATATACTGAGGTATTTTCACCTAATGGAGACGTATGTGGCATGAATGATAGATTATAAAACAACCAACCAAAAGGGAACGCCTGATGGGCTAAAGCACTGAGCTGGTTGAAAAATTCACAAATAGTAGATTCGACTGAGCTAAAATTTTGTCACAGACTATGAGGGGTTTAGTGCATACAGCAAAGCAAGGAAGACTCTTTAAAATTTTGTCGTATGTGTTATTGAACAATTTATTAATTAAGAAGATTTGTTGATTACATTGCTTTATTTTATTTTATATGAATATACAGTGTGATCAAAAAGAAAAAAAATCAGAGCAGGAGTTGCCAATTATCGGTCATGTAGCGGAATTCTATGAAAATGCACCGGCGTAGACAATTTGTGGTCCCAAATGCCACTTTATAATAAGTCATACCTCAGGAATTTTAAACGTTGTAATTACAATTGTGCATTTTATTATTATTATCTGATAATGGAAAAGTTTATAAAATAAATTAGTGCAACATTTTACATTCGTAAGAATGGGTAATTTATCAGCTTTATTACCAAACGCGACGCTGAAATATCAAAGAAACGTCAACGATGTGCTGTTAACCGAAAAAACAAGTTTTCAATTTCGGCAAAGTCTACTATTGTGGGCAAAAAAAGTGGGACATAAAATTTCTGTCAGTTTTGAAAAATTCGATGTAGTTCAAGCTTTATTGTCATTTTTTGACACTATTCCAGCTGACAGTTTAAAAATTGATTTTATACTCCTATTTTGCTTTTCCAAATGCCCTCTTCTTTTGATAAAGGTAGATTTTGATAGGAACTTTGCATTAAATAAATATTCACTACATTCGCTACAACCTACAATACTTAATGACGTCAGTCAATTCAAAGTAGGGTTAGAATCATATAAGGGTTATTTCACATTAAAAGTCAAGACAATGACCTTGATGTCCTACTTTTTTTGCCCGCAATAGTACAGACGTTTACTGTAATTGTAAGCAACAATTATCCCAGAATAAGAGGTAAAATGGGTTTTACCATTGACGATAAAGCATTTATTAATTAATTAATGATATATTTTTCGAGAGGTAGACAACCAATAAAACGACTGTGCATAGGAGGTATAATGATCAAACCAAGACAAACGTTTCTATAAAACAAAAGATGAGGTAGCACCATTGATTTATTTTCTTTTTGATCACTTGTACGTAGGACAATACCTAGGTAGTTTGCCATGATTTTGAAAATTGATCATCACTTGGTTTACGTAAAAGAAAAAGACAGTTTTCTAAATCACAAGAGTGGTTCTTAAACTTTTTGTACACAAATACGTAATTACCTAGAAATAAAAAACAAACGTCGGTTTTTAGCGTGCTTAGAAGTCAATAACCCTACCCAAACGTATACAAACCTTTGGCAATATTTTCTACACTGCCAGTGTACACGGTGGCACCAGAAATTAAATTTTTCCCGCTGAAAAGAATTAAAACATACATATCTGAGAAACACGACATCACAACTCAGACTAAATAGGCTCATCATGCTTTCAATTCATCGACTGCAACTCCTTTCAGGGGAGGAAATAATCGATGAACTCACTAGAAAACCAACGCATTTATATTTGGTTCTGTAAATATTTATATTTTAAACAACGTTTTGTGTAAATAAAAGTTTTGGGCCTATATGCCTGGGGCATTTATTATCCGTCCGCTGCCTAGTGTAAATTTTACAGAACTGTGTGCAGTAAGTTCTATTTGCGAACAAATCTGTGAAAGTGTAAAATATCCAAGACGTCAAATGAGAGACTGTAAATATAAAATAAAAACATTTTTTATATAAAACGTAACTATACGCAATTAAAGCGTAAATGTAATTGCAGTAACTCAAATAACACAAATTGTTAGATGTCCCTGCGGACATAGATACAAAGATCAAAGCTGCCAACCATACAAAGCAAAAAGTACTAGGCGGTAACGCTGCCAACTTTACCTTTTATCTAGTGGACGTCTAGTAATGAACTCGATTTTATTCTTATTATATGCCCCTGAGGTTCATGTTTCGGTACGCCACTGTTTTAATCTTTTATCTGTAGGCATTAAACAATGTGTTTAATTAAATATGTAGTTAGTTAGTGAAACACATATGGGCAAACAATAGTAATTAATGGATCGTGTAAATTTGTATAGAATTTTACTTGTTTTTTTAATGTTTTTGGTTGATGATATTGATGTTTACATATTCAAAAGCCAATAAAGTTAAATATAAAAATATCATCGACAGCGTAAACGCCCGAAATTCAGCAAATTGAACCACATGTTATTTCAGGAAGATGGTAGATATTTTTATTTATACTAAAATTTCCCGATATCCTTTTCAGCTGGATAAAGATGAAGTAACAGAGAAACAATATAAAGTTAAATAAGTTTATTCCAAACTTTACACTTGCACTGTATATCGGGTGTTCATTTAAATGTATCCTCAAAGTTAGCCTTGAAGAGCAGATTGTGAACGGAACACTCGTCCGTCTGCAGAGGAAAAACCCAAACAACGCAAAAAGTGAGGTTACATTAAACAGCTGACCCGTGATCTGTAATCCGTGGTGCGTTCACAATCGACTCTTCAACGCCAACTCTGAGGATACATTTAAATGGATACCCGATTTAAAAAATGTTGTGCAATTTCCTGTAGTTTGCGCTAAGAATAATAAATTTCGTACCAAGCGCGAGCTCCTCCAGCACATTGTACCTCAGTTAATTGTTTGTGTACTTAACACATTCTATTAACTACGCGTTAAGAGATTATTTAAGTATACGCAATTACTCTTTGTATACAAGTTGTTCTTGAGTGGTTACTTAAGAGCAGAAATTAACTTGAATCTGACAAATCTTATAATCACTTATTTTAAACAGCTACCGAATGGAAAATAACTTTAACGTTTATCCCCTGCGATGCTTCGGGTCGTTAGTGGACAAGAATATTCGACTCGATGTTGGCAGAATCGAATCCCTTGATGCCATTTTCAGTTGACTATGACAACTATTTCCATTATTCCCTAAATTTCAAATGGAGCGCACCGTCTGCGTTTAGTTAGCAGCGTAGAATAATATCACTTCCGTACAATTACCAATAGTCGACATTTTATGTCCATTTGGTAAAACCACCTTTGAATAATTCGAAATTTTCATGTTTGTGCAAAAAGTGCTCCAGTGGTACTCCACCTATCTCACCAATCTTATTACACCCATTAGTGCGAATTTACGACCAGTTAAAATTCTCTCCTCTAATTTGCATAAATTCTGCTCGGAACTTGTCGCGCTTTTCGAGGATTCAATTTAAAAATTACAAGAAAAGGTAGAATGGAGATGATCTATTCTCTCATAGGAGTGTTATCCTTTGGGAATTTGAAATAATCGTCCTGAACGTAAAACAGTGTAGCATACGGAAACTGGGTTATCAGCGTTTACTACTCCCGAAGATCAGGAGCGGATAAAACATAAAATTTTAACTTGGATTAATTCCCACGTATATCAAACGTGCGTGTTCAGCCAATCAGAGCGCTTGCTTTCATCCAATCAAAAATGTTTATCGCGATAAAAACGTCCTACTACTCTGACATCTGTCAAAAGTGGTTAAAATTACATGCTACTCCTGTTTTTAATAATTGTATTATAAATAAATAATTAATGTTAAAGTTTGTATTCTGGAATTGATTTTGCCAAAAATAACACGACCCAATTTTTTATAGCTTATATCTTGTTATTTTGAAGAGTCGATTGTGAACGCACTATACAGGTTACCGATCGTTTGAATCTTACGTTTGACACGAGTGGTGCGTTCACAATTGATTCTTCAACGCCTACTACGAGGTGAAATTTAAAAAAACACCCGATATAAATGAGGCTCTTTGTCGTCATGGTGTGGTTATTTAACATGACATAATTACTTTGAATTTAATCCGCTCACAACAATGATGCCCCAAGTTATGTGACTGCGAGGGATAAAGAATAAAAAAGATGTTTATCACGTCGGTGAAATGAAGAAATTTGAGATTTGAAACTCGATAATGGTTTTGATTAGCTGAAAGGAACTTTCCCCGGAATCGAATATCATAACATGATTCTGCACAAGGTGTAGAGAGTGAATATACCTTAATACCGTTTGACACCCTAAAGAAAATCGCTAATAAAAGAGCAAGCTAGGTGCAAACTTCAGAGGAGATCAGGATGGTCTTAAATTTGACGCAACAGGGACAATCGCCTCTTGGATGTATTTTTAAATTTTCGTTCGGCCAGCAATTTCATGTTTGTCAAAAATTCTGGCGGACGTGTGCGATATTCATAACAGTTCTAAATTTCTATTGTTGGCGTGTAGTCGAACGAAAGCCATAAATTAAAAAATTCTTGTCGTGTCCGGATAAACTGCGAGATCCCCCCGTATCCGTATAATTTATTTCGTTTTCATTAGAGCGCATTAGTTTTTTTTGTTTTCCAATAGAGTGAATAATGGCAACCCTTTGGAGGGTGATTTTTCTTGCGGTTGTCGGCCTAGGGAAGAATCGATAGTGGTCAGTAGCAAAGCTGTTGCTGACCTGATGAATTGACGTTCTCGGATTCACATAATGACTCCTTTCAGGAAGAGCGCTGCAATTAGTGGAGAAAATTACTCTATTCGTTTATGTTGGCGGGGCGATTTTTTTTCATCCCACTATTTATACTGTCTCCACGGCCTCATCGGCGATAAATGACAATTTATCGTTTAAAATTTCCACCACGAGTAAATTATCCTGGCAGGAAGTTTCGCCCAAAGGGGGCGATTCGAGATTTTAAGGGGAAATTTAAAACTACAAATAAATTTAATTTTTACATCTTAATAAAATGAAAAGAGGTAAAAGATGTTAATAAATATACAAGATAATAATCGAAGTACAACAAATTAAATGTTAACAAAATGAGAAAATTATGAATCAGGAAGAATCTCAGTAATGGCAAAATGAAATAATAAATTCGTTTAGTAAGAAAATCCTTTGGGATAGGTCCCAGAAATAAATTGATTTCGCAAAAAGTCAAAACCTGTTTGGATAAAAAGTAAAGACGATTCACAAAGCATCGTATGAAACGCTCAAGTAGAAGATTTTATATAGAAAGGAACTAGTCACTCTAGAATGAAAGTAAAACGAAACTTCGTTGTGTTCTTTATGCACCATTTGATGGCGTAGAGAAAAGAAGCTTTCGGATTGATAAAATTGACCAAGGATTTAATTTCACATAAACATCTTAGAATGACAAAAAAAAAGACAAAAATAATTATATTTATTGAAACATGTTTAAAATAATAGAATAGGATCATTTCTTAGAACTCCAGAAGAAGATTGACCTCTAAAATTTTAGTCCTTCGAAGAAAGAGCACTAGGCAAATGAATTCAATAATGAAAATATTTTTGAGTTACAGAACTCCTAGCGAAATTTAAAAAACCGTACAAATACTCTGGAAAACATTTAAAGAGTACATGGAAAAATGCTCTTCTCAAAAATGGAAAATTTGACGTAGAATGGTGTTTAAAAAATCATGTTACTCTAACAGCTATCTCAAAAATAAAGAAAGAAAGAAAATTAAGCAAATCAAAAGCAGTACAACTTATCTTCCCCTGTCCCTGTAGAGCTGTTGAATTTTCTCATGGGCTGTGACCTTGAAAATGTCTGCACGAAGGCGGAGCGATAAACCAGTGAAAAATCTGTAATTGAAAACTGAAAACGTCGCCTACTTTACATGCAAATAGACGAGAGAGAGACGAAACTAACGTAACGAATGACGATGTTTTCCGGTCGGTTTGTAGCGCCTACTTGAGACCGATTTTCGTCGTTTGCGATTTGACTCATAGCCCATGAGAAAATCCAAGACCTCAACCAAATCTCAAGAAATTTGGATAAACTGTTTTTAAAATTGTTTCGATACTTTCTAAAGGGCCTTCAAATAAATTTATATTTTTGCAACATTTTTCCAGCGTAAAAAATGACACAAGAAACGTCTGACAAATAGCGAAATAAAATTAATTAGATTAGAAAATATTTTTAATTTTTGTAGTGCATTCTCCCTATTCCCCCTCCACGGAATATGGCAATATGAAATTGGGAAATAGCTTACTATGTAACCTGTGTCACTCCGGAGAATAATTGGTTACCTACAAAAATTACTTTACACTGTTAACATAATTAGAATGTCGGCTACGCCTACTCTAAATATATATTTATTTGAAGGCCCGATAGCTCCTCTGTATATTGTGCATAAAAGTACTAACCTCAGCAGTCGTCACAAGAAGGTGGCAAATAGTGAAGATGTATTTCTTGTTTTATTTTTGTTTATAAAAATGTATGCAAAATGCACAAATTAGTGCCTGTTAGTACAACAGTTTTGATGCGCTGTCACAAACAACATCAACACTTCGTCCAGTGGTGTGTTATTAATTATTATCATTATTTTGAATATGTTACTGTTGGTGGATGCAGAATGAGATTTGTGATTTTTGCGGCGACGTAAAGTTGGAGGCCGCGGAGCGGGGATGAGACTGCATTGCTCGTGGCATAAATAACTAGTTATTGCTTTTAGGGGTGCATTCGCGTGGGGTGGGTGTTTGCTATTAGTACAGTGGCCCAGTTTACGAACAACGGATGCCAGTTAGCTACAATATATCATAACTGTGCGAGACACCTCCACAAAACACACTCGGTGTAACATAGAAATTCACTCGTCGACCAGTTATATTACCTCCTAGGAAATTTAATTTCACTCTTGTAAAAGTAATTATGTTCTAGTTGACACTACTGTCCTGCTAATCAAAACATTTCATTCGATTCTTTTGAATAAACTCCGCAATCTGCCAGACAAGTCAACTTTAACTCCACACACTGATACACTCCATGAAAAATTACTTCCATTTCTAACTGGTCAACCGATCTCATCTCCTGATTAAAACGCGACGAGTAATATATTGCCCATCTAAAATTTTCAACCCTTTACTTTCATTAAGCAACCGAGTCTCTTGAAAATACCGTAAAACGTACACTTTATGTGCGACTTAGATGAGATCACGTTTAACCCAATTTTTGTGGATAGTTTCTGCTCCTTAAATTTAATTATGCTCTCTAAACTTTAAAGGTAACTTAAATTGGAGTCATTTTTCATTTACATACATACGGTGTGTTGTCGACGAAACTTTTCTCCAACTTTCGAGCTAATCAAGATAGTGACTAAAAACCAACTGCGAGTTATTTAATAGGGCAATGAAGAAACTAGCAGCGTCGATAAATCACCACACCAGACTCAACTAGGAGGTCACGGATCGACACTATCGACATCGGTATTCAGAAAGAATCTAATAAGGAAATATAAATTGGAACGCTGTAACGGATATAATTCCGCAAATAGGTGAGCCAAATGTTATTATCACTCGGAAGGCATCTGACAAAGAACATTTCGTGAATATTGTGGAACACCTGCAAGACATGACGGTGCTGTGGATGCGAATAAAAACAGATACAATCTCGAATTACAAAACACTAAAGCTCCAACACAAAACTATATCGATTTCCCGGACTCCAAACAATTTAAATGAATGAATCACAAACGAACATATTTCTTTCTACACTTGGAAATAAGAGATCGAACCTATGGAAATACATTTTTTAAGCACCTTAATGAAAACGGTTATTTTACGTACTCACAAGCGGACGAAAAGTAACTCTTTTTCGGACGCACTTTTTCGGATGCTGACCGTGGCGCCATCTGTTGGCCTGTTTAGTAAGTTAACAACGAAACCGACTAAAAACAAATGAATATTTTATTTTCCCGAAAGAGTGTAACGTTTATTTCTGGTACTTATTTGCTGCATAATAAGATAATGATACCAACAACGAAAGTGATGAAAAAATGTCTAATACGTCACCATAAATTATGTAAATGCATAATCATGATATGTATATTGCAGATAATAAGTTTCTTGTTTTGTTGGCAAGCTGATAAAAAATACTATTAAAAAAATTGCTAATATGTATTTATTACATTTATCTATTTGAAAAAGGTAGATATAAAATAAATTTGTAATTTTTCAAATGATGTCTTTTGCTTTGTAGTTCGTGGGGTCGCCTAAAAATTTTTATGTGCACATCTGTCAAAAAGTGTCTTTTGTCCTTGCCTGGTTTCAAGCCTCGGCTGCGCCTCGGCTAGCAAACTCAGACTCGGGCGAAAAAGATGCACTTTTTGGCCTTGGTACACAAATGGGAAATGACTGTTAATATTGGTTCTAGTGGTGAAGAAACTAAACCTGTTTTTTCGCGTGACTTATATGCCTTCTAACACACTAGTACCGTAAATAACTATAACGTCGGTGAAATTTTGTTTTCTTTAATGTAATTGGCAGTATAAAATGTATTACGTTTCTAAAATAATTTGACATCGAGATTATTCTAGTTTGCTGCAAATGCAACAAACCAATTTATTGATTTTAACACTTTCTGGACAAGCTTTTATTTCCTCGCGCTGTCCTCCCAATTTATTTTTTCATTCACAGAGGTTTTCACGCTGTTACATTTCAGCTGCTGGAAAATTTGAAAATTTTAATTCAGATTTAAATAAAATGAAGAGTCTCAGTTTTGGAAATAATTCCAGTGTAAACGTTCCACACTCCATAACCTAAAAATCTAAATGGAAATTAAAGCAAACATAACTTCTGAAGCTTCTGCCGAATGTACTTGTAAATGGGCACCGTTTTTATTATTGTACATTAATTACGGTTATTACACCTTCCCTCTGTTCGTTCTCTTGAGGATATCTCACCCTTTGTTTCGACCGGAAACTCGAAAAAATCTTACGTTACCGGAATTTTTCACGACGACAGAAGGTCACAGGGGCGTCCCCGCCTCACTTTATTTCACTAGAAACGCGGTCATCCTTCAGCACTTGCTAGGGATTTATGCTAATAAATGCTTACCTATAATCACTGCGGAAGCGCACAACACTGAAAACAAGGGTGAAGCGAAAACGCAACATTAACTCTTAGTGAAAGTTAGTTGACATGAGGCAGGTGGCGTGCTGCTTCGGATTAGGTGAAATCAGCTCAAAATTGTTTAATTAAAGTGAAACGAATTGAAATGTGTTGACCTTCCTTGTCTTAACTAACCCAACTGAACTAGAACTTTAATTGGACAAGCGCGCTACGCTATGATAGTTCGGATAAATTTTTCAATTTAATTAACATTTCACCAACGGGAGAGATCTACTCTTACTTTGTCCCCGCCGCAAATTACACTGGATAAATAAATAACACTAAGTTGCCATTTTGCCATCGCCCTGTCCTAAAATATCTGTGTTTGCGGTTGCAAACCGTCCTCATTTATCATGTTGATGAAGCTTAACTTTTAATACGGACGTAAATCAGAGATGAAAATAAAAACCAATTATGCAAAAAATAAAAGATCTTCTGGAATTCGGTGTTTAGAAAGCACGGATTCGTACACGCAGCAAAGTTATAAATGTAGGGCAACATATGAAATTTATGTATCCTTGCAATTCATTTTTCTGGATTTTTTGCTGCGCCCTGTTGAGCTTTTATTACCGCAAATATTCCTGCGTTACTCTTCACACAGAGTAATAATTATAACGAGGATTTGAGCTTCATATTTTGGCCTCACGGCGAAAAGTTCCTTCTAATTAAGAGTAGATACGGAAGATAGTTCCAGTTGTGCTTTTAATCATCATCGCGTCTTTTTTCACCGTTCCTTTTACGGCAACATTTAAATGCAGAGAGAAATTCCTCAGACCAAACTAGTTGTGCTGATAATGAGCGTAGTGCACTTCTACTACAAGACAATGTAAATAAGGAACCTGGTTGGTTTTTGCGGGGAATAAGAGATGACGGAAGTGTGGCGAAGATGTATCCCCCTGCAGGACCCAGCCTAGCTCTTGATTGTATGCAGATTAAGCTGCTTGTAGATTCAAACTTGCAAATATCTTAACATCAAAAGCAGCTGAATCAGAACGGAGCATCACCTTCTTCGCCTCGTACAACGAAACTCGAGGGTGCACCTGCGAATCGAGCCCAACTCTTCGTCGTGGGGAGCGTTTAAAGCGTTTTTAAGCACACTCTAATTAATAAAGTTTAGTCTGCAGTCGAGTCTTAGTCGATTTTCGATAACCGTTAAGTGCAGTTGATTCCAATAAACATCCAATTTCCCTCTAAGAAGGGTCCAGTCGTTTATTCGGGTCACTCTGGATACGCCAAATCCCTTCGGAGCGCTTTTATAGCCTCACAAGTATTACACGACTGCCTTCACAGGACATGCGGCGGGCTTTACGGCCCCTCCCAACTTAACAATTAAATGAACGAACACCGAACTCGTACGACAATCTACCACACTCGAGCGTTATTTATAAATTTTAAAGCTCCTGTTTGATTCATTATTGAGGGAGCAGTTCTTCGGGTCAAAATCCAATTTGGCGGCGGCGCTCCTCGCAGGAACTGATCTAGCACGGCGATTCCGAAACACCTAAAGCTACTTAGTAGTACATTTTGTCAGTTTACACGTCCGTACAGCAAAGCTATAATGTGTTCGTAAAAATAAACACGGATAAGGATCCAATAAATTCGATGGCGATAAAAGTACATCTTTTTTATATTATACATCGACTACGTGCGACGTGGAAAATATTCAAGTATTCAATAAAATGGAATCGTAAAAACGTTCGACTGTAAACGATCGAATCGATCATAGAAACCTTGCTTTGTTGTTCTTTCATGGTCTCGAAGTTTCTCCACAGCGGAAGAAACATATGCTACGTTTGCACAATAATTATAGTGACATCAAATCGTCAGTCTGTTTTCTTTCCATCCACAACTCATCCGTGAATGGTCTGAAAGAAACTTGTACACTTCATCAAAATTTCCACGATAAAGTTTCAGGACTGAGTGGCGGTTTCGTCGAATTTCCTCAAACAATTAAGAGAGTTAGTTTCTTTCAGAATATGGACATTAACTCTCTCAAATTAATAACTCGTCAAGACTGCACTTCTGCTACAAGGAGGTAAACTAATTTTTGCACGGAATTTTCCGGATTTTGCCACCAAGCTTCGAAAATTTAGGAATGCAGGAAATATAAAGCTTTCTTTAAAATGTGCCCGTTAAATCTTTCACCTTTTGAGACCATTTCACACGAATGGCTGTGCAATAAAGAATAACGTATTTACACAGTTGTGTCTAAAGGCGTGTACACAATGGGTTGCACACCGTGAAATGTTCTCTTCTTTTCAAAATGAAACTTGTATAGAGTAAAGTGAGAGAAATCCAATCGGTTAAGTTAGAACTCGTGCATTTTATAGATGTTTTAGGAGTTATAAATAAGTAGCAATTATTCGATAAGTCCTTCTTAGTGTGTCTACATCTTGCAACACTTAACTTTTGTTATAACTTAGAATCAAAATTCTTAGAAAGTTTACGTTTGATTGAAATTGGCAACTAACAGGTAACTCCGATCACCTATTTGTAACTACAAATACACTAAAATTATGGGGAAAAAAGCTAATCAAACCTGCTAATTGGGGGCATCACGCTCAAATGTCGACGCTCTAAGAACGTGACATATAAATTAAAGTCTCAGCAATATGCAAGGTGATTCAGGAGCAATAATGTGCGCGACAGAATTGAAACTGCAACCCACAATACATTTGGAACGTAAAGCTCGATAGGAACGCGGTAAATATCCAGTTTTACCTTCCAAATGTATTGTGGGTTGCATTTTCAATTCTGTCGGGTTCATTAGGTATTACTCGTGAATCGCTTTATATAATGCAACAAAATAAGTAACAATTCTGCTTAAAAAAAGGAATATAAAAATAAAAAATATATATAAAAATATAGACATTTTGATGATAAGAGTTGGTTATAGCTATTTTAAGTATCTAAAGCATAATGAAGATGTTTTTATTCGAAGGCAACAGTTTAAAAATCCGAAGGCGTTTGGCCCAAGGTTTTGTAATTTGCCCGAGATTTATTAAAAAAACACCTGATATAACGTTTTATTTTTCACCTGGAATACGGAAATTGATTGACAGCAATGTTGAAAGTACTCAAAACAGCTTTGTCTGCATACTTTGTTTTGTATCTATGACAATGAAGTTTTATTCATAATTAAAAAGTGCATGATGTTTGTTGCAACGCGGGCGTTATCATTATGCCCGCTTGTTACGCCCAAGGGCGTAACAAACTGCTTTATATAGCTTGCATCGCAGTCATTAACAATCAATAATTATTGACTATTTAATTCATCTGTCACTTAATGTTCATCAACCAATGAAACAAACTTAATTTTAGTGATTTCCATGGTTAAGAATTGCAGCGGATATTGGACTAGTACAAATATCAGCGACTATTGTACTATTGTACTATCGAAGTGAATATTTTAAACAAATGAACACAAAAACATTATTTTCTAACAAACTGAAGTGTACAATTTGAAAAACTGAAAGAAATTTGAGGAATTTGATTCATTAAATAGTCCTCCAAATGCGACTCGTAGTCAAGGTTATGCAGATCATTTTTGCGGTGGGGTTACTCATGTCAACGGCGCTTTCGAATTCGACTCGTGCTAACGCACTCATCAAATTCATATCCCAGCGCCGTTGACATTCGTAACACCACCACAAAAATAATCGGCATAACATTGACTACTCGTATTACAACTGACAATTGAAAAATAAAATTATTACTAGCTTTGTTTTATTTCTTAGCACTAAAATATGCATCAAATACACAAGTTCTAATTTGTAGTGTAGTTCCCCGAGTTTATCATACATTGTGGTTTATATTTGTCAAGTAATGGAAACGGTTTTGTAGGTACAACACCTTGAAACATTACAAACTAACACATCTGGACGATGATACTAAAATGTGTTGCCGCAAAATGTCGGTTATTTCAAATTTATTGTTGATGATTTCGTGTACTGTGTATTCAAGTAGATCCCTGTGCCGTATTTCACTTTGTGTCTTCTTAATTTAACAAATTTCGCAATTGAGGGACATTTTGTTTGCAGGTGTCGAGATCTAACTCAACGGAAGTGACTTTAACGGACGTGAAGAGGGAGACTTCTGGAGAATTTAAGTGTGAAGTTTCAGCGGATGCACCGAGCTTTCATACCGAAATACGTGCTGCGCATTTACTTGTTGCAGGTATTATTAAAGTTTAGAATCCTCATTCGTCCTCATAGAGCACACCTTGAGCCCTTTATGTCCATCGAAAATATTCCGTCAGCTGGTTAGAAATCGAAAAATTTGATCCTTTGACACGGTTCCCCAGATTCAAACGCCG
Source organism: Tenebrio molitor (assembly GCF_963966145.1). NCBI lineage: Eukaryota > Metazoa > Arthropoda > Insecta > Coleoptera > Tenebrionidae > Tenebrio > Tenebrio molitor. The sequence continues at coordinate 9,674,087 of NC_091047.1, forward strand.
TACTTAAGGCTTTTGCACGTTCACGCTCTCAAAGCAAATAGCTGTGGCATCAGTGAATTGCCGGCTCTTTAAGCAATGTGTATCACTCGAAACCGATAAATTAGCTCTGCCATTCGCTGCTGCTCAATTATTACCGTTGACGAGCTGTTTACACTGTAATAACTTAATTGGCTTTCGATTCGCTCTTATCGCCTCCGAATCAGGACGATTCTTTTTTGCAGACGTGCCAGACGAGGGCCCAGTTTTGCGAACCGAAGTCCAGGAAAAATCGATAGGAGCCAGGATAAAGGCTAATTGCACGACGCCGGGCTCTTATCCGCCGATGAATGTCACTTGGTTTATCAACGATTTGGAGGTAAACACCCCCTCTTATTGCGCCAAACCAGCCCGATCACGTTTCACGGGTTGATTATCAAAGTTCTCATCTTGTGTACGCCTACATTTGCTTCAAAAAATGGGAGTGTGAATTTCTGGGATAATTTGTATGTATGTGGACACGCCGGAAAATCATAAACGTCCGAAAGTGAGCTTTCGCGAGCAACCGTGTAAATATTGGTTCGACGATCGACACATTTAGAAAATAATAAAGTGGAAACAAAGCTTCGAACAAATAGAATTGGAAAGTAAAATGCGGCCAGTAACTGGAACGAATGGATTGCCAGAACATGAGATAAATTTAATTAATTCTCACTCTTGCATGGTTCTTTTGCCAATTAATAGAAGAATGTCTCTCACGTCCGTAGTAATGCTGACTGAAACTGTTGACTCAACAAGTTTCTCAGCAAGTGTCTTCAGAATTTCAAAAGAAATTCTTGTCCTTAACAGTTTTTGATCTTTATGAATATTTCACTTTAAAGAGAAACGAGTCTGGGCTTTTCCTGTAGAAATAGTTGCACCAAGTTTCGAGGAGCTGGTGAATTCTTGTGTCTCCATATTTGGTGGGTAATAATGTTTATCTTCAAGAGGTCGAAAATCGCGCCTTTGTGTATCTCCATAGAAACGGTTAAAGTGGTATTTTTTCGGAGTAGAAGTACTTCAAGTCCTAGGAGTAGAAGTGTCCACAGGCGGCTCGACCAATTTTACACGAAATATTTAATAATTAAATTATCCCTATTGAAATAAAGCCTCTAAAAAGCGAAATAACGAAATTATTATCCAATATTTGACCGCACTGTGGTGTTTAACGAGTCGCCCGTTGTGGGCGTGTCCATGATGTCAGATGTGATGCCAAAATCAAAAATAGCGCAAGGAAGATGGCCCTCCAGTGTTAAAAAGTAAACAGTTGTAAGTTGTAATCGTTTGCTATTCACGTTTTGATCATTTTTGTTATATTTAGCGAATATCTGAAGTATGTCCGATGCCATTGAAATCGAAATGCATTTGCACGGCTCCAGAATTAACGCAGATCGCGGCAAACTCTATGGAGATCTAATCGCACCTAGTCTTTATTAATATAAATTTTTCAACAGTGGCCCGTTGTCGTTGGATCACCTATGTATATACAAAAAATTACCGTTCAGATAGTTGCCTTGGAGATAAGCTTTCCTGCGTAGACTGACTGGAGCAAAAGACGAATCGGAAACATTCCTGCTTAACGATTTATTATTAAGCCGAATATGTGTGTGCTATATTTCAGTCGAACGCAGCCTAATGGAATTGGACGAAATATGTTTCCAGACACCTAAACATTGTTTATCTGGACCATTTCACCTATATGCTAACCTGATTAATATTGTGTTTCGCTGCACTGTTCTCTCGTTAATAAAATAAATTACCATGCGCAATGTATACAACCAATTATTGTAATAAATTCAGGGGCATGCCTCCAGATAGAACCTTTGTCGGTTCTGCTGTTGGCTCTGCTCGGTTTCACTAAAAATTTTTAGGGTCTAATTTCATTTGTCCCCGCGAGGTTTCGTTTTATCTCCGCTAAGATGTTGCAGCATTAAAAAATTCAACTTGGGGTTAAATTGCCATAAAAAATTTAGAGCTTTTAAGATTCATGCACTTTATACATTTATGACATGTGCTCTTCGAGTTTTTCAAGTTTATTGCGTTCAGCATCGAAATTGTTAGAATCGAAACAAAGCGCCATAATTTAACTACAGCTCAACTAAGGATGAGCAAACGAAATGACAGAAATGAAGGCAATTTTTCTTGATTACAATAAAAAAAATCCATTCAACTTTTTTTAGGTAAATAAATGTACTTCCAGAAATCACTGGAGGAGGAATGGGGAAACAATTTAGTATCAAATTATATTTTAATTTTTTAATGCACATATTCAGATTTAAATAGGCTTAGGAATATTTAAAAAAAATCAAAAGTAATAATACCGAACAGACTCTTTTTTACAGAAGCGACTTAACACCGATAATTCATGTTTAAAATATTCTGATTCCAATATTTATGAGGGGTTGAAGTAAACCAGTTGATTAATGAGAAGCAAATATTGTTACGGTAGTCTCAGCACGATAATTTTTTGTAAGGTCTACGAAATAAAAGGAACTGGTACGCCACTGCTAACGACTGCAATAAAATTGCGTTTACATAAGAGCTTATGGGCCAAAAAAACCAATTGTATCGCGGTCCAAATCTTGAACGTACAGCAAATTGTGAGTGCTCTAACGCCATAAAGTAAATTATTTCTGGCAAGATTTTGCATATTTTATAGAAAGAGAGAACGCAGCCGGCGTTTACGTTCGCGTAAAGTGGCAATTTCCTATTTCGCTTTAGTTCGTTTAGAATTGCCGGTCAAGACTAGGATGAAAACGAGGCCATATCAAGGGAAGACTTGAATAATTTAAAGAGATTCTAAGTGCTTAAATTTCTGGGCCAATATTTGTACTACTTAAATTAAATTTGCACAAATCTGCTATACATTATACGGAGGCTGAAACTAAACGTTTTGTTTGTCTAGACTCCTCGTGTCTTTTGATGAATTTAATTAATTGGCATTTGCACAGTTAAATGTTGTACATGAGCTTCATTACGGACTTTATATGAAGAGGGACTGTCTGGGACTTGAAACGAATTGCGGAAGCACGTAATGAGCTCCGTTCAACTACAAATCAATCGACGGTTTTGTGTTGTAGAACAATTCAACCGCCATAAACAACACATGCGGCCGATAACACTCTTCAAAATTAAAATTCTATTTCCCTCGCAGAATTTACACCAAAAATAGAATTATTGTAGTCGTGACGATAATCGAACGTTTGGAATATCTCAACCAAAATATTTCATATTCAGGACAATTACAAAAGATGAGCGGAAACACGAGAAAACATTGTTATTAAAATCAAAATTTGTAAACGCCATTCTCAAGACACGGAACGGAATTATGACTGACACGAAAATTAATTACTGCTGTTCACTCCTGAAATATCTTCAACCCTTGCTGTCTTTGATAACTGTTTCAGTAAGTTGCAATATAGTTGTGGATTTAGAAAGCAACGAATTAAATTAATTTTGTCACCTTTTTACAAATTTCTAATACCAACAGAAATTAATTCAGTAAAACTTCATACTGACAAAGAAATAAAAGGGAACAGAGAACAAAAAAGAACTGGAAGACATTGAGTTTGCTTAAAACAACCAACTGAAAACTCCAAATTAATTTTTTTATGATATTTGAATTTCTATGGAATTTGTTGCCAAGGGCGACGCCACTGGTAAGCAGATTTTTCGGTGAAAGAAACGTCAATTTTTAAGAAGCAACGTTGTTGATGTTTACCTTGAAAAAAAGTTTTCGATTTCGGCAAAGTTTACGGACGTTTCCTGTAATTGTAAACAACAATTATCCCAGAATAAGTGGTAAAATGTGTTTTACCACGGAAGATAAAGCATTAATTATTAAGAACTAATTAATTAATAATAAGTTTTCAAGAGGTAGGCAACCAATAAAACGACTGTGTATACGTTCGATAAAACAGAAGATAAGGTAGCATTTTTGATTTACTTTCTTGTTGATCACTCCGTATTGGTTTTATTTAACAAATTATTTTTGCTAAGAAGCAATTAATTTCTTTTAGTCATATGTATGAAATCAATTTTCATAATTTTATTCTACTGAGGCTTCAAATGGTCGTGTTGCCTCGGCATAAGTCTTCAGAGATGAAACAAGAAAAAGAATGTCGATTTTACGGGCATGCGGAAAATTTATTTGTAAAAATATGCGAGTTACTCGTAGTTCCTTTGGAAAAGTCCATTTATACAGGACCAGGCAGCTGATGTATATTCGGAATCAGAAAGTTCAGTAATGGAGCAAATCGGTTCGGTGATAGGAGTGCAAATGTAATTTTAGTGGCGAGCATATCACTTAGATTCTGTCGTAATACCCCATCATTTATTGAATATCCATCTTGATAGATGACTTGAATACGGGCTGTCACGTCCAAAAAGGCGTTTAACGACATTGTAGACCTCTGTTGGGTACAGATAAGACTTACAGAACTTGACAAGGCTTACTGCTTGTCGAAATGTCAATTCAAATCCTCACTACGATCATTCATTATACACTCGCTCACAAAATTACCGTGTACCAAACGAAATTATGGACAAATTGTCAGGGCGATTAGCTAATTTAAGCGAATTAAATTCGCCCACGGACAGGGCTGCGTTGCAAGAAACAAGTTTAATTGTTGGGAATTTTGTTGCGGAGGAAAAAATAAATTATTCCGGGGCTTAATCCAAGGTTTAAGCGGATAGTGGCCAAGTCGGGACAATTATTCACAAGTGTAATGCATTCATAATCTAATTTTAAGAGACGGACGGACGTTCGCCATCGGCGGACACCGATTCAAACTAAAATAATTGTTTTATTAAATTCTCGTTTGGCAGTCGCTGATTAAGCTTCCGACACTCCCGAAAGTTTTCTTTTTGAATATTGGCGCCCGTGTAAAATTACGCAATAAATATTTATACGGACGAGGGACGACCGTTTGAGGCAGTCCTTGGTTTTTTGGGGGCGAAACTTGGCTAATCTAGATTTCATCGGGGCGAGCTGTAAAGTTTGTGGGGCGTTTTATTGTCATATGTATTGTTTTTTTCGTATTAAAGAGGAAACTATAAATTATTTAGCATGTAAAAATCCCGGAAATAAACACCACCATTGTAAAAGTTTATCTATCCGAGACCAACAACAGTATTTCCACTTTATGATGCAATATATCTAAAGTGTTTCGAAGTACTTGGTTCTAAACATAAATTCTCCAGACTGGACTTGGCAAACAATAGAATTAAATTTTTCAAAATAAATCATACAAACTGTTTGAATAAATAACGTATAGGAATTGAACCGCAGATTGAGAGGGTGCATTTGCTAGGCAAACTGCGTCCATAAAATCACAAACTTTTATTAATTTTTTTTATGAACCATCACACAACACATGCTGCTTCACAGAACAAACTGGATTTTTATAAACCAGACCTTAATTAATTAAAGCAAAACGCACTTCAATACACTTATTTTTTTATTTATTTAATAATTATAAATGGATTATTGATTTGATTATAAATTTTCGATTTCGATTTTTTAAAGTTATGTAGTTCCATTCATTACCTAAGACAAAGTTTAACTAATACGAGTACTTACTTGCATCTTTCTTTTAATAGAAATATCATCTTCGGTTTAAATAAAGATACCGGGTGATTTTTAATGATTTAAATTATTTTTGTTCGGTTGGCAACATATTTAAGATTTTATGTTGGTACACTTGACTGTCAAATTCAAATATGACAGTTCGAAAGTAAAAATAAATCAAATTTTAACTAAATCTTAACCTAGAAAGCGCATCAACAGACAACACTTTGCAATTGACTAGACGTACCAATTATTCGGGAGTGCCAACCCACTAAATTTGTCTCAATCATTAAAAGTCATTGCCAAGGATATTAAAAATCCACAACCTTCTTATGTAATCATAAAGAAAACAAATCAGAGCAGACGTTGTAAATTATCGGTCACGTCGTAGCGAAATCCTATGCAAATGACTGTTCAATGCATAGGCGTAAACAATTTCTGGTCTCAAACGCTACTTTATAATCAATCATACCTCACAAATTTTAGACGTTGGAATTATAACTGTCCATTTTATTATTATTATCTGATAATGGAGAAAATTTATAAAATAAACAAAAGTAACATTTTACATTTGTAAGAGAATGGGTAATTTACCAGCTTTATTTCCAAACTCGACGCCACTGGTAAGCAGATTTTTCGCGGAAATGTCAAAGAAACGTCAACGATGTACTGTCGTTATTAAAAAGTACAAGTAAAAAAATGTATTTTAGCACAGGTCTGTGTATATTCAAGTCCCGGCAGTACAAATTATTCACTTAACTAGAGGCTGATTATTTATTATTTGTTCAAAGCGCATAATGCATACATATCGATGTGGTCCCTAAGGGCCGCTTTATATGGAAGGCTCAGCTTCATCACAAAAAGGTATAAACCAGATATAGCATTTAGATGTAATTTAATTTTGTAATTTTATTATTTATAAACTTTAATTAAAATTTGTGTATCAGTTTACATTCAGCAAGTCGTAAACAGTGCATTATCTTGTTAAAACTTAATCAAATCTCATGTTTAAGAACACATTAAATTTTTATTTTTTGATGATGCTGCCAAAGTAATTACCTATCGAGAATAAAGAATAAACATGCTTTATGTTTACATAAAATTTTTATGAAAACCACAAGAAGGCATATATAATATAGTCCTGCAAACATTTTACTGAACAATAACAGCAAATCACGTCGTTTTACTATTTTCTCTAGCTTTAATAATTGTTCTCCGAATCGAGAAAAAATGTCCTATTTTCTCAACAGTCTAAGTTTCCGCTGCAATCTGGGAGAATCTTTTTATATAAATATTTGATTTTGTCTGAACGATACCGTGACGTAAAAACCCTGCTTCACCTAGATTGAAACATTAAACCGTCTAACTGAAATCAGATTAACTTTCCTTAACTAACAAATTACTGTGCAAGGGTTTTATGCCTGATGACAACGAAAATCAACTTACCACCTTTTTAATTTATTTCATATTTGACGATTTATTATTTCTCTTCATGTGCAAAATCCCAATTTTAAATTCCACAGATAGATAACTCAACAAATATTTTTGACACAATGGTATTCTCTATGTCTTCCTAAGTTTATAATTTGTATCTTTTACTTATGCATAATACAAAAATAATAATACATACCCTAAAACTGCTAGATCGCGTAGTCTCCAATCATTTCAGTTTCTGGTATCTGTTCTAAACTTTCTTTCTCAATAATTTTTTTTTATATTCTTTTTCATTCATCTTTTCATTATAGGCATTATTTTTTATTATAAACTCATACACACTACACATAAAAATGATGCCTAAGATGCCTTTATCAAAATCACATTCCAAATAAGGCGTTTTGTACTTAGGAAAAGTATTCTGCCTTTTTTAAAAGCTTTTGTGCAAATAATACCTACATAGGTAAGCAACAGAAACATTAATATATGTAGTTTCAAGAAAATAGTCTTTTATGATATCGGGTGTTCATCTAAATTTCCGGTCAAAGTTGGCGTTGAAGAGTCGATTGTGAACGCACTACGGATTACGGATCACGGATCAGCTATTTAAATCTTACCGTTTTGTGTTTTTACACGAGTGCACCGTTCACAATCGACGCTTCAACACCAACCTTGACCGAAAATTTAAATGAACACCCGATATCATAAGTGATGTAATTTTATCGGAAAATGTATTAAAATTTGTTAAAAAAACGACATTTTAACCACCAAATAAATTCTCAACAAACTTGAACGACTCAATCGAAAAATTTAGGCAAACATAAAATTCTACCACCAATGATATTCAGATAATTATTTCATGAATAAATCTACACATTCAAATCCACAACTGTTTATATCTATAAATATTAAATGTGCAATTGCCAAGGCAAATGCAATTTTGCTCAAATTCTTGTTATTTTCTCTGGTTGTGACAGAAATTGCAGTCGTAGTTTCTGTTTGTAATGATGTCTTATCTCGTAAGCTCCTTATTAGCTTCTAGTGAGGATCAGAATCAAGTTGAAAATATGGTTTAATAGACTGTGGAGATGAATGCGTTGTTAACTTGATTAGTTGTTATTCACCAACACCCTTTTTCTCTAAAGCAGATGCTGCAGAAGCCCGATGAGAATATTAAATATTTTCGTTCTTTTTGTTTCCGTCCTAATTTTTTCTGCAGATTTTTTAGTCCACTTTAATAATGTATTCCTACCTAAAAACATATATAATTTGTTTCAAAATCAAAAATCCACCAACATTGCATTCTACCTCGAAAATACAACCGACAACGTCGCTAAATTTTGTTTTTAGTGTGTTTGAAAGTGTCAGAAAAACGTGGGGTTATGAAATAAAACTGTTGACAGTCGTTTTGGTCGTAGTTCATCGTGTTTTTTAAATTCTTCGAAGCACTTAATGAACGCTCGCTTTAATTTAGCAGTTAAAAGATTCCTTGTTTTTCGGGGCATTTTTATAATTTGATATTTGTGACACACTGAAGGTCAAATTTTGGCGGAAGGTTGGGCCAACCCAAAAAAATGAAACTTATTCTAGGGATTTCTTTTTTTCTGCCAACATAATTCAACAGGTGGTGGATTTTTGATTTTGAAACAGATTATATGTATTTTTTAATAATTTAATCTGATATATTCCCAAATCGTGAATTTTCATTCATTGTTGCAAATGCAATCAAATAAAATTGACATTTTGCAAAACAACAAATATTGTTTACACGGTTGTCAAAGCATACCAAACGTAGCTACAGAAATAATAATTCATAAAAGGTAAAATTTTATCGCTTTAAAATTGGCTTGATTGCGATATTGCTTCTAAAATTTCGTCTCTCACTGGCTTAAATATCTGGTAGAGGCGGTGAAATTTTGGCTTAATTAATTTTACTGATTGAAAATTTACCCTCATTATAGATTGACGAGATAATATTGGTCGAAATGTTTGTGCACGAAATAGTCAGTAATAATTAAATGAAAGGTTTATGTATAAATGAAGAATAGAAAATACATCGTACAAATTTGAATTAAGTAGTTTCAACTCCTCAGCTGTCGTCAAATGGAACAACGAATCTTTCTGCACCTCCGTGATGTCCTTGTAAGTGCAAGTTTGAGGAATAAAACGGTTATCGATTTTATCATTTGGAAATGTTTTAGTGTCATCGAAAATGCATAAAAGTCAATGGAAAAGTGCATAAGTCAAACTTTAAAGTCTGACGAAATAAAACATTTTATGACGTGGAAGGAGAGAATGCAGTTCATTTTATGCACCAACAATGATTTTTTTGGTTCGTTTGTCTTCAAGTCTGGTCGACGGATTACCATTTTGTAAACAATTTAGCGTTAGGGGCGGCTTTCCACACGTCTGAAAGGGTGATGCCGTGAATATTCGCGTTAAAACGATACAGTTTCATAAGCAGCTTGCTAATTAATTAGCGTGAGATATGATGCGTCAGGATGTACGTGTGGCCTTAGCAAGGCACCCAAATTACAGTCCAATTACTGCGGCTATAATAATTAGCCATAGTATTGCGAAGCTGGAGGCACAATGCACCCCACCATCCACTAGTTCGACTCTAACAAGGGATGCTGCTAACTTGCTAACTTGATTGCATGTATGCGTGGAATTTCTACAATTTGATGCGTTGTTATTTGTCAAACAGCAAACAATCAGACACTGACACTCTCGACAATTGTTTGAATTGCGGGGGCGGCGGTTGGTTACGTGATGGTGTGATTGCAGCACGTCCACTCATGCCTGTTATTTTCCGTTCGGATATTGGCTCAACTAATTGGGTTTTGTTTATATTATTTTTAATTCTTTTATTTGAACTCAGAATTATGTTTATGCAACATTCACATGCCGATCAGACTTTCGCACGCTCGCCGCCCCAATTCTGCCTTATACTCTGGAACTAGCTCAGAATAAGCTCGATAGTTGAATGAAGGCCGATGGAAAACACCATGTCCCATATCTTGACCTTCAAAGAAAAATCACTTTGTTAAAGCGATTAATGTTGATTATTACAAACTAAAGAACAATATTTAAGCGTTGGTTTGTCTACAACTTTTTACATTTTACTCATTTTTGACTAAACAAAGCGTATTGACGTATTGATTGAATCTCTGTAAACAATGATAATTGTGCGAAATCAATTTGACCACTAAAATTGTTATTGTTAATATTGTATTATTATGCCAGAGACAAACAGCCTAAATGGCCGATTTATTATTACATAATCCGATCATGTTACGCAAAAGCCTATTAAGGACCAATGTCTGTAAATTAATGTATCAGTTGTAACTATAGTTTTAATAATAGACTATTTATTACCATGTGATAAGCATTTGTAGAGACATTTTAGTCTGGCAGTTATACAATACCTACCTGCCAAAAACATGCAACTGAATGAATGTACGGGGTGATCAAATAGGACTGTTTAAGTTGGTAACACTGAATTGTATTTTAAATCGTATAACAGGAGTAACTTTCGGTTGTTGATGGCTTGTCGTTGTTAATGCTATACCTACCTCAGATATTTGTCAAATAAACCAACAAAACATATCCGGTTGCAGTGTTATAAATAACCGAATTAAAAAATTTTCTTAATTGTACTACCAACTTAAACAGTCCTTCTTGATCACCCGGTACTATTCCGGACACGGAATCTTGGCCAACATTTTTTTCACATTTCTAAAAAAAAATTATGTAAACCAATCATTAGCGTCATTAGTAAATGACAATTATTAAAAATCACTTTGAAGTTTTTATTCTGACATCAAAAAAGCAAGGATATGGCATTATCGAGTCAAAAGTTGGGTTATATTCAATAAAGGCCAGTTCACACATATTTGTCAGTTAAATGTCAGTTATGGCCAAGATTCCGTGTCCGGAATAGTACTTATTTTAATAAAAAATGCATTTTAGATTAACAATAAAATATTTGACCTAAAATGTCTTAAGATCGCATAACGAAGATGTGTAGAAAATATAAATACAGGGTAATAATGAGCCTAACGAAATTTGTGATGCAGCCAACATTACATTTGGATCCATTATGTGGATTCAAAAAATATACAGGGTGATTTACGAGGAATAATGGGCCCGATGGAATAGAAAATGCAACCCGAAATTCATCAGGAGAAAAACCCGGACATTTACCGCTTCGATGTCCGGCTTTTTGTTACAATGTATTGTGGGTTGCATTTTCTATTCCGCCGGGCTCATTATTCCTCGTAAATCAGCCTGTATATTTTAATTTTATACAACAAAAATCAATAAAAACACAAACTAAAAAACTATGGGAAATGTGTATTGTTGGTTGCATCACAATTTTATTAGGCTCATTGTTACTCGTGAATCACCTTGTATGCACTAAGTACCTCTGGGAGGAATTCATGGATTCATAAAACTTTCTTGAGCGATGTGAGAACGCGCGTTATCTTGCTGAAAAATAACGCCTTACACCCTTGCAATAAAACGAGTTGTAATACAAAGCAATGTGCCGAGCTTTCGCGCTATCCGGGATGAACACCAAGATAATCGACTATCATTAGTTCATTACACATTGCGCTCCATATCATCAGCATCACTCCTGTTGTTAATCCGGTATAATTCAGACCCCTTCTTATCCTCATACGGCCATTAGATGACCACACAGAGAACTTGAGGTTGTTGCTGAGGGTAACATTGTGTTATTCTTGTACAGACTGCTGTCATTTTGTGTTTGCAGTACGATAGGATAAATAACGTACTCGTATGTATAATTTAAAAAAAAATGTAAAGGCGAAATCTTTACTGTCCATCCACTTAATAAAAAGTAAGGTTGGCGGAGCTATATACCATTCGCGATTGTTTCAAATTCGGACTATCTATGAAAATCTGACATTTTAGTTGGCAGTATTGTGATTTGTCATAATAAATCTATTTTAGGTTATAATTGAACCGAACATTACTGCCAGTTTGCTACATTTTTTAAATAAGTGAATTCATTAAGAACAATAATCGTAAAATTGTAATTGAATTATATTTTGATCGGACAGTTTTAACTGACATTCACATTCAGCATAACAGACCAGACATTATTATTTTAAATAAACAACAAAAGCAAGCATATCTTTTAGATATAGCTGTTCCAAATTCACACAATATAACACAGACATATAATACAAAAATTAATAAATATTTAGAACTCTCCGTTGCTATGAGAAATCTTTGGTGTTTAGAAAAAATTTCGATTTTACCATTTATAATTTCAGCAACAGGAATAGTACCCCAATCTCTTTTTAAAAATTTAAAAATTTTGGACTTAGAGAACACATTGGTGGTTGAAATTCAAAAAGGTATATTATTATACTCATGTCACATCATGAGGAAATTCCTTAACATTGACACAGAACATAAAACACAAAAAAGTCAAAATGCGGAGGCGAGACGCCGGTAATTATGTTGATAAGCACTGCACTATTACTTGATAGTATTATCCGTAATAGTGTATGTACTCCGGCAAAATTGCCGTGCCGCCGGGTGGAGGTGGGATAGGAAAAATTGAAATGAAACCTACATATTTGTAGGGCAGTTCTGGGTAAATTCTTATTAACAAAATTAATGACGGAATTGACAACAATAAAACAATCGTGAACGGCTTATACGTTTTTTTGATTGTCAGCATTAATTTTTGTCCGCAAGAACATGCCATCAAATTTTATGTGTTTGAGAGTTACTGCAATGATATCTACGAATGGTACTATTCTGGACACGGAATCTTGATCAAAATTTTTTAGACATTTCTAAAAAAATCATGTAAACCAATCATTAGAGTCATTAATGAATAAAAAATTATTAAAAATCACTTTCAAGTTTTTCTTGCGATATCAAAAAAGCAGGGAAATGGCATTATCGAGTCAAAAGTTGGGTTATATTCAATAAAGGCCACTTCACACATACTCGTATTTGTCAGTTAAATGTCAGTTGTGGCCAAGATTCCGTGTCCGGAATAGTACATTCTTTAATTAGGTATTGTTGCACTGTATAAAAGATGCAATATTCTTTTCGAGACTGTTAGACTTCCTAACGACGATTACGTGAATGAGGACTAATTTTTGCTGATATTGAATAAAACTTAGAAACTGTCCGGAAAACAATCAAAGGTTGTAACTAAGTTAATAATAGAATTATTATAACTTTCGGCGTTGAAAGTTTTGTTAATAATATCTTCACGATTTTTGACGAGCAGAATGTTCTTTTATCAATGGGTTATTTTACAGCAATAAACCGTAGGATGGTACATATAAATAAAATAAAATCATGCATATGATTATGTATTAATTGGATAAGATCCGATATTTTGCTATACATCTTAACCCAGCCAAAGTTGATCAATGAAACTAGAAATGTTGGGCAAAAGATGACAGCTTCTTTTGTATCAAAACTGCAACCCTGTCTCTGAAGTACGTAACTCAGGAAGAGTGGAATATATTATTTAATCACCCATTCTACCAAAAGAATATAAAATAAATTATTCTTTGAAAAATAAGATTTGTTACCTACATTAGATTTAAAATGTTCGATGCTACCTACCTATACGAAATGAAAATACAAAATAATGTTGTCAATGTGAACTAGAGCGGGGTTATGATGGGACACCATATCTCGTGTCAATTTTGTGTGATGATAATGTAACGGAAATTAATTTAGCATAATAGTCCCGTGTTACACCCTGTCTACTTAGTTACTCTGTATGTTTGAAACAGACTTAGTAGAAAATGATCTACATTGTACCATGAAATGAAATGAAATTTAAATGACAAGTTTAACACATTTAAAACATCGTCAATAAAATAATTGTTCATTATATTATTTCAGAATGCCAAAACAAAAAATTGACCGAAACTCGTAAGCAACTGAAGTTACGAATTTTTTCCAAATAATGAAGGATTTATTTGACTTTACTAATTTACTTCAGTTGATATTTATTAGAAAATGTAAACTTCTAATAATTGTCTAACATAACAGTATAATTTATGGGCTGCTTTTTGAGCTTGCTGTCTTTTAACACACTAAAGTAACTTGCTCACAGAAAATCGTTGATCATTTACAGTTTTCCATTTCGGATAATCTGACGGAATATTTACGCCGTTTTCAAGTAATTCAACCCTAATTAGTTATTTATTTGAGAAACTTGTATCTAAATTTGTAGTTCCAAATTTGCTGTACACCTGTTTTAAACTAATGTAGAGGTCTACAAGCTTTTAGTAATCGTTGCAAAGTGCCTGACACTGCAACACGAATCTTCTCTAAGGATAAGTTAGAACACACCATAACATACTAAACTTCTAGTCACCATCATGTTTACTGTTTATTGTGTGTTCTTGTCCGCATTGTACTCTTTTTTTAAACTCGAAAAAAATTGCAAAATTCTACTTTTCAATATAATGTAAATATTAGAAACGATATTTAACGGCATATAAATTGTTACATTATTTAATTTATCACCTCACTAATAAATCCACTGTCGTAATAGTTCCTTTAGAATTACAAACCAATTTTCCAGAAGCGTCCAGGTAATCATGCTATCAATTAAGCTACCTTAACCGTACGGCTTATCCACAATTCCGAAGCTAACCAAACAATTAATCAACAATTTAATGGTATAACTAAATGCATCATACGGGGTCACAGACCAATTGTCTTAAGTGGCTCATTATACTGTTCATAAAGAAAAAACAATAAAAATTCCAAATAAACCTTTTCTGAAAATACAGCGTGATCAACAATGACTGAGTCTGTTGGCAATGAAACAATTGAAAATACTGGTGATTTTTGTCTAGTAATTGGCACTGACCACACACTGACCGGATTTTTTAACTTGAGATGACATTAAACACATTCTTGGTTATGCAGGTTATGTTTATACTATTACAAAAATGAACCTTCGTTGGTAAATTTTAAATTTGCCAAATTTCATTGTTACCAACAGACTCAGTCATTCTTGATCACCCCGTATTATTGCATTTATGTAATTTAATAGTTATTTTTCTAATTTTGACATATAAAGTGACACTTTTCAAAATTAATTGACGTTTGGAAACGTCACACTTTTCGTAACTGGTTACGAAAAGTAAAATCTTTCCTAACTGGTTAGGAAAAATTTGTTGTATTAAATTGTATTGTATTAAATTTTTTAAGCGACCGCACGAACTATAAAGCAAAAGACATCATTGGGAAGTTTTTTGATAGTATTTCTTATCAGCTTGGCAACAAAATCAGAAATTTACCTTATTTACATCATTTATGGTGACAGGACAATTATTGCGATCATGTGCGATGTCCGGCGGCATATTAGACATTTCTTCATCACGCTGTTGCTATCGATTATATTAACGTTCATTTTCTTATTGTGCATCAAATAAGCACGAGAAATAAAACGATACAACACTTTTTCGGGCAAATAAAATACTTTGGTAAAATTTAACTGTCAAATATTCATTTGTTTTCGATCGGTGTTCTGGGTTTTGTCGGTTTCGTTGTTAACTTACTAAACAGACCAACAGATGACGCCACGGTCGAGGGTCAGAAAAGTGTGTACGAAAAATTGCGTCCGAAAAAGTGCATCCGAAAAAGAGTTACTTTTCGTCTGCATGGGAGTACGTAAAATTACCTTTTTCATTAAGGGTGTCTAAAAATACCGTTCCAATTATGCACTACTAGGCAACCCAGATTTTATTATTAAATGTTATTATTTCACTTTATACAGTTTTAAATAGTCTAGTAACATGTTCTATCTAATTGAAATGCAATATGTACTCGTACATGCAAAATTCTGATTTTATGTTATCATCACCGGATCAACCACATTTTAAACTTATCGTATTGTATGTATAATTATTACAGGATATTTCAATTTATTTTCCTAAATCAGTAATATTGATAATTCTGATTTAAAAATATGTAGTTTGTCTGAATACATTTAAATCCAATCTATATTTACGATAGATGATTCAATCTAAATGGATCGAAAACATTTGGAAAATGTTCCATTTATGTTGGAAAGTAGTTGTTGGTGTTTTCCTACAGCTGAGCACTATTGCAACCATAATAATTAAACGAACACAAATAAATTGAATTAATGTCGTTAATGTATGGATATGTGCGTATAAATTAATCCAGTATTTATTTACCATTAATGAGTTCATTAATGGTAAATAAACACAAATTAAACAAAGCGGATGAATTAGTTATGACATGACTTTATTTTATTTATTTAGAACCCAAATCTGTTTATATGTACATTAATGAACACATTTCACTGAATTAATTTAGTATTATAATAATAACGGGCCTTCAAATAAATTTATATTTAGAACAACCTATGGAAATTCAATTGTTTGCAACATTTTTCCAGCGTAGAAAATGACACAAGAAACGTCTGACATTTTAACGAAATAAAATTAGGTTAGAAAATATTTTTAATTTTTCTAGTGCATTCTCCCTATTCCCCTTCCACGGAATATGACAATATGAAATTGGGAAAAAGCTTACTAGGTAACCTGTGTAACTCCGGAAAATAATTGGTTACCTACAAAAATTACTTTACACTGTTAACAGAATTAGAATGTCGCCTACGCCTACTCTAAATATATATTTATTTGAAGGCCCGATAGTTGTTTATGCAATACGTATAAAGCAGTACATTTTTTTACAAGTAGAAAATTTACACACACAAGCGCAGCGAGTAAAATAGTAGACACTTTATACAGACGTTTTTCACAACATCATTGTTTCTGTAAAATAAAATTATTGTTTTCAAGAAAAAAGTTTTAATTAATTATTTGCATTAAAATGATTCAATACAGGGGTAGTCATAATGAATAACTGCCAAGCATATACAGGCTGATTTACGAGGAATAATGAGCCCTATGGAATAGAAAATGCAACCCGCAATTCATCAGGAGAAAAACCCGGACATTTACCGCTTCGATGTCCGGCTTTTTGTTGCAATGTATTGTGGGTTGCATTTTCTATTCCATCGGGCTCATTATTCCTCGTAAATCACCCTGTATTTCACTAGAAGCTCATTTTCTAATTTCTTGATACCTTCAAATAGATGTGTAATGGAGCGCTTTTCTTGTTTGGTAAATATATAAAAAAATTATTTTTACGTTGAAACATTTTTGTTACCGTCAACTGCGTAGGTACTTGTAAAGTGGTTTCCGTGTAATCGTATTAATTTTTGTGTTACGTTGAACAAACGTTATTTTGTCGAAAGGGCGATGAATCTATAATGCACTCCATTAGTTCAATATTTACATCTAACCGTGTTAACATTTGATGTAACTCTCATGTCGGGTCAACTCCACATTGTTAATATTTTTAAACCGTATTCAGAAGCCCCTTTTCGATTACGTCGGAATTGCCAATTAGTTTTTATTTCCGCCGTTGCGTGGCATTTTTTTGTTGTTGGGAATTACATCCGCACACAATAAAGACAGGAAAAATATTCTCTTAGCAAACGGTCGGCTGTTGGTGAATGCGCATGCAAAAATAATTCAATGCATGAAAAAGAGCAACAAGAACCCCTCATTAACAATAGGTCCCTGAAATTAGTCTCGAGTTAATTGAAACTGAGTGCATTCAGGAAAGACGGACGCAACACAAAAGGCATGCGTTAGCATCTGGAGACGACACAAAGTCCTGCCCTGCCTATTCGAGGAACATCCATCTTGGTCGCGGAATGTAGTGTCGCCGCCTGTGGACACGTCTAGATTACGCCTGATGAGGGTGACTATCAATTAACAGCTCTGGCCGTCTTACGGACAGGATATTATCAGCATGACCACCCGGTGATATTTCGGACATCTCTTCGATACTGATGTCGAAACCATCAATGCGTCACAATTATTTATGAGATGACGCGCCGGCAAAAAGCGGTTGACCTGCACAAGAGCTTGTCCACAAGCGAAACCTAAAGTCTTGATTGGTTCTATTTTACCACAAAAAGGACTTCCTACCGAGCTAACTATTCAATTAAACTATAGATTGTTATAGAATTTTTTCCAATAATTTGCTGTTACCTACTCACATTATCAACTTAAAATTGTTGTCTGGGTCGAACATTCGTTAGTAGCTTTGTTTTCTCTGCCCTAAAAAAAGTACAGTTTTTACCGAGTTGAATAACCCACTAGTACCGTAATATGAAGTTACGATACGAGTACAATTGTACAATGTTTCATATACAGGGTTATTCTAAATGATTGTAGTCGAAGTAGGCCATGCCCATGTTATTACGTTTTTGCCGCTTTCATGTGAACTGTCAGTTGTGTCGCTGTCACTGTCATTTTTTAGGTGAAAAGTGCGGTGATGAGGATTTTATTTATTTTTGTTAAATTAACGATTGAATCCAGAAATATTGAGTTGTTCTACAATCAATTTTAAAAATATTGAGTTGTTTTGCACCCAATTTAACACATCATTTTGATGATTTTTTTATGTGGAGCGGCAACCATAAATTTTACATTCAGTTTTCACGCCTACTTCGACTACAATCATTTAGAATAACCCTGTACTATCAATTATTATTCTAAGAAATAATCATTACGTGAGAAAGAATTGTTTTACGCAAACCAAAGTAGTAGGATGGTGACATTTTTTATTTGTTAAGCTTGTATCACCAATGCAGGCGGGTATTTCCTCAGACGTCAAGATTGCGGCTATCGCAATTTTGATACAAGCAAAATCACGACAAAAGGACAAAAACATCATGTTGCAATACATTTCACTCCACCAAGTAATTTACCACACTAGTGCGGTAAAGTATGTCATTATGGCATTGAAATAAGTTATATTGTTTGGAACTTATCAGTATATTTTAATTACTTCACACTTTCTTCAACTATTAATTTGGTTCAATCTATTGAATCAATAACTGGAAAAGCAAATTTTCGTTTTTCCTGTCTTGAAACATTTTAATTATCTGGTGATTTACACCTTCATTTTTATTTTACATGGATCTCTTTAAATTACGATTGTTTCGTCACCAACCTTTAAATTGACCAAAAAATGATGAAGCTTCCTGTATTGCGCTTGCAATGGCTTAGATAAAATGTCATAACTTTCTTTTATTGATCAAAATCCTGTAAACTGCAAATTGCAAACTTCTATAACAACAATAAAATTTATAATTCGACCGTACAAATTTCAGCTCGGATCATAAAAGTTAGTAATATCATTGCGGTCAGGGTTTTTCAGTTTTATTTAATGTTGCAAAAGTTGTTTGTATAAAAAAAAGTCGTGCATCGTGTTATTCCCATGAAAAATAGAATTAAATGAGCGCTTCTAAAAGTAAAGGCTGTGCAAGGTGAAAATAACGAAGTTCGTTAGAGATGATATAATTAATATTAAGCTGTATTTATTCCGTTGACGCAAAATGCACAAATGCGATTTAATAATTATTAATTACGTCGCAATCTACATTTAATGCGGTCACCAGCGACGTTCCCTTTTGATTGTGAAAATGGAGTAATTTTAATTTTGTGGGATTCGATTTCCGGAGGATTCGAGAAGATCCAGAAAAGACCAACCCGTGTAGTTTTGCATAAGAATATCGAAAAGGTAAATAATCTCACGATTGAGGAATTTAGAAATTCAGGGTTTCAGTTCAGAAAGTGAAAATGAAATTGATTCAAGTAATCCTCCTTGATATGAAGATCTAAGAGCTTATGCTTCGATACTAAATTGAATTTACCGAGTACAACACTGTCTGGATCGTACCTTTGAAGCCAGATACGTGCTTTCCAGCATATTGAAATACATTTTTGATATTGCCACACTTGAACCTCACACCGAATTTCCCGGAGAATTCAACTCTCTGACTTACCTAATTAGAAAAAAGATTACACAAGCGAATATCTCGCAAACATATCTCAAAGAGCTTATTCGTGATTCAGCTTCAATTAAAACATGTATAATTAAAAAGTTTCCTGAAATATTCCAGACAGTGGATGAGTTACTACTCTATGTAATGAAATTGTGAACTTTTTAAGTAGGTTCATATCTTGCGCTTATAATTTGACTTCTCAACATCTCTGAATTTTAAAATATACATTCTAAATTATTCATGCAGACAAACGGGAACTGCTACACATTATGCAGAGTAATTTTTTAATTCCGAAGTCAGTCGGCTCCACTTCTCCACCAAATGAATTCCAATTATGTTTTCATTATTATCTCTTCGCAGGTCCATCCTAAATACGGCATCGACATCCACAACTCGGTCGAACGTTACGACGCCCTTCCCGGCCTGGAAACTGTCCGCTCCATGATCTCGATCAACGCAAGTCTAGAGCTCTTCAAAAACGGTAAAATGAAAATACGGTGTTTGGCGACGATGTTTACGTTGTACCGGAAAACACAAGAGTCTGAGCTTCACGACGACGCCCCTCAACTTGCTCTCATCATGGTACCAACCACTCAGAGCAACGAAGGTAAAGGACCTAAAGAGGCACGTCCACTAGCAACATGTTTACTAGGCGAATAACGCTTAAGTGTTAAGTTATTTTTGTGACAGATGTTTCCTGGGTGTCCATTGACGATCCTTGGTGCATTATTATATTTGCAAGTCGTTATTCTCAAAAGTTGACCGAACTAGATAGCAAGTGCATATCAGCGGTTTGCAGTTCGTCATTATGCACCAAGGAAACAAGAAACGCTGTAAAGGATTATCTTGTTTTCCCAGACGGAAGTCTCCCACTGTCTCACCTCAGATCTCCTTATTTACACAGAATAGGATAATAGGAAGTTTCAAACCGTCACTGCAATTATAAATTAAACATAACTTTTTTGGAATAATCTTCCCAGTGTAAGCAAATAGTTTGACAATACTAATAACATTTCAGATTACAACTTTATAATCGGACTTTTCGAGATAAATTTAGATATGAAAAAAGTTATAAAAAGCAAATGAAAAGCATGCTGACAGCTAACCTAAAATTTAGAAACACAAAATCTTTTTGTTTTTTTCTTTCTTTGCAAAGTTTTACATTAGAAAGAGAATAAGTAGTGATTCCTATTCTCGAAGCAAAAATCTAAGGGCACCCTTTGCTAAAAACAAACATGTTCCATTATGTTCCGATTAAACATAAATAAATGTCATTCCTGTCAAACGGCGGGAAATTCAAACTTTACACTGTTCCCAATTGTCTATTTTTTCAACGCCTACTCAGCCCAGGTTTTCATTTGGACGCATTATATTTTTTCACATCCACGTATGTTTATGTTTATTGTTAAACACGGAATTTTAACCAAAAAGGGGTCTGAAAAACGTGCATTCATTCACGTAATTAGAGAAAATGTTCAAAATGATGCCCAACTTCCAACAAACAGCAGTGAACTATGAACCATGAACTAAATTATTGAAAAACACTGTCGGCGTGGGAAGAACTTCTCTAAATAATTAATTACTGTTGGTGCTGGAAATAGCCGTTTGTTAGTTCCATATTTTTCAGTTGATTTATAAACGGTTTAATGAATCTTTGGTCTCTTTGAGTGTTAGTAGTTTTATTAAAGAAGATGGGGCCAATAATTAGTTTGCAACGCAAACACCTAGTTCAATTGGATGCAATGCAACGGCATCTCAATAAAATAATGGACCTATGTTGCTTAGCAACTTACTGGTGTGAGTGAAAGACAGTGATCGAAAAACGATGAGCGAAAGTCAAGTGAACGAAAGAGAAACCTTCACCCACTGGTCACAATGGATACAGATTCACTTTCTAGGGAGGCATCGAACAAATAAATTTTGAACAAAGAAAACAAGAAACTGATCATATTGTCCTGATATGTTCCCAATAACCACTTTCATTAATAAAATCGTTTCGAAAATTGTAATAAATAATGTATTGTCTCTTTTATTTTATTTTTCGTTCAAAGTTACATATGTGTTACGTGGTCTAAAACTATTCCAGTTTAGATAATTTTTTGTCTCCAGCATGCAGATTTAAGTAGTAAGATTGTAAAACAAATGCAACTTGTAAACTTGCCCTGTGACATGGCCACAGAGACTCGACATAACACTCGCAATAAATGTCTGACATTACTGCTAGTGGACCCCCAGCTCACCACCCCCGAGAAAATCCTCACCACTTACTCTTGTTGCAGGGATTTTCTTCATCAACGGAGGCGAGCGATTCATCATCCCCAATATTCTAACACTGATTTGTTCGTTCTATGTCCACTTACACGCTTGGTTGAGAAAGTCCCAGTAAATGTAAGATCGAAGACTTGTAAAATTATTTTAAAGTGATAGTGTTTAAACAAATCGTGATAAACTCAAGATGGTTTCAGAAAGGATTGCGTGATCTCTATATGATAATAATAACAAAAAACTTCTACCCACCGGATACGACGCAATTATTAATTGTGTATGATAATGCCAAATAAGTGTGATTACCGTTAAATTTTAACTATGTAATATGCGGTGCAATAATTGTAGTGTAATAATTATAGCAAAATTTCGTAATTTGGGTTCACAGAGTAAAATTGATTGGGATAATTCTTTTGTACAGATGTTACGGTGTTTCATTCGTTTCGCTATTAATCCTCTACACCTGAATTGCTCAAAATTGCGTTTACTTCTCCTGAATTATGTTCGTTTCGACGCTCGGTGCTTTCAGGAAATTGATCGCAGTTGACGATTTCCCGAACGTGCTCCAAGGACCAAGTGTGAATATTCTTTTTTGTAATAAGTCGACAAACTTGTTTACATTTATTTACACATGCTGTATATGACGTGAAATCCATACTGAATGTTCACACTTGTAACATAAGGGAAAAAACAAATTTTGTATTATGAAGTTCTGGAAATTTATGGTCGTTATATGTAAATATTATATAGAATAACCGACAACGTGAAAATTTATACTTTAGGTAGACGTTGGATCAAGATTGTACTTTTCGTTCTCTAGCTACCTTGAAGGAGATCCCGGTGTTTATTTTTCAGTGGGTGATAAATTTACATTTAATGAAAATGTGCCACGTTTCCTCCAAAAATGCGATTTTCATTGACACCGAAACATCCAGTAATCGATTCCAATCATCAATTCTTGCGGCATTTGTAAGACTGTAGTAAGGGAAAAGGAAAGTCATTGAGATTTTATGACTTCGTAACAACTTCGAATTGATTTACAAAGTCTGCTTGCCCACCAATTTATAGATTAATAAAATTCTGTGCGTCAACTTTTTAATGCCCACGTATTCATCAAACTTAAATTGTATTGACTTTAATGAAGCCGCTTAAAAATATGCTTTGACTCTCTGTTTACGGTTGTTAGCATTTAAACACAGTTTTATACACTTTTTCCCTCACAAATAAATAATTAAAGTACCTACATTTATTAACTTCCACTCTAATGAATATTGTTTGAGATAATTTTAACTTTGACAAACCAAATACTATTTTACCAGTTTATTAGTCTGAACAAAGTTAAATGATAGAGTAGGTAATTCAAGTTACCGTGCAACATAACACTTCCTGTCACTCTCAGTGAATTTCGCTAATGTTATGAAACTATTTGGCCCTTTTGACTTTATTGTTATAGGTTTAGGCAACACTGCTAACTTCAATTAAATGCAATCTGAATGTACTTTGTCTTTTTAGACTTGCCACTCCAACGTTTTAAGCCAAGTAAAGAAAATTTCCTTTGTTTTTATTGATATCCATAAATTCAAATTGTAAACTAGTAAAATCCTCAGGAAATTATAATAGTAAAAGTGTTGTTCTGAATGTTTTCGAATTGAAGTTTCTAAGAAAAAATAGAGAATAGAAAATTTCTTGTAAGCAGAAGCACTATAATACAAAATCAGTTTGTTATTTGTAAAAATTCCAATTAAAACGGGTCAGGGATTTCAGAATTACTTGTACAGGGTATAAGTATACGAGTGATAATGAGCCCGACGGATTAAAAAATGCAACCCACAATACATTTGGAAGGTAACGCTGAATATAAACGCGGTAAATGTCCACCTTTTGCTTCCAAATGTATTGTGTGTTGCATTTTCAATTCCGTCGGGTTCATTATCACTCGTGAAATACCTTGCATTAGGAATGACACCTCAAAACTTCTACTTTTGCAACTAGTTTTGTCAATTTTCTTTGCTTTTATTGCCTGCTCTAATGTCTTATAATGAAAAAAAAAATGTGCATTTCACCAAGTAAATAACGGGTGACTATTAAAATTTTCACTTAGGGTTGGCTATGGATCATTCTTTGTTTTCCGTTGCACCTTAGACACTGACAAGTTTGACATTTCAATAAATGTTTTTTCTCTTAATTTGGTTATGTTTCAATTGTACTGACTGACATTTGTCGTTCGTTCTTGCGTGTGTCTAAAGTAACAGAAAAAATAAAAACTCGTTCACAGCCAACTCCAAGTGAAAATTTTAATAGTCACCCGTTACTAATCTTGAAATATCTACTGCATTTTGTCATTTTAATAAGGGTATTGGTGTCTTTACAATCCTACAATGATTATCACAACTATTATCCCTTTAAATTCAAGGCTCATAAGCAGGATGATACGATTAAACGTTTTCTTTCCTGTTTAGAAAACTAAAATAAAACTGAACTCAACTGCTGCAAATAAGCTTTCAAGCAAGTCATTTTTTAGGGAAGAAACAAGCACTGCTAGAAAAGAAAATATACTTTTTATGTTTGGGTTTTTTGAATCACAAATATCCTGCAATGCAAGTTTGCATTCTATTTAATTATTAAAGCACAGCAAGAATGAAAATTAAAAACAGCTTAGAATGTACTCGTAATTCATGTATGAGGTCAATAAAATATTAGAAACACCACTAAATTACAAAATAATATTTTCTTAGAATTTATTTTTTCTGAAGTCAATAAAACGTCGTTCCAGGGAATCAATTAAAATTTTGTAAGATTTTCTTATTATTCTTTTGCAGGATTTTATTTTAGTTTCTGGAGGTGGCAATGAAAATCGCAGAGCAATTTTCGTTACAATTAATATTTGTCAGTATCGTTTAGGAAAACCTGTAAATAACATTGTAACAATCAAAGGAAAATATACTTATTATTACCTAAAAAATAATGTATGGCATCATTTCCAAGTTCCGTAGCTTTAGAGACCACATCGAATTCAGTGTGTTTCTGTTCCAAAGAGAAATGTTTGATCATTTTTTGAATGTATAAAATTTATAAAAATACCGCTGTCATAATAACGGACGCATCGCCCGCGGATAAATCACGGATGAATATATTTCACGAGATAAAAAAATTAATTAAGTTCGGTGTAACGTGACGGCCCTATTTTTATATATTTCCGACGAAATTTGTTTGAACTGTTATTTTGTAAAATTTGTATTTCAACATTCCTGCAGTTGTAAGAATGAATGTACTAGTACAGTAATTGTTAATAAATGATTATACGTTTTTTATCCCAGTCTATTTTTTAATGAAACACAAACCTGGCCGATCCGGTCGCGTTTGGAATCCGGCATCGATGACATCTATGCAAAAAAACATCCTGAACAGAATTTTAAAAAGGCCTGATTTATAATGGCATTCGTTTGTGAAAAACAAGGTAGGAAACTGTGACATTTTTTGTTTTTATTTTGTGCCCGCCTGTTTGTTGTAATTTGCATGCCCGACTCATCTTATTCATTACAGATGCTAAATAACTCGGTTAACATGAGCTTTGTACACGTATGTGTACATTTTCGGGCTAGAATTTGATTATATCTTGCTTCGTTAGCCCAACCAAATTACGCAGACTGCGGCGTCTTATCATTTTTCCTCCCCGGAATCGGTCCGGACTTCGATCGGCCATCGAGGGCCGCGATTACGACGGACAGCCGTGCATTATTGAAGATGCAATGTTTTATTCGGCGACTGTTGTGTTCGCCCTCATCCAAAGTTAAGGCAAAATTCCTAGTTTGACACATTTACACTAAGTGATGGATGTATTCGGCACACGTTTGCGGATTTCTGTGTCGTCTGTTGGCAGCGCCGCTCCCGGAGCAATCCTCAGGAGTGCAGAGAGCAGATAGATTCTTCTAATCCCTTCGGAAGTCTAGAGACCGGGCTAAGACTGGGAGAAAGATATCTACTTGTCTAACTAACGTACGTCCATAATGGAAGACGCTTCCATAATGTAACACTTCCACTAGCGCAAGAACAAACGAAGGCTTTTTAAAATCAACTTAAAGTTTCTAAATGCAATTCGGAAGATACGGCCGGATGAACTGACATGAAACTTAATTAAATCGCTTCAGAAAATCTCCCGCTGGTCTCAAACACGTTGCAAATAAACAGACCTAACCTATTTTGGTGAGAAGCCACCTGTAACACGCTTACACAGGTCCTTTGACCCTTATGACACTAATTACAACAAGTGGTTTACATATTTTACCAATTTTTTATCTTTCACTAAAATAAACATAAAACTGAGTACACTGTTTCTGTTTCTACACCACCAAACAAAACAAAAATTAAAAAAGGCAAAAAAAAAATGTTGTTCGTTACAAAAATGTTAATCAACGCGATTTAAATGATTTTAAAAATATGGTAATAAGATTAATACTTTTGAAACTTCGGTGTAAAGTATCACAACATACAGGGTGTTTCAAAACGACCGCACCAACTACTTGTAATCGTATAAAGTAGAGTTAGAAGAACGTGAAAAAAATAATACAAATATTGTCCTGATGCTTTTTTGTTTTTTCTTATTTTTCCAAATTTTGATTTTTTTTTGTTGACATTTACGAGCACATGATTAATTGACTAAGATTTAATCAAAAATTTAAAATTTGGGTTTTCAAAAAAAGCAAAAAGACTAAAAAAAATTATTTAATTAGTGAATGTTATCGCAATTGAATGATGAATTGATGGAACAAAAAAGCTTTTTTTTCAAAAACATTTTCGGTTAAAAATTTCTAACTTTAACATCCTGTAACTTTGAATTGAAGCAGGGAAAATATGTTTTTTCAATTTTTCTATATTCTCACTGTATTCTGCCAGCAATCGTTGATTTAAGTATTACTTTTTATAAATGTAGGAAGCTAAAAACCATTGAAAATTGTAGTTTCGGTTGCATGTAACGAAATGTTCATCGGAAGTCTCTCGTCACTAACCCTGTATACACTTACATACCGGGACATTTTTTTAACATTGAACATAGCCCATACTTATTCCCTATGTTCAGTTTTAAAAAACACAGGTCAATGCATGTATGTAATCACGTAACCAAGGTAACGAAAATAAGTATTTGACAGATTAACAAAATGGTCAAGTTGTTGTTGAAGAAGAAATACACATAATGCAGTTATTCTATGCCAATCAGAGCATTAGAAATGTGCGTGACATTTCCAATGCAACACATGATAGACCAATTCCATCAATCGGAACAATTTTTAACATTATTTCAAAATCTCTGGTGTTCGGTATAGTTGGTTGCATAGCAACTCACAATGCGTTTGATTTGTGTTTTTTAATAGGGAATAAGTAAGTAGTATGGACTATGTTCAGAGTTAAAAAAATGTCCCGGTATAGTCTGTTTTTTAACAAAGAACCACGACCTATTGATTTAGGTTTGCAATAATAAAATTTTACTAAATTTAGAGAATTTTATATCTATTGGCTACTTTCTGCCAATGCCTGTCATTTTTAATGTTCTTGAAAATACGCAAACTCGCATTTAAAATTTGAATGTGTCAGTAAAAACTAAAAATGCCTCGCAAAGTGAGACATTTATTAAACTCTCAAATTGGTTGTCATTAGTTGCTATTAACTTAATTAACATGCTGCGCTACTAATACTATTGGGGACACGGAAAACTGGGCAGATGTGTCATTCAGTTGTCAAAATTTCTAAACCATACCTTAGCTACTCATAAGCAAGCTTAAGTTAATTTGACAGTTTTTTTGAAAATATCAACCATAATGACAGTAAAGGTGCATTTACATTGACACTTTTTGAAATGACAATAGCAGTGTACAAAAAGTGTACAACATTGCCAGCTCTAATTTGGGTGCAAATTGCGGTGTTGTGGTTCTTTGATTAAAAAAAAAAACAGACTACACTTAAAATTTATTTCAAAAATAAAATATCTCTCTGAAAGTATGTTTACTGACTAAATAGATTTAATAGAATGAATAGATTTAATGTCTAATGAATTCTACAGGGTTATCATAAATGATTGTAGTAGAAGCAGGCCATGCCCATGTTATAAAATTTTTGCCGCTTTCATGTGAACTGTCATTTTTGTCGCTGTCACCGTCATTTTTTAAGTGAAAAGTGCGGTGATGAAAATTCTATTCATTTCTTTCTAAATTAACGATTAAATCTAAGAATATTGAGTTGTTTTGCACCCAGTTTAACTCCTGTGTGTGAACGGTGTGTACTCACTTATTAACATCATTTTGATGTTTTTTATATGGAGCGGCAACCATAAATTTTACATTCAGTTTTTACGCCTACTTGAACTACAGTCATTTATAATAAACCTGTAACAGAGATGTGATTAAACTTTCGAAAAGTTGTTGCTACCAATTTTGAACTGTTTACGAATATTATAGATATTGGAAAAAAACTTGTAATGATGACTGTAATTAGTTGCCTTATGTTTAACAACGGTACCTGTCACAGGAACTTAAGAAAGAATTATCAATAAATAATAGCTTGAATTGTTTAATGCGTACTGCCTGTCCGTGCTTGGATATGAATATTTCGTTATTCTTTTCCTTCTACAAATCATTTATTCTAAATTTCTAAAATAAGAAAACTCAACAATTCAAGATTGTACCCTTTCAGTGCATTTCATTTAGTGACCTCCATAATAAAATCTCTTTATTTCAGAATTAATTATAACATAGGTGATAACATAGTTACTCTCGTACTGGCGTATTCTCGCCAGACATAAAAAAGTTTCTATTCATCCCCACCTGAGACATACACAGAATAATTGGATTTTCCAGATCTAATTTTTGAAGTGTTGTCAATTTTTTATTGTCTGAATTTAACAGACGTTGCTGAAATAAACGAGCCGTTGGATTCAGTCTACCAAACGATACAATCAAAAGAGCTTCATGTTGGCTTGTACCTCCCCTAATTGGATGTGACGACTTGCCACGGCTGCATTTTTTTCCCGATCTGTACAAATTGATTACTTGGTGAACTAGGTGTAACGATACAGTGAGTTGACGACATGAATACCACATTTACAGCAATAAATTTGCATTTTATGAATAACTTTTGGTCGCTGAAAATGTTGATTCCAACCTACACCTCTCATAATTAACGCGTTAAATATGCGTTGCTGCTAAAAATGATTATTACAATTACGAGTTTAATTAATTGGAAGACTGGTCAGGTGGTTCACTATTCGAACAAATGGAAAATAGTAAAATCTCAAACGTTATTGTAAAGAAGAAGCAAAAATATTTCAATAAATACAAAAGTTAATTTTATTCTTAATCTCTAATGAAGCCGTATTATCTCATATATTTTTTAATTTTTTTGAAATAGAATATTTAATTTTACCATATACATATAGGGTATCTATTTCAGGAGTGATATGAGCTCGACGGAATTGACAATGCAACCCACAATACATCTGCAAAGTTACCTGTGCAGTTTTGACATAAACGTAATTCGCTTGGTTAAATGGAACCATTTTTGTTGTAAATGTCAGTTTTGACAAATAAAATTATTGGAAGTAAAGCCATCGTGAATTCATAATTTCATTTTAAAACAATAAGATATTTAAAATAGCGACATTAACTTTGAAAATGTATTGTGGGTTGCATTTTCAATTCCGCCGGGCTCATTATCACTAGTGAAATACTCTGTATAAAAGAGATAGGTACACATTAAGATGAGTGGATTTGAGGAAGGACAGAACTTAGAGATCTTGTGGAGAGTTGGTGAGTATGCAAAAACTTTGTCAAAGTTTTCAAGTGTGGAAGTGTTTGGAGAACAGAGGATTTGTTACGATAAAATCTTGTTCAATATTTGACACTGCTAAAGAGAAGTAAGGATAAATCTACGAGTACATTGAGACTGGTTTTATGTTTGGACAATTTGTTGCAAATTTGGAAAAAGTTACATTGTAAATGTATCTAGTAAATTATAAAGAGTCTCTGATGCTTGATTCATCAAATTAATACCAAGAAAAGGGTTTTGTTATTCGTTAAAAAAATTGGTATTAGGTACTATAGAAAATTTAAGATAATATTTAATCAAATATTAATTTATTCTTGTAGTATTTAAGAGATTGTGTTGAGAAGCCATTTCATAAATCTGTAGAATATTTCATCTTCATAACAATGGTTTTGTTTTGTGAGAAAATAGAAATTGCCTTTTTGTTATAAGAAAAGGTGTAATAAAAAATTATAATTGCCTAACTAAAATCATCAATCTTAATAATTAGAAATAATAAAAGTTTGGTGGGGATCATCAGCGATGTTATTCCTTTATTATCCAAAACAATGAGGAAAAATTAGTGCAAGAAGCTTGTTTTTAATCAAGACGATAAAAAGGAATTAATTTTTCAAGTAACAATAGGAGAAAGTGAAACGGAACAGATGACTTTGTTAAACAATATTACAAGCGCTACTTTGATAACAAACCTCGCGAGCCGTAGACAAGATAATCTCACTATTGTTACTTTGTCAGTTGTGTCTTTGAATCCTTCTATGACCCTTCTGAAAGACGGGTCATATCAATTCTCGAAGGCAGTACAATAAAAAATGAAATGTCCTCGCCATTAGAGGCACGCTATTGTTCAAAAATTGGTTAAATGTCCCGAAAGGAGATAAATTAAGTGGCTTCGGTTTCTTTATTACGTTTTCTATAAATGCACTACGATATAAACAAGATGGCGTCTCCTCTAAAATGGTCCAACTTTGGAGTATTATGACGGTTTACTTAGTTATCGCAGTTTCGCTGTTTTAGATACGCCACATTAAATCTAAAACTTTTCCTTAACCGAAAGATATAATCTTTCTTTGGCTCCGGTGTGTTTTTTCCCTTACCGGAGTTTTGGTTTTTGTTTTCCGGGCGTCAAACGGCAATTGTTCGGAACCGCCACGGATCGCGCCTTCTTCCTTCTCCCTCTTTCTGCTCTTTTTACTTTATAATAGTTTGCAGTGTTGTTTTTGCATTATATTTTCCAATGTTCTCCACCTTTATCCAAAACAACAAACAGAAATCCGATGCATAATAATTAACCCGAGAGGAAAGAGCCTCTTTGAGCTTGTTCCATTCCAGATTTTTATAATTTTTACCTCGAATACTCTGCAGAGATGTGTAGCTTTATTTGCCGGTAACAACTTAAAAGCTCTGTTAATTGGAGTAGTCAGCTAAAATCAAAAACAGAGATGACATCGCGCAACTCGTCGACAAAGGGGAAGAATTCTTGATATATGACGGGAACGACGATTTAATTAAAAAAAACTATTCGCTTTTACAAAGCCACTTTTGTGTAAAATTATAATTGTTGCCGAGTCTCTCTTGTTTGTAGTTGATTAATATTATACTACGGCATAAACCCTGTTAGTGCCTGGAGACATGTTTTACTGCGAGTTGGTACATCTTTACGTCGAAATATTCAACGCGAATACAGTTTTCACGCTTGTTCCGTGGGGACCTAATAAAGTATAAGTGTTGAAAAGACAGCAAAAATATTTCTTCTTTTCACTTTTTTAAACTGCATATGCACGACAATTACTTTACAAACTTATTCCGCCGCATGGGAAGCACAACGTTATTTTAAATTTATCCTAAAATTATCAACGTGCTTAATTGTTTTTTGTTTAAATCATGACCCATTCGTGAAACTAAAAATTATTTTAAACTTTATTCATTCACACAAGTTTTTGGAAAGATTCGCTTAAGGATAATAATTATTCAATGAGTGAAATGTCACTTTACCACTAGTGTGGTAAAGTATGTCATTATGTCATTAAAATGAATGTCGTAAAGTTGACATTATGTATTGATGATAGATAAACTGATAATTTTCTAATGTGTCGACTAAATGTTGTATAGGTTTAATAACGTGCACTGTAGAAGTTTACTCTATATTGTAGTAAATGTTTGAATGAACTCTGATTATGATTAAATTCAAACTTGATACACTTGTACTATTCGAAAATAGTTCAGTAATTTAATTTTGCAGTAAATCTAGTAATTAACGTGCTTTACGCGTAGTTGTTACGTCAAGCAGTAACGTTTTTTTTATTATACTCATAAGCGATTGCTTTATTAAACAATTATAAATGTCCATCTAGTCTATTGTTTAGCAACGTATCTACAACTTATTTTAAAAATTAGTTAATAATTTTCCCGGTGAAACACAAAAAGTCATTAAAACCTGACTTTCATGCAGTTCTTACAGCTTACAATGTTGATAACCTCTAACAGATTTAGTCTTCTCCACACTTAACAAATTTAATATGATTGTAACAAACTCATAAAGTCTTTGTATATTTTGCAGGTATTACATAACAATTCAGTTACGAGATAAATACACTTAGTGGCTGAAGTAAAGTTTTAAGTTTTCTCCTTAATTATTCAATTTTAATTTTTTATGTTTACATTTGCTTTATTATCTGCTTTCATGAGCAATTGTGTACTAAAAATAACATTCAAGGGCCTTTAAATGCAAAAACCAAAGGGCCGTGGGTGTAAGTTTATTTATGTACCGTTTATGTTTGACCAAGGGTTGTTGTAATTTACGACGACTAAAATTGGTGCGTTGGTGTATGTATACATAGAGTTATTGATTTCATTGCAAACACAATGATAATTAAATTTTATTAAGAAATTTCTTAAAAATAATACCTACAATATTCCTTGTGATCTTTAAATGTTATTTACTTCATTATTTTTTACTAGGTACAATTTTTATTTCTTAACAATCTTCTTACAATCTCCTTATATTTGAAAGATTTTAAAAGTATTTTCCATAACTTTTAAATTGAAATACGTAAAAAACCAAAGAACATGATGCAGCTGACAGCTAGTTGAAGCAAAATAATTTCAGTTTTACACAAAGAACCTTTTTAGAAATTTTGCAAGTATTGGAACAGCAACTACTTTGATAACATGACTGTGGTGGTTAAACATGCTTTCAAGTATGTTTTATACGACCGCACGCTAAAATTGCATAACCTAACACACTTTAGGACAAAGAACCTTCAGCCATAAATACGATCTCTGTCGATAAAATTTTTAATCAAACAGACCAATTTGCCACTCGATGTAACATGACAGCGCCCCGTTTTAAATTTCAGGTTTCAAACAATGTTATAAGATTAATAAAGTTAATTATAGTTCACGTTCTCAGGTACAACTATGCAGTCCTGTTTAGGACAAAACCGGCTGATTCTCGAAATGTATAAACCTATGTGTAGGCTCCTGAAAAAATGCAAAAAAATTTAGTAGTGTATTTAGATAGTTGAAGTGTCCAAAATTGTTTTTAAATGTCCATTTTCAAAATTACAAAATTTTCCTAAACCAGATAGAGCCTATGTATCGGGTGTTCATCTCAAATTGTCCTCAAAGTTGGCGTTGAACTCCTTGAAGAGTCGATCGTGAACGCACCACGAATACAGATCATGGATCAGCTGTTTAAATCTAACCTCACTTTTTGCGTTGTATGTGTTTTTGCCAAAGTGTTTTTACTTTTGCAGGCAGACAAGTGGTGCGTTCACAATCGACTCTTCAACGCCAACTTTGAGGATACATTTAAATGAACAACCAATATTTATATTAACTCTTCCAAAAAAAAAAAGCATGAAATGTTCCATTTTCATAAACAAATATTCATTGATCTCATGATAATTAATTACTATTTTAATACTACAAAATATAAAATAATTATATTTTTACATACATAACAGTAAAATATCTCAGGGTCAGGACCTCAAAAAATTGTCAGAGATGACGAATGTACTAGATATTGTTATTTCTTTCTCATATAAAAAAGTGGAATTCACTTGGATTCTTATAGTTTGTTGTGAAATGGCGCAATTATTATTTTAAACTTTTAATTTTTGCTGAACCAGCCATTTCATTTTTAATAATTTGATGGTTTTTAGCTAAAAGAATATTGTCCTGAACAGGCCTCCATAACAGTTTGAGTATTCAATTACGAAGGTAAATTTATTAACAGCGTTAATACGTTAATTACCTACAAAGAAATTTTTTGACTGGAAATAATTCTAGATTTCTAGATTGAAATTCTTGCAAAATTGTGACGGCGAATGTAATGAACTAAGATTTGTAAATGCACAAGTTGAAATAGGTACTAAACAGCAATTAAAACGGTCGCAATTGGTCGAAATAAGCTTTCCCGAAGGGCTAGAGATGTAATTAAATAATTATTTCGTAGAACTAAGAAAGTGCGACGTTATTTTAATGTACTTAATGAGAAAGGTCGTCGAGCAACAAAATTAATTTTGTTTATAACTTGGAGGAAGGAACTCTAGTTTGCGTGTTTGTCGAGAAAAACAATGATTTAGCGTGGAGTTCAATTTTAAATAAGTAAAGCTGCACAATCAACGGAAAGCTTGTCAATAATAAAGTAAGCTCAACAGAATTCCCCGTTCCATCACGTGTATTTGGGATTCGGAGAAAATATTTCATCACATGTTCAGACTTTCTGATGTAAATGTTGCACACATCATCATTGTCCTGCCCGTAGCCTGCAGGAAAATGCAAACCTTTATCATTCCCGGAGAAATTCGCTTTATTAAATTTCCTGAAAGGTTGCGATGCGCAACCTTATCAAAATTCATCATTTAAAACGGTTAATTCAAAAAAGTAACGACAAATTTATCTGAGGTTGCTTGAATATTAATCAGATTTCTTGAGATTCCGTGAACGAAACTACGCCCTTTAAATCTTTCCTTTTCAATTACCAACCCTCTAAAAAATAAATTAAATTCCCAGGTCCCGGCCTAAAACTTTTTGCAACTTTACTTGAGTGTGTTTTAGATAAACCTTCGTCATTCAACGTTCTGAGTGACAGAATACATCCTTTCGTTAAACAAAGAGGACTCCACTGTTTAACCCCCGTAACGAAGCATTACAATTCGCTAGTTAAAAGTCGAAATTCCTTCTTTTGTCTCCTCGGTTAATTATTTGTGGCGGATCCGATATGATTCCGAAGCGTTAAAATAGGACGAGTTAAATAAATTAAGCAAGTTAGTGGTTAACGGATGGCTTCGCTTTTAAACGGACATTGTAATTTGCAAGTTGGGAAACTCTTGGCTACCGGACATTTCTAAAGCCCGTTCTTCCTTTCAGCTATATAATGTTTCATTTAATTAACGCCTGGAATAACGCCGCTAGCCTTCGCTACTGACGAGGTTTTGTTTACTATTACATTACGCAATTAATCTTTCATCTTTTTTACGGCGAAATAAGCTGAAAGTTATCAATAATTACAGCTAGGAGTCCCGTACGCGTCCCAAATTTATTCCGTAATATTATAATCGAGTAACATTTGCATTAAATGCAAATTATATGTAACGCTCGGAGGCAAATATTCTCTATGGGAATTTCATAAACTGGTACACCTCTGCTAATTGAAAAATTTATGTTGCTCAACTTACACCATGTATTCCAACTACATTATCAACCGCAAATTCAAATCAGTGGCCTTTTTAACTTTCTTTTTATTATGTACTTTTAATTGTAAATTTGGAACCGACTGCAACAAAATTTTTGCCAGTTAGAGTTGATCAGGTTTATTTTGCCATAAATCGCCGAGTAGCTAATCATAATTAGGCTGAATATTCATCACAGAGAATTCCTGTTAATAATACTAATTTGAGATTGTGTAATGCAAAAAGTATAATTTATCTGTTCATTTGTAAAAGCAATAATAATTAGTATTTTATAACGGCTTGACAGATGAAAGGGTACGAATGGATAGTTTGTTGCATCATGGTGAAATATAAAAAGGTAATTGTTCACTTTAACTACTTCTGGAATTTTCGCGTTTTTTCTGGCTAGACAGCCTCAGGGCGTCCTCCTAGACCGTGTCCCACCATTCAAACCTTGTGCAAATGCCTTTTTTCTCTCTTGTTGTGTTTCAAGGTCGCGTCAAGGTCGCGCCAAGTCTTAGTGTAACTAAAGGGTAAGGAAAATTTTCATTTGCACAAGGTTTGACTGGTGGGAAACGATGTAGGAGGATGTCCTGAGGCTGTCTAGCCAGAAAAAACGCGAAAATTCCAGAAGTAGTTAAAGTGAACAATTACCTATAAAAAATATGTCCTATAATAATCTTAAATATTTATTTCATTTGGAATTTATTAAAGATTGTATTTTAATAAGGTAATATTTCCTACAAATTATGTACCTACCGTGTGTTAAAAAAAAAATGTGCTTACTTTTGTTTTCGTGGACATACGGGATAGTTGTAAAACCATAGATATTCATTATAATGATGTGAATGATTTGTTTTGCAAGAAACATTTCTTTTAGAAGCAACCAGAGTTTTCCTGGTTGTCTTCCATAGTTTTTATTTTAATTTCATTTAACGCGGTATCAAAGTGAGGTTATGTCTGAGCATGCAACTAAAAAGACGACCTGCGCTTGTAAAAGGAGAAAAATCATGACCTAGGTATGGAATGATTCTTGTTCTAACTATAGTACCTACAATAAGGATCTGTAAATTTTTAGGAACTGTTATTAATTCGTAGGTAGTATTTATGATAGGTAGGTAGGTACCTACTTACGTTAAGACCGTGCGTCTTTAAAACAATGTATGTGGTCGGTTAGATATGATGTCTTAATGATATGGTAATTAAGGACATTAAATTTTAACTCTGATATATTAAAGGTTGTAACCGTCGAGATTAGTCTAGTAGAAGTTAAAATCGTCTAACTTTATACCGTCCACAGCACTAGCGCCCTAACTAGTTTTAGCAGAAAATTTTTAAACGTCTTGTCATTCTTGTGAAACCATCTGTTACATAAGCCACGAAAATAACAAGTACCAAAACTTCCGCCACCCTACCATATTCGTTTTAAGCCAAATCAATTTATAATAATTGGAAACACTCTTACTGACTCTAGTCTAGACGATTTATCACTGGATACTTAGTTTTTAAAATAGTTTAGACAGATCCTTCTGGCATAATAGTTTTAAAAAGTGTTGCCGGCAGTAATTCTAACGTCAGAATTCTTTGAATCGAATTTCTTGACTATGAATAAATAAACAAACAACAGATGGATGATTAAATTTATTTTATGAGACACTGTAAATTGCAAGAAACACACCAAATACATATTTAAAGTTGGCGAAGTTTAGAGAGTATAAGAGCGAGCTGCTTGAAAGTTTTTGTTCCTTCTGGGTAGCCCTTCTCGTTTCTGGCGGCGTGTTTATGCCGGTGTCCATAAAAACTTTAAAATATCTTGAGCGAAATTTAACGATTCTCAAAAAGTTTCTTGTTTCTTTGTTATTAATTATTTGGGACTAAGTTTTCATTTCCTTATTAAAAGATCAACTGGTTAGGAACAGTTAAATTAATTCTTAAACTTTTTATCGGCTATAAGAGCTTACAAAAAATCGGTAAATTATCAGTACGATTGTTACGCAGTTTGATATTCATTTAAAACAAATCTGTAGACATTTAACAATTCATGCTTTTTGTGCGTGGCTGTGAAATTATTTCTTCGCCAAACTGATCGATTTTAATTTTTCTTTTTGTAAATTGTTTGTCTTTTTACTGGACAAATCCTCATTTTGATCATACCTTCATTTATTGTAATAAATGACAAACTAAAGTTTGGTTTGATATTTTTCAGTTAGGAAAATATACCTTCCTGTTTCATAAAATATTTGACAGCTAATTAAGCTACGTCATAAGTTAACGAAAACAAAAGCAAGCACCAGGCCATTAGATCACATCTTACATTACCTTACCTATTGGTTTTGGATATATGTCAATATGTATTTTTAGCATTTGTTTAATAAATTTAAGTAAAAATATCATGAAGGTACCAGCTGATAGACAAAATTTCACTGCTGTTGAATTTATGATTTAAAAAGACTAATTTTAAATTAAGCTAAATTATCACGTTCATAAATTTATTGACAGATTTGTCGATTATCAAAATCACCAACGCACTTCTTCTTCGAGCTTTAAGCGACTAATTTGTTAGACTAACTGTTGAGCATTTTATTAAACTTTTCCTTTGGCGGCGAACCGTCAAATGCCGGTCTAAATTACATATTTTTCCAACTAGGCTGCGGATTTAATCTCGTCCTGAAATCTCTTAAGAAGCCGTGTAAAGCCTGTTCCCGTCTTATTCCTCGTGTAGCGTTACAATTCAAAACACGTCAAGTTAAATAAATTATTTACATAAAGTGGTTCCAAAAATGCGTTACTTCGACTTGTTCCTTTTTGCACATCAAGAAATTATTTAAATTGAAGATAACACATTCTTCCGTCTCTCCCTATCTGAAAAACGAAAGTTAATGCAATCAGATAACGGCCTTGGTTTTTGTGCGGTGTATAGGGATATGAAAGATATAAGAAAACGGGTTTCACTGACAGCTGGTGTATTTTCACAGATACAAGCCAACAGTTGGAACAATCACATTTCCGAGGAAAATTTACTACATTTTCTTCTAGGCTTACATTTTGTTAATAATTTCCAGGCAATCACTCACCCAGAAACCATTCGGGATACGTGCAAAATGTATGAATTAGGTAATGCAGTTTTTACGACAGACGTACATACACCATGCGGAAATAAAAACAACAGTCGCAAAGTCCTTCCTTTTAATTAATTGTCCGCTGTTCGGAGGTGGGTCTTTGTGCATAAATATTTGCCAATTAATTTCATTTAAATTTTAATTTTAATTAAAAACGACACATGCAAAAAGCAATATTTTTAGTGCTGTCAGAAACAGTTTCGTTTGGAATAACCCAATGCATCTTTGTCAAATAACATTTTTATAAATGCCCCACACCGTGCAAAAATTGCAGTCATTAATGATTATCTGTCACAATTAGATGCACTTTTACATATTATTGGCACCTTTCAATTTAAGTTATTCAAAATTAGCATTTGTGCCAAGTATCGAAACTATTACCTACTAGAATTTATTGTGCTTGATCCAACCGATTTTAAAAATGTATTAAATTGATATTGTATTCTCTTGCAAGATCCGAACTTGAATGTTGTAGTGTCATCTGGAGTCCCTCTGATCAAATTTTCATTCGAATGCGGGAAAATATGTGAAGACAATTTGTGAGCTTTGCGAGCAACATAGACTCATACACTTCATGGGCTGCCTTTTGTGACATAACTCACAAAATACTATCTTGTTGGTATTATAGGTCCCAGCATATCACATTTTAATTCAAAGCTGGATCGCCAAACAGTAGAATGATTCGCTCTTTCACGTTGTACTTCCACAAGAACGGAAACTTTAAAAGCGTTTTTCACAAAATGTGATTTTTGGAGGAGTGCCACTGTTGCAATCCATGAGCGATACGGTCTGTCAGGGAAGTCTTATTATCTGCTACAAGAAATAATAACGGAATGGTGGGTTGTCAGGTCAGGTCAGGTCAGCGTCAGTCAGCTGTCTGTGTGCTCCATGAATTATAAATGTTTTGGTGACATTTTTCCATTTTAAATCGCGAAACGACGCGAATTGCATTGCTATCCTGTACTTACTTTTAGTATTTATCCTTGAGGTTAAATATTTAATTTTTAATTCTCTACCATTGAAGTGTTCATTATGTTCATTATCGTCCCCATTTTTGTCTACGTGCGATAAGTTTCTTTCAACATCAACGTGGTGAGGGGAATGTTTGCGACGTGTCGCGGCATTCGTCTAGAATTTACGTTCTTGTGCCCGCTTTTGGGCAGTAAAATTTTATAGAGATAGCGGATAATTCGCCAGTTTTCCCTTCAAAAGAACAAGCCGTAGTTAACGCCGTCGATGATCAAAAATTAATGGATTATGAAACAGCTTGTAACGTTAAAAAATGTTATCTCAAAAGAATCCCCGGTGTGAGAGACATAATGAGGTCTCACGGGCACTCGACACCTTTCCCCAAAATATCATTGGCGTGAAATTATTGCTAGCAAAAGCATAGGTACAAAAAGACGTTTACTATCCTCGGTGCAGGCTAGTTTATTTAAGTACGTGTTTCTTTTTTGAAATTTCATTTTTCTTCTAAATTTCGCGTTGTCTTTGCTGCAATTCTCGCATTGGACCTAAATCCTGTAATGATTTGAATACATTACTTTTTCCGCCAAATATTTGAACCTGCGCAAAACGGTAACAAATGTGGTAGTGATCGTCATCGAATCGGAGGAGCCCTACGTTGTGATTTTCTTTTGGCGGAAAAAGGTTCGGAATGCAAACGATGAGGGTTCCAGTTGGAAGAGTGCCGCAAATAAAACACACATGTGAGGGACGCAAAATACCTTTTATTAAAAATGCCTGTAATAACTTGAATGAAAAAAATAAAAATGAAACGAATCCAAAAAGACAGAAACTAAGTTTAACGAAGTACAAGAAATTGACTAGTTGAGTACATCACAAAGATAAACGACAAGATGAATGCAACAATTTTTAAAATAACAGAAAACGGGTACATAACAGACAAAATGACAGGTTAAAGCTTGCAAAACAAGTGAACAAATTATGGTGCAGTTATTACAGACAGGAACGGATGAAAAACCCTCTTCAAAAACCGTATCCCAGGTATTACTCATATTTTACAATTCGGTTAATGTCAAAAACAATGTTTAATTTTGAACTACGCGGTCAAGGTACGCCAACGGGGACTTAGAGCTGGAGGTAACAAACTTTCGGCCGCGAGAGGACTCAAAATCTGAATCGTCTTGAAAGCAGCGACATTTATAGGTACTCGAGGTATCGCGTGTCGGACTACTGTGTACCGACCAATTCCGAGTGATATTAGCGTTCGGGGTTGTACGATGAGCTTCTCAGAGTCGCGTAGAGCAGAACTTGTTCCACCTTCCCCAACCAACCGTTTACCGACAAACTCCCGAGATCCCCATAACTGCGACGGGGGCTTCACGTCAGCTTCTCAGAGTCGCATACAGCAGAACTTGTTCCACCTCCGTTATACGGTCCTACATAATCGTCGCCCTCACGGAAATTTGACTAAACAACCCCTCCGACCTCCTGAATGTCACCTAGCCCCCATGTGATCGTACTTACAACATTTTAACTTTAACTTTTCCGAAATCTAGCAACAACAAAAAGAAAAACAAAAAACTGAGTTTAATTCAATCAAACAAAGAGTAACATTCAATGATGTGAAAATCCAGCAAAATAGAGCGCAACATTAAACAATGATAAAATAAGCAAAACAAAACGCAACATTAAACAATGATAACATAAGCAAAACAAAACGCACATTAAACAATGAGGAAATAAAAGAGAACAAAACGCGAGGTTAAATAACGATAAAATAAAACGCTTTAAAAGGCACAAATCCAATAATCGCTGGTAATGTTAAACAAAAAGAAAATGGCGGGTCGAGTGCTGTTAGAAAATGTTAGTGGAAAAAAAAATAACATGGACGCACGCGGTTCGGACGACGGCTCCGAATTTTCGAAATTACCAGATTGCTAAAAAAAATGAACCTCCCGGGAGAAAGATAACGCGGGCGCTTCTTAAAGAAACAGCATGCAACAAAAGGAAATCTACAACATACCCTTACCACGTGGTCCTGGTCCCAAGAAAAAACCAACGGACAACGAACGTGAGATAAATAATTACCCGTGCGGATAAAAAGAAACTTCCGGATTCTTCACGGGGACACAAAATATCTACTCGGGACGGTAGTGTAATTGGTTCGGATTTAACTTACAAATTTGAGAAACTTGGATCGCTCTTCGCAAGGTGTGTTCGTTTCGAAAAACTAAACAAAAGTGACCTACCCCCATCAACCACCCGCGCGAGAGCTTCAACCCCCGCTATCTTTCCGCTCGCAGTTCCTAGTCTAGCCGCTAGTACCTTCACATTTGGCGCGCTGTTGTGGCGGTACCGGAAATTTAAATTTTAAACTGGGTCACTACAATCCTACTATTATCTTTGCCAACGCTGTCTTCTATTCCTTCTCACTCCCATTCTCAGCTATCAGGACCTACGTCCGTCAAGAACTCAAGAGTTCAAGACGGTCGAACCCTTTCTTTTCCCTTTCCTGCATGATGTCCTCCATTTCTGTTATTTATTTCTTCTAAAATGTAGTGACTAGTGAGTAGTGCTAACGCAAAGAACTTGCATCTAACCTCGAGATTAAATGTCTGGGCTAAATATTGATATTAAGAATGTCTCGAAGTAATTCAGAGATATACAGGGTGGTCCCGATATAACCTGCCAGAAGAAAGCCAGCAATAGGTGACGATGAGTAGAATTCATACACAAAAAATGTTTCTAATAAAAGTCTTTTCGTTTTCGAGATAAAAATAATTGAAAATTTGGTCAAAATTTGCTGTACGCTAATGAGTTAATCGGTTTTAAAAAGGTAATTCTGGTTACTTGGCTGCAATTTCTTTAGCAACGGTACCTGTA
Source organism: Tenebrio molitor (assembly GCF_963966145.1). Taxonomy (NCBI): domain Eukaryota; kingdom Metazoa; phylum Arthropoda; class Insecta; order Coleoptera; family Tenebrionidae; genus Tenebrio; species Tenebrio molitor. The sequence goes on from NC_091047.1 coordinate 9,716,744, forward strand.
ACACCTATGACATTTGTCAAGTTTAATTTTAAATTTGCGAATCCTCCAAAAAGTTATGAAATTTACAAAACAAGAATACGCCGATTTGCATTTACTCTATGGCGAAACACGTGGTAATTCAAGACCGGCAGGGCGACCATACGGCGAGCATTTTCCTGAAGGAGTCCTTCCGTTCCGTTGTACTTTTGTGGAGCTACATCTGCATTTATGTGAGGTTGGTTCTGACTAATTCCAATACGATGGCGTCCCCGATCCTCCATTTAACCCCTCTGGATTTTAATTTTTGGAGCCACACGAAAGATTTGGTATACGAAGTTGAAATAAATACAAAAGGCCAATTCCAGAAACGCGTAACAGACGCCAAGAACCAGATTCGTAAAAACCCAGAAATGCTGAATTCTGTTTATGAAAATTGGTACCGGCGTACTCAAATGTGCTTAAATGCCAACGGAAAGCACACAGAACATTTATTATAAAATAATTTTTCTAGTCTAGTTTACCTTTCATTAGTTAGTAGATATTCTCAGTTAGAGTTGAAAGTACGAATATGTAAAGTGTAAATAAATTTATTCAATACATTATTTTGGCTATTTAACCACAATTAAGACGATACTCTTATTACACAGTTCTTCCACAATTTTGCACACACTACCTCTACATTTATTTACACGTTGAGGAACACCACTTTATTTATTACTCATTCATCTCAGTCTACAAAATCAGATTTTGTACCTAAATAAGCTGGTGAATTAACGCACACAGTGTACAGCGTTTTCAATAAATGTCATTAATTTGATTTAGTTGTCAGATTTGAGATTTGTCATAAACGATTCAGGTACCTATGTTGCTTAGATATTGTCATCCCTACAAACACCAACAATTAATTCCTAAGTAGGTACGTATTTTACTGGTCAGCAGCGTCGAATGGGTGTGGATAGGGGTTAATTTATCCCCATTATTTTGGACCTAATGAAAAGGGGTTTTTTCGACTTGTTAGATCCTTCTAATGACCCAGAATTTTTTTGGCAGGTTATATCGGGACCACCCTGTATAGGTGTAAGGGCACCTTAGCGAATGTTACCATTACTGCTTTAGTTTTCCAGTCCTTTTTTTTTTTGGTGAGACGAATTCGGAAGACTCACCGGGTCATAGGCGAAACAACACAATTAATAAAATCCGCGTTATCTAGAGATCAAACTGTATTATTTCTTTCTTATAAAAATAGAAGAAATTTGAAGTCTATAATAAAAAAATTAAAAAAACTACATTTTTATAACGACTGACAAATAAATAAGGTTATGTATCAGCAAATAATTTCTGAGAAAAACTATTAATTGTGTGCAATAACATCAACGAACGTGAAATCATTGCAAAGATCTACAACAAAATGGCAGAATTCTTTGTTTTTGCGCTTAAAAAAAGAAGCTAATGACCCTTCTGCAATTCAGTGTTTCACTGACTTTTACAAATAATAATAATAATAATATTGTCTTTATTCGATAATTGTAGTTAAAATTCAATTAATACAATAACAGTTAATTCCAGAAAATAAATCAGTTACAACAGTGACAATTCTAAGAATACTAATAATAACTGGGGTGGCGCCTTTCAACAACGTTGCTCTTCCAAGTAACCACCCCCCCTCCCCCCCCCCCTCAAACTTAACCTAAATTCTAAAAAAAGAAAAAAGAGAGAAAAAAAAAAAGAGAAAAAGGAAAAAAAGAAAAATAAAAACCAAAATATGCATTATAAATCAAGATTGCGTACCATTTGAGTACCATGAAAATGAGTACATTCACAACGTAATTGGTGTAGCAAAAAGATATTTTTTAAATTTGGATTTAAAAACAGAAATGCTAGGTGACTGTTTTATTTCACTGGGAATCAAGTTATAGATTCTCGCGGCGCTATAGGAGAAACTTCTTTGATATAATGCCGAACTATGCGCAGGAACAATAAAATGATCGTTGTATCTAGTAGGACGGTTGTGGATATCAGAATGCTTGATCAGCTTTTTGTAGAGGTAATGAGACAGCTGCCGTTTACTTAGCTGAAACAAAAAGACTCCAAAATGTAGCAGAAATCGCTCCGGCAGCCTCATCCAGCCTGCTTCCTTATATTTATATGAAATATGATCGAACTTACGTATGTTAAAGCAAAATCTCAGACAACAATTCTGCACTCTCTGAAGACTCTCTTTATCTTTATTTAAAATCGCAGGCCAGTATACAATACCACAATATTCAATGGCTGAAAGAATGAGGGTATCACATAATTTTAATTTTACATCTGAACTTAATATGTCTTTGAACTTATATAAATGTTTTAATTTGATAAATGAATTTTGAATTATTTTGTTGACCTGTTCGTGGAACCTTAAATTGCTGTCTATTGAAAGTCCTAAATTTTTTCCGTATTCTTGTGGTTTTAAAATATGTTTATTTAAGATAATATTAAAATTTATATCACTTAAAAGTGTATCCCGTCCCCTACCAATAACAAGGAGAGTTGTTTTCTGCTCGTTTAATTTCAGACCATGATTATTTGAGTTTGCAGATATTTGTTTAAGATCATAATTGATATTATTAGCAGCCTCTAGACGAGCGCTCAAATAGAAAGAGTAATACAACTGGGTGTCATCTGCATATTGATGTGTCTTACAGTACCTAATACCAGCTGTTATATCCGCGGTGTAAAGACTAAACAATAAAGGTCCCAAAATGCTACCTTGTGGTACTCCTCGGGTTACTGGTCTGAAATCTGACCTTTGGTTACCAGCAATAGTGCATTACCGACGGTGACCAAGATACATCTGAAAGAACCGCACAACGGACTTTGATAAACCAAGGTAACTCATTTTTAATAATAAGATTTTATGATCTATAGTGTCAAATGCTTTCGAGTAGTCCAATAAAACTAAACATGTTAATTTATGCTGATCTACTGCATTAAAAATGTCATCTGTTATATGAAGAAGAGCCGTACTAGCGACGAAGAACTGGTTTATTATTTCCATTAACTTTGCGTGACATGGTAAACTGTATTGAAAGATCTTAAACAATAATATCGATCTCTATTTTATCTTACACCCTTTTATCCCCCTGGTACGCAAAATAAGACGAAAAACAAGTTTTTCAAAAATATATTTACAAAAATGTATGAATTTGTACAAAAAATTATCTTACAAATTACTGGAATTACCACCTCCAACTATGAAGACGCGACTTTCGGAGCGCTTCCAACGCCTTATCAGCTCTTTCTTTAGCTTCCGCTTGTACTTTCAGACTTTGTGGTTTAGTGCCACCACCTACGATCGAGTCGTGCTGTAGAGCTCCAGATACTCCCTTCCTTGCGAACAACTTCTCCAAAACGTACTGATCTTGACTCTCGTTTTTACTAACACTTTCGTACTTCTTCCGAATTTTCTTTGTTTCTGTTTTAACTAAACCATCAACTTTTTCACCGTCAACAGTTCCACTCTTATCCACGACACTTTTAAAAATAGCCCCCTCATTTCTATCTCGTTTCTTTATACTTTTAGCCCCATCGTCTTTATTGCTCTTCAACTTCTTATCTTTTCCTAAATTTCTCCCGGAATATTCTAACGCGCTTGAAAAACTAATGTTGGTATCACAGCCATCTATTTTATTACCTACAGAGTCAGGCTTCTCTTTTGCCTTTTCCCTATTCAAATACATCAACTCCACAGGCGTCAACTGCTTTAACGCCGTCTTCTCTTCCAATTTTTTCTGCCTCTCGGCCTCCAATTCAATCTGATATGGAGTTTTCTTCACTTCTTCTACTTGCGGTGCCGCTATGCTCTTAGCTATTTGCTGAGCTAGATCCTTCATCGCTTGAATTTTATCTTCGGAAAACTGTATCGCCTCCTCATCCACCCCCTTCCGCTTCTTCTTGATTCTCTCCTGTAATTTCACTCTCGATTCGCGGAATATATTCGCCGTTTCTGGATTCGAATCATCAGCTCGTTCCGGAAGTGAGAACAAGTCGTGCAAGTTTGACGACTTGAAGAATTTGTGCGTTTTCGGATCCAGAAGCACTTTATTGCTAAGTAACTGCTTCCACACTTGCCGCTGGTACATCTATAAAAATAAACCAAATCAACACTGCACTGCACAAAATTAGTGACAGTACTTTTTCTTCTATTGTTCCTGCCGAGAGTAATCTATAAATTGTAACTTGCTTATCTTGACCAATTCTCCACGCGCGCTCTCTCGCCTGGGTATCTGTAGCAGGATTCCAGTCAGGATCATAGATGATTACTCTGTTTGCCCCGGTTAGGTTGACGCCAAGCCCGCCAACTCTTGTAGTCAACAAAAATACGTCATAGCTGCAATCCTACCCCGACACTTAATACAAAATAAACAAATAATGACAAAATATACTTCATTAAATTTATTTATTAAAGGCTGTCTAGAACTGACTGATGTGCTGCCATCCATTTTCAAATACTTGTACTGTTGCTGTGTTAGAAATTCTTCAAAGACGGCAATCATCGCTCTGCTTTGGGTAAACAACAAAACTCTATGTTTCTGCTTTTTCCAAATTTTTAATAAAGCTGACACTACAATCATTTTTCCAGATTTCTTATAATACCCAAACTTTTCGTCAAGCGAAGAATTGTCTTCTGTCTGTGGATAGACGTGTAACAACAAAAATGTTAACAAATCAAAGTTTTTTCATTCACCTTATCTACCTCTTCCGCTGTATGTAAATAAATATCAGGATGGTTACAAATTTTTCTCAAGGCGGTTATTGCAATCAAAACATTTGACCTGACACTGTTTTCTAAAAACCATTTTTTGGAGTCTTTCCCCAAAATGTACCCCACATGGTCACTCTAAAAAGTACATCATGAAGAATGTGCAATTCAAGCAACAACTGACATACCATTAAATAACCTTTATATAATTCTCTCTGTTCTTCTGTTAAAGAACAAAACAAAACTTGCTCACTTTTATTTGGCAGACTAATGTGATTCTGGACTTCATCTTTTGATCTTCTCAACAAAAATGGGGTAATCAGATTTTTTAGCGTTGTTGCAACAGATAAAGCTGTTGCTTCCTTGTAACATAAAAAATTATACTAAATCAAATTAATTTTTGATCAACCTTACTTGCATTGGAGTTGCATTGACAAAGCCCCCTTGGACTATTGGGTTATTAAAATGTTCCATGAAAGTATTTAAATTGCCTAGCATTCCAGGATTAGTAAAATCAAACAAACTCCAGAGTTCCTGGAGGTTGTTTTGCATTGGACTGCCAGTCAACATTAATCTGTGAGGAGTTTTAATTTTTTTAACAGCAATGCTCACTTTAGCATTGGGATTTCTGATTTTGTGACCCTCATCCAGAATTAAATAATGCCAATCATATTGTGCAAGGTAATCTTTATATTTTAATATCCCCACATAGCTTGTTATTAAAATCCCTTTACTCTTATTGATTTCTTTTATGAGATTTGACTTTTTTCCTTGATAGCTTCCACTCTGATGCAAAATAGCTACTCGAAATTCTGGTGCCCAATCATGAAAATGTTTCACCCATTGGTAAATTACAGTGACAGGGCAAACAATTAACGTAGGACCCAAACCTTTGAATCTGTCATAATATTGATATTAATTGTTATATAAAAAATGTAAATTAAATTACCGGTCATAAGAAATTACTTGACTATATTCTAATCCAGCCAAAAAAGCTATAACTTGAACTGTCTTTCCCAGTCCCATCTCATCCCCCAAAAGACCTCCAGTTGCTTGTCTGTGGATGTTCCATAACCACCTTACACCTTCTTGTTGATATTCATAAAGATTGTTCCAGATTTTAAATGGTACTTTTAAGCCTCCTTTGATGGTATAATAATCTAAACTGTCAGGGTCTTCATCTTCTAAGGAATTTTCATTTTCCAACAGTTTATAATACTCCTCCAGTCTACTTTGAAAATACACCAAGGAGCCATCATCTTTGAATTTTTGTGTATTTTTAAATTCAACTGAACATCTTTTCTTTTTAAACTGATTACTCCCATTTGCAATTTGTTCAGATTCACTATCTAAAGATTTTGACAAAAGTAGGTAATTTACTAAATAAACACTCAAATTATTACATATACCTAGCTCATTTTCTGAGGGAACATATTCACTTCCAGAAGAATGACTATTTTTTTCTGTGCTTGCCTCCAATTTAATCTTCTTGTCAACAGTTAATTTTGTATTACAAACTTTTTTCCTTTTAAAATTCTTTGAACATTTTTCTGAAATTTTATCAGCAATAACTTTGCTTTTACTGCTAACTTGCAAAGTTTTCTTATATTCTTGTATCTTTCTCAACTCTTCCTGTCTTTTTAAATATGAATTAATATCCAAAGAAGCATATATGTTTGGTTTTTTATCCTCAACTACTTCACCATCCTCTAATTCATTTGTGTCATTTTGTTGTGCAAATATGTTCAACTCTACCAATGCTTGTTGCTCTAACGTTTCTTGATTTTTACCCCAAACACTAATTCCTTGTTCTAAACTAAGTTCTGTTAGTTCTTCTTCCTTTAAAAAGTCAAAATACATCAAAGGTTTTTAGATCATTTCTAGTTACCTCCGTATCCATATTTCCAGAACAAGTAGCTACTTGTTCCATTTTTTATCTATTTTAATTAACACTTAACATACAATTAAAACATGTCATACACTACAAACTTTCAATTTAACAAATGTCACATCACGCAAGAAGTAACATGTTTGTTTTGGTCCACCATTAATCAAATAGCCGTCCGTCAAAAATCAAGAGCACCAACCAAAATTTAGGGGAAAACAAAACAACTGACAAATACGATATGAAAAACATTTATTTTCTGACAAAATATTAATAATTTTATGTAGAAACACGTATCTGAACAAATATATTCCTTAAAATCTAATTAGAAGCAAGTCACATTATTTCTTCTTTTTAGATTTACTTGCAGTTGAAGGTGCCCTTCTCTTTTTTCCAGTTTCTTCTTCTAAATGAAACAAGTTTTTAAAATCATCTCCAACCTCATTCAAACTTTTATCAATAGCTTCACTGTCTAATGTAACATCTTCAACATCTTCCTCAGGGTCTTGAAGAAGTTTTGCTCTCAAAAAAGCCTTCTTCTTAGCTAGTGATAAATTAGTAAACATTTTAGGATCATAATCAAATGTTAAACTGTTAATTAACTTATCAGTAACTGTAACTTTTTCTTGTGAATATTCAACATTAATGTCTTCTTCTTTAACAGTTAATCTGCTTGCAGGATATTTATTTTCATCATTAAATGGTATTATTTTAATGATAAATAGTTTTGTGTTTTGTGCAAATTTTGGGATCAATTCCACAAAACGAATTTTATCAAACTTCTTCAGTTTTCTAATACATATGAGAACCTTATTTTTATCCACACAATACTGCCAGAAACTTTCAAAAAACGGTATTTCTTCTTTAACATCAACTTCCATAATTGCAGTATTAGCCAAAATAATGCCAACATCAGTAACACGATCAGAAACATGTATTAAAGAATATCCAATAGGTAAATCATTGTTTTTTATTTCATAATATTCTGTAGTGTCAAACTCAAGTGACCCCATGTTAAATTTAAGCAGATACTTTTTAAGTTCATCTGTTGGAGTTTTTGAAATTTTCTTTACTAGTTTACCTTCTGCAGAAACAAAAGCGTTATTGTAAAGCCTCTCCTCTTGAACAAATGATTTTTGTCTAACTTTAAGAAACCTTGATTGGTCACCTATAAATGGGAAAAAATTTAATCTTCTTTGATAATATCTAACTAAAATCAAAGTAGACAATTTTTCAAGCAGACCATCTTCATCCTCCACAACAGTTTCAACTGGAGGTAACTTCAATACTGCATATAATTCATTATAAAAAATCTTGTAATTAAAAGAATCATTCATGGTAACCATCTCAAAAGTAATATTATTAGCTTCAAAATTTTTAGCTTCATTAAGAGCAGCAAATCTTTGGTTCTTATCACTTTTAATAGGATCATCATCATTTGTAACATATATTATGGTTCTTTTGTAAAACACAGAGTTTACTTCTTTGAACTTCTTTTTGCAAAATAGGAAAAAAGCACTCAAATCAAAAATTCCTTTTCTTTGATACATATCTGTCAATTCATCATCTGTTCGTTTATTTTCTTCTTTTAAAAACTTAATGGAAGTCAGTACATTATCATTAAAGTTGACAAATGAGGCGGATGCATCTTCACGTGCTAACACTACACCAAACGGACTCCAACTGCGTTTGTTCTGTGTAAAAATCAGCGAGTTTGCTAAGTTGTAACAAGCACTTATGCAATCCCTGAAAGGCATAATTCCATCGCTTTCTTTTTTGACGAACATTGATGGGTTTGTATCAATTGCAATCAACACAAAAGATGGCTTATATACGGTGTCAGGGCTGGTGGTATCGTCTTCATTGTCCGACATCTACGATTACAAGTTGACAATTTCAACACTTTCATTAGACTATTGTTAGTTTTCATTACCTTGTCACCTGCTTTGTAAATAACAATGAAAATTAACTGCGAAAAATATTAACAAGCCCAAACCCGCAACAATACAAATACCGCCAATAATTTGACAGTGACAGATTTATCAACGTTCAACAAACGCTGCTGCCAACATAAAACTAGTTCGGTAAAAAGACTAGTGTTTAAATAAATTAAAATACCGGGTGATCAAGAAGGACTGTTTAAGTTGGCAGTACAATTAAGAAAATTGTTTAATTCGGTTATTTATAACACTGCAACTGGATATGTTTTGTTGGTTTATTTGACAAATATCTGATATATAGTTGAATTTTTTTAATAAACAATTGTCAAAACGTTGTCTTGTTGGTATGAGCCAAACTGTGATTTTCATGATAATACGATTGGTCACATTGAGTGTCAACATTTTTTTATGTAACTGAGCCTGCGCCCTAACGAGCGAGAGTTTATTTCAAATTCGAAAAGGTTTCTCCTGATTTCTCATTAAATTTGTTTTGAAAATGAATTCACGGAAGAAAGGTACGGGAAGTGAAGTGAACATAACCTTAACCATGATTTGGTGTCAAATTGTTATACAGCTGGTCCATATGTCCAAATTTTAGGGTGGTACAGTATGGTTTTTTTACTTCATTTTGACACTGACAATTGTTTATTAAAAAAATTTCACATAGGTATAGCATTAACAACGACAAGCCACCAACAACTGGAAGTTACTCTTGTTATACGATTTAAAATACGATCCAGTGTTACCAACTTAAACAGTCCTTCTTGACCACCCCGTATTATATGATTTCTAAATTGTCTACAAATAAGAACAAACTATATATTCACAAAGCATAATTAATGAAAGTATGTAATTATAAACCGCTATGGTCTTTTGTTATCAGTCATTATTATTAATTATTAAATTATTATTAATTTCCAATTTAAACGTAAATTATCAAACATGTTAGCCAACAGAAAGAATCAGAAAAGTGAATACACTACATTGGCTGTCAAATGGAAAGTACATGTGTTTGATGTTATAACCCTGTTATAACCTAACTTTTTCCTAACTGAGAAAGAAAATTTGTATTTGGAGTTTTGCTTCGTAATATGTTGGAATAATGCCGGTGGATCACAAAAGACTTAACGGTCCAGAAATTACTATCCCGTATCAGCTATTCGACAAATTAAATACAGTTCCATTAAAAACACAATTTACAAATATTGTGAAAGCTGATGGCAGTCGCGCTGATGGTCGATCGTTAAAAGATCACCGTAAAATATGTAAGTATATTCCACTAGTAAATATCGTCATAAAATATGTTCTTTCAGTCATGAAAGCAGGTGTCGTGAGTCATGCTAAAGGTTCTGCATATATTGAACTGGACAAAACCAAAGTTATAGTGTCAGTTTTTGACCCTCGAGAAATCCCAAACAGAAGTGAATACAGTTCTAAGGGTGAGATTTACTGTGAGTTTAAGTATGCTCCCTTCAGTTGCCACAAAAGGAGATTGCATCAACAAGATTCTGAAGAACTGGAATGTAGTGCAATTATGAAACAGGCACTGGAATCTGCTGTTTTTAGGCATGAATTTCCAAACTTCCAGGTTGATATTTATGCAATGGTATTACACAATGATGGATCTGCATTAAGTGCTGCAATTACTGCAGCCGGCCTTGCTTTGGCACATGCTGGAATACCCATGTATGATTTAATTACTTCAGTTACACTTGCAGTGCAAGGAAAAACAATATTGATAGATCCCAGCTTGGAAGAAGAACAATTGTGTCAAGTACCATTGTTTAAAGATGAACAGAATGAGAACCACGGAATAGTAATGCTTTCAATGCTTGCAACTCATGAGCAAATATCACAGTTTTATCAAACAGGAAATTTGTCATATGATAGTTTAAGTTCTGGAATTGACATTCTTACTAGTGCTACTAAAGATATTGTGACCTTAGTTAAAAAATGTTTGGTTAAACATGTACTTAATACAACTAGGAATGTGGAAGATTGAATATTAAAGCAGTTTTTATTATGTAATGTGGTATTATTTTTTTCTATTACAAGCGCAACTTTTATTTGTGAAACAAAGTAAATATGAATCATTTCATTACCATAAATGGTCATTGTGAAAAACTTTAACCTTATATAAATCAATGATACATAAACATAAATTTTATTGTCATAAACAACTTTGTCTGGGCTAATATTTGGCTTACCGCCAAGTTGTTGATTTAAGACAATCATAAATTATATATCTTAGTATCTAGACCCTATCAAGCGCCCAATAATACCATTAATACGTATTAATTAAAAATATAAAACACGTATTTTGTACATAACGTAATATAAATATTTTCAAATATGTAATAGGCGTTCAAAAACTTGCACGTTTGGATTTGTCCTTGTTTTGAAACGTGCTTGTCGTTCCTTAACATATGTAACGTATAGGTAATTAATCTTACAAACTGTGCAAAAGCGTCAGTTGCGTTAATTGGTATAAAATTTACCTATGACAAGCGACATACGTTTAAAAATACACAGGCTGCTGCTGCTTCAAACGGTTTAGTTTCTAAAAACCCGTTATTTCCTCCGACATAGTTTTTTCTATTATAACCTCTAACGGCTTATTTGGTAATTTTTAATGAAAAAGTTGTTTTTGAGATTTATTTTTAACCAATGTTTGGTTGTACCTACCTATACAGGGTGATTAATGAGTAATAACGAGCCAAACAAAATTTGTGATGCAACCAAGAATACATGTCTCCCATCAACAAAGGTTGTTAAGTTAAACAATATTTGGTGCAATTCTGTTTTAAAATTTACCAATATTGCTATATAACAATGTTGCAGTTGCTATGATATGAAGCTGTTGATTGGTTGGATCTGTGCAAAATCAATATTGTTCAATAACAAACTTGCTAAATTTTGAAACAGAATCGCACTAATTATTCCACATAATGATTTTGATAAAATTTGGCAAATGTGTTTGTAATGTCGGGCATGTTGACTATGTTTTATAAAATTAAAATATATTTTTTTAAATCCACATAATCGGTGCAAATGTAATGTCGGTTGCATCACAAATTTCGTTAGGCTCATTATTACTCGTGAATCGTATAGGTTTTTTTTTTCACAAAATGTACGCACCTTCAAAAAAATAAATAATAAGAAATATGTAAATCTATTTAGTTTTTTACAGGTAAAAACCATAGTTACAGAAAATAAAATTGTATATAAGTAGGTACATACCTACAAAAATAATGTCAAAAGTACAAATAATATAAGTTTTTGAAAAAGTTAAATACCACACTCAACTGCATAATACTTTTTGTTGTTTTTCAGGCATCCATTCATCTATTTATAGATTCAGACATATTGTTAGTTATGTGTTGTAAAGTAGGTACAGTCACGGTCACGGAATTTCGTCAGTCGTTGTCATTCAACTGACATTAGCTGTAAAACAGGTTTTATATATTTTTAACCCCACAGTGGATGGCAATTTGTAATTTTGATTTTTATTGTGCGTGACAGAATTTCTGTCACAAAAATTTGAATGTTAGTCATAATGACATTAAAGCTTAGACTAAACAAGTTTTTGCGCGTTGACGGTAAAATAACTGATGAAATTCCCTGGCCGTAACTGTACGTAACAAAATTGAAATAGTTTTTTTGTCCGATACTGTCAGAATTTGAGAATTTTCTCCTGTGTGAACGGATTTTGATAAATGTCACAACTTGTCAAAACGAAACTTCAAGCTAATTTTAAAGATTTTAAGCGATCTGGAGCCTTTAAGGGGTCGTCGAATAAAAAATCTTTGTCTTCAACTCGTTCGTTAAATAAACTACTATTATTAATTATGATAAATAATAGGTATTCATTTCATTACATACATCAATACATTCTTTTTAAGTTTTCTGTATTATAATATTCGTCAAGAACAAAAAAAAATCATGATATCACATTTATTTTTTTTAACAGCAAATGCCATAAATTTATATTTTGCAGAATGCACCTTGGTCAATGTGTGATAACGTTCCAGCCAAGAAAGGGAAAATGTCCATTTACTGGTAACATGTGTGACTAAAGCGGTTAGTAATTAGTTTATCCGACCCTCTAGGGTTTGGAAGATTCACAATTATTTCACCACCATTAAGTAGATAACGCCTAGCAGCCAATGTCCATGAAAACCTACATTTTGTTATCTTACACATTTAGGTACAGTGCTACTAACAAAATGAACCAGAGATTATTTCCATAATTGCTGTATGTGTTTTAATTAACTGGCCCTATTGCGTAAGATAAAATTAGTCTATTAATCCGTAAAAATTCTCATGAAGTAATCAGAGTAATTCACATCATTACACGAAGTGACCACCGTTATTGTCAATACAATAATGAAGACACCACCGAAATGATTCGTTCACTTTTTCCAGCATACCTCTGTTATTGCGAATTGTTGTCGCAGCATTTTCCACCCTTCCTTTTAAAACTTCAATTGTATCAGTGGGGATCGAATATATCAAGTCCTTCATGTACCCCCACAAGAAGTCGCACGGAAATTCTCTGGGCTCGAGGAGCACTCCCGCACGCTTCACCATACACTACACAGTATCTATGTATTCATAATTCGAAAATAAACGCGCCATTTTCACAAAATTTTTGCTTAAATCACAGAAAAAACACGTAAACACCTGCCTTGTGGAGTCGGATAAAACTAACTGAAAATGTAATCTAGCTCGGCCGCGCAGCGAAAAAACTTTATTCTAAAAATACAATGTTTTGCGCCGATTTTACAAAAACTATTATTTCACGGTCACTGTCATAGGGTCAAATAACTACAAAATAGACAGCTCGTTAATTTATGGGGTGGTAAAATACCGAAATGAAAATTATATTTCGAAAAAATGGTAGATAACAATTTTGTTGTTCTTGATAAGATCTACCACTGGTTAAAATTAATGTCCTTATTTCTGAGAGACGTTGTATAAAACAATTACTTGAAGAAATTTTCAACAAATGTATAAAATTATGATCGTATTTTAGACGTTTAGCAGAATTTATTTACAACCAGATTTTATGTCTAATTTTTTATTCTTGTTAATTTAATTTTGATAATATATATTTCATTCAAGCAGATATTAATAATTTGTTTTTCTTTAATTTGTAACTAAAAATAAACTCTCCAACTGTTATATCTACACCTCGAGAGCAATAAATTGATCTCGTCCTGTTCCGACATAATAAATTTAGCTTTTGCGATCTTCAGAAATTCAATAAAGCTCCTGCGTTAAACATCTTCCACGAACAGCGTAAAATCAATGTCCTCGGCTATTCATATTTAATTCACTTCCGGAAGCAGAATATTTTAAAGAAAGGTCTCACCCCATGATGACGTAAAATTTGATGAATCACTTGAGAACTAGGGAAAACACAATCTAATATTTATTTCTTCGCATTACGTTAACATAACAGAACACTCACATCAATTCTTGCAATCACGTTACGCAAGGGAGATCCCCAAGTGCCAGATTATTAATTGTAAGCAGTTTGCCCTTTGTGCTTAAACATAATGGAAGTGTTCCCAGTTTTAAAGCCGACAACAAATTGCGGTTGTCGATAACACAATGATTAATCAATCAAACTTGAAATTTATTTTAGGTGGGCTTTTGGAAAATCTACTATAGAGATGTTAACCTGAATCCCTAAAGGCCCGGAGTAATGTGTTTTACGTGACGTGATAGGAGAACTCCGCAGTTTTCCCGGATTCTGGAATAAGTGTTTCCTGCGAACGTCTGCCGATTCTAACAAATCGCAAGAATTATAAGCCTTGAAAGTTAACAACAACTTTTTCAGACGTGCTCTTTTGCTGCCAGGCGCTATAACATTTGAAAATAAAGGAATAAAAACGAGATTTTTACACAGGATTATTATCACAAGCACGCCCTACTTTTTATGGATTAAAACAAGTACGTAATTCCCTTTGTTGGGGTCTCTTTTTTCCAGAAGCGGCTAAAACCTTTTAATTCATTACGCTTTATGACGACGAATTTCGGGCGGAAAGATGTAGATCTGATAATAAATCTGGAGAAGATACAAATTTAATGAATCTATATCTTTAGACGCAGCTGTCCTGGCTAAAACTTGGTGCTTGGTTAAAAATTCACGCCAGTAATTTCCCCACGATATACTTCAAGTCTTTTGACGGAATCCAGGACAAACCTCGCCACATTTTTCTTTGAGAATGAAAGTTTCTCTCGAGAGAATAAAAAAGGAAGTCGAGACAATTAAGGACGACTCTTGGGACGAATAAGTCGGCGTGGCAAGTTTATGCAGAAAAAATATATCCGAGCAGATATGTCAAAGAAATCGCGCAGGGGGAACTATCGATGACCGCACATCTCATCGATTCGGAGAGCCTTCGTGGTCTATAAATAAATAAGGAATGGTCGCGACAATTATCTTCACAATTTCTGTGTAAACCTCGGATCCACTCGAGTCGGAGAAAGCAGAAACGAACATCCAAATAAAGTACTGTCGGTAAATTGTTGGTTTTGTGCTGTTGACAGTACTTGTGGACGTTTTCGGACAAACAAGCTTAGCCCTGTTGTGTTTCACGGTTCCTGAACAGCATGACAGTTCTGATATGAAACTATAATGGGCGATGAAATTGATGAATATGTTCCGTCACGACCAGATATCCTTTTATCGAACAAATCCGCGCGTTCACTTACCAGTTTAATAATAGAATTTTATCACAAATAGATTCTCTGCTGAATAGGGAAATCTTAAAATATATCATTTGTTTACCCGCTCCCATCCGAGTGACGCTTTCCTCGCTTTCCATTCGATCAGCCGACGAAAACATATAAACTGTTCAACCCCGCCGCATGGTAATAAATACAGGGGTTGAAAAAATAAAATCGAAGAAATATATAGGCGGATATTGTATTGTCGGGATTTTGCATAAACCTGGGCTTTGTCAGGTCGACGATGCGTGCCCCATCGTCGGCTATCGATCGCGATTTCGAAATAATTTATTGAAATTATTATGTTAGATGGGTTGGCTACGTCGGATTGAGGCATGCCGTCTCCGAAATCCGTGCAGACAGGTCGTGGAAGATATTTGATGTTTTAAACATTTCTGGTGGAGTGGACGGTAAGTTATTTATTATTTTGACGGTTCAGACCACTTAGGGTTAGAGAGGAGGAACTCGGGGAGACATCAAAACATCGAAGGTTTACGTGTCAAGTTGGAAAAGGGAAAGATAAAAAAGGATTTATATTTTTACAGACTTGTATGGTTTGATACACATCTCGTCTAGAATTCAGTTTGGAAATGTGCTTTCTTTGATATTTGCATCGTCGCAACTACACGTGTCGAGTACAAAATTGAAAAGTGTAATAGAAGAGTGGTTTTAAGAGAAGACGGAAGGGAAGAGATTGTTAGTTTCTTGCACTTGTCATTTTAATTGTGAGTACCAAGGTCTTTAGTTTCTTGACGCCTGACAGATTTAAAAACGTCTGCCAAATGTAACGATTCGAAAAAATGCTGCAGAAGATTTTTATTAAGGTCACATGAAAACGAGAAGGTTTGTATTAGGGTTGGATGAAAAAACGGAGATTGTTAATTTCTTGGCGCCTGTTATTATAATTCTTTGCGAAAATGTAATAATCTCAAAAACGAAACAGTGAATTTGTATTAGGATCACATTCAAGAAATATTCCTCAGTTTAGTATGTATTGTAAAGTCCATTCAAAAATTAAAAAAACACCAAAGTCGCATTTTCCTCGATAATTACTATCGGCAACGCTGTCTAGTGTAAAATTTGGTGCGTCTTGTAATTTTGAGGTTAAATATTTATTGTGTCTTGTTTTTCTGGGCATGTTTAAGTAAAAATAATAAGAATCAATAAATAAATGAAACGTCCTGCTAATAAAACAATATGAATGAAATTCAAAGCAATTGAATTTTATTTTGAATCAAATAAATGTCATAATTTATAGTTACCAACATAGTATGAAAAAATATCTCCCTAGGGTTTTTTTTATTTTACCAACCTAAAGCAACAGGTGGTGGTTTTTTGATTTTTTAATGGACTTTAGGTCAGATGGTGACTAAAAGTTTAATTTTAACTTGCTCCTAAAAAAAAAATAGATATTCCAAACATGAACAGAATGTTAGCGTTAACGTTGCAAGAAAGGTAGGAGTTACAATCTTCGTGATGGTTTTCTCAATTGTCACAAAAAATATGGTATCTGCCACTTTAACTGTCTGCAAAGATATGAAAATTTGAAAAAGATTTCTTAGAATCTCATAGAAGAGATGGATCGTTGTTTTTTGTTAACTCCTGTTACAACAAATGGACAATAATGAATCATTAAACATTAAAGTGCTACAAAAAGTAAAAATTGAAATAAGAGATTTGTGTTAATATTATACTGCACCAAAAAATTGTCGCAAACACTAACGTATTTTGCTCCAGGATTTAAAAGGACTTTATTGAATTAGTTCCAGACCACACTAGGGCACCATCAAAGTAAAATATTTTGGCGCTGTTACTTTTCTTTTAGTTACTTTTATATATTTAACTGTATAGATGACGAAAAATGTCACTTTAGTTTGCACGTAACAGTTTGTAGATATTTAAAAAGTTCAAAAATAAACCAGAGGTTTCTGTTTCTTTAGTTTCCTCTCGATAAGTGATAAATTGTTGCTGACATAGGCTGCTTCTTATTGCTTGTAAATATTTAAAGTAAAGTAAAAGTACTCTAATTATTTTTCGTTGTCAAGGAATGAATAACGTTCAACAATCAACAACCGTTAAGTTATCAATAACACCCTGTGAACAGTCCGGGAGTTTTTAGTATGATTTTATAATTCTTTCCTTTCAAATGCTGTATAGTGCTAAAAAGTGATTTAGCACGACGAGAAATTCACTACTGATTTTGAAGCTCTTCTATAAATTATCTTCACTCTCACTATTTATAACGATTTAATAATGTTGAGAATTAAAAACTTTCCTGGTTTATCTTACTAAAGAACATTTATTTGATTTTATATAAAAAATTGCATACAAATTATTATTTGAATAAAATATACAGGGTGTTTGGGGTATAAGATAATAAACTTCTCCTGTGTAAAGGAATAGACAAAATAAAACTTCTATTCTAGTAACATTTTTTAGTATGTGTTATAATTTTCTAGTAATCATTTTTTCAATTTGAAGAACTACTGTGTGAGATCCACCGGATTTCTAAATTATAAAGGCGGCAGCTAAGGCATTTTCCTTTACAAATCTTTATTAGCTTGGTATTAATAATTAGAGATACGAACAGTGGCTCTCAAACAGTGGAAACTGAGTTTAGTCAGTTTAGTTCAGCATAATAAAAAAAGCAAATTGAAAAAAATGTCACTAAAACGTTGTTCATTTAACCTAGCTGTGCATCTCAGGAAGTTTGTAACCTTAAACACCAAACACCCTGTATAGCGGAGTCGTTGTCCAACATTGCCAATTTTATGTCACCCCACAAAGAAACTTTATCATTTTCTAACAAACTCGGTTTCTTTCCTTCTCAAGAACTTTATACGATGCTCGAAGAATATAGCGCCTGTTTCCCCATCTGCATCGGGGAGCGCCATTTTTTCCTGCAGACGCCAAAATCCCTTTTTATTTCTGTTTGTGATTTTACGAGCAATATAGCAAGGCGGGTGCTTATTATGTAGGAGCGGTCGTTATAAATTTTGGAAATGAATTTTTTTTGAAAGGCGCTTCGAGGTGTTTGCCAGAGCACTTAGGTGATGTAGCTCGTCTCGGTCCTTACACTAGTCGTGTTTAATAATAATTAACCTTTCAGAAAATGACTGAACGTTAAGATTTTCTGGTAGGTATAGCAGGGAAATTAATTTTTCTACTATACAATATTGCCGCTCCACCTGGAGCAATTTAATGAGTTTCCTTCAAGAACCTTGAGGGTGGTGCGATCTCGTACACAAAATGACCCACAATAAAATCTCCAGATATCATTAATACAAGTCCGTGTATAATCATAAACATTTATATTTGAGTGTTATATTATTCTCCGCTGTTATTACCCTTCTCTTCGTTATTAAAGCAGAACCAAGGATTTATTAGAAATCTCACGAAAGTGTTTTCTATTTCGAGTGACGCCATAAGTGATTAATTTTTTCATATTCGATTAGCTCGAGCTAAAGCCTACTTCACACAAAATCTCGTTTAGCCTTTAAGCTTTTACAATAACAACAAAGTGTGCCTCTGTGTTCAAGAGAAGAAGGTTAAAAGTCAGACTTGAATTGGAAGTGGATAAAATTGGCGGACCAAAAATGGATCCTAAGAAAACGAAACCAACACAAATAAAAACGATGAATCGGTAGTGTCATTCGAGTTGACCTGAGTTTTTGTCACTTTTTCTTCAGCCAATAGTAAAGCAAGTTTTAAAAAGCACATGCAACCAGTTATATTACTCTAGCTCTTCGTCGTCCGAAATGTACGCCTTGTGTAAATACACTTATGATATTGATGATTTTAGATTTGATTTTAATGAATCGTCATTTATTTTACTTTTACATGTATGCACACGGAAAGAATATTGTACGGAAGTCTTTTTTCAATAATGGGATTGTCGTACTCGCAGATCATGCGGTTAAAAACTTCGATTCGTATAAAATGTACTACTTTTTGCACTTGTTACATAAACTACTATTGTACTTCAGTTTTTGGAAAAAACTTCTATTATTGGTTAATACATTGGGGTCAATTATAAAATTATAAATAAATTATAAAATACCAATTGAGGATTGAAGCGTTTTTTTTTGTCTTTCTAGACCTTAGCTTTACAGCAACGGAAATAATTTCATATACTATGTACATAAATATACTGAATGTCTCATGAGAACGGGCACATCAGTAAATTACATGAAAAAGAAGTTTCACTGTTCTTGCTTCGGAAGTCGTACATAAATAATATTCTCAATGGACATAAATTTTAAAGATTGTTTTAACATCGTAAATCCTCAAGGAAGTACGTTTGTTTTAAATATCTTCAGAATTAGAGAATATACATTTCAAATTGTCAATAGAATGTTCATTTAATTCATTTCATAACAAAATTAATAAATATCGGGCCTTCAAATAAATATATATTTAGAGTAGGCGTCGGCGACATTCTAATTCTGTTAGAGTGTAAAGTAATTTTTGTAGGTAACCAATTATTCTCCGAAGTTACACAGGTTACATAGTAAGCTTTTTCCCAATTTCATATTGTCATATTCCGTGGAGGGGAATAGGAAGAATGCACTATAAAAATTAAAAATATTTTATAACCTAATTTTATTTCGTTAAAATGTCAGACGTTTCTTGTGTCATTTTCTACGCCGGAAAAATGTTGCAAACAATTGGATTTCCATAGGTTGCTCTAAATATAAATTTATTTGAAGGCCCGTTGCTTGGTATTACTTTTGTATTTTTTATAACAGTAATTGCTGTAATACAAAATTACGTGTTGGCTCTGTTTATCTCTAAGGATTTTTATTAAAAAAATTGCTTTTCTATAAATATTTACAAAGAAAAATATCTTTGTAAAGGTATTACGTTTTTTTTTACAATGCCATTTGGTCGGCAAAAAACAACAAGAAAATATTTTTCATGTTATTTCTATGTCTCCAGCAAGAATAATTTATTTGGCTTTTCCATTAAATAATTCCATTAGGTATAATAAAAATCTTGAAATTTTTTTCTAAACTCCTCATATCAATCTGTGTCTTTACAATGAGATTACAATCTTATTTATTAGCAACTAATGTTTAATTAAACAAACAACTTTTTTTACATTTCAGTGTTTTACTTCAAATGCTGAGTGAGGATTTAACTTTTAGTAACATGAATAAACATTATCTTTTGCATTTTAATAAGTACATATGTCTCAAATACTGCACAATTATTGTCACGAGATATTAAAAAGTTTTAATTTTTTTCGAATGATATTGTAAAGATTGTGATCAATTTGGTGGTCCTACAGAAATCTTTTCACCATCAATCTTCCAATATCTGCTGTTAGGTTGTCACGTTTTAGAATGAACTTAGGAGTAACATCCCGCTCGTAAAATTAAAGTTGTAAATTATGCGATAAGAACCTGTAAGATAATTTTGAAACAGTGCTCTATTCTGTTCAATAAAAATATATTAAAATATGTATTCCTTTCCAGTCATTTTCACACAGAAGTGATTAAGAAGTATGTAGCTTTCTCTGACGGGTGCAGTTTATAAAAACAGTGCTAACGTTTTAAAATTGTTTTTATTTGAAAGATAGTTGATCATTCTTGTGTTTGATATTTTTAAAATAAATACATGAGGACCGGAATAAAGTTTTAAATGAGTTTGCAAATTTAAATCAAATAGTTAATGCCAGGCGATTTTAAATTTGTTATAGAATGTTGTAAACACTCACAAGATATGTCACTGTAAAATATGTAAGTATCTAGTGAACAAGAATTTTTGTAGATTGAATTAAGATAAAATGTGCCAGATCACAAGAGAACTCGATCATTGACCTTTGATTTAGTTCTCGTTAGCTCATCTTCGTGGGTTTTTTGAAAGATTTATTATGATTGATTCAATTCATCATTTTGATCTAGACATAAAACGGTAAAGTATTGAGTTGGAGACTTCAGAAAGTAATATGTAATGTAAAAATATTGGTATCAGACACTTGACTACGCTATTTACTATCTTGGGTAAAATATCATAAGAAATAAGATTATTTGTATTTTTCTACTCAAGTGAATGTGCAATGCTATAAAAAAATCATATGCACGCATATGAAATGTCATACAAATGTCAACTCTACCCCACCCACACAGTTGCCACATAAATTTTCGTACATAGTTGCCATATTTTGAATCACCCAATACATTAAAATTATCAGAGTTTTATGATTTAAAACATTTTACTGTTACCGTTCTCTAAAATGAAAATATTAATCGAGGCAATAAAATATCTTTTTGCTAAAATTGGAAAAAAGTCGATACGAACTTTTTGCTTCAATTAGGAACAAACGTATAAGTTTATGCTTCAGTTAGGAATAAATTTATAAGTTTATTCAGTCATATTGTAAAGTTATCTAAGTAAAGTTCCGTGTTCATTCTCGCAGCTTGAAAGGTTGGCACATCACAATCCAACCACTCTTCGTGTCTAAAATTACAATTACATTGTCTCGTTTTTCAAAGTCGAATTTTCGCAATTAACGTTACTCTTGTAAAAATTCCTTAAAAGTTTTCGGTATTGTAAACATCGCTCATTCTGAGCGAAGACCGTGAAATGCCGCCAGTGTTAAAATGTATGTCAATTTAAGAGCAACCAGGTCATAACTGTTAAAAATCCATCCTGAACCGTATCACACAGTATGCATTTTATAAGAACGAAAATAAATCATATAATCGAGCCGGAACGACAAACATACCGAAACGTAATCCTCAGTCGAAAGCAGAATGTATCTAGTTGCCCCATAAATATTCATGAGGGGTCATATGCAACCATAAATACGCTAAAACAAACGCTATCTAAAAGAACGTTTATTCAAATTAACATCTCCGTTCTTCGGGGGCGTCGCAAAATGAAAACCTGGAGCGGACTTTGAATAGGCAACTCGTTTGGTTTTAACGGCAATAAATAAACCGCTGGGAGGCAGTCACGCACCTTAACCTGTCCCATATTTCATAGTTTCGAAAACATGACCAAACTAATAATTCTGCAATACGATGGCGGCGATATTAACAAAAGAGTGTCGTAATTTTCATAGGCATGCTGATGACTTCTGTGGCCGGTCGTCCTGGCAACGACATGCTTGTAATGCAATCTCCGGATAGCGATCTTGTGCGATACTCGAAGCTCCTCTCGGAACCACTTGTTTGATAACAAAGTCTTCGACGAACACGGGCTAAAAATAATGTTTTTTCATGAAATTTGCACACGAATCAGTGAATCCAATTCATTCGAGTCTTCGACCGCTCGAAGTTCTTTGATCTCTAATGAGGAGACAACAAGAGTAAAGCAATTGTCCCGGAACAATTTTCAGAGGTTCCATTATTAATTCTGACGCTCTAGATTCATTTCTCGCTTGTCACTAATTCCATTAGGACCTCTCTGTATGGAGAAATGGTGGAGGCGCCGGGCAAAAACTAGAAGAGCTCACATAAAAACTACACATATTTCACTTTCACTCGCTATGATAAATCGTCCCCTACCTAACGGCAGATTACGTAGTTTATCCACTGCACAAGGGAGACATTAGCAGTTAAACTGAACTATGTATTTCTGAATTATGTGTTAATGTCATTTAACTATTTACAAATAAATTTGTAATACATATCTTCACCACCGACGTATATAATTATTATTTTATCCACGCTTAGAGTTCTGTTTTTTTTTCAGACTTTACATATTATACAAAAAAAAAAAACTATTCAAGACTGTGACTGTTTGGCGAAACTGTGTATCAACCGGATATTATACACCAGTCACGTTTTCAGTTTATAAGGGAATATTTTTTAGTCTCAATCGAGAACAAACATACATAGCATCTCAAATAGTTCACCTACAAATAAAAAAATAATAACAGTATGTAAACTGTCCTTGGTCACGATCGATAGAAAGCTTCATAAAGGGGCAAGAAATAATATTTATTTTATTAGTCTTTACAATTTAGGCTACAAGTTCAATTTTATTTATTTTATTCTATACCTCCCTAGAAAGTGAGCCTCTATCCATAGCTACCAGTGGATGAAGGTTTCTCTTTCGTTTACTTCACTTTCGCTCACTGTCTTTCACTCACTGGTTTTCATTCTCCCGTAAATTATTCCAATTCTTTCTGATAACGTAATTTTGATTTTTAGGCAACATTTGGTACACCGCGGCATTATCAGGAACATGTAACTCTACCTAATCCATTTCCACAGTTTCCACAACGTGGGCACAACCACTTTATTGTCGTTACAGAGCTTTGTTTATTTTGTACTAGCTTTTACTCGCGGCTTTGCCCGCAAACTTCAGAATGTTTTAAAATTATGTTTCTACTTTCATGTATTGCTATAAACGCAGTAATTTCAATATGAAGTTTATCTTTTTACGAAGAATAATTAAAACTTTACTGTAGACTACTTTTTTCTTCGACTATATAAACAAAAAGATCAATACGATAAGAAACTAACACTATGATCACTTACCAATTCATGAAAATACGCCAACATAACACTGTTATTTTGAGTTGTAACCTTATTTAGATCTTCCTATTGTTTGATTGTCTCGTTTGATTTCAAATACCTGCCTTTTGATTTTTCCGGTATTAAGCTATTTGAAGCTTGTTCTGCTTCATTTAAGACATCTTCAGGTACAACACAATCATTCAAACACATTTTGCGAAATTGCTACTTTTATAAACAACCAAATGTAACTATGACACCTGAACATATCATGCAAACGCGATTTCCAACTCGAAAAAACTTTTTTTGTGCTTAACAGGCTTAAAAATGATAATAGGGGTTGCTTTTTGTGGGTGTTAAGCGGCGAAGGTGACGATATACTCAGAGGATGAAATAGGGGTGAAGCGGCGAAGGTGAGGGTATTTCCAACTCGAAAAAACTGTCTTTTTTTAACAGGGTTGAAAATGGTAGTAGGGGTTGGTTTTTGTAAAATTAAAGTAGACAGTAATTTTCTTCTTGTTTTGAAGATCAAGTGTACAAAATTTCATCAAGATCAGAGTAAAACTGTAGATTTGCATACAAAATATACAAACAAAACAGATATTCAGTTTTATATACATATATAGATTTTACTTTTTTCCATAGCAACACATCCGTCCAAAAAGGTGAATTATTTTTATTTAAAATTTTGAATAGAAAGTTACAGACACAGACACACGAAACTCGTAAAGGCTCGATAAGACATTGCAAATTCAAAACCATGACAATTGATATTGTTGAAGCATAGTATTTGCCGTTCGTTAACGATTTGCAAATTGTCTGAGTTTCGTGAATGACTTCCTCACTTTCTAAGGAGGTATCGAACAAAACCAAGCACAGCACTCGAGAGTAAACCCACTTTCGTTCACTTGAATTGCATCACGCAATTCGCGTGAACGAAAGCTTTGCCTTCCTCACTCTTACTGTAAATAACTATTACATCTGGACAGAAGAACCTTAAAAACAGAACTCGTTATAAATATTTTGGTTTCATTGGCGTTTCATTGAAGTTGAAGCATCTCTGAGGTTTTACCTTTCTAAACGTTTCAAGATTGGATTGTCTAAACAAAATTTCCAAACAAAATCAGAGTACTAATTTTACATTATGTCCGCTTTCTCCTCTTTAAAATAGACAGATGTTGAACTTTAACAAAAAGGAAGGTTAGTAATATAATCAGGTCTATATTTAGTTATTTTTTCAGTTCATTGGGCTTCATATTACAAGTATTTTTCATTTGTTTTTTTTTTTTTAATCTCAATAGATAGGTAGATAATAATTATAAAAAGATCTCAGTACTTTCTACAGCTGTTTTGGAAGTTGAAGAAATATCGGGTGTTCATTTAAATTTCTCCTCAAATTTGTAGTTGAAGGGTCGATTGTGAACGCATCACGGATCACCTAAATATAACCTCACTTGCGTGGTTTGTGTTTTTACTCTGCAGACGGACGAGTGGTGCGTTCACAGTCGACTTTTTAACACCAACTTTGAGGATAAATTTAAGAGAACACCCGATAGAAATAAGAAAAAGAAGACTAACTTATTGTTCCGTGTTAGTAGTGCATAGGATAGCGCAGGATGTGGCAACTTTTGGGTGAATAATTATAACCATTACATCCAAAATTCCTGGGAACCTCAACGGAGCCATAATTTACTCCACATATTTGTTTTTGTCCCCCGTGACTGGCTAGGTCCTTAAATTTCGTGTGGACCGCGTGTTCTCTTATCGCGCTTGGTCCTCGCATAAATTCGACTGTTTTGAGGCCGTTTCCGCCGCAACTCCTCAAAGGAGTCGTTGTGCTTCCGGTGAGGTCCTGCAAGTAATCACCGCTCGTCTTAGGCCGCAACAGCCGCAATTCTCAATGAAAAAGCAAACTACATATTATCACGAAACAGCAGTTAGGCGAAAGCTTACGACAACAGCCGACTTGCGCACATCTCTGGGAGCTTTACTTTCAGTAGTGTAGTTGGGAGCTTTCCGAAATGATGCCAGCAACAGTGATCCGATGGTATTGTCGTTAACCTGTTACACGGGGAAGGCGTGCAGTCATGCAGACCAATGTGCATATCGACACGAAGAATTTGGGACCGTCACCGGAACACAGAATCAAAGGCTCCGGCCAGCAGAGGACCATCGAAGTAAGTGGGCTTTTTATTTGAGAGATTTCGAAAGCGCGCCGGAAAGTTGCGACGACTAATTGGGCGCTTCGGATTTGGCTTGTTTGTCGAAATCGCGAGCGAAGTTTTGCGGAAATTTTTCTGACGAAGTGCCAGTCTCAGTCGATAAAGCACAACATAAATCCGAGTAAGAGTGTTCGTAAAAATGGCACTATTATAAATTTACATGAGATCGCTCTATCAGTTTAATGCATTCGGGGGTGGTAAGGTCGCAGGTACCGCCAGCACAAAACAACAAACATTTTGCAAACAGCGTCGTCGTAAAATTAGAGCAATCGTTTACATAAAATATGTTAATATATTCAGGAGCGTGGCTTTTGGAATAAATGATCGATAATAGAGTAATGATTTAATAATAGCCGATTTGGGCCAGGATCGATACAAAAACTTAAGAATGAAATTCAGCCGATCGACAGCAGTTCCTCTCGAGCTTAATGTGCTTATTATGCAGGTGCGACCGGTGAGCTTCTTGTATTCCATGGAAATGCCTCCTAAGAGATCGCATTATAATCTTTACAGTGTGTGTTGGCGCCGCCTCCGAGTCTCCCGAATGGGTGCTGATGATACTTTTGCCGTGATCTGAATTATAAATACGGCCTCAGCATTCCATCTTTGCTTAGACATATAATAGAAAAAATTGTGATGCTCATAACGAATTCCATTCATAGTAAATTACCTCATCGACCTTTCATAAACACCGACTTCATTACAATTTTTACCCATCGGTATCTCTTCAGCGCGTTAATCCGCCGATTCGCTTGCAAATTATTCGGTAAAGGCAGACTAAATGAAACAATTTACAGGAGGGAGTCCTTCCCCTCGATCCTTGTTAATTAACTTTATGCCAGCCTGTCGATTGCATTTCGCCAACAAACAGATTTGTGTATTGGGGAGTTTTCGGCGAACTTTCGCCGCCGCGTAAATAATCCTGTTTGCCGCCGAGCCTCGGAAAAATAAAACTTTCTGGCTCTCATTTTGCCTGTTGATGGCCCCGGAATTTTACGATCCGAAAATATAAATAAAAGCATCACTGCCGTGCCCTTTCCCTTCGAACTATTTATATTCGTTACGGGCAGGTGTCACGTAAACGTAGAAAAATTTCATTGAGGTGGAAATGAATTCAACTTAAGAATTTACAGAGCAATTTCCAGACTCGGACTTCAAATTAAACAGGCGAATGTAGTGAGGCGCAGTTCGCACTAATTACCGCATAAATAGACTGGCAAATCCTTTTAAATTGCTATGGAAAATTTGCATTCTAATTTGGTTTAGGCGAAGTGGTAAGCACGAACATGGTGATAATGCAGGCATCTGCCACAGCGACACTCGGGTAATTCCCGGCAAGATTCAATTTTGCAAAAAACTTACTTCCACCCACCACTGAAGTATATGACGAGGAAACAAAATTTAATGTGAGCCTACCTTCAATCTAAATTCCAATAAACGCCCTCTCTTGCATTTTTATTTTCTAACGGGAGCCTCCTAACACCTGAAACTCCAGAACGCTTAATTTTCCCTATCTCAGAACTGGCCATCACTTTGAAATAAAACGAGGGAAAGTACCCATCTTTATGGGAAAATTGGTGTGAACGCGATATTATTCACGAGATTCTCTCGTCGACGTCTCGAGATAAGTTAAGAGAAAATTTATGTAAAGACAAATGTTCGAAAAAAGACAATAATCGACGTTTTTGTCACGTAATCGCTTTAATATATTTCCTGTTGAGCTGTTTACTTTTTTCTTCAACTTTATCCAGACGTAATTATGGAAAGCAGCGAACTGCTATTTGTATTGGGCGATTCTATTTGTCAAGAATGACTTATTATCTTGGGGGCTTTCGATGTTTTTCGAAGATTGACCGGCTGGAGATAAAACGAGATTAATTTTTAATTTTGTGCGATCACGCTGGGTCTTTACTATTTATCACAGTCGAGGATTATAATTTTTATCCGCCCCGTGTTTGACAAATTTTAACTTATGCCTGCTGGACAGCTTATTTATTTGAGCTTTTAAAAAGTTAGGGATGCGGAAAATTAGTTAGCATTTTTAGCAGATAGTACTTTGGTGTTTTATGTATTTTTCTTGTTCTGCAGGATTTCTGTGAACCAAGTTTGTTTTTGCCAATAAAATATACCGCTTTAAAGTTTTTATTATTTTCGTATTGTCATTTCATTACACCCTTTTCATTAATCGCCGAACTGTTAGTAGAGACATTTAAATTTACATTTTAATTACAGTTAATTTAGAGATCGATGGCTCTCATACCACGCTGTACAACGTTAAATTAATTACCTGTAATCTCATTCACGAAACGATAATATTGAAATATTCATGAGTTAATTCTTTTTTGCTGTGAAAATTATCCAAAACAGCGCAAATAAATTGTGGGTGGTGTGTTGGCAACATTAATGAAACCACCAGTACATCTAATTAAAGTCTTGCAGGATTTATAAACCAACTTCAAAGGGTAATTGAGACGAGGAGCTTATCCGAAAATTCTGAAATCGGTTGCACAACTTTTCTCACACCAATTTTTCGACTAAAGCTTAAAGCTTTATCACTCGACCAGCTGTTTGTTGAAAAGCTTTAATAAGCAAAACTTTCGTGACACTGACAGTTTTGTCGAAAGTTAAGCGAGACCAGGACGTCCTTGAGAAAACTAGCTACTAAATTAGTTCTTAATAGAAAACACTTGAACATTTTTTGGGCAGAAACTTATAGGTAGGGTGCAACAGTTTGCGAGGGAAATTTACTTTACAGAAAAAACAGACTGGTCGAGACCTGAGACTTTAGCTGACATAAGCTCATTTTTTTAAATTAACTGCTCCGGCTCCTTGCGAAACTTTCAACAAGGACGCTACAAATAAAGTTTTTGCCCATCGAGTTTGGAATTTCGTTGCGAACAATGAGAAATTACCCCAAGAGATGTGCCAGAATTCTAGATACAAATTGTTCAATTGTAAGAAATGCTGACTAGTGATAGGACACATTGTTGTGTCGTGATTGTTTTATTTCCTAAATCACAGCGTAACTCCTGTTCGCATTTACCTGAAGGCGATTTCTTGTTAAGAAATAAATTAACTTGTTTTAATACATGAATCAAAAGTTGTTTTAGAGTAACAAGGGCGCTTTGTAATATTCGTGTCTTTCCCACAATTTTTTTGACCTAGTCTGCAAACAAGGTTATTATTATTATAAACAATAAAACATCTGCGAGGCACATGTATGTTTGTTTATACAGAAGTTCATTATATCACATGTTCTGATTTAAATAAAAAAATTGTTTTATTTTCATTTAATAAATAGGCGCAAAAACGTTAATTAACTAAAATTACGATGGACTTAACGTTGTCATTATAAATCTCAATCGTGGTAAGTGTTCTTGTCGGGTTTCACCAATTGTAATGTTGTTTCTCATCTATCATTGTCTCAAAGGGAATAGATAAGTTTGTTAATCAATAATGCAATTTCCTTTGAAACCGACAAAATGAAATGGTTCATAATGATAATCCCGGTTAATAGTAGTATTTTGATGGTAAGTATAAATTCATGGATATTATCTCACATTGTAAATTATGAAACGATCAAAATATTACATTTGTCCTGTTTTGTGTTAGATAAATAAATTACGGACACAATTTTTTAAATATAATGATATAGTATAAGTATAAATTATGCAAATTGGGATAGTTTCTAACTGGAAAAAGCAACTGTGGTAATTTATTTTCTGTTCTGTTTATTCTGATTGAACCGGACAATTCTGATTTTAATCTCATTATGTGTGCAGAGCTTGAGGTTGTGATAAATCATTGCGTAAACTCGTTAGTCACTGTAATTCACATTTTTGAATGCAAACCACATTTTTTCGTTAGTGCAATGACAAATGCGGTAATGATAGAGAAAGTTTGAACAAGAGTTATGAAATAAATGAAACTGTCTTATGCATGAAAAAAAATGAGAAACAGTGTTGTTTATACAGATTCAAAGAACGTTAGGACAAAATCAAATATAAATTTATGGAAATTGAACTTGTACACAATCTGATTTGTTTTCATTGATTTATCAGTGGGTAGTATAAAACGACAATGACTGGAAATTATATGAAGTCATTAAATGGTAAATCAGAATCTAGGACGTGAAGAACTTTTTGATTACAATCTACGTATTACAAAAATTTCACAAAGCACAAACAGACCCTGCGACTACATTTTCATTTTTGGGTCAAATAAATGATAAATTTGCAGGTTGGAAACGTTTATTACCGCTGCCTTGTTTATTATCAGCAAAATTCTGCACATTTGCAACTGGAATGCTAATGGTGTTATGCACATTAATTATGTTACAAATATCGTGTTTAAACTAAACTAGAATGTTTTGTGAAATCTGTGAGAGAGACTACTTACTTGGCAATTTTTATTTGATGAACTCAGCTGCAGCAGAGTTGCTACGGTATAAAAATTTATAAGTTCATTAAAAGTTATCTACCTTAATGACAAAATAAAGAGAAAAAGGGAGTCATTTTTGTTTTTCACGAGAAGTTCATTGTGAAACCAGTAGTGACATAAATAGCGGAAGATGGTCTTTGGAAAACGCTCCAGGTTCGAAAGCTAAGTCAACATTATGTTAGAATCACTTTGAGAACATAAAGACCAACAAGGTCCTTTCAATGTTGTTAAAATATTCAAACGAAAAAAAATGAATTGGACATACAATGAAAAAAAATGTTACTGTCATGTGAGACTGTTTTGTCATAATTTTTTTAATGTATTTTTATTCCGACTTATTTTTTATCTGTTTTGTTTATAACAGTAAAATCAAAATAATGAAAAATTTAAAAAAATTATAAAATATTAAATTGGAGGACATTAAAAAATTAGGGCAGATGCAACAAATAGCACCTTTAGAATTTAATTAACAAATAGTTAAATAAAACTAGAGACGAAAAACACTTTTCAAATGTCAAATATCTAAATAAACAGTTAAATATGTATACAGGGTTATTCACGTAAGATGACGAGCCTGACGAAGTAAAAATGCAACCCAAAATACATTTAAATCAGGAATCCAAGTAGGTGTCCTATCGCGCGTTCAAATGAAATCCTGGGCTGAGTAGGCGTTGGAAAAATTAAACCGTTTAGAACAGTGTAAAGTCTGAATTTCCCGCCGTTTGACACGAATGACATTTGTTTATGTTTAATCGGGACATAATTAAACTGTTTGTTTTCAGCAAAGGGGGCCCTTAGATATTCGTTTCGAGAATAGGAATCGTTAAGTTATGCTCTTTTTAATGTAAACATTGCAAAGAAAGAAAAAAAGAAAGTTTTTTTGGCTCTAAATTTTAGGTTAGCTGTCAACATGCTCCAATTAACCTACGCTTTAAAAAAGCACAATCATTGACGGTTTCCAACCCAGGATTTCATTTGAACGTGCGATATTAGTTTGAAAGGTATATACAGGATGAGCGACAATAACTGTTTCTAGTTGGCAATAAAAAATTTTACATGAAATTTTCAAGACTGTGAATTGTACCTATTTAGATGCTGTTGGTAACCTTCGCTTTTAATTTGGCCTTGATATTATCATTGGAATCGTTTTGTGTTTATTTTCTTGTTATAGTATTTGGAATTTCCTTGTTTCATTTATGAAAAGTGTATTATTTGTCTGAGGGTTATCTCTGCTGTGGGTGAAAACCATGTCAAAATTATGTAACGCATAACCTCAAAATAAAGTAATGACGGTTTCACATGTTTACTAAATTTTTTGACATAACATAAAGCTCACTTTAGAGAATCAACGCCTACCGCGATGCCACTTATTCTGAATTATACTATATACATTTCATATTTAAACGTCTTGGTTTTTGTATTCTTTTATTAATAAAATGGTTTTCTCGTTGGAACATGACAAAAATCACCAAAAGTCACCAGAATTTATTGCCAACTCAATCACTAATTGTTGTTCACACGGTATTATGTAATTGCATTTTTCGTTCATATTTAGTATTTGAAAGTGTTTTAGAACGATGACAGAACCGACATTATCCTACTTACCCATTACTTTAGTGATTTTAATTGTTTATTATTGTTATTAAATCATACTTTGTTGAGAGAGGTATTTTTCTGTCAGAACTTGATATTCATTAGGCTGACGTTAAAGCTATTTATGTTTTATGTGCATT
This sequence comes from Tenebrio molitor, assembly GCF_963966145.1. NCBI lineage: Eukaryota > Metazoa > Arthropoda > Insecta > Coleoptera > Tenebrionidae > Tenebrio > Tenebrio molitor. The sequence continues at coordinate 9,748,890 of NC_091047.1, forward strand.
ATGATAATGTAATAGGGATCGAGATAGTTTTATCAATTGTATTTTGTGTTGCATTTTTACCTGGTCAGGCTCGTCATCTTACGCGACTAGTCCTGTATGTTCAAATATCTAAAATAGTTATTTCAAATTGTTAATAAATAAATAATCCAAAAAAATCAACAACGGAACTTACGTTTTAACTATCTGTATGGAGAACCAGATATGACTTCCATGTTTGAAAAGCAATTTTCAAAATTATTTTAACTAGAAAAGTTTCAGTGCAATTTGCCAGAATGTCCTTATATGACACTTAGACGATTGTAAGCACCAACAGTCTAAATAGAAATTTACTCAAAAGTACTTTGAACATTCTACGAATGCATGTCCAGCCTCCAGCATAATAATATTACATTTAATCTGTGCATTTGGACAAATGAAAAACCATTGTAACGAGCATTTACCGTTGATACTGCGCCCGTTAGGAAAACAACTTTCTGTGAAAAATGCCTTTCGTTCATTTGGTTTTGTAAAAAAAAATATCGGGCGTTCATTTAAATTTGTCCTCAAAGTTGGGGTTGAAGAGTAGATTGTAAACGCACCACAGATTACGATCACGAATGAGATGTTTAAATCTAACCTCACTTTTTGCGTTGTTTGTGTTTTTACTTCGCAGACTGACGAGTAGTGCGTTCACAATCGATTCTTCAACGCCAACTTTGAGGATAAATTTAAATGAATACCCGATAAAGATGCTGAATGAATAAAACCAGACATTTTATCACAAAGTTAAACTTGACCATAGTGACAGTTACAACGCAGGAGAAATAAACAGAATTTGTGACACCGCACTCTTGACGAGATTTTTATTTAGACAGCTGATATTACTAGTGCACGTGATAATGGACATGGTCAGAAATGTCTTTATAACATTTCCTGTTACATTTAATTGATACTAAAAATAGAAATTTGGAGTGTTGGTGCATTTCACCGCGTCAAATTTATATTTCATCAGCTCTTTAGACAACACGATATATCGGCATTTACTTTCCGACGTTTCCCGACGCATCCACTATCTTTAGCCATCTAATGCATTTTGGATAGCACATGTTATCACTTCACCACAACAAAATTTGTAAAATTGGCAATACTTATAATTCAAAACGGCTAATTACCAATATTAATAGGCTTTGAATTGTTACTGAAGTAAATATTTTATACAAAGAAACATTTCAATCAGTGTCTTTTACAGAAGTTATCTTAAAAGAAATTGCATAAAAATTGCGTATTTCAAAACCACTGGTCTAATTTGCATCAAAATCAATAGGCTTCTGCTGAGATAAATATTTCATGCAAGAATAATTCAAATCAATATTTTTTTTTACACAGACGTACGCCCATTCGTTATGCAGAAAACAAATTTGTTTTGTGTTTTGAGCAGAGGACAATCAGAACTTGATCTTATCTCAGACATGATTTTTCGACCATATCTCCATAATACTTCTATTATTTATTTATGGAACCCGGATGTAAAAAAAAACTGAATGGAATTATATTTGCAATTTAGTCGAAAGACACATTATTATTAAAAGAAAATCAACATAGCATGAAGAATAAATTCAACAAATAGAACATTGTAATGATTTGAATACATTACTTTTTCCGCCAAATATTTGAACCTGCGCAAAACGGTAACAAATGTGGTCGTGATCGTCGTCGAATCGGAGGAGCCCTACGTTGTGATTTTCTTTTGGCGGAAAAGGTTCGGAATGCAAACGGTGAGGGTTCCAGTCGGAAGAGTGCCGCAAATAAAACACACATGTGAGGGACGCAAAATACCTTTTATTAAAAATGTCTGTAATAACTTTGATGAAAAAGAAATTGGAACGAATACAAAGGACAGAAATTAAGTTTAACGAAGTACAAGAAATTAACTAGTTGAGTACATCACAAAGATAAACGACAAGATGAATGCAACAATATTTAAAATAACAGAAAAGCGGGCACATGACAGACAAAATGACAGTTTAAAGCTTGCAAAACAAGTAATAGTATTTTACATTACAAGCCAGGTAAAATGGTTTTTACTGGCGAATGGAGGATATAACTGACGAGTCGAAGACGAGTCAGTTACCTCCTTGAGCCAGTAAAACCAGTTACCTGGCGTGTCTTGTATAATATTTTATTTGTTACTAAATTGTAAACAACTAAATAAAATTAAAAATGATCAAATTCTGTTTTCTTCCAAATTATTGCTGAAAACTCAGAAACCTTAGAAGTACAATTACTATGACAACGCGCCGTTTGTTCAAATTGTTTATTTCCGTCAAGATTTTTGCTCAAATGAACGTGCCAGAAGAAATCAAAAAGGAAGCTATAAACGTGGCTTCCAGTTTACTGCCAGCGAAGTCTTTAGCAAGATATGAACGAGAATATGAAGAATTTAAAAATTGGCAGAAAAACAATAACGTAACTGGTGTAACGGAAGACGTTCTTTTGGTGTATCTTCACCAACTATCAGACAAATTTAGCCCCAATTTTTTGTGGTCGAAATGGTCCATGTTAAAAAGCTGCCTGGAAATTAAAGAAAATGCTGAAGCTTGCAGGTTTGTTTTCCTTTACAGACGTTGTCAAAAAAGTGATATTTTAACTTGACATTTGTAGATTTCATAAGGTAATTGCTTTTCTCAAGAGAAAAAATGAGCGTTACGTGCCGAAGAAGGCAAGGGTTTTAACAAAAGAGCAAGTGGAAAAATTTCTTGTTGAAGCTCCTGATGACTATTGGTTGTTATATAAAGTAATTACAATTTTTGGAATTTTTGGTGCTTGCCGATGTGACGAGCTTCTCTCGTTGACGGTGAAGGATGTAGAAGATGTTGAGAAATATATTATCGTCACTTTACGGAATACAAAGAATTTAACAACAAGGAGATTTACGATCACAGATGAGGGCTGCAGTTTTCAACCTTGTGCTTTGTACAGATAATATGCAGCTCTTCGTCCTCGTCAAGCAGACCAATTACGTTTCTTTTTAACCTACCGTAATGGCAAATGTATTTCCTTCAATGTTGGCCAGCACACTATTGGCGGTGTACCGAAAAAAATTGCAACATACTTAGGGCTACAAGAACCTGAATTATACACAGGTCACTCATTTCGCCGATCAGCAGCAACGATAGTTGTGAATGCAGGTGGAGATATTTTGATACTAAAACGTGCGGGAGGATGGAAAAGTAGTGGAATTGCGGAAGGTTATGTGGATGATTCTATCAATAAAAAAATTGAAATTGCGAAAAAAATGTTTCCTGGACGAAAATCAACAGATGTGGCTTCCACTTCGACAAATGTGGCTTCTACTTCGGGAGGTTCTACAATTAATTGTCCAATAACGAGCGAATTCACTTCCGCTTCAGGAATGTTCGACATTAGCGGAAATTCTAATTGTACATTTAATTTTAATTTATATGAAACAAAGAAATAAAAATGTTGAAATGTTAAAAACGCTACTATCCTTTCCAAATTTCAAATTTCTCTACTAACTTGTTAAATTCATAACTGGTCTGCTGTCAATTTAACGCTACTAGCCAGTTAAAATGACTTTTCAACGTCAAGTGACAGTTCGAATAAATGACGTTTACAATTTAGTAACAAATAAACAAATTATAAGGCAGTTATTACAGACAGGGACGGATGAAAAACCCTCTTCAAAAACCGTATCCCAGGTATTACTCATATTTTACAATTCGATTAATTACAAAAACAATGTTTAACTCGGAACTACGCGGTCAAGGTACGCCGACGGGAGCTTAGAGCTGGAGGTAACAAACTTTCGGCCACGAGGGGACTCAGAAGAACTATCTGAATCATCTTGAAATCAAGCGACGTTTATAGATATTCGGGGTATTAATGAACGTCAGACGATTTCGCCGACCAAGTAAGAGTGACAGAGCGTCTCGGGGTTGTACGATTAGCATCACCAAACAGCATAAGCGAATATTTAGCTCCACCGTCCCCAACCAACCGTTTCCGGACAAAACCCAGAAATCTCTATAACCTCGACGGAAGCTTCACGAAAACATCCCGCCGCCGCAGATGCGAAGACCTAGGTCCGTCTCCGCTAACGGCTTTAAATAACCGTAGCTTCCACAGAAATTTACTAAACAAACCCCACGACTTCCTGATTGTCACCTAGCTCCCATAGGGGCGCACTTACAACATTTTACTTTAACTTTTCCGAAATCTAGCAACAACACGAAGAAAAAAACAAACGGGTTTAATTCTATCGAACAACGCGTAACATTAAACGATGCGAAAATTCAACACAACAAAGCGCAACATTAAACAATGATCAAATACACAAACAAAACGCAACATTAAACAAGGATAACATAAGCAAAAACAAACCGCAACATTAAACAATGAGGAAATAAAAGAGAACAACACGTGAAGTTAAATAACGATAAAATAGAACCACTTTAAATGGCACAAATGGCAGTAAACAACATAAATCGCGAATACAATAATCGCTGGTAATGTTAAACAAAAGAAGATGGTGGGTCGAGTGCCGTTAGAAAATATTAGTTAAGAACAAAAAAAAATGGACGCACGCGGTTCGGACGACGGCTCCGTATTTTCGAAATTACCAGATCGCTAAAAAAAAAAAACCTCCCGGGTGAAAGATAACACTTAAAATTAACAAATGGGCGCTTCTTAAAGAAACAGCATGCAACAAAATGAAATCTACAACATACCCTTACCACGTGGTCCTGGCCTCAAAAACAAAACACAAAAAAAAAGGCAACGAAAGTGGGATAAATTACCCAGGTGAATTAAAACGTTAAATTCCTCACGGGGACACAAAATATCTACCCGGAACGGTAGTGGAATTGTTCAGGTTTAACTTACAAATTTGAGAAACTTGGATCGCTCTTCGCAAGGTGTGTTCGTTTCGAAAAACTAAACAAAAGTGACCTACCCCCTTCAACCGCCCGCGCGAGCCCGTTTCACCCCCCGCTATATTTCCGCTCGTAGTGCCTAGTCTAGCCGCTAGTACCTTCGCATTTGGCGCGCTGTTGTGGCGGTACCGGAAATTTAAATTTAAATTTTAAACTGGGTCACTACACACGCCCCCAAGCTTCTTCGGAACGAAAAATGTGGAAGTGACTGAAGACGCTTTAAAACGGTGGCGCAGTTTACAAATTTTTGGACGTTAAAGTGATGCTATGGCTGGTTGTCGTGTTGTGGTGGGTAGTCGCGTTGGTGTCGGTGTCGTTTTGGCCGGCGGCAGGGGGGTAACAATCCTTGACGACGCCCCCGAGGTCCGTGGTACATGAAAAAAAAACATTTAAGGCAGCCTCATGTTTTCCTATGACACAACTTTAGGTTGGCAATGTTATAGTTACCCTTTTTTTTCTCCAATCGCCGGAAAAATTAGGGGGGACACCTCACGTTCCCGCTCTGCCATCGTTACCCCACTAGTGACCTGGAGGTGGCACCGAGAATGGGTTGAACGCTCCTTCCGTCTCTCCGATGGCGGCAGACGCAACCATCCTTTGTGGTGGCGCTTGTGGTGTCGGTCCTGCCCGATGTGGTGCCTCCCACGTTCGGTTTGGCGAAGCAAACTCCGTTCGTGGACGTTTTGGAGGATGTAGCACAGACTGGCGCTCCAGGAAATCCAGGGCCTCTTGGATTGACCTCTCGCCGCGTGGCTTTTCCGACTTGAACAGCAGCGAGATGTTCTCCGGAAAGAGGCGCATCAGATCCTCCACCATTACACACTCCGGAATGGGCTGTGTCAGTGTGCGCAACTGGGTGGCCTGCTCCATGAAGAAGTCCACCATCGAGTCTCCTTTGGCCATGTTGTAGCGCTGGCTTAAAACCCGCGCTCGAACCGCCAGTTGTCGACCCGCCGACCAGTAGGTAGCTAAAAATTCGACGCTAAATTCCTGAAAGCTTCGCCACTTACCTTGGTGGAACTTTGCCCAACGGGCCGCTGTTTGGCGGAGACATCGGATTGCCTCCGACAACTTCTTCTCCTGAGGTACCTGGGCGTCCATGGAGTACCGCTCATACTCCTCCAAGAATTCGGCCGGGTTTTCCGTGTCCAAACCTGCAAAAGTTGGACGTCGTCCAGCAGCTTTCGCTGTGCTGGTGGCCATCGCAAGTGCAATTCGACGCCAATCCGCGACTTCTGGCTGGGCTTCCGGGTCCGGTGCTCGGTCGGGAGTACGCGGTGGCACGACACGGTCCACCGGTGGCTCAGGTACCTCATGTCCTGGTGGGGCTGGTGTCGGAGGTCGGACCCCAATCGGCGGTGGTGTAGGGGCACGGGCTTCTGCCTCTGGTACCTGGACGAGTCTCGTCGCAAGTAGCTCGATCACCGTGTTCGTGCGTCGTTGTTGCTCCACCATCTGCGCCATGATTTCCTGCTGTTGGCGTAACAGGGCTATCGTGGTGTCATCCTCTCGTGGTCGTGCACGGTTCCGCGGGGTAGCTGGGGCCCTACCCCTGGGTCTAAGCACCCTTCCTCTTCCGCGTCTACGTCCGGCTTCCATCGTGGTCCTTCTAGAACAAAAACACACACAAGGGGAATCTGCGCCCCCTGCGAGGTGAGTACATGGACAAGCACAAAACAGACAAACAAAGAAACTAAACGTAAACTCGGCTCTCTTCACAAGGATCTCACGCAATTTGCATCCTGGTCACGGCACCAATTCTGTAATGATTTGAATACATTACTTTTTCCGCCAAATATTTGAACCTGCGCAAAACGGTAACAAATGTGGTCGTGATCGTCGTCGAATCGGAGGAGCCCTACGTTGTGATTTTCTTTTGGCGGAAAAGGTTCGGAATGCAAACGGTGAGGGTTCCAGTCGGAAGAGTGCCGCAAATAAAACACACATGTGAGGGACGCAAAATACCTTTTATTAAAAATGTCTGTAATAACTTTGATGAAAAAGAAATTGGAACGAATACAAAGGACAGAAATTAAGTTTAACGAAGTACAAGAAATTAACTAGTTGAGTACATCACAAAGATAAACGACAAGATGAATGCAACAATATTTAAAATAACAGAAAAGCGGGCACATGACAGACAAAATGACAGTTTAAAGCTTGCAAAACAAGTAAACAAATTATAAGGCAGTTATTACAGACAGGGACGGATGAAAAACCCTCTTCAAAAACCGTATCCCAGGTATTACTCATATTTTACAATTCGATTAATTACAAAAACAATGTTTAACTCGGAACTACGCGGTCAAGGTACGCCGACGGGAGCTTAGAGCTGGAGGTAACAAACTTTCGGCCACGAGGGGACTCAGAAGAACTATCTGAATCATCTTGAAATCAAGCGACGTTTATAGATATTCGGGGTATTAATGAACGTCAGACGATTTCGCCGACCAAGTAAGAGTGACAGAGCGTCTCGGGGTTGTACGATTAGCATCACCAAACAGCATAAGCGAATATTTAGCTCCACCGTCCCCAACCAACCGTTTCCGGACAAAACCCAGAAATCTCTATAACCTCGACGGAAGCTTCACGAAAACATCCCGCCGCCGCAGATGCGAAGACCTAGGTCCGTCTCCGCTAACGGCTTTAAATAACCGTAGCTTCCACAGAAATTTACTAAACAAACCCCACGACTTCCTGATTGTCACCTAGCTCCCATAGGGGCGCACTTACAACATTTTACTTTAACTTTTCCGAAATCTAGCAACAACACGAAGAAAAAAACAAACGGGTTTAATTCTATCGAACAACGCGTAACATTAAACGATGCGAAAATTCAACACAACAAAGCGCAACATTAAACAATGATCAAATACACAAACAAAACGCAACATTAAACAAGGATAACATAAGCAAAAACAAACCGCAACATTAAACAATGAGGAAATAAAAGAGAACAACACGTGAAGTTAAATAACGATAAAATAGAACCACTTTAAATGGCACAAATGGCAGTAAACAACATAAATCGCGAATACAATAATCGCTGGTAATGTTAAACAAAAGAAGATGGTGGGTCGAGTGCCGTTAGAAAATATTAGTTAAGAACAAAAAAAAATGGACGCACGCGGTTCGGACGACGGCTCCGTATTTTCGAAATTACCAGATCGCTAAAAAAAAAAACCTCCCGGGTGAAAGATAACACTTAAAATTAACAAATGGGCGCTTCTTAAAGAAACAGCATGCAACAAAATGAAATCTACAACATACCCTTACCACGTGGTCCTGGCCTCAAAAACAAAACACAAAAAAAAAGGCAACGAAAGTGGGATAAATTACCCAGGTGAATTAAAACGTTAAATTCCTCACGGGGACACAAAATATCTACCCGGAACGGTAGTGGAATTGTTCAGGTTTAACTTACAAATTTGAGAAACTTGGATCGCTCTTCGCAAGGTGTGTTCGTTTCGAAAAACTAAACAAAAGTGACCTACCCCCTTCAACCGCCCGCGCGAGCCCGTTTCACCCCCCGCTATATTTCCGCTCGTAGTGCCTAGTCTAGCCGCTAGTACCTTCGCATTTGGCGCGCTGTTGTGGCGGTACCGGAAATTTAAATTTAAATTTTAAACTGGGTCACTACAACATAAAAGCACAATTCATGTCTTCGATTTTTATTTTATTTTCTACAAAGTAATAACCAGAATTAATAGTGTCATGACCTTTGACATCCTTTTGTATTGATAATTTGTTTGATTTTGTCCACCAAAGCGCAATGCCATGCGAGATTTTAATGCCAAGCGCCATTTAAACCTAATCCGATGCATAATCATGTTGATGATGCCAACTTGGCTAGTAAAACATCTCAACTTAGACAAAAGCCAAGATTTTAAAGAATTTCTTTTATTACACACTTCTTCACGAGGCAACAAATCAAGTCGAGGTTGTCCAAATAAATTGTTTCGTCTGTACAATCTTTCACATACATCCTGTACATAAAACGTTGCTTTTATTTAGCACAAGCTGAAGTAATTAGATTTCATCCGGCATATCTAGAGATAAAACTGGACAGCCCCAATGAGGGAACCTTGCCAAAAGAATTTTTTCACATTCGACCGGAATTATTCCCACTATTAAAGCGACCCAGATCGCACCGGATATTCCATAAAATATCTAACGAACATTGCAAAAAATCGTTTATTGCCCTTTTGGATCACATAAGCTGCCACCGAAATTGTAATGTCCTGTAAACAATAAATATCAGGGGCATTGTTACGGATATCGTAAAATATGGCGACAGCTGATATTACTGACTATTTAATTGTCCAATGGAATTGAATTAGGCTGGATCGAGTGTTGAACAACAGGAGGCAAGGGGCACGTCCATTTGAAATGCAGCATTTAAAACCGTATACGAGGGCAATTACCTAGACTAGAATTTAATTACTTAACGAAACAGCCATCAGCAATTCCCTCCAGGACCTGAACTGCCATATTTTCCCATATTATTATATCACGATAATTAAATGTCGGCTTAGTGCGTTAAACCGCTGTTGCACCCTCGACCAAAATTCATCGAATTGGTCCCTTAACTTTAATCAGTTCTCACCGAAACGAATAGCCTAAAACCACAAGCCACGATCTCATCTTTCCAATAAACGAGGATACACTTCCAATCAAAGCAACGACTTTTATGTCAGACATAAAAAGGGGTAACGACCGAGAATCCTTTTTTAAACTAGAGCGCCTCTAAAGCAAAAACCTAATTGGCCGCGGGGCTGAATTCGGTGTACTGCAACAATATATCAGAAATTTGTTCAGACATTATTGAATTGGCGATTTATGGGAGAAAAGGGCAACGAATTGAAGGGCAGATAAGTCTCAGTTTAAATTAGTGCGTGCTGCAGCGAGTCTCGCCTAATATAAAGAAATTAAGGAGGGAGGAAAGGCTTTCTCTGTTAAAAATTAGATGAGGTCGGGGCTCTTTCTTGCTAAGTGAATTACTGGGGTGATAATATAATTGATTCCACTTTGAGGCTGTTTCGAATAAATCGTCCCGAAAAGAAAATATAAGCCTATTACTAGGGTTCCTGCGAGGAACGGTCATTAATCTAAATGCAGGTTCGATATTGGCATTCACCACGAGACGCTCTTATGCAGAACTGAATTATTCCGGGGACATGTTCGCCTGAAAGGATTGATCAACACTCCTTTTATGCGGCTCGAGGATTCGTCGCTGTTGTACTCGAACGGATGGAACATATCCGGAAGAGTTTACGCCACAGATGACTAAACTGTTAAAAATGTCACATAAACGAATAACTCATTTTTATTGCCGGCATATCGCGCACGTTCGCTGTTTCATAAATTTAGGCAACAAAGGGCTCCTCTTTGGTGTTGCGCTTACCAAATCTATTTGGATTTTATACCTGTTTTACGACTAGTGTAAACTTGAGATTTTCCGAATCAGTTTTCCACTATTCGCAAGACGAAATTATCTTGTTACCAAGTCGGGACAACTTGCGGTCTTGTCGAAAACGGCATTATCATTCTGAGATCGTGCTTGCCAGAATAATCAGCAAGGCCAGAGTGAGCGTCGTAAGAAGATTTGGTCCTTATCTTCGTCACTCGTCCATAATAAAGTCTGTTTTAGCTTGCGTGAAAAATATGCGGTGGCATCTTTTCCACGAGATTTTATTTTTGAGGCATGAGATATGACGTGAGCAGTTCAAACGTGTGGCATTTACAGGAGTCTAGAAAGCACTAATTTAAATGGAAAAAGGGATTGTGCGGGGTATGTTTACAAAAGTGATTTACTCATTTATATCAGACTTCGTGTTAAGAAACGTTATTGCCTATTTACATTAATTCCATAACATTTGCATAAACTGTAAAGCATTTTACAACGGAAAATGTAGCTATTTATGGATCTGTGTGTTCGCATTTTATACACTTTCCTCGAGACGAACTTTTCACTAAAAAGGACGCTTGTGCAGACCTAAAAATATGTATCCCTCATAATTACTACGGTGCTCAATTTCTTTTCAAGAAGTATAAGTATATACATTTATTGTGTAAAGTGTATTTGGAGAAATTGTAACTGTTATCGTTGACCTTTATACTTGGATCGTAAACAGTTGAAAAGATGATTCCTTTTGCATACATTTTTAAAATAGACGTTTTTCAAGAGCCAATCGTAAATCGAAGCAAAATCTATTGTAATATATTAAACTGCAAACAATGATAAAAGAACAAAGACACTGCTGTGTAGGTGGACCATAAGTCGCTCTACTACATACAAATTGAATGAGTATGGAAAATAATGTTTCCCAAATAACGTGTGTTAAAAAAAAGTGACCTGGTGGTTAATAATGATATACAGGGTGTTTTCGAAGTTGAGGTGTTCCTTTTAACATGTGATAGTATGCTTTGTTCTAAAGAGTTATAGCCAAAATCACCTTGGTAAAATGTGTACGGCAGTGAAGATACAATAAGTTAATTTTTTGGAAATTTTTGAAACCGGTCCTGCTCAAATTTGCGCTGATTTGTTAGAAATTAGAAATGACAAAAAAAAATCAAATGAGCATGGACGTTAATCAAGAATACTGTCAGAGTTGTCATCTAATTAATCGGAATGTCATTATCATTACGAAAATAATGAGCTCACAGATACGCTGCTAATGTATGGGCAATGTTATCACGTTATCAGAATGCAGCTGCGGCGTCCAGAGAGTACGCAGAGCGATTTCCAGAAATACACCATCCTGGGCCACGTCAGTTATTAATCTAGTACGGTGAAGAAATAGACAGGACCGGACTCAAAATTTTAAAAAACAATAAAAATATACAAACAATTATCTCCGTTAATACAAACATTTTACTAAGAAGATTTAGGCTAAAATTCTTAAGAACAATGTATAGTACCTCGTGTTACAAGGAACGCCTCAACTTCGAAAACACCCTGTATTTTCGTTCCATTATTCGTAGAGACAGTATGGATTATAAAATTGTTCAAACCTGTTCGACAATTTCCATAATGTGTGATATAGTTGTCTAAATAATGGGGATAAAATATAATAATTACTTTAGGTTATAGAAAGGAAGTTTGTCACTATAGATTTGTTCTTATTTCCTTTCAAATAATTATACCTCACAATTTTTAGTGCGTAAAAGATCTGTTTATGGTAAGAGTAAAAAAAGAGTTAAAAAAGTGCCATAGCGTGTTATTATTTTGTTCTGGCGTTATGTAAATTCCTGCACCGAAATAGCTAAATAATAAAATTACATTGAAAATAATTGAAGTTCTCTCGCGATCTCTTTAGCAATTCAAGTTTTAGATTTGTCTTTTGATGTTGATGACTTTCTAATTGCACACAGTCGTAGAAAAAATATTGCATGGAACTCATGAATAAAGTGTCTTTATCATTAATGGGATTGCCATTCGTGAAAAAGAACTACTTTAAGCACTTGTTGCATAAATTACTATTTTTCACGAGCGGGAGAGGATGTTAGATAACAGGTAAAAATAGAAATAATTTTTCAAAAAATTCCCTAGAGAGTTTTCATTCTGAATAAAAGAAAAAAATTATGTATTATTATATAAATTGAGACCTCAGTATTTGCTGCTTCAGTAATTTCTTCAGATTCTTCTACAGATCCTTCAAGTGAATATAAACACAAGTTATTGATCCTAGCTACAAGTGACACCACAGGAAAAATCATATATTTTTCTCACAGATGTATCTAATAAGTAATAACGTTTGAATAAAGTGGAATTTCTTATTATGGATTGTTTCGTGAACGATTTTTATAGTAAGGTTGACACATATTTTTATTACAGGCCAATTTCTTTACTTAAAAAAATCCTTAAGTTATAATAATAGAAAACATAATTTCCTACATCTTCCTGTGTAAAGCTTGAAAATATTTAAAATTCCTAATACGTAAGTACATACGTACGTAAAAACATTCATATGTTTATGTTATATTTATGTAAAAGTAAAACCTCCTTTTAAATACTGAAAATATAGAACAACGAGAGGGCCGCAGGAATTGTTATAAAAAGCTTTAAAATATTCAAAAAACATGAATGTATATACATACATAATATAACATAAACATATGAATGTTTTTATTTTAATGTTGTTTCAGTTAATCCAATTTTTATACCTGACATTCAAGCACTTGCATTTTAATAACGTTAATCAAATGTATTTAGCTCACCACTAATGTGTTTTGTTCTGTTTATTACCGTGAGAGTAAAATTCCCTATAGCATCTGTTTTAATGAATTTATAAATTTGATTATCTAATACGGCGCCAGAAAAACTGTTCACGTATATTTTCATGTATTATTTATAAACCTAAACTGATTTGAGATTTGATATAAAATCAACTGAATGACACATTTGCCCAGTTTTCATTATCCCCAATAGTAGAAAGTGATTCACGAGTAATAATGAGCCTATCAAAATTTGCGATGCAACCAACAATACATTTCCCCCTGGGTTTTTTTAGTTTGTGTTTTTATAAATTATTCCATATAATTTTGATATAAAATTAAAATATACAGCTTTACCTTCCAAACATATTACGGGTTGCATTTTCAATTCCGTCGGGCTGACTATTACTTGTGAATCACCTTGTATATTTTTTAAATCCACATAATAGGTGCAAATGTAATGTTGGTTGCATCACAAATTTCGTTAGCCACATTATTACTCGTGAGACCCTGTATTATGTATGTATTATAGATTATTAGACATTTCGAAAGTGTATTAAATACATAATGCCTTACATAAATTCTAACAATTAATTTTAATTTAATTTTAATTCATATGTACTATTTGTATTTAAAAGCACTTCTTGACAACGAAACTGACGCTCTTCTCATTTTTTACGGTAGGTTTGTCTTTCGTTATAATAAAATTAACCAAAGTGAAAAGAATAATTAGCAAACAAAGATGATTAATTAAAAGAGAAAAGGATTAATAACCCTTTTAAACATCATCTGAATTTTCTCGTCCTTTCTCAAACATTCATTTAAATTCACTTACAGCCGTCTCAGCACTGTTATTACAATTATTCACGTATACTTATGACAGGTATACTTCTACTATACCTACTTTAATTATTGTAATTATCTCAGGATCGGCATAACCAAAATGGTTCTTACCCGAAGCGTCAAAAACTAAAACTAAAATGTTTGTGTACAAAATAAAACAATTTGAGGGTGTTAATATTATCCGTATGTTTATTATAGTTATTTATGTATTAAGGGCATAATCAGGAGATTATGGCACGAGGGAATGTTTAAAGCCCGAGGAACGAGGGCTTTTAAATTCCCGAGGGCCATAATCGACAATTATGCCCGTGGTACATACAGCGTTTTATTCTATTTTATAATTTCTAAAGATTCAAACAAATATTTAGTATTCCTTAAAGCAAATCAACTAAAAGTTGTGTCCATGCAAATTTAGTTAGCTATTTTGATGTTGTTAGGGTTACTGTGTGTATAATCTATGATTTTCTTCAATCAAATAATGTTTGATACCATTGTTTGAATAATTAAACCAACCGTTGCTTGGCACATTTTTAACAAATCCAGGCCATAAAGGCCAATTTATGCCCTCATTTGGGGGCGTATAAAGACGATTATTGACCAAAATAGAATAAAATAGTTTAATTGCTTTGAAATTGTTTTATAATGTATAACAACCTTCAAACTTCACGTAATTAATGCCCTTGAACTAAACATTGTGGTGATGGGTTCAGATTTCTTCGTTGGAGAACCGAGAACAAACAGTAAACACTACATAGCTGTTAAAATGGATGAAAATGATGATGACATTAACATTAAAATTAACTTGTGAGTATCTATTAGCTTAGCTCTTGAAAGTTGTTGAGAAGTTTGTTTTGGGTAAATTGATACATATTCAGGAAAGTTTAGTTAACTTCCAACCACATTATAAACTCTGATATAATTGTATCTATTAGGTGCACAACAAAGCCTGACCACCATAAACAAATAATTTTAAATGTTGCATTATTTTAAATTTTAAATGAGCTCGACGCCATTGAAAATGCAACCCACAATACGTTCCCAAAGAAGCCGGATATTATAACGGGTGACTATTAAAATTTTCACTTAGGGTTGGCTATGGAACATTCTTTGTTTTCCGTTGCACATTAGACACTGATAAGTTTGACATTATAGTTAACATTGTAGGTTATGTTTCAGTTGAACTGACCAAGGAGCTGACTGACATTTGTCGTAGGTTCTTGCGTGTGTCTAAAGTAACAGAAAAAATAAAAACTCGTTCAAAGCCAACTCCAAGTGAAAATTTTAATAGTCACCCGTTATGTTTCCAACAATTTAGAAAATTATTCCATACATTTTTATTATTTCATGTTGGAAAATTTTAATTAGACCCGGCGCGTCCACCATTTGTACATGGTAAATACGAGTATATTACTCAAGTGTTTCTGATATTTTTCTTTGTCTAAAATTGTCTGACAGTAATTAAATACGTCATTATCATTTCACATTTTCTTTTTTAAAAAAACATTCAAGATAATTCTGAACGCTGGAATTTATAAAGTTGTTTAGTATAAAAAATGTGGTAATTAAAAGTGACAAGAACAAATGTTCTTGTCAAAAAGCAGTGAACACTCCGCTTATTTTAACGAAACTGAACGTTTTAAAATTAAAATATAAATTAACAAAAACAACGTTGAAACCTTTCGTATTAAAAATGAGGCGGGTACGCTATATAAATGTAATAATATAACAAAATTGAAAAAAAGAAAGCAACATCTAAAGGAATGTGACGCAACTGAAACGAATACTGCAAACGCCGAAAAAACTAAAAAATTCTTTCTATACTGAGCCTTTATTATATTGGTTTGATGTTGTAGCATTGTTTCCATTCCTACCTGACCAAATATATTAAATTACCTTACCAACAGCAAGACAAAATTTCAGGAACGTACAACGTTCTAAACATGTACTTTTAATCCGAGCTTTCAGTCATGTAACATTACTAAACGAACTTCATTCATCCCAATTATTATTAACATGTAAATTGCTTAAGGGCCTCTGAGCCTCCTATTCACATTCGTTCCAAACATAAATATTAAAATATCAAACAAAGTTGATTCCAACAGCTTTAATTTGGATTCTGTTTCTTTGTCATTGGAAGAAATCAGGTCTCGTGACAGCAGGCACGAACAATAAATTTCGGTGTACTTTCCTTGTTGGTGTAAGACAAATTTGAGTGGCAGAGGCTATTACTCCTGAAACAAACACATCTATTTATTTTATGGTGAGTTGGGGCGGAGAGAATTTTGCTAAGTTTCCCAATGCGGGGCGCAATTAGTGGAATGATAAATCAGTGTTAACTTGCAGCATTTTGCTTCAGCACGAGCAAATAAACAAGAGATGGTTTTATTATCCCAAAAAATGCATATTTTCTGTAAAGCAAAATTTTAAAATTTATTCGTGGGTTATGCAGAAAGAGTTGAAAATTAGTGTGTCGTTTGGAGTCTGCCAGATCATTAAATTTAAATTTCAAATGTAGAGGCGAGAGGCGTTATTTTCGTGAATAAAGTAATTTTTATTCCATAATAGTTAATCTGCAGACTTCTCTTCACTCCAGAAGTGATATTTCAGCTCTAAATATTACGGCTTATAAAATCATTTTACGAGTATGTATCTCTTTTTGTGTTTTTTTAAATTTCGAGACAAAATTAAAGAGCAACATAAGAGCAACAGAAAAAAGGTTAATTGATTTTCCACTTAACTTTCTTTCAGGGAATCGTAAAAATGGTGGATGCGCCGGGCGAACTATTTCATAACTGACAAAAAAATTATTTTACCAAGAAATTAAGCCATGCATCTGAACGATTGTTTATATTTTGCAGCAAGGAGCTTTAACAGAGAGCTTCTTTTATGTATAGGGAACCGCTCCCCCTGCAGAAGTGTTTGTCCAATTTTAGTTTTTGTATCAAAACAACCAAACAATTCCGTTCAGTTACAAAATGTCTCTTTTCATTTCAACTTTAGGCAAAAGTAAAAGACATTTCGATAAATTTTATTAGATTCTTTCACAACAAACTTTCCTCTATCTACATAGTCAGTTTCCAGGAAAATATTGGCAGAAAACACGGCAATAAATCGAAAAAAGACACACAAATGGCACAACTAATTTCCACTAGCGAAATCGGTCCGGAGATGCAAATGAGAACAATTTGATCAAATTACGTAAATATGCAAATTTTTGCAAAAACGCTCTCAACTCGTCTAGATTCATTATGTGACCCACATTTCAACAAAGTTCAATTTACTTTAATCAAGCCCCGTTGGTTTCCGTTGATTTAAGATTTATTTTAAAGACCAGAAAATTAAGTAAGGTAACATTTACACTTCCTCATGGGGAAGTTAATTTTCCTGTGAAACGTTGACGCAGATCCTTAAATCCCATTGTGGAAACTACAGGAATGCTGCTAATGCTCGTCTTATCCGGAAAACATTTCGCGCTTTTCTTCTCGCCTAATTCTTGTAATTTTACCCTCGACGAACACTCGATCTTGATGCATGCAAAAGTTATTCATAATTTTAAATTGACACTTGCTAGATCTTGCTTCTGTGAATGGCAGTGACAGATATCTTTGTCGAGAAGTCAAAATCTCTTACACATAATTGAAGTTATTTGTCAAACTTGAAACATAATCTCCTTAGGCTTTACGTCTTATTTCATCCGTAAAATGAAGAATGAATGTTCGGGAAAATGGTGGAATGTCAAAATTGGAACATCCATCTAGACGTTAAACGACGACAGATTGGATAATTTTTTTTATTTAAATTGTAGAATTTGCCAGTGCTCCATCTACAGGTTCAGGAGTTGTCGTTTCGAACTGGAAGAGCGTTACAGATCAAAGTGACAGCAAAGTTTCAAACCAAATGCGCAGTAGAAAAGCTCGCTGAAAGCTCGATATAACCGTCCTCGTACAGATTTCGTGTCAGTCGCTGTGTTCATAAGTTACAGGAAACGTTGCCTAAAATGTTTTTATTTAAACGTAAATTTGGATAATTTTTATTTAAAAACGAGTGAAACAGTTGGGTGCTCAATCTAGATTAAAAAAGAAAATTAAAACATCATGAAGTTGAGACGAACGGTGGGCGATGAATTATTATTTAGGGAAGAAAATGAAAGAATAATGAAGGGAAAAAATTCAAGAACTAATTGGCTCAAGCTGGGATTTCGTAAAAATGAAACTGAATTATTAAATTAACAAAGATTACTAAAGGCACACAAAGGATCAATATTGGATTTAGTGTGTGTTTGTGACGACGAGGGCGCCATCGGCAGCGCTGAAAATGTTTCAATGAAAAGCTGAAAACATCGTCTACTGGAAACACTTGCTTTCGAGCTTTCGAACGAACACATGTAACAAACACGTCTCTTAAATTTGACAGTTAAAAGATCGCTGTGCTGCTAAACTAAATTTTTAAACTAAATTTGTAAAATCGACATGTAAGGGAAATTATAAACGATTTCTAAAACATATCAACAAATAAACAACGTTCTGATGTATCGCCAAAATTTATTTGAGAAAGGAGAGTATACAGTAGTATTTTTGATATTGTTATTTTGGGACCATTTTATATAAATGCTAGAGTTAGATTCTAGATCTTAAGTGTTAGACATTGTTGTTTCCTACTAATTCTAGTTGTTAGTGATAAATGTGCTCAATTAGAATTAAATGTTGCATATCCAGAGTATTTTAATGAATGTTTACACACGTCTAACGGGGCCACTTGCACTTAGTACCAATTAACCTAAATTCTAGTGCCAAACGTTTACCTGTACTACGATAAAATCCAACCCACCCGAAGCACAACAAATCATTTGAAATTGCCAATTTTTATACATCTATATTTTGTAAGAGAAAGTTTATTCCCCAGTGCCATTTTTAAAGTAATATAAAATATCGAACCAATAAATTCTCTGGAAGCTCTAATATAACTCTTTTAAAACTTTCCCGTAAAGTTTTCCTTTTACGATACGCATTAAAAGTCTCCTAAATGTTAACCTGCAATTAAATGTACTTGCGTGTAAGTAAATGTACTCATTAACCATTAAATGTAACTAAGTAAACTAAATGTCTAAACTAGTACTGATAACCAAAATTGTGCGAAGTTCTCTTCTCCTGCGATGGCTAACACCGTGCCTGACGTAAAACCTGTGATTTCGACTGTAAGTACCATACATGCTGCACCGGAAGGGGAAATGGATGCACTCTTGCTCGGCAGAACACGGGTAAGTCGCACCGCCTAAGACCATAAACTACCCCGCTGTTATCCCTCAAACCGATCCATAAACCAGTCAAAGTACAGACGATAAAAACGTGACTAAAATAGATCGATGAAAGCTGAATGGGACGAAAATTCAAGTCAATTTTCTTATCCGAAACGCCAACGAATAATCCCCAGACGCTTCGCCAATCGAATTGGATCGTTTTATTTCTGCCGGAATTAAGCCCATAAATGGGCACTCTGCCGTCTCGAGCGACTCCCCCAAAGTCTTAACCACCTGACAAGCGTCACTTTTTAATTTGATGTGCTGTCGGTTCCTGCGAGGCTAATTGCCCACAACCGGTAAACGAGAAGCGGGGAAATTTTTTACCGAATGAGTCATCAATCGACAAACTAATTTCCGAAACCGGAGTTTTTGCCGCCTGTTGGAGCTAAATTAATGTGGAGTGCCTGTGTAAACATCACGGCACCGTTATTATCGCTAGAAATAGGCGAAACACGGCGATGATAACCGCGTCGAATTAATTTTGCTACGAAGTGGTTAAGACGGATTTTTCGCGCCAAAAGCTCATTTCCCAAATGGAATTGGCTAAGCTGAGTTTGACGCTTGGGCAAAGTTTCTTTTGTAAAATATCGAGGGTGTGTTTCACGTCCGTCCGGACAAAACGACTCGCACAGTCGCCAAATTGAATCTGTCATACAAAGCTTTTTTCGTTATTGTGTTTAAACCGGGAAATTTTCGATTCGGATTACTTTTCACGTTTGATTTGACGCCGCAGTGAAATGACACTTCAGGTTTGGGGGCGAGTGGAAAACCGCGGAAATTCTCCAAGAGGAGGAGCATCTTGTGATTCTACACGACATTTCCTGAATTACGACATCGCAAATAACCCCGAATCTTATCTTACGTACTAAAAATCGATTTATAGTCTTATCATGTTCCAATTTGAGAACAGACGTGACGGGAAATATCTTAACGAATCCCAAATCTGCCTCGGTTTGGATGGATTATTAGTTGAAAAGAAATTTAATTTATCTTTGCTCGTCTTATGACGAGTCCACGACCCTCTAAATAAATTTAGGAACAACACTCCGACAATCGCAATCGTTCTAAAAATATCGAACCGGAGCCGAATTTGGATAAAAAGGAACAAAAAATCTTATCCTGCTCAAATATGCATTAGGTGGACTTGTCTAAAGGCAAAAGATAAAAGAGTATTCGGGTACTTGACGTTCCCAATTCCTCCGGGAACTGCCTCGTTCAGAATGTATTTGCTCATATCAGGTTGAGACTCTTGTGTCGGTTAAGAATTTCGTCGATGTGCATAATGCAAATTTGTGGGGAAATATTCAGCGTGTCCGTGAAATTTTATATTGAGGATCACAACATATCAATCATTTTTATTGTCATCTTGAAGTCTATTTGACGCGC
Organism: Tenebrio molitor; assembly: GCF_963966145.1. Lineage (NCBI taxonomy): Eukaryota > Metazoa > Arthropoda > Insecta > Coleoptera > Tenebrionidae > Tenebrio > Tenebrio molitor. The sequence goes on from NC_091047.1 coordinate 9,769,566, forward strand.
AATAAATTGGGAAGATTTCGCGCAACGAAGATATGTGGCTGCGGCGTCAATTAAAGCCCCTCGAATTTATGACCCCGATGGAAGAAGTGTGCTTCTCTTATCTACGAGCCTCGTTAGTTCGCTCCGTGTTAACAAAGTGGCATTTCCATACCAAATGCGATCGTAGCAAGAAGTTATCTAAATGAGTTTGTAATTTGAGTCGTCGAGAGATGTTTTTCCTGTAGTGGAATTTTTACAGGAGGTCAGCGTTCAAATAAAGTTTTCATTTATTTCTTATTGAAATTGTGCCTCCTTATTATACTTTTGAAAAGGTGAAAGGGTGAAAGATAAAAGAAACTTCAATCTGTGCAAGTAATGGAAGTTTCGATGAAAATTAGAACTTCAAAGGACACTTTTAAAGTTACATAATTTGCGACAAATTAGGGTACAATATACTCATTTTTTTCTAAAGAGTGACCTCTCTCTGATGTTCTAAACTGATAAAGTTTCTACAGCTAATGCAAAAACTTACAAAGGATGGTTGATTGGATATCGTGGGAATAAAATGACATTTATTTTGACACTACAGATTTAGTTTGAACTAACTATATTAGATATTAACCATACATTCATTTAATAGTATATTATACACCAAGGTGGAGAAGTTCATGATTATAGCTAGAGCGCCAAGATGTAAAGCGCGAAGGCTATAAGGGACTTATCTGCCGTGGTTTATATACAGTTGGTTGAAAAAAAACGGGAACTGTCAGAATAAAATTGACACATTTTTACAATTTTTTCATAGTGTGAAACCTTTTTACGAGAGAATTAACGTCAAAATTCAATGACAAATGGACAAAATCAAATTTACATTTTAGGAAAATTTTCGTTTCCCGTTTTTTTTTTGCAACCAACTGTACTAGATCCTACGTTAAAACCCTTTCTGATAATAATTATTAATAAAATTATTTTGTCGGATGCGACGGATCCGAGTTGTCATATCTAAACGGTTGCTATGAAGATCGTCTACGTTAACCAATGAAATAAGGGACAATCTTTCGTTGGTAGGTGACGGTTGTTCATTATTAACCTTGGATTAATAATGAAAAATTATTAACCAGTAGGAGAGAAATTCTAACGGGCCTTCAAATACATTTATATTTAGAGCAACCTATGGAAATTCAATTGTTTGCAACATTTTTCCAGCGTAGAAAATGACACAAGAAACGTTTGACATTTTAACGAAATAAAGTTAGGTTAGAAAATATTTTTAATTTTTGTAGTGCATTCTTCCTATTCCCCCTCCACGGAATGTCGCCGACGCCTACTCTAAATATATATTTATTTGAAGGCCCGATACTTCTGGGTTCGGTTCAGGAGTAAATAATGACGCCTTCTCAGACTAGTAGTGAAAAAAAAATTATAAAGTACCTACAGTAATTGATAAATTGCGGAAGTAACTCCTTTCATGTTGAAAATGATGATGTAACTTTTATGTGTATCGATTTAATAATTAAATTGATTCACTACCTCTTGTATGAATTTTGCATAGAATATTAGAGGTAGATGTAAAGCCGAAAGTCCTCTCTTTTATGAGACGCATTTGTGAGATAATGGTTTGGAAATTCAGAAGTACGAAAAATATAATATTAAAGAGGAGTAACAGAAATGAACTGCAAAACAAATACACATTTTTATCATTTTATCATTTTATTGATTATTTTTTGAACAGTCCTGTCAGCCAACCGTAATGAGGAAAAATTTCAAATGGACCAATAGCATCAAAATTACACTGACTATTTGCTAGTAGTTAATTACCGCGATAATTTTTCCGTTGTTAAGATAGCGCAGCCATTTGTTTCAATATAAACATTACCATTCAGATTTCGCTTTTGAGATTTGACATACATTCGTGATCGTAATTTTTTTGATAATTTTAACTAGATTAGCACTTTGTTGCTATTAAGAAATCTATAGCAACAAAAATTCGTGCATCTAGTTAAAATTATCAAAAAATTACCAGCACTTATGTAATTACTGTTGAATATCCTGTTTTAATTATTACAGTTGTGAAAATTATTAAATATAATGATATGACAGAGTTGATTAAGTAAGTTAAAAGTTATGTCTTCATTTTTTATTGATAATGTAAAGAGTTGTTCTTTCGCTAATTTTCCAAGAACTAAACTAAGATCAACACCTTGAAGCAATTACTTCTACAATCACAAATACAAGTTGGGACGAAGAACAAAAATATTTTGATAGTGAATAAGGTTTGATGAGTCTATCCTAAAGGGTCCCCGTTCCTAGCAGTCTATTTCCCTGGTGCACATAAAATCTGTTAAATGCTCGGTGCTTCCATCAATATTAAATGACAATTATAAATTGCGATAAAGCGAATATGAAAACGGTATTTTAATACATTAATCGTAAAACAATCATCGCGCTGATTCAGGTTTAGATAGTTGATAAATTGGCGAAAATGGATTACCTGCAATATTCCACACAAAATTATAATTAAAATAAAATTCACATTTTTATTAGTTGACGAATATGGGATTTAAATTTTTATATGATGGTTACTAATAAAAACAAAAATAAAATGAAACAAGTTTTTGTTTGTTTCTTGTGATAATGAGCCCGCCGGAATTGAAAATGCAACCCACAATACACTTACAAAGCGAACGTGGCTATTTTAAAGATCGTATTGTTTTAAAATGAATTATGAATCCATGATGGCTTTGCTTCCAATAATTTTATTTGTCGCAACTGACATTTACGAAAAAGTTAAAATAAATGAAAGAAAACATTTATGGCGAATGTAATAAAAATGCTTCTGGTGTTGCGCGTTTATGCAGACAATAAACACTTTCTCAAAAACTCTTCGTTTTTTCACAATTTCATTTAACCAAGCGAATGACGTTTATGTCAAAATTTACGAAACTGCACAGCTAACTACATACCTATGTTTTATGTTTTTGAAAAAAAATATCCACGTTAACTTTGCAAATGTATTGTGGGTTGCATTTTCAATCCTGTCGGGCTCATTATCACTCGTGAAATACTCTGTATGTATCTTAAAACTGTTTGATATAAATTGCGTTGTGTAATGATTTAATAATTACGCGCTATTCATTTTTTTACTATTATACATTTGCAAGTAATACAAGTAACACAATATTATTTTCTAACAATTCATTTTAGGTATTACACATCTCTCCTTTTTTTAATTAAAATCTATGTATGTATCTGTATTTATTTTCCTAGAAAAATATGTACATATTGTTAATTCAATAAGTACTTAAATTTCATGCTTAATAAGTTGATTGGAACGTAGCAAACAATGACAACTTATTTCGCTGTTTGCATTGAAATAAAAAAAAATCCCACTCAAATTTAACCGCCAATATATTTTTTATTAACTAACTTACACCATGGTCTAAAAAAGTGAGATGAAATGACGATTTTCATTATTTAATTATTGATTATTTCATTATTCAATGAGAGTGTAATGGTGGCTCTTACTCTTAAAAATGAAGTTTGCGGCACGAGGCGTAGGCAAGTGTTGCAATCATTCGAGCGAGTAAAGTCATTACACGCGAGTAGAATATGATTTTTTTTAATAACAACACATAATGAAGACTTGCAACTGACAACTTTGAAGCTAACAAAATACTGTGCTCCGTTTCACAACGCATACCACTAATTTGTTGCCTTAAGCTTTCTATTATGTCCACAATACACAAACTCGGGAATTATCACATTTCAGCCTGATTACCACACATGAATACTGTGCCGCATCATATAAATTGTTAATTTATACGATAATTTGCAAATGTAAATATGCCCCTCGGTCACAACCCATGGAGTAATGAGTTATTATTCACAGCCACGGGTCATGAATAGCATTACCCAACGGTAAACAAATAACGAAGGTATTATTTAATAGAAGTAGAAAAGTATAATTTGAAAAGTATAATTTTCTCTTTTCAGTTTGTCCTATTAGTAAGCATCAAAAGCGCTAATGCTCTTATTCCATTGCAGCAACTTTTAGGACTGCATTGCTACCACTTTAACCACTACCAGCTTTAACTAAGTGGAGAATATTCTCGTAGTTCAAAGCAACTAATGAGTAATTACATTTTACAGCGATACTTTAATGAAGGGAAAAAGGACATATCTAACTTACTTAAAAATATACCGCATTAACAAGGTTAAATTAGGTTAAATTAGGAAAACAATTGTAATATAAATTAGCCAATTTTGAAATAATACCAAAACTTGAAGCAGAATTCGAAATATGGAGCTTCCTGTTATAAATTATTAAGGTTAAAACCAGTAAACATTATTCAAATGAAATTGGCATAATTTATAGGAATAGGGTATAAGTATTTACGAATAAAATCACCGAATATAGATTGTTTTCTATATCCTTTCTATTATGATTATAAAAATAGGGAAGTTTGGGACACCTAACACACTGATGAAGAGTTTTGTTACTCTTGTATTGCTTTTCTTTGTATCTCAAGCGCTACTCGTTTACCTCCGTCACCATTGCTCGATCGTCTGGAAACGAGTACCCCAAAGGTGCTTTTTAATGTTGGTAATAAACAGTAATTACCAGAGATTAGATCTGGTGAGTAGGAAGGCTGTTCTAATATTTTGAAAGCGGCATTATCGATAATAGCTGTGGAAGTAAAGCTCTTTTGAGCCGGAGCTTTATCCTGATGGAACAGCACAATTCATCTCACTTTTTCTCTCCTTTTATCTTTGATAGGCGTCGTGTACTTTAAAATTTTAGTATAATACTTTACTGTTCCACTCTGTGGAACAATGTGTGTGTGTGTGTGGAAATCAAAAGTAATGTATTTCATTAAAATCGCTAAAATCTATGTTTACAATTTTTCCCCTTAATTTTTAAAGAGAGTGAAGTTTTAGGCCCCCACTTTAGTTATCGCTTCATATTTTGAAGTAAACCCTATAGCAAATTCTTCAATAAGATCCAATATCTGGTTAGATGTTAAATGACACTAAGATGCTAAAGTCCGAAAGCTCAGTGGTGGAATGTGCTTTCGACATTTTCTGTACCCATCACCTTTTTAATCCCAATTCATTTTTTATGCTGTCCATATAAAATCCAGAAACTTGATCTTAACTCGGCAAGATGTTTTCTTGGGTCATAACAGTTCTGCGTTGTTTGATGGCTAGTACATGTTCATAAAATTCTTAGTTTCTCTGGAGCTTCCTTAACTCCTTGATAAGAAGCTACAAATTCATATAATCCTTTTCACACATCCTTAAGGATTTTTCCTGGTGTAGATGCATTTTATTATCACTCAAATCTAGATTTGATCTACTTTTGAAAAAAGTTCAATTCACTCAACAATTCATTTCATTTGTTAGTCTTCTCCGTTAAGAACAATAAATAAGAAACCACAGTCGTTCATTTCTGTATTCTCATTTTTAATGAGCATCTACAAAAAAATATATGTATTTTATATTGATTAGTTTGTCATTAAAAAATTCAGCATCTTTTCAGTTTATTTGAAAGCTGAATAATTTTTCTTTCATTTGATCCTAATTATTCCCTTCTTTCATTTCTAAAAATACGAATGGAGGCAACCAAGGTAACGTTAGAAGTAAACAGCTTAGGGTAAATAAAATAATTTGTGCTTATTCCTTCCACTGACGCAATAAGTTATATTATTAGAGACCTGACATTTTATTTACTGCTGGATTGGGATCGGACGGTCGGACTTTTTCTCTAATTCGAAATGTGAATTATGATTCTCTTCGATGGATGGTGGCAGATAATATAAAATAATTTTTTAAAAAGCAATGCAAAGCTCATTGGGATAAAAAACAAAATTTTAATCGTGTTCTAAATCTGCAATGAATAAGAGTAGCTCTTATTTTTCCTTTTTGTGATGAAAATAAAGACATTACCTTGGAAAAGTGTGCACAAAAAATTAAATATGTAGTACTTAACTCTCAACAAACAAACAAAAATCTCGTTTCTCGTTTAATAAATATGAAAATCAGCGCAACGGACAAGTAAAGCTCCATATGAGACTTCAAGCATCTGTTCTAGTTAGATATACATTATTTTTTTTTACAAACAAAACAACGGAACAAAATTAAAACTTCTGTTTTTAGCTGAAGTGCGTACAAATCCGTTACATGGGGAGAATGTTTTAATGCTTTTCACTTAATTTATTAACCAGCCTGTTGTACTTTGACTGAGATTTTTCAAAGAAAAATTTAATAAAGCGTATGGAAGAAAAAAATGTTTATATTTATTCATGAAAATAATGAAAGACTTTTTTATACAATTCAACATCATGCAAACGCTGATGCCTTTTAATATCATATAAAAATAAATTTGAATGTTTGTTGAATAAAATTAATATAATTGCGACCCACACATTTTAGGTTCGTTAAAATGTTACAGTTTGAAAAAAGCTCGAAGCTTTAAAATGCTAAATATATATGCAATTAGAAGAGGAAAAAATAAAATACCGTCTGTCTGTTAAAATAACCAGAACAGTTGTCACTCCATTTTTGACGCGTTACATATTATTGAATAATATTCTGTTTCTAAAATTGTTAAATTCCACCACTGCGTTAAATTGTTTTTGAACCTTTCAGTTTGATGAACCTGAAATGACGGAAATATCCGTCCATTCATTTACATTTTAGCACCGTCCCTGCATTAAGGAATTGAAAATTTGTGCAAGCTGCTCCTCCAAGCGATGAAACAACAAATAAAACATTTTTAGGTAGATTCCAAATTCAGCTTATGCAAACTGGAGATTTGTGGAACGCTTTTGCATTCATTATGATAGAATTTTTTAAATTATTAACGTGCTCATAAAAAATTTACGATACTTTCGCGAGTCGTAAACAACGTTTTAATATAAAAATTCTTTAGGGAAGAGAGTGTACGTGGATGTGTGTATAACAAAATGAAACTTGTAAACTGGAAAGTGCTTATAAACTTTTTAATGAAAATAGCCCACTTCAAAATGCAATTAAAAACGGGATGAAGTCAGTTCCTTGTTCGAAACTAATGATAGATCTGGTCTACAGAAGAGTCGTAAAAAGTTAATCATTAAGTGGGCAACAGTTGAAAAATTCCGCCAATCTAGGGGGACTGATGTTGGAAAAAAGCGCTAATGAAAACGTTCTTAAAGCGCACTTTATTAGCAGCACAACGTTAATGGGTGTGGGAGATGGGCGAGATTAATACCAAGTGCGACGTCTTAAATTTCCTTCGCAGTATTTCCCTGCAAAACGTTATTATTTACTGCTTACGTTCTTTCGAGTAGCGTGCGGCAATTTCATTAGATTGTAGGTGGAAACTTTAACTTAATATGGGTTGGTGGGTCGAATGAATACCGCAACACCATGGCAACTACAACCTCGTCTCCTGCAAATTGAATAATATTAAAACTGAACAAGCTTCCATATTGACTTTTGGCGTCAGCCAGATTTCCTAAACAGCAACCGAAAGGAAACGCTTTTCACCGAAAAAAGCTGTCCTCCTTTCCGTATCCGTTAACGTTTCGGATAAATTTAGAAATTCCCTGGATAAGAGCTTGGAAATTCTTCGGATAAGAGCCAACAAAAACATGTGGCGAAAGAGAGAATAAAAGGGGCAAGTTCGAAATTCCCGGAACACAATATAACTGAAAATATATTGCTTCGTGTTTCACTGCATATTTCCCGGAATTATTTCGCCGGAAAATATTAGAGCCGCTGCACATTGTTGTTGTAATCGTTGCAGCGGCGTCGAAAATTGATAGAGTTTTCGAGGAACGGATCACGTTTTCGCCTGATGGGCGAATTCTGAGGGCGATGAAAGCTTTTCCACTTCAAGACTCTTGAATGCTGGATTAACGTGTGCAAGAGCTAAATTCGTGAAATTTAGTTTTGTTGTAAAACGCTCATTTACCACCATAGAAAACTCCGCTTTAGCGATGACAATCTTAATTTCAGCTCTTGATCCAGGAGCGTGCTCAAAATTCGTGAAATTACTGCTCACTTGATTTTCGTCGACGTCATAGTCCTTAGTCCTTATTTACCCGTGGGTTATCCTAATTTAATTATAAAGCACCAAAGGAAATACCTTTGTTTAGCCTTTTCCGTGACCACAACATCTCCAACGGTTCGGAAAAAGTCTTTGGGAGATGTCGTGGCTGTACTAAATAATTACACACTAGCACTCAGTTTTTGTGTGTGATTCAAGTTTAATGAAGTTCAATCCATATCTGTGTAAATATTCAATTAGAGAAATGAGTTCTCTCGAATCAATAATTTCAGTGTGTTATTACCGGTTTCATATTGACTGCGAAAGCTCTTCTCTCATCGTCCATAATTAAATAAAAACTGTTAAAATTTTATAATAGACATCTCCACTTCATTAGCGACTTCATTACTGAATACTAATCGACTTCATAACATCCACCCTCACATTTTCCTTCGCTAATTGCGTTTCCATCGCGTATTTATAGACGACTGTTTGTTGAGCTTTTCAAATTCAGTCAACAAGTGCGACTGAATTGTTTAAAATTTCACTAGAATTTGATATCACTAGAACCTGTCCTTATTCCTGGGAGCGCCTGATTAAATCTGAAAAATTTATTTACTCTGTGAAAATACGCTTTGCCCATTCATGAATTTCCCCACTTGCCAATTTTTAAAGGAGGAAAAAGAAAACTTACCGACTTTTAAAGCGGAAAGACAGGTTGCGTCGCCGAAAAACTGTGCTAGTTTGTCTTCTCTCCGAGAGAGGTCGGTTGGGCGGCGGCGTCGCGGCGCCGGAAGCATGTGGCGGCGGACCGCCCATCTGACGCCGTCTCCATGGTGATTGTGCCGCAGCATCACGGCTCCAGTGCGCATGTAACAAATCAACAGGCTTTCCATATTGCTGTTGCACAAATGTGAAATAACAAAAGGAAATGTGAGATATTTTGGGATAGCAAATATGAGGAGAATGTGCAAAATCACGTTTCAGAAAAAAGTTGCTTGATATGGGTGTGGACAAAACGCGGGCTGGAATTACTTTTGTAAGAGGTTTTTTGTAATGAGGCTTCAGCTTTCACAATTTAATTAATCTTCAGTAAGGTAAAAGCTTGGATAACCTTTTAACATTTGAGGCAAAAATGTTTTCTGTAATTTAGTAAGAGCGTTCGAAAACAATGTTGTGTAGGTAAAATAAACATAAACAACATGTGAAACTCTGCAGAAATACTATAAATTTGAGGGAGAATTGTGAAAGTTACAAAATTTCCACGTTTAATTTAAACATAAAATATATAAACCATAGTGGCGGTGCATATCAGCGAGCTTGAACCCGTTAGTGAAAAATATGTTGGCAATTTCTGTCTCACACATAACATATTGCAACTCCTTAGACTGCAGAACTTACAAGAAAGATACATTTTCGTCGGAGTAAGCTTTCTTATTAAGCTAATTATTTTATTATTACACAAATATGCTTGAAATAAATTCACTATTCCATCCGCCCATTAAAATTAGTCATTTTATAGATATATTCGCTTGGAAAATTTAATGCAAACTACTCATTTAATGAGAATAATTCCGCGATTTTCGGTTTAAAAAGAAATAAATTAGTTTATTACTTTCTGTCTCTTTATTGATGTTTATTTTTTCCTTTTGCTTTCTGTGAAAACAATTTGATAAAAGCACTTCGGTTCTAGAGATTTCTCGTGAAAAATGGTCCAATAGAGATGATTCAAGACTTCTTTGAAAATCGAAGCTCCCAATCATTTCTTTTATTTCTCGGATGATTACCCACTCTAATTTAATAACACAAAGTCATCTATTATCAATCAATACGAACGATAACACAGCATATTCTGTTAATTCAGTTTTAATTATCAGTTAATTGCGGCATTACGTTTCGCATAATTATACCATAAATTAAATTTAGTCAGTATTAACTGAGCTGAAATTAATAGAAATTAAAGCACATTGTAATAACAATCGTGTTATACAATTCAGAGAATAAAACATTAATCCTTCATTATTACAAAACGGAAAATAAAATTAACTGTGCTAGAGTTGTAATTGTAGATTTCTAGTTTGTTAGGGTTCCAACTTTAACAAGGATTCTATTGATTAAAATGCTTCGGAAAGAATGGGACTGAGGAAGCCCAATAACTAACTAAACAAGAAACTTCACTGAATAGAGACCGTTTTGTTATATCTCATCATTATTTTTTTCACTGTATGAAATTGAAGCTGATAAATAATTAGAAATAGGACAATGTAAGGAAAATTCATAGTGAATTTCTCTTATAGGTAAAAATATTTCACTGATATGATTTTTTAAAATTTAAATTATGTAATTTAATACTATAGTTGTTTACGATGTATGAATTGTGTCATTTTACAATAACCCATCGAGTATAGTAGGTAATACCCTATTATCAATTAATATCTAACGAAACAATAAATGAGAAAAAACAGTAGCACATAAATAGCAGTACGCTGACATTATTTATTTCTGTCATTCCTGTGAAAATACAGATTATATACTTTATACAAAGCGAGAGAGTATTTCCTGAGTCACTAACATTGCAACAAATATATCTATTGCTTTGATATCAGCGAAATCACGACAAAAGTATGTACTTATTTAAAACAATTATCACACTAGTACGGTAAAGTGTGTTATTATGAGATTCAAGTGAAGTTTGACATTATGTGGTATTGAGCAGACATTTTGACGTGTTGTAATAATATTAATAACTGTGTTTTATAATAACAAAGAATAAAAAAAAATATACAAACCTGAGAATATAGCTTAGCGTTACATACCTAAAACACCAACTAGCCTATTTTTGTTTTAATAGTATAAAGGATATTTCACGAGTGATAATGAGCCCGGCGGAATTGAAAATGCAATGCACAATACATTTTCAAAGTTAACGTGGCTATTTTAAATATCGTATTTATGAATCTCTTATGACTTTGCTTCCAATAATTTTATTTGCCACAACTGACATTTACGAAAAAGTTAAAATACGACTATTAAAATGTATTCGAACGATGAGAAAACAGACATGATCCGGATTTATAGCGATAGTAATAAAAATGCTTCTATCGTTGCGCGTTTATGCAGACAATAAACACTTTCCCAAAAACTCTTCGGTTTTTCACAGTTTCATTTAACCAAGCGAATGACGTTGATGTCAAAATTTATGAAACTGCACAGCTAACTATGTTTTATGTTTTTTAAATCAAAACAAAGGTCTACCTTAACTTTGCAAATGTATTGTGGGTTGCATTTTCAATTCCGTTGGGCTCATCATCACTTGTGAAATACCCTGTATATCATTCCCACTTTAATTGTTACTGCAGAATCTCTAATGGAATTTTACTCTATAAATGGCATTGCAAGTAGTATCTAAATATTTTATTTTGAATTATACACAGAACTTTGCCTTTAGAAAAGTGATCGATCTCCAGTTTCACGGCAGTTAAAGTATGCAGCGGAAGAAGGATGTTAAAAGTTCATCATGAGGGAAAGTCACGAAAGCCTTGAAAAGAAGTGGCTATTAATAGAATGAGGAAAACAAGGACTTATTACTTGTTTTCAGAATAAAATTACACCATTTGATAACATTTTTTTTGTATAGTTTTAATGAAACACGCAGTAGGTATAATCTGACTAGGATAGTTGTAATTGGTTGTTGCATTATACACCAAATGATTCAATCTCTGAAGATAAGAGAATAAAAAACCTGAAATAATATATTTAAAAAATTAAGTTTCAGCTTAGTCACGTACATTAGAAAGATTGCAAAACATTTGTATTTTCTTTCAGATCTTAATGACCATAACATTAGTCAAGTTTTTCTCCTTTTTGTAATTCTCTGGCTAGTTCAAAACGCTAATGATCCAAACGTTTAACAGGCTGTAGATTGAAGCAAACGACGCTCTTGTTTATCTACATACAGGGTGTCCCAAAAATGGCGTACTAACGGTGCACTACGGTGTAGAAGAGATTACCGTAAACGCCAGAAAAATGTTAAAAAAATTCTATTGAACTTATTTTCTGATTTGGCGGTCTTTGAATGTGGCACTTAACAGGTCAATTATTTTGAAATATATGTATGAAATTGTCATGACAGCTATGTCTAATCATGCATATTATCACAAAGTACAAGATCACTCACTATCAATATCTAATCCTGCATAATAGAGAATTTTGAAGTTTTGGAAATCGAAAAAATTATTTTAAATCCTCTACGGTAACATTGCAAGGTAATGATGTATGAATATATCATTGTTTACATTGTATTATCGGTAATAATAATAATAAAAATAATAGATTTTTTTGTCGGAAACATTTTTTCCATATTTTTTTCATGTACATTTAAGCATCCTCGATAAGGTAGTAAGTAGTTTGTACGCCATTTTTGGGACACCCTGTATATCTATTATTATCATCTTATTAGTTGTATGTAAGATTTACTTCAGGCGAGACAAAAGAACATTTTTTTGTAAATTCTCAAGTAATTGTACAGACAGCGAAATATCAAAGGAAAAGAAAAAGTTGCCAGGAGCATAATATACTTTGAAGTCACGTTGAATACAAAAAGGAGCTGATACCTAACAACAACGAATTCAGTTCATCGCTTTCATTACCTTCTAATTAATTTTTTAGTTGTTTTTCACGGGAAAATTTAGATGTTTACTTTTTATGAAAGCGAATATGTACCTGTAATAAAAATTTGTATCTGAGAAATGAGAGGCTGAAACCAGTTTTAGAGAAAAAAGTAGGCAATAAAAGAAATAATCGTAATCCAAACAGCAGTCAACAACTCTCTTGGGACTTCGCAGACGCACCAGAGAACTTTTTAAACGGAAACCTTTAATCCTATAACCTGTACGCCTGTAAGTGACAGTTCGCAAACCGAACGATTTTTACAATATTGGAAATTACTTGGAGCTAACACAACTAATCTCGAAGTCTGTAAAGTTTGAGATAGGAATTATTGTCGATGTCAATACACCAGACGTGAGTGGATTGGCTGTTCCAGAAGAATTTTGATTTATCACTTTTAAATTGAAGCAGTAAACGAATCAATAAAATATAATATGTATTATCTCTTTGCCCAAAGAAAACAAAATTACTACCGTTAGCAATGAAGCTTTTGCGATGTGCATCGAATATTGATGAAACATTGTCTTCAGTAAAGCCAAATAATCGATGGTCGGTCTCATTTCTAATGCCCCGAGGAGAAAAAGACAACGCTAAGTCAAACCGACAAGAACAATCTTGTACCGTGAAATTATATACCCGACAATTCGAAATTGCCACGCTGGAAGTGCGCGAAACGTTTATTACCTCTGGTGGAAAATGACACCGAGATTCTGTGATTTTTCACCCTAATTGGGTCGTTTAGTCTGGAACGGGTGCCAGTTTCCACATTAGTTGCTCGAACTATAGTCAGAGGTTTTGTTGCATTTATTACCGCAGTCCAGATCACTTGTACTTATACTAGATTTGAATTTCTCCCTTATATTTATTTTTACCTTAAAATACTTCTGCAGAGTTCTTGTAAAAAGTGTACAAAAATAAATTTCATTGGCTATCGCCCAACCTCAAGCATCTGTATTAAATTGCTTGTGATGTGAATGGTAAATGTTGGCAAAAAATACTTTTATCTGCAGAGCTCCGTTTGGAACAGGTGCCCTACCTATTCGGTTTGTATATTGAATTTTATCAAACACAACTAAATAACGTTAAACGTTACCGAGTCTCTGACAATTTTTTTTATAGAACCAATGTCTTAAATAGCAAAATATTCCCCTTTTAAGCGATTTAGTAATACATTTTACTGGGAAACTATTTCAGAACATTAGGAATTGTCAGAAAATTCTATTAGAGAATAGAACATACTCGTATCTATTTAAATTTAATTTATTCTTGGTAGTATGTTATCAAATGATTTCATAAGACACTTGGAAAAGGAACGTATTTCGAGTGAATAAAAATTAAAATCATCCTATTATGTTTTGACAATATTTTTACCATTGTCTATATACAGGGTTATTCACGTAAGATGACGGGCCTGACCAGGTAAAAATGCAACCCAAAATACATTTTACAAGCATTCATTGTGTTTTGCGTTGCATTTTTACCTGGTCAGGCACGTCATCTTAGGTGAATATGTGTATATCGTGTGTTCATTTAAATTTATCCTCAACGTTGGCGTTGAAGACTCGATTGTGAACGCACCACTCGTCAGTCTGCAGACTAAAAACACAAACAACGCTAAAAGTGAGGTTAGATTTAAACAGCTGATCCGTGATCTGTAGTCCGTGGTGCGTTCATAATCGACCGTACTTTGAGGATAAATTTAAATAAACACCCGATACAATAGTAAGCCAGTGTGATAATAAACTACGCTTTCTCATAATACGTCTTTAATCTGCCATTTGTAGTTATAAAGGTAGCTATAAATACGTTAGTGTTGTTATTATTTTCTACATAATAATCCTTATATTTATAACTTATTTGTAACATATCATTATTTATTTCATTTATGTTTATCTTATCCAGCCTATCATGTAATAAGATTTCATAAAATCTTTTACCATCTGTTGGTACATTATTCTGTTTTCCCATATTTTGTCTCCGACCCATCCTATAAGGCTTTTAAACATATTTTGGCTACAGGTCTCTTTCCAACATTGTTTCGTATTTTACCCAATTCTATCCCAGATTTTCTTTCCCAGCCTTTCTATACAGGCGGTCCAGGTTTACGTTCCAATGTATTGTGGGTTGCATTTTCTATTCCGACGGCCTCATTGTCACTCGTGAAATACCCTGTATTCTTCTTGCCTTTTATTTTTTTAAACTTTTATATATCTTCTCAATAAATGATATATATTTTTTTTAATGACAAACTTCATCAACAGTTATTATTTTATAACCTTCTTCTATAACTTTTTGCACTTCATTTGTAAATAAATCAATTTGTACGTATTCTGATTTGTTTTGGAACAGAATTCACATTATGTAAATGTCAATTTATCTTTATTTTTTACAGGTAATACAGGATGTTATAATTTCTTTATTAATCCGTACCATTTAAGATCTTACATAGGTACGAGTAGCAAGTTTCAATATTTTAATAGGATGTCCAACCGGATAAACACAATAAAATTGAACTGCTGGGTACAAACTAAAAACATCTATATAATTTAATTTCTTTCCCTTAACTCTTAATTTTGTTGCATTAGTTTTTCCTCCAAAGAATGCAACTTTAAAATTTAATTCTTCCGGAAATGTTTCTTCGATTCTTTTAATTTTTTCTTTGTATTCTTTAGATTTAGTCCAACATTCCTTTAAATTATTGTAACCAGCTTTTTTATTTGCCTTTTTGAATTTGTATTCCCTTCTTTCCTTTGCTTTCTCATAGAAATCTACCAGGTGGTAGCTAACAAAAGATGGAAAAACCATTAAAAAACATATCCCATTTTCTAAAATTTTTCGATTTGTACGTTACTATAACAAAGTATTGAATGAAAAAATTCGTATCGAATTACGTAAAGATCGTATAAAAAATTTATTGCACGTCAAAACCGATGGTAATGGTATTAGTTTGTAAGTGCCAATAGCGAAACCCTCACTAGCAACTGAAAAAGTATTATTGTCGTTCTTACTTAGAAAATAAAACTTGCTTTGCGGTTGGAATGCACTTAACTGTTACTGTAGTACGTAGATTCTGGTCTTCTGGAAGTGGAAACTGGCGCGTTGTGAATAATCAAAGTAAGATTTCTAGGGTTTGTGTCGTACATACTTTACAAAGCTGACCGAAATGAATTTGCAAAGTATAAAAATAAAAATTAATGGCGAACAAATTTCTACATCAGCCGAATTTTTGACCAGAAAATGCAGATTATCAACATTTGTATGCATCAATCCTTTCATGTAATTACAAAAAAGATTTAGGTGAAGGGACGTGTCTTACTTATGAAAATTATGGCAAACTCTCTCCAGTTATTTGCTCTGTGTATTACGAAAAGTATCCCAGATTGATTCTATCTGTTCGCAGGTTGGTGACTTCATCTGAGGAATATTTCTAGATCCAGTAGATCATCATGTAATGTTAAGAGAGTTTTGTTAACTGTTATCTTGTGTAGCATTGGTTCAGAATATCTTGCTGGACAACAACAAACTATTTGTCATGATTTCACTTCTACCTTTGTTAACCCAAGGAACGGAATCACGAGTACCATTGTATATAATGTACCTTGTTTTACAGACGGCAGCTTTTCAGAGAATTTAAGATTTATTTTTAATAATTAATATAATAATACATTAGTTGCTACATAATGAAAAGCTTTCTTATTTTTAAAACAAAGATTAAAAACAGCACGAACATCAAAGCTTTCTTCATCCACGCCAGCAGAATTGCCACATATGGCATATTAAATCTACTTCGATGCTGGTGAGCTCCACTAGTTGCTTTCATACAAATACAAGTCTTGTTCAAGATGGCAAAAAAAAGGTTTTTCTGATTCCTACGTTCATGTTGAAACGTTGAAATGCCAAAGTATGCCAACTAAAAAAACGGTCTGGTTTTTATCATGCGTTGAAATGAAAACCTGGGCTGAGTAAGAGTTGAAAAAAGTAAACCATTTAAAACAGTGTAAAGTTTGAATTTCCCGCCGTTTGACACGAATAACATTTGTTTATGTTTAATCGGCACATAATTGAACATGTTTGTTTTCAGCAAAGGGTGCCCTTAGATATTTGCTTCGAGAGTGGCAATCGCTAGTTATTCTACTTTTAATATAAGATATTGCAAAGAAAAAAAACAGATTTTTTGTTTATAAATTTTAGGTTAGCTGTTAACATGCTGTAATTACAACTGTCAATGTACACTTTAAAAAAATAAAACAATTGTCGTTTCCAACGCCTTCCCAGCCCAGGATTTCATTTGAACAAGGACAGAAAAACCTCGGCTGACTTGACCACAGAATTTTTTGAACGCTATTACAAAAAATAAATTAATAAAAGGGTTATTTCTTGACATATTCTTTTGAGACATTTTTCAATGTTTAAATTCTGTTAATAAAAAATTTAAAAAGCAGATTTTTGACATCTCCTTAGGATTATTCGAAACATCTAAAGAATCGGTACTGTACGTCCTGAAGCATTGATTGATATAAATTTGGAAAATGCGTTGAAAAATTTAACCAGGGGGGTTCATCCAGGATAGCGTGATGCTAATGAATTTATTGGCGATAAGTTCATAAATAACTTAAAATAAAAGAGGTTTCCGCGTTAAATTTACATATATTTCCAATTCAATTGTGTTAACGGGCACTATTATGTTGGTTGATCTAATTAATTAGTAATCTTTAGTTCCCAGGTAATAGAATATTAAGCTTTCGTTTTCAGCATTTAATAGTTCACAACAGGACTTAATAATTCATACTATTTTAACGACTTTTTTATGTAAAACTTTGTAATTAAAATACAGCTGGGAACCGTTTGATAACCAAATGTATTTACATTTTTCTCATTTCTTTCATTTATTACGTCCCGAGTATAAACGATCTACAACAGAAAGCTCCACGAGCTTTTTAAATTACTAACCCGCTTAAATCAACAATAGTTTCTTTAATAATTCTAGTTTAAATTTGACATAAACAGAACACACCGATTTCAACTTTATTATATATTTTTTGTTACAGCTCGTTTCACAGGTATTTAATAAATCAGAGCTGGAAGTAGACGTTGTTGACAAAGCATGGGTGCCAAACTGTATTCCTAGTGACTTTCTTATTGAGGACTAAACAGTCAGACATGGGTTCCGTTTCTAACAAAATTGCAAGTCCATAAAGTTGTTATTGTTATGACACCAAACTTCAGACTCACATCGCTGTTGGTGAAATAAAATAAATATTGTGTTACGGAGGATGTCGTTTGTGTACAAACTGCCACTCGTGCATGGTGTGAGCCATACTAACTTTTTAAAAACGGAACCGCAAAGGCGTATTTTCGCAGTTTATTCCTCCCTACACCTTCTTCAGAAGTGAGATAAAGTAAACAGGAAAATGTGAATTTTAAAATTATCTTTTTATGTCTCAGTTAAAATTAACGTCTTTAAACTTTAGAAGTAGTTAGAAGATTTCAGAGCAAGTGACTTCAAAATATAATGCAATTTCAGTAGTCATTTTTTAAGCATATTCCAACAAACCTTCCTGCTCCAAAAAAAAGTAGTATCGCGCGTTCAAATGAAATCCTGGGCTGAGTAGGCGTTGGAAAAATTAAACCGTTCTGAACAGTGTAAAGTTTGAATTTCCCGCCGTTTGACAGGAAAGACATTTGTTTATGTTTCATCGGGACATAATTGAACATGTTTGTTTTCAGCAAAGAGTGCCCTTAGATGTTTGCTTCGAGAATAAGAATCCTTAAGTTAAACATTGCAAAGAAAGAAAAAAGAAAGATTTTTTTGACTTTAAATTTTAGGTTAGCTGTCAACATACTCCAATTAATCTACGCTTTAAAAAAGCACAACAATTGACGGTTTCCAACGCCTTCCCAGCCCAGGATTTCATTTGAACGCCCGATATTTATCTATTTATGTTTATACAGGGTGATTTACGAGGAATAATGAGCCCGACGGAATAGAAAATGCAACCCGCAATTCATCAGGAGAAAAACCCGGACATTTACCGCTTCCATGTCCGGCTTTTTGTTGCAATGTATTGTGGGTTGCATTTTCTATTCCGTCGGGCTCATTATTCCTCGTAAATCACCCTGTATACATTAAATTTACTAAAAAATAGTGAGAAACAATAGATTCTTATTGAAAAATAGATTCTCTGAAATAATTGCTCAAAAGATGTACATATTTCGAAAATTTGCTCAAATTAAAAAACTTAAAAATAAACAACGTTGAAAATACATTGAATGTTTTTTTTTCCAACGGCTGAAACGGGGTAGAGCTTTATCTGACCTGGTATGTATGTATAAATTAAATGTTCATTAATTAAAACCTGTTAACGTAGGTGTAAATAATAAAATTAATTTAATGAAACACTTTAAACCAACGATTTATTTAATACATTTAGAATTTCAGGTCGCTGCATTTATGTTTAAATTATGTTGGACTGGACGCTAAAATCTGGCATTGATAAAACGTTTTTAGCAGTTAAACCTACTACATTTTCATAGTAAAATTAAATGTACAGGTGATAACCATAAATATAACTGTGAATAAATTAATATCAAACAAGTTGGAATAAATTGGAAATGAAAATCTTATTCCAGATTTAATTGTTTTCTGTTGATAATTATGGTTATTAAATATTAATTCATTTTATAATTAATTACGGACATCTGTTTATCCAGTAGAAGCATTTCAGATAACTAATTAGATTAGGATTCTCAACTGTCGTGCTAGTAGAACATGGGTCTAGACTTAAATTGTTTCGGATTATACGATAGGACCCAACAAAAACGAATAAGTCCAAAAACGTGTATTTTGATTAGAGTTGCAATTTCAAAATCTTTTGGTGAAAAACTTGCAATTACATCTGAAATAAGTTTATGTCGTGGCAGTAAATAGCTCTCGAGTAAAATATTTTCCAAAGGAAAATACACGAGCTATCTAATAAATTGCTTTAAATTTAAACCGTGCCTCGAGTTGCGGCGCAAGTAGGCCTTAAAATTATGTTAACAACTTCATTAAGAAAATGAGAATATTTGGAACTTTGCCGAAGAAACTTGTCAAACAATTAAGTATTACAACCCGCTCGCTGCGCAGTCAAGACATCACCGAAGCTCGCCAATATCCTCCTTCATTTTATCCTGACGTAGGCATATCAACCCAATTTCCGGGAAATAATTACAATTTCATAAAACAACAATGTCTCTATTTCAGACGAAATTAGACCACGAAACTTCCTAACAGATTGTCGCAGTCAAAACAACGCTTAAATAAAGCCGCCGAGAGTTGCGACCGAAAATAAAGTCAGCAACCCATTTTAGACTGAATAAAAAAAGCTTTCTTACATTAACCTACTAGTTTTAGAAAAGGTGATCAAACAACTGTCACTATTACTAATTTAATAAAAGATTCATCATTGAATCTTACTATCGTAATGATGTTTTCAATAACGGACCAAATTTAAACAGGTATAGGCAACCAAAAATACTTCAATGCATTCCAGAGCATCTGAATGGCAGAATTTCGACATACGTCCAAAATCTGAAAGGCTTCTTTGATCTAAATAATTGTTGATCGCACGGTATAATATTATAACACATTTACGGATAATAAATACTCATACGTGTATAACATCGTAGTTAAAAATGGATCTACAGCCAAATTGATTCAAGTGCTTATAAATTAAAAAAAATATATAAAGGAACTTACGTCTTTAATTATTTGCAGCGTTATTCACCGTAGAGTTCCAACGAAATTTAATGTTATGCAACACAAAATACCAAAAACCCAAATTGCTAGATACCATGTTTAACGTTATACCAATATGGAATCAAAGTAGTTTAATTTAAAAGTCAAAATGGCATTTTATTCTCTATGTAAGGTTATAAGAGAAGAAATCAATGTTAGACCAAAACTTTAGAAATAGGCCTATTTGGGTATCTTTGAGAGTAAACACGTGCAGCTTTAAAATCGCGTAAAAACTGACGTACGAATTTTTTTATTATTAATTATAATTAATTGACAATGATGCCATTATAGATCATGAATTATAAATTATTTAAAAATAAATCTAGGAGCTGTTTTAAACTGTAATTTGTGTTGCATAACATTAAATTTTCGGGGGAACTCTACGGTGAATAACCCTGTATTAAGTAGTGTCAAAATCAAAAACACATCAGGAATATCCACTTCATTGGCAAGTACTATTCATTTAGAAAAATTGCACATTTTGCTCACAAGAACTCTCTCGGTGAAAAATAAATACCAAGTGCTTACAAAGTACTTAATGCAATTTTCAGTACTTGTTCTGTGGCGGGTTAAGTAAATGAATTTGCAAGAGCGCCACCCTTGCGAGCACTCTTTAAATTAGGTTCGAAAATATCCGTTCAATCTGCAATTACTTTAATCCGGTGGAAGGCATTTTAGGGGTCTCGGCGGTACCGTTCCGGAGGAAGTAATGTGCATCGGTCGTGTGTTTAGTTCGCATGTACCGCAATGTAGACGAAGCACGACCACCACGCCTACACCAGCAGTAGTAACAGCAACAGCAACCGCAGTGTACGTTGCAGCTTCAGAAAGCTCGCGCACTGCACGAGCTTTCGACGCTCCCATCGTCGCACTCCTACCCGGGCTTTGCGCTAGTGTCCCATCAAAGTGCATCGGTCGTCGACTATGCAGTGCCGCGGCCGTCACCACCGGCTCCCGAAAGCTCCCACCGGAAAGTAGAATGCACGCTTCCTGTCGGTGTGGTACGTCAAAGCTCGTTGAAAGTTTCATGGGTTTTGTTTGCAAATTGCGATTCTGACGCGGTTCTCCAAGTGATTTGTGTCGGTTTCCGGTGCCATTTGCGCCTAATATGGGCATTCATCCTGACCAAAGCGCGACTGAGCTTTTACCGGATAAATTTCAGAATCGCTCAACGATGACATATGTAAATTACAACAAAGGTGTTTGCTCAGTTAGGCGAATTTACAGGTTTATCGCCGATCCACTGGGGATATTAATCAAGAAACGCAAACACAATAATTGAATTTTTCGCTTAAATTTATGTTTGTTCAACGCGTACGCCCCATTATAACAAACAAACATTTCTTTTCTTTGTGTCCCGCGCTTTACAAGTCGAAATGCTCTAGTGCTATATTTTTTATCCAGTGGCACGATGCCAAGCGACAAACTGGATTTTCTTTACAGATTTTCAAGTCTTTTGGCAATTTAAAATGACGACATCTGATTCTGTCCAACCCTTGCCAGAGGCGATACCGTCGATATCATCGATAATGAGGCGAATTTATCGGGACAAGTCGCTTAATTGATGGAGTGTCATAATTTCCCGTCACATCTACCATTTCGCAGCTTAAGCACGCGTAAGTTTTCAGATATCTACTAATTAGTTGCTCCGTTCGCTAGTCGAATCGCAGCAATTTATCACATTTGCTTTTAATTTAGTTTTACTTAATGAGGTTTTCTTGCGCAAAAAGAGTTGCAAAATGATAATGGACAAAAATAAAAATGTAGAGAGTGAGTTCAATGCGGAGGGGTCATTAGTTTTGTCAGAGGGGCGCAGTCAGGTTCAGCTCAGAACGAGAATCGTATTTTTGTTTGCTTTAATTACATGTTCTTTGTTCAAGATAAAAGCTATATCGTCGTATGTGTTGTTATTTTTAACGATGACAATATTTTATTTGGAGGGGAAAATAATGAAGAAGGTGTGGATATGATATTGAGCCTGTTTATGTTATTTAAAGTTACAAAAAATAAGAACAATAGGGACTAATAAAAATGAAAAAAGTAAAGATTTTTTTCGCTAACGATTCCTCGATAATAAGTAGGCAAAAAATGTGCCATATTTGAAAAATTAAAGAATACTGTTTTTTAATCCAGTCAGAAAATTATCTCGTCGATTTGCACTTGAATTTTCTTTTTCTTCAGATAATTTTTTGTTGTAACAACGCAAGCAGTGCTATCTTGCAGACACTGATCCAGATGAAGCCAAAAATATATTTGCCAAAATTATCTACCTACTCAGTATAAAAACTAGTTATTTGCAGTAAAAAGTATACAGGGTGTTTCTGAAATACGTGTGTTAATTTTAACCAGTGAAAGAACTCGCCAATTTATGAAACTTTTCTCTATAACATTTTGTAAAATTCGTAAAAGTATTCCAAGATTTTTTGCCCCACAATTTTTACCAAACGAGTTGTTTTGTGTGATTAACTAGTTTCTATTTTTTGTAACCATGAGAATCTAAATTTTGATTATTAATTTTTTTCCATAACAATGGAACTTTTTAACAAAGCTCTGTTTCTATCACAACAGAAAATTTTCGCCCTTACCCATAGGCACGTATACACTTTGATAGTTTTTCCAAATTTTAAATCAATTTGTAGTGTTTTTTCGTAAAAATGTTATAGAGAAAAGTTCCATTATTTGGCGCGTTCTTCCACTGGTTAAAATTAACACACGTATTTCAGAAACACCCTGTACTTCTTTCATTGAATGAACTCACAAAACGATATATCCAAAAACTAATGTCAAAATAAATTATTTTAGTATTTTATTGTTATTCAGTTATCTTGTTTTGAGTGAGTTATTTTCTTAAAGATACCAATTAACTTGTTCAAATCTTTCAGGAAGTTGTTAAATAATGAAGATAAAACTGTATGATAATTTTTCTTGTCCAATATGGACAATTCTTATAATTAAAAATAGTGATAAGTGAACAGTTTCTGGTTCATAAATTGGTCGAATCATTTATTATATTCTATTTTCAGTACATTTTTGAAATACATTACCATAATCTGCTTAGCTGTCAGAGAAATTAAAAATAATTTGTCGAACGACCCTCCTAATGCTAATATTTTCATTTCCATAATGACACTCCTGTCATATCAGATAACTTCAAACACTGCCTTTTTCACGCCTCTAATCAATTCTCACTGTATTTGATCACGAAAGGCATTTTTCCGCACAAATTGACGTAAGAAAATTATGGCAGGAACACGAACGCAACATCCGCAACAACTCTATTATTACTGAAGTAAAACCCTCAACAAAAATTGCAAAGGTAAACTAGATAAATTCCTTTGTCAGAGCCATGGAATCCCAAGTCTACATAAATTACCTTCGACAGAACCCACTCGGAATTGTCTTGGGATTATGCGATAAAATTTTATGTTACTTTTTATGCGAAGTACAATTTACTATTGTACATTTCCATTATTGGAATTTAATTCACTTTTTCTAGTCACCGTTGAATTCTGAACAAGAGATCGATCGATCGGAATTCGCAATTATCTGCGATTAAATCTAAAAATGGAGTTAATGTGGGCATAAATCATTAGAGGCTTTATTTTCAAGTGATCACTCAAATTGTTAGCGCTTCCTTAATTTCGCAGCAACACCTCCCACGGGTAATATTTTCTACTTATGTGGGTTTTTGTTGTACGTTTTCCGTTAAAAGTCAAAGAGAATTTTGCATTGTTCAGGGACCGGAAAGGATGAGCGTCTTGTAAACAGACTAATTACTGGCACAAACATTTTAGAATGTTAGGTGGAAAGCACAGGAACATCTTCCTTCCTTCGACATTATTTCCAGATAATTATAGATCCTGGTTCGGCTGTAATACGGTCGAAAATTGAAGGTTCGAAGAATTTATCTCTATTTCTGAATCTTATTCGCTAAAATATCTTTTGATTGATTGATTACGCCTCCACTATCAATCATACTAGGTGTCGGCATAAAAGACACAAACACGACCACGACACTAACTCGCTTCTCGAGTGAACTTTAAAAGTGTAATTTTGGCAAAAACTTCCGCATTCTCATGAATTATTTATTTACCATGAAACAATACAAATTTGAATTCAACAGACCCGGTCAGATAGAAAACGAAAATGTCGCGCTCTTTGCACCACCGCAAATTGAAAATAATGAATTCCTCCGCCGAGGAGGCGCAATTTATGGCAATTGCCATCGCGTCTTAAATTCCATTTCGCCATTTTTCGCTTAATCTACTTCTCCTAAATTAATTAGGAATATTAAGGAACAAGATGTAATAAACACCATCGCTGGAGTACTGCCCTGTCATTCAAAAGCTCGCCAACGCTGAACTTCCTAACAACAACAATTAAGAAGCGACGATCATGTTCGCATAATTTTCCGAGTAAATAAGGGAGAGTCCTTGAAGTATTTCGAGACGACAAAATTAGCATTGTTCAGGGACGGGTTCGTGCTGAGGTCTGTTATGACAGGGGTGACATTCTTCATGAAATTATAATGTTGCGGCGATTTTCGAAATTCCAACCCCGACAGGGTCAACAGCGTCACTCGCTTTAAATTAACGTGATTCGCTGACAAAGTGGAGCTTAGCTTTGCCATTTCTTTCCAGCTGTTTTAATTTAGACAAGAAATGTAGACACCCCATTTGTAATCTTTTATTTTACCTGAAATGTTGCTGATCTTATACTGAGTGCCCCAAAATTCGCGGAACAACTCAATGGGGCAATGTCAACTTATGTTAGGAAATTATGAGAAAAGTAATAAATAACTTCTATATCTTTTAGATTTGAAGAAATGGAATGGATATATTCCTGGGGAAAATAACTTAAAAGTGTTGTGTACGACGTAAATGGAAAAATATCCATTTATGTAATGATAATGAAAATATACAGGGTGATTCACGAATACTGTCTGATTTATTTATAAATATGTATAATTATTTTGACACATTTGATTGATACTACTGTTTTATTTTTCTGAAATCGAATTACTATGATCACAAAATTTTATTCCAATTGAAAAACAGCGAGGGATTCTATGAGAGAGTAATTTGTGTTGCAGGAATAAAGGCACTAAATGAGAAACTATTCGTGAATCACCGTGTATATAAGGATTCATTTGCCCTCCAGGCGTTCGGATTCCTGATTACAAACGTAAAAATACTATTCCAAAAATTAACATTTTTTTCCTATGCCCCACCCCATTCTTTTTCTATCCTTTCCCTCCTCTTCCATATCTCTTTCATCCATCTTCATTCGTATTTCTCCCCGTTCCTTTCTCTCCCTCTCTCTCTCATTTTGCTACATCCATTCCACATGTGCTCAATTGTCTCTTTCTCTCTCCTCATAGCACATTCTGCACCTTCTTTCTTCTCCTTCCATACATTACCCGTTTTTCCTCTCCTCGTTCCCACATCTAAATCTCGCCATCTTTTTTCTTTCTTTTGCACTCTCTCTCCCCAGGTACTCCGGAATTTCCTCTGTCATAACCTCGGCCTTCCTGTTGTATCTGGATTCTTTAATTCTTTCCTTTCTTTCTTGCTTGTCTGTGTCTTTGTCCCTTTCACTCAGCTCCATCTTCTTTTTGCTCTTTGTTCGTGACTAGGACTGTAATGAGGTGCTGGTATTTGTTATTTTGTGTAAATTGTTCGAAGGACCTGATGATTAAAACTCAATGTTTTAATTTTAACAATATATATTCCAACAACAATGAAAGTGGACCGAACTGTCCGGTGGTTAATACAGAAGTCCTGTCTTTGAATGTTTGTCTAGCGAGGTAAGCTACCTGGAGGGTAGTGCCCACCCTTGACGGACCAAACTACCTGCAGATGCGCCAACACTCTTAATTTTTCGACTTATTCACTGGCATATCTGTTCCTCTGGTAGTACTTCTCTCTCTTCTCCTTGTTCTTTTTCTTTTCTCTCCAGCATTCCGTCAGCATCCTGCACTCTTCCCTTCCATCCATTTTGTCTTCAAACTTTGCAGAACTCTTTCCCGCTTTCACTCTCAGCTTGCTCCCCTTGCACTCTTCCCTCACTATGTACTCTGGTGTTACTCTGTCCACTCCTAGCACCCCTCTCAAATATTTTTCTTGCACTTTCTCTACCTCTTCTTGTTTCTTCCATCCCCAAATCTCTGCCTCGTATCATGCTCTCAAACATCATCATTTTCCTTCTAAAATCACCTCCCCACTTTCTCTCTCCTATTCCTCAAACACATCCCAGTATCTTATTTGCTTTCTTTACTGATATGTGGCTCTTTCATTGAATTTGTGAACCAAGTATTTGAACTCTTTTACTTGTTCTATTTTCCTCCCTTTCCAGTTTTCTTTCTCTTATTGAACACTGTCATTTTCGTCTCCTCAACATTCACTTCCAGCTTTTTCTTCCTTACATAATTTCCGAGGTTCTTCATAATTTCTTTCATTTCTCTTGTGTAATGAAAATAAAACGATCTAAAAGTGTTTGTAAACTTTTATAAATACAGTGTAATTCGCTAATTCTATAAATTTGTTACTAGATATGTAAGCCATCACTTATCATCATTTACTGTATTTTTTTCTCACCAAACTGTCAACTTTAATAACAGAAATAATTCTAGGAATATTAAATCCTTTTTCAGATGTGACCTTAATTGTAAATATATTTTATCTACGACCATTAAATAATACGTTTATTGTTTACGTAACTATAGATACATTATGCTAGTCATAAATTACACCCGTGACTTATTATAAGTCACTTGTGATTTATCATAAGTCACAGATCTTAAAAATTTTGTAAGCTAATGCCTATATCTGGTGATTAAAAAACTCGCCTGCGGCTCGTTTTTTAACTTTCACCCTCGTGGATTATGATAGGCATTATTAGCTCGTTAAATAATATACATACTATTAAAACATATTGTCAAAGAACCTATAAAAATTCAAATATATTTTAGCTCCCTGGTTCCTTCTTTCGAAAATATATCAAGTGTTCATTTAAATTTCCCGTCAAAGTTGGCGTTGAATAGTCAATTGTGAACGCACCACTTGTCAGTCTACAGAGTAAAAACACAAACAGCGCAAAAAGTGTGATTAGATTTAAACAGCTGATCCGTAATTCGTAATCCGTGGTGCGTTCACAATCGACTCTTCAACGCCACCTTTGACGGCAAATTTAAATGAACACCCGATATTACAAAATCGAATGTCTGCAATAAATATCCAACAGAACGCTGGCATTTGGTACAGTTGTCATGGGAACAACAAAACTTGGAAGCATTTTGAAATTTTTCATTTTTAATCGGACACTTGTTGAAGTGAACTTGTCCATCGAAGTTTCTAGTTTTATATTTTCCTGGAAAAACAAGAAAATATAAATATTTCTCTATGAATCATATTTTGACTTGTAGAAAGTTTTTTCTAGTTGAACTTTAAAAGAAAAACTGGACAAATAAGTTACTTTCGTTTGTTATCCTAATCTATTGTCCAAATAAATTGTTCAAAAGTGTCAGATTCTATACTTCTATTTTTTAATTCTTGGCGAATTTACAACTTTGTGGCGGTCCAAGAGATTTGTACTCACATTTAATTCTAATGAAATTAATGTGCCCCTGACAAAGTGAAACTTGGCTTTGCAATTTCTTTCAAGTCTACTGGTTTAATTAAAGAGAAAAATCTCTTCGCCCCATCTTATGTTTATCTTAAAATTCATTGGGGGTGGACGTTTTATTTAATTACGTCGAGACCCATTACGACTGGGAAACCCCAAAGACACAAGCCACATGTGCTCTACCTTGAATTATTTTGAGGGACCGAGTTGAACCCATGAAACAGTATCGCCTCACGCAAGTGTCATGTTTTGAATAAATCACATTTTTTATTCCCACCCATTCGCCGCCGTTTCTACTTTATACATATTAAAATCCAGTTATTCGTATTGGCGTGTCTACTTTTCATTAAACCCACCCTAGAGAAGACAAGTTAATTTCGTAACTTAAATTTGATGGACCACACCGGCGAAACAATAAACGAACAAGTGCTGTGAAGGACAGACTGTGGTTTTGATGGTTCTCCTCATTAATAATGAACACCGTGCAGAGTACTGGCACGGGAGGACATGGCTGCAGCAAGAAGGACCAACGGAACGAGGTAAAAAGTTGTACTATGATTCTCTCCTAATCGATAGAAAATTTGTCGCAGAGTCCTTATTGTTAACGATTGACGATTCCTAATTCTTTGCCGGACGTTGGAGGCACGAATCCAATTTGAAACATTTTCGGTGCGGCCGATAAAAGCTTGTCCTGAATCGTTCACTAGCTGAGCGATTTCCTATCATAACGCCGAAAATAAAACTATTTAAAAAGCCAATTTTCGGGAAGAATCGGAGAGTCTGCAATTTTTTACAATTCAAACGAATTTCGTTATGATTTGTTAAAAAGGTTAATAAATCATCTCAAGTTTCGCAAACTTACGCAGAAGTTCGTGGGTGTTGAAAAATGTATTCGTAACGTAAAAAGACAACTTTAAATTCACAAGATCAAACGACCTGAATACGCAATTCTTTGAATAAAACTTTTATCCGAAATGAGCTGTATAATATGTTATTTTTATTTATGCGTTTTCGCTTCTTGTCATCACGTACATTTTCGAATTTGAAAAAAGGATATTTTTACTGGACAATTTTATTCTAGTCACTTTGGTGTCTTTCTCAAGTGGCTCCAACTTCAACCATTAATCAGGTTTCTCGAATGCTTAGAATCTCCAGCATGCCAACCCAGGTGACCCACTTAAACGAATCCAATTTATTATTAGAAACAAAACGACAAATGCACAGGAAAAGAGTGAAAAGGTTTCACTCTTAATTCCATTTATAATTTTTGTATCTCGTAGTAAATAACTAAAAGAATTTTTGTTTCTATCATTTAAAATTCACAGCGGAACCAGTGGTAGTTATTAATTATAAATTAAAATTACATACATTAGAAGAAAATTTTTAACAAATAATAAATAATTTTTATAAATAATTGATTAGAAAAATGAGATGACAATTATGATGTAACGTATACCACTTTCAATAATTAAAAATTTGAATACCCAATTTAAAACATATTTCTCAATAATTAAATTAAAAAAAAAAACGTCGTGGCGTTAACTAACGCCTTTCATTAAACCGTTAGTGCAAAGTAAAAATATGCAGAGTTCATCCAGTTTTACCAAGGAGGTTAGTTTTACAAGAAATGTATGACCGCTGTATGTGTGACAACGCAAAAAGTGAGGTTAGATTTAAATAGCTGATCCCTTGTAATTCGTGGTGCGTTCACAACAGATTTTTTGTTACAGATTTTTACTGAACTGCTATTACTGCTATGAAAAACGCGAAGTCAGCCTACCTAAATTCAAAAATATACCGACATTAATTACGAACTGTATTTCAACCAATTTTTCAGTTTTGTAACTCATTTTGGTTATTAAAAAAATCAAATAAAATTATGCGTAGAGAGCTGGCCATAAAGCTGTCATTTTTATGCAAATAAACCTTGAATAATTGCAAAAGTATTTGCAATTTAAATCAGATTGGTTCTCTCAATAATGAAACTAGGCCTAGAATATTTCATATGCCATTTTGGAAAATTATATCTTCCATTTAAAATGAAAATTGGATTATTTATTATTCATTTAATTCATATTTACTTCAATTATAAAGTTTCATTTACATTTAATAATGTTACGATATAGAATTTATAGTGTTTTCAGAAACACGTTGTCACATACATCATTGCATAGTTTTGCTTAGTTTGCTTAGTTGCACATTTATTTTATAATTTACAAAGGCGAAAAGCAATGATTAATAATTTAACCACACAAATTTAACGCAAATTTTGTTACGATTCAATAATTTAAAAGGAGTACCGCCAAATAAATTAAATTTTTTACTAATTAAAGCCAGCGGGCGGCGACCTAAAATCTGCAAAGTTTCAGAGCTTTTTTAATAACTTCTTATTTATTACATCTTTGTACATCTTTAATTATTCCTCGCACACCTAACACTTCCACAAATTAAATCCAATTAAGAAGTCTGCAAAGTTTTGCTCTCTGAGCAATGGAATAATTGAAACCACCACTGACAAAAGTCATTGCTCTCTTTCCACAATACAGTGAGCGGCAAAAGTATGGAATAAATACCTTAAAAATTAAACAAAATTTTTTTCAAAAAAATCTTTGCACAGGTCAATTTTAGTTTATAAAAATACATGTTTTAGTATCAAAGAAAATTCCAAGCAGTCATTTGTTTTCGAGTTATGATGTCATCGATAGTTTTTTTAAATGGAAACTCCGTATTTTTTTTTCTTGATTCTCATAGCCCCTTTAATTGTATAAATGGCAGTATAAAAATTTTGTTATCTTACATAAGGAAATTTTTGAGAAAAAAAAAATAAAGTTGGAAAAAATAAATTTAATAACGAACAAAAACAAGTCAAAAAATCAAGTAGGTAAATCAAACAGTCAAATGTTACTGTCAATTTCATTCATATGTGTTATTTGTTTTACAAAACGTTTTCGAAAATGACTCATTTAACAGAAACACAACGTATAGAAATTTTAATTTTGATTGGGTGCTGAGATAAAACTAAAACAGGGGGAATTTCTTCATAAACTTGCTTATTGTCAACAAGCTGGGGAATGGCAATTCGAACATTTAATTCCATAATTTTAAATACTTACTAACACAGTTTTTGACTTGTTTTTGTTAGTTATAAAATTTAATTTTTCCAAATTTATTATTTTTTTTCTCAAAAATTTCCTTATGTAAGGTAACAAAATTTTCATACTGGCATTTAGACAATTAAAAGGGCTATCAGAATCAAGAAAAAAAATTGGGGGTTTCCATTTAAAAAAACTATCGATGACGTCATAACTCGAAAACAAATGACTGTTTGGAATTTTATTTTGCTTTAAAATATGTATTTTTATAAACTAAAATTGACCTGTCCAAAGATTTTTTTGAAAAAAATTTTGTTTAATTTTTAATGAATTTATTCCATACTTTTGCCGCTCACTGTATATAAAACATAAATAAATGTGGATAAGTAACAATATTTCTGTCATCTTTAACAATTTATTTTTAATTTTAAACAATCTAGAATAAAACAAAATTTTACTGACAAATCTGTAGAAAGTGGAGTTTCTTGACGCAACGTCTAAAAGTTCAAGTGGGGTCAGTAGGGCTATTATTTTTCAAAAAAATTGAAACTAGATCTTTTACTTCATTTTGACAATATTTTTAGTTATTATTAGTTATTTTCTACAGGATAAAGGAAACAACAAAGCCATAATAGCTCCAATTACTAAGGCAAGCAAGTTTGTAGATTTTAATAACCTTTCCCTGATTATTTTGTAAACCCTAAAGTTTGACTCTGTAATTGGCAAACATCCTATGCAAACAATGTCCCAAAATTCAAACAAATAACTCTGGTAATGTTATTAGAATATTTTGATAAGTGGATACCACGACCGACCAGAGATATTTGTGCAGAGTCACATCATTGCTGTGACCGGGAGCAAGATAAATATTTGTTTTAAAAATACGATATAATGACGGAGATGAGTTTTCCTTCGTTGATAAAAAATATTCCACTGTTGTTCCTAAAAACACGCGTTATTAATTAAACCAAAAATTGAATCAATTCTGTTAATTAAAGTAAACAGGTGAAAAGTTCCTGCTTTTCGGTAACAAAGGTCAAAAGTCGAAACTGACTTTCAGTTCGACATTAAAATTTTCATACTGTTTCTTTTGATGATAAATAATTTCAGAAAGATAATTATTTATTAAAATTTAACAGAAATATTTATTTTTGGAAAATTATGAAATATTTCATAAAAACTAGCAGGTGAGTGTAAAGGCTTGAATCGTGTTTCTAAGCGCCAGTACCGAAATTTAATCTAGGCTAAAATCCTCACTAAGCTAGAAAAAAATTTGGCAGAGATGGGAAATTCTGATGCCAAACATGTGCATTTAAACCCGACACCACAACAGATGTGTTTCATGATGTAAAATTTATGAAACAAGTCAAACTTAGCCTCATATTTCAACCGGTGGAAGATGCAATAGTAATTTAGTGGGCCATATGGAATAATTTATAGAATTCAGGAAAAGAAAAGCAATTTATAAGCAAAAGGAAACTGACCATAAAATATTATTTTTCGTACATACAAAATATATTACAAAAGTAAATATGGAGTCCAGTTACAACTTCTATGGAAGGTGAAATAATAATAATGCGAGAGATTTCCCACAACACACGTATACAAGCTCTAAACATGTCTGCTTCAAATGAAACATAATGTAACTTGATGTTTGGGTTTGTCTGCAAAAAACAACAAATAATTTCATATTTTAGACAATTGAAGCATAGAGATAAGTTTTGTTTGAAAAAGTTTAAGAATAGGTTAATTATGAAAACTGCAAAAAATGTAAACGTTACGGTCTTAAGATGTAAACTTTTCTTCATCTTTACGAACCAGGGTTTAAATTCAAGTTAGAAAACCATCTACGTTTCAGCCAAACATTTGCAGAGTCTCATAAAAATCGGTAATGACGAAAATGTATGTGAAGGTAAAATCGAACATTTGCAAATCTGGTGCGCTCAGAATATTTTCGAAGGGTAAACGTCACAAAATAAACGTGATTGCAATATCTAACAATTCAGGAATCAGCAAACGATTCTCTGAATTGTGTAAAAGTAGCTTTGAATTAAAAAACTAATTGGATAAAAAAATGTCACATCGTTGAGAGCTTTTAGACAAACAATAAATTGAAACAGTCCCTTTTATCCAGTTCAAATTGTGACAATTGATATTTTCCAACAATAAATGTCAAAAGTGATATCCGTAACAAGACAGAAGTGTAACCAGTTAGTTAGTTTAATTAGGTGTTCAACATTGCACAACTATTATTCCAGTAGAACAGTTGTTAGTTAAGTTGAAGACAAACTTCCCATGACAGTGCACGTAGTGATTCAGACTCTGATTAAATTCAGCTGGATATTTAGTAGATAATTAATAATACAAGCCGACAAAATTTGACTGGGGTTTAGTTATTTGTATATCGAGGCCGCGAAATCATTCTTTAACGTACTGAGAGAAAAATTGTCGCCGAGGCCACTTGCGGCCAAGGCAGGACAAGCTCGAGGAGGTTAAAGAATTTCGCGACCAAGGTGTACAGTTCGAGACACGGAATTTCGGGCATCACTGTCAATATACCGTCAAAAAATGTAAAATAGGTTTTACATTATTAACCTCAATTTTACCGTTTGCGACGATTTTGATTGACATGCGATTGACGTGAACAGACAATAAATTTCAAAATTTGACTTTTGAATGTCACGTTGACAGTAAAGAGTGATTTACATTGCAATTTTTTGAAATGACAGAAAAATGATGCCCGAAATTCCGTGTCCTTAACTGTACACAACATTTTTTGTGCAGGTAATAATTATTATAAAACGAACAAGCAAAACAATTCATTTTGTAAATAATCCTAAAAATATCGGAAGAGAATTGTAGTGTAGGTACTCCTCGAGAATTAAAAAGTACGTATTATAAATTCTGCGGTTTCTAATTTCATACCCGAAAAATCTAAACGCCAGTCTTACGTGGAAACGCCGATTTGTCTCAAATATTAAAATGACGTTTACTTTAACGGCCGTCGTTAAGAGCAACGGCCGCGAAATTGAATTTCGCGACCTGCGAGGTGCTCGTTGTATTTGTATCCCCCTGTGTAATTAATTAGTTAAATTTCCTTTCTAACTGCTGTGTTTTAAATTGTGGAAATACAACAGAAAGAAAAAGAACCGTGTTCAAAAAATTCCGATATGTTGTGTTATCTAGTGTACTCTTTGTCCCAACACGTATAAATTTTTGACACTTCATGTACTACAGCAGATTTTGCCAATCGTTCATCGTTATCCCCGCTCGCTATGATTAAAATTTCAAACTGTCCTCTCTCTCATGTCATTGTATACACCACCAATCTCGGCAAGAGTTAAAATGGTCGTTTATTCAACCCAGCAAAAAACGTATCAGCTTTTGTTGACCCTTTATTTATCTTATTAAGTCTCGACATAAAACGCGTGGGAGTACATTTTCATCGCTCATTTGAAATTTATGCACAACATTACCACACAAACATTTTATATCTTTACATTTTTTAACAAAACAACGACACGATTTTGCACTACTCTGCAAACCACGTACAAGCTCTCTTGATCGATATTGTAATATAGGTAATTAAATGTTTAATTTTGAAGTATGACGGCAATCGCAAACACCATCCCGCTTTATCCTGTCTCGGTTTTATCCTTCCGCCGAACCGAACGAATGCAGGATATTAAAGGAAGCACTCGAGCTCCCCCTTCAGTCAAAACCAGAGACCGCTTGTTCAGCCGGCGGCCATTAGAGGGCGATATTGAAAAGCTCGCATTCACGAGCTTTCACGCCGAGAGCGCTTTAATTTCAACTTGTCGTCGATACGATGACGATTTTATGAATCGAGATGAGCTTTTCCACACACACCGAACGACTCTTTTCCGGCTTAATTCGACGGCGCCAGAACGGCGACATTTGCATAGCGTCAACAGCGCTTTAATTATTCATACAAGATAATTTTATTTCGACGGACGCCTGGCGGAGATGGAGGCGAGAATGGCTCCATTGTAATTATTATTTAAATTGCTGTAGGTGTATTGACAGATGCTGTTCTGTGCTTTTGTCTCGAAGAAAAATTAATGAAAGTTAAACATTTGCCACGGTGGCAGTCAGTCAACAAGCAATCAATTTTCTTCAGGTACGGCTATT
Organism: Tenebrio molitor; assembly: GCF_963966145.1. Classification (NCBI taxonomy): domain Eukaryota; kingdom Metazoa; phylum Arthropoda; class Insecta; order Coleoptera; family Tenebrionidae; genus Tenebrio; species Tenebrio molitor. The sequence continues at coordinate 9,804,886 of NC_091047.1, forward strand.
AATTATCGTTGTGGAATTGAGTTTGTGGTGAAACAACAGAAATTGACAGTCTGGAAGCGTGCGTGTCTGTCGGGGAATTAGCAGGACTGTGGAACATCCTATTTGTTTTGTGCTGCAAACAGTTTGTTTGGCCTTTGTAAATCTGGCTTCTATTGGCTTTCCACCGGAGCTTTTACATTAAACGTACAGTTTGGGTGTTTCAGTTGTTTCGTATGCATCGCAACGTTATTTTCGCCGAAAAATCAAACGAATTTGCCTGAAACGTGAATCAACAACGTTCTGTTAACAATTTAAAGCGCTGTGATTCCATTTGGAGTAGAGCTTTCGATGTAGAAGCGTAGACGGACGCGGTTCGATGTTGTCGCCAAGTAAATGTTGTTCCTAATTTTTAAGCAAATAAGTGTCTTAAATGTTCAATGTTTATAATAAGTGTGCTTATCGTTGATATTATGCGCCATGTCTGCACCGGAAGTGTTAGCCCAGCTAGCGACGTCGTATTTTTTGTAACTGTATTTACAAATGTGACCCTCAAGTGTTAAACTCAAGCAATACTAGCGTTAAGAAATTATATTTTTATACCACTGTTGTGACGCACAAATTTTCTACGACAATAACAAAATGACCGTCGAACCTAAGACTAAGCCTGAAGACAAGCCAGCCAAATTTAATTCTAAACCGTGTAAGGGAGTCAGAATCGCCGCCTCATACGCCTACGTTGAGGTAAATTCGTTCTGCACCCTTGCAAATTTTTTCGGATGGATATTAGAGTCGCTCTGATTGCAGGAATTGGTGGTCAGTTCGCCAAGCGAAAGGAATTGGAGAGGCATCTTCATAGCCCTTCTAGTGATAGTCGCCGTTCTTGGCCTAATCGTTTTCAGTATTGTACTGGTGTCTCCGCCTGAAGAAGGGCCTAGGAGTAAAGGCAACAAACCTTCCCTGGAAGACATCTTCGTCAAGCTTCCACCCCCGGCCAGGTTCAACGGGACTTGGCTCACAGGTAATGTGTTTATCCTAGGCGTGATGAGGGAGGTGATCAAATATTAACAAGGTGCGTGCGTTCGGTGAACCGCAATATCCTATCGTGGGGAACCCTTAAACGCATCGTTAATCTCGATAACGCACCTCACCATCGCCAAGATAGTCATTGTTATCAATTTTACCAAAGACCCAATCGTTAATTCCTGCTAAACGATGATGTTGATGATGTGGGCCTCCATTTATCTCCGTGTGGAGTGAGTTCTCAGGCCGCCCACACCCATCATCAATAATATTTTTTATGTATGTATGTAGAAAAACAGATATTCATCATCTTCGCCTTATTTTCAAGTTCAAAGATTGATGATGTAAATACCTACATACAGTTTCTGGTTACCGTAGTAACGTTATCGATTACTTATAGAAACGTTTCGCCTGGGATTCTCCGCAATTTTTCCCTTTACTGGTATTTATAGAATGAAATTTGTAGATGTTCATATAATGGTAATGATGACATCGTTAAATTTTCACTCCATTTATTAAACTACCCTCGAATTTTCCGCTTCACGCTTACCATTTTAAATAATGTATTTCTCATACATCAACGGTTTAAAATTATTTATAGATTAAAAAACATCTTCAACTTTAATAATTAAAGATCTAGAATACAATGTAAGCTATTTCATGTTGATTTTGCAACAAGTTATTAAGCATCGTTTTAAGTTTAATTTAAATTTTATAATGTATAATATCTCAATATGCATTGTGTCTAAAAAACATTTCCATAAAAAAAATTCTTGACATTTTTTTAGTTACAAGTTTTAATTTCGTAAATGTATTTAAAATTATATACAGGGTATTTCAGGAGTGTTAATGAGCCCGACGAAATTGAAAATGCAACCCACAATACATTTGCAAAGTTAACGTGGATATTTGTTTTTTGTTTTGAAAAACATAAAACATAGTTAGCTGTGCAGTTTTGTAATTCTTGACATAAACGTCATTCGCTTGGTTAAATGAAATCGTGTAAAAACGAAGAGTTTTTGGGAAAATGTTTCTTTTCTGGATAAACGCGCAACGGCAGAAGCATTTTTATTACATTCGCCATAAATCAGGAACATATAACTAATAGTAATGGTTCCACTAAACTGTAGGGATACTTCCTTTTGCTTTTTTCTGTAGATCATAGATCTTCACATACTTTTAGTATCACAAGCTTAACATCACACAAATACAGGGTGTAACAGAAATAAGTACATTAATTTTAACTGGTAATAGAACTCATCAAAAGGAACAACTTTTCTCTCTGCCATTTTGGCGAAAAACGTTGCGTAATGCCTTAAAAAAGTAGGAAAGATTTTCCTAAAATCGTTCATATCTCCTAAACTAAGCTACCTAAAAACGTGAAACAACCAGATTCTTACGAAGTGGATTTTTTGCTATACGGGTGGATTTTTTTGAATTCCGATTTCTGCGTTAAAACAGGTTTTCTGGATGAAAATGGACGTTTTTCTCATATTAGCGATGATCTCAATTAGCCATTGCAGTATTTAGTGGCGTAGGACTATTTTAGTGAAAAATCTCTCCAATTTTTTTTTTTTTAATTAAACATCGTTTTTCAGCAAAATGTTAGATAGAAAAGTTGTTCCTTTTGACGAGTTCTATTACCAGTTAAAATTAATGTACTTATTTCTGTTACACCCTGTATGTTACACCAGATTCACTATTTTTTCAGATAATTTTATTTATAAATATCTACTAAGTGTTTTTTCAGAGCTGCTTCTAACATTTTCTAATAATCAGGCACCACATAAATGGATTTATTAAATTTATTAAATTGTTCACGTTTTTCTGTTTTTCGTCCTTTCCAAAAATCTAAGAATATCAATAATGTTCTGAATTTGTTTTTTAAATGAACCAGATTTATTATTTATCACATAATTTCAAGTCTTTTTTATAATCAGGTACCAGATCATTAGATAACTTTCTGACATTTTCAAATATTCAATTTACTGCTCCCACAATTTTCTGTTGAACTAATAACCTCCAAAAATGTGTTTCCAATAATCTCCAAGGCATTTTCACAACTTCCGCTCATTTTCGGTGACTTAACAATCTTCTCCGGGCTATCTTTTATATATAAAAACTTGGATAACTTTTCTGGCAAGAATCGACTTGTCGCCTCAATTTCGATTATACTTTTAGCTCGGTTCTTTACGTTTCCTACAATTCCTTGCTGTTTTTAATAAAGTTAATAAAGTATTCAATAAACATTCCGAAGTTTTACAGTATTAGAATTACGTCAAATTCTTCTAAATTTCAACATTTTGTTCCCATGTTTTCTTAAAATGATTCATTCTAATGATCCACGTTTTCTTCCCTTGTATTGTTATCTTTTAGGTTCATCTATTCTACAATGTTACTATTTTACTATAGGCAGATTTAATAGTACAGCATCTTTATACGAGTTGCACAAGACAGTCTATTGTCGAATGAGAGGGGTTAGGGCACAACGAGCGTAGCGAGGAGTGCTCAAAAGGAACGAGTTCGACGACATGTCTTGTGAAACGATTGTAACATGCAATTTTTTCTATTTCGGTTTCATCAATTTAGCTTTTTTAAATATAAAACAATTATCTAGTCACTTTTATTTTAATGGAATTGAGTTGGTATTGATGAAGCAATGTCATTTCATTGAAAATTAAATTTAAAATTGTCTCCCAAATGTTGTTACAATAATAATCTACCCCATTAATAGTTTATTTTGATTCAGATTCAGATTCAAATGACATCGCATTTAACACTGACATTTACTATCAATACCAATCCCATATTCAATAATATAATCATTAGAAACAATGCTATAACATTAATTATTGTGTAACTGTTTTCAGCATCACAAAATGCTCATTGTGACACCGAATTACATGTTGTTCATTTAAATTTCCAGTCAAAGTTGGCGTTAAAGTGTCGATTGCGAACACGCACTCGTGTAAAAACATAAAATTTAAACAGCTGATCCGTGATCCGTAATCCGTGGTGCGTTCACAATCCACTCTTCAACACCAACTTTGATCGGAAATTTAAATGAACACCCGATAGAAAAAAACATATTTCGAGAGGTGATTTTGTATTTTATATCATGTTGCATTGTAGAAATTCTTTGTACAGACAATAAATCATTTAATTTAAGTAATTTTATTTAATTTCTTTATTTACATTATCAAATTAGTAGGATTAAACCTTGTCATTTTCTAATTTACCAAAAGACATTTAAAACGTTATTTGAACAATTTCGGAGAGAAATAAAGCAAACCAAAACTTCATCTTATTGGAACCAGATATTAGGGAAAGATATTGTCACAAAAACAATACAGTTTTTTTTTAATAAGCTTAGACAAGCTTTCGGTGGCAATATTTTCCTTCTTATAAGAAAAATTTCGAATGTAATCAATTCCAGATTGCTATCTAAAAAGCTATTTCATTCAAAATATTTTATATGGCATTTATCAACCTAAATTTTACTGTTTATAATCTCTTATTCGTAAAATATAATTAAGATCCTAATCTGTACTAAACTTGATCTCCAACTACTACAATTTCATAAAATCTGACAATCTTTTTGATTTTTTTTGAAGTGGGTGTATTATATGGACAGATCTTATTCTTTCCAATTTTTTTTTATAAATATATCGCATTGTCCCGAATTTTTTCTTTATCTGGAAGTTAAAAAAGATATAAATTCATTCTAAAAATAAAAAGTTCTAAACGAAAAGTCTTATTGTTGGAAATAAAAGGAATCAGAAATGTGTCATGTTTTACTGTAACTAGATATTAATAATTTCGTTTTTTTTTTCATAATTTCCAATCATCTTGAAGGAGTTTAGGGAGCTGATACGATACTGAATATTTACAATTGTGATTTTGTTGAAGATTTATTTTTATTTTCCAAGATCTATTTGACTTCTAAACACTCTTACAAAATAACCCACCTTTTCAAAATAGCTAGACTTCCTTTCAAGATTTCCATGATTTATGCCTTTACCATATTTTTACAATTATTTTATATCAAAAACTGGATAAAAATGACCCACATTTAGAAAAAATTCTTTCAACTGTTTGTTTATTTAATTAAAATTGTTTTTTCAGGTCAAGATTTTCATTAAAATCCTTATCTTAAAAATTGCACCAGTTACTTTATCAGTCGATAGATATTTTCGAGATTTGACACTGTATGCGTTAGTTTTTGTTAAACACACTTTTCGAAACCGCAAAGATGAAATACCCAAATGTAAGAATTCTTCTGAAGATGAAATGAAACTGGAATATTTATTTATGTCCAATAAAAAATCCAATTATCAGTCCCTGTCCATATATGCCCATAACTTTCCTATGAGCATTCGGGCTTGTTTTCATAATCCGGATTTTTATATGCCAGTCCCGGAATCCAGGCAATAAGAGACGTCCCCCTTATGAAAACACGGTCCCAATTCTCCGAAACTCGGTATAATCAGACAATTGACTTATCTGAATTAGACGCCGCTTGGAGAAACTAAATGAATAGATATTTCTTTTCTAGAATCCGAGTTTGTGTACAAAGACGAACATGGAGGGGTTACTTTATACAACGCCGACAACTTAACCACCAGAATAATAATGACAAACTCAACTTTTGTAAGTTAATCATATTAAAAACCGAGCCTTGCACATCAGCAGAAATTTCCAGAGACAATACGACGCGGTGGATTTCAGGATTTCAAGCGACCTCAGATTCGTACTCCTCATATGCGAAGTAACAAAGATCTACAAGCACACGACTCTTGCGAAATATTACATTTACGAAATACAAACTAGGTAAAAGTCGGTTAGGAAAATACTCGATAAAAGCTTTGTGTTTCTTGAAGGCTAAGGAAACCCTTGTCGCCGAGAGAGCTAGACGACAAAGCTCCGTACTTGCAGCACGCCTCGTGGTCACCCGACGGGACAGCGGTGGTTTTTGTCCACAACAACGACATCTACTACAAGCCCAAAGTGGAGAAGGATCTGGTGTGCAGGATAACCAACACCGGTAAACTAAATATTTTGTACAACGGAGTTCCAGATTGGTTGTACGAAAATGAGATACTCAAGACCTCTCACACTGTGTGGTTCTCGCCGAACAGCTTGTACCTGCTGTACATCACCTTCAATGACACAATGGTGGGAGAGTACAAATACCCTTGGTACGAGAGCGGCAACCCCAAAGTGAACTACCCAAAGATCAAGTCGTTCAGATTCCCGACGGTGAGCAAGTGAATGTGGATGTTCGCAGATAACATAAAAGAGTTGCAGGTGGATACTCCCAATCCCGAAGTTACCGTCTGGATGGTCAATTTAACCAGACCGAAGTATCTGTTCCCTGTGGAGTTAAAGCCGACGAACAGTGTGGAAGTTGGAAGTTACATAACTAGCGCCAGTTTCCACGGGGAAAACAACGTCGCAATTATCTGGCTGAACCGTCATCAGAATGTTTCAGTGATTCTGACATGTAAGCCCCAAAACAGCTATAACTGCACTGACGTGAGTAGACACGAGATCACCGATCGCGTTTTGATGAGTTCGTTTCAGTTTCACATCGAAAAGGAACACATCGGATGGACTGAAAGGATTTTCCATCCGGTCTTCTCTTACAATGGAAACCAGGCTCTAGTGAGGCTGCCGGTGAAAGACGGCGATAATGGTCATTATATGCACGCCTGTCTACTCTTCAACAACAACGTCATCCCCTTGACTCACGGGGCTTTCGAACTGAGCCGCATCTTAGCCTGGGACGAGCAGAAAAACCTAATGTATACCGCGCTCAGTGTTTATCTCCAAATATAATCGATCCCATTTCAGATACGCCTTAGCAACGAACGAGAACGCCCCAGGGGTCCGACACCTCTTCAAAATCGGAGACACTAATTCTTCCCAACAATGGACCTGCATGACCTGCCAACCCAAGATCGACCCCAACATAACTTCCTTCTTCTACCCGGATTACATGAACGAGTCGATGATCAACAACAGTCTGCTTGCAAACTACGCGTGCGACTTCAACAACGTCATCTTCAGCAAAAGCTACAAATACTACATACAAGAATGTCTGGGACCAAACATTCCCGTAGTTTTTCTAGTGGAAACCGCCACAAACACGAGACTCGCAGTCTTGGACTCGAGCGTCAAGTTGAGGAAAAAGGTGAAAAGCCTGTCCGCGCCGCAAATCAAAACGATACAAGTGGAGATAGAGTTCGGATACAAAGCTCAAGTGAGGCTGTACTTACCACCGGGCTTACGCGAATACGAAGAGCTCACGTTTCCTCTAATTCTCTTGGTGTAAGTTTTGGCAATTGTCGGAACAAAGTGTCATCGAGGCTGTTGCAGGGACGCTTCGCCTTCCTCTCAAACAGTCTCTTCCAAGTGGGAACTCTCCTGGCCCTGGTACTTGGCGAGCACCAGGAGCTACATCGCCGCAAAGATCGACGCTCGAGGGTCGGGCTTCCAAGGAGTCAAGATGAGGAGCGAGATCCAGCGCAGGATAGGGTCGATTGAAGTGCAGGATCAACTGGCGGTCCTTACCTACTTGAGAGACACTTTCAAGTTCATAGACAGGACGAAAATTTGTGCAGTCGGGACAGGATACGGCGGTTACGTTGCCACGATGATGCTCCTGCAAGACTTCCACCAAGTGATCAATTGCTCTGTCAGTATTTCGCCGATTACAAACTGGAAATATTACAGTAAGTTGGTCGCAAACAAATATTATTTAACCATGACTCGTTTTCAAGATTCCTACTTTACGGAGAAGTACCTGGGGGCTCCTTCCAAGCACCTCCAAGAGTACGACAACGCCGATTTGACTATGAGAGCTGGTAATTTAAACGAACGCCGATTTTTGCTGATCCACGGGACTGCAGACACGTCTGTGACGCCACAACACGCGTTGTTGTTCGCGAGAGCTCTCGTCGAACAAGAAGTCTTGTTTCAGCAACTGGTATTGTTCCTGCAAGTCGAGCATATTGGGTGTTTTTACAGTCACTTTTAGGTTTACCCGGACGAACGTCATCGCTTTTCGAAAAAATCTCTTCTCCATATGTACAAAGAAATTGATCAATTTTTTAACGATTCTTTTGGACCTGTAGTGGACGATTGGAGCGACGATTCCAGTTTTTTTATACGATAAATTGTTATATAAATACTTTTCAGAATTGTTATACAGAACAAAATGGTCTTAGCTAATTACTCATTGGATCGAATGCATTTTTTATACAAAACAACATGAAATCTGGGTGCTTCAAGCTTGACAAAATTCAATGAAAACGTCCATTTCCCCGCATTGGAATGTAACATTTTGTACTTAGGTATGTTCGGTTTTGTTTTACATTTATGGAGTAATTTATGTCACCCGACATCTGTTATAGTGTGACCATATGACAAATTTAACGCATTCCAATTTTTTAATATTATATAAATGTATATATGTGCCTAACCTTAGCTTTATGGTTAACCGTTAAAGTGAGTATATATATATTTTTTGTTGCTAAACATATGTAACTATATCATATTCATTGTTAACAATGTTATATTTGTACGATATGTACTGACTTCAATGTGACACCAAGCCAAATAAATGTTAAATTTATTCATAAAACCTCTTTCATATTCGTATTTAGATTCATAGTTCTACTCCGCAACCCCAATATAAAATGAGGACTATAAAATCGAAACTATAAAAAATGTCATATCTAAGTTGATACCCTGTTGATGTTGGATTCTCTCATGGGCTGTGACCTTGGAAAAATCTGCGCGAAGGCGGAGCGAAATCTGTAAATGAAAACTGAAAACGCCGACTACTTTACATGCAAATAGACGAGAGAGAAACGACAGTAACGTAACGCATGACGATGTTTTCCGGTCGGTTTATAGCCCATGAGAAAATCCAACACCTCTACCAATGTATAATTTCTTCTTCTAACTTATTACGACCGATCAAGCAAATTTTTTTTAAGTTCAAAATTTCAAGAAAAGTCGAAATTTTAGTTAAAATATTCTGATAAATGAGGTAACTGACAATTATCAGAAACTGTATTTTTATAGCTTTGTTGATTGGAAACCCCCTTCTTAACTGGCGATACTTAAGTTGTGCTGAAACAAATCTCATTTCCCAAAAAACGTCTTCTTGTTTGTTTTTGTTTTTAAAGGTATTCACATTTATGCATTTAATGGAACCAGTTAACAAAACAAATTCCATTTTTTCTGAATAACGATGCGTAGTGTGAGGTGAAGCATTCTCATGATGAAAAACTCTCTCATGTACAGAACCCCGTCGTTGGTAAAAACGTAAGCCCAGAAATTAACGGACACCAACCAGTAACATACAGAATATAAAATTTTGAGTTGTAAGTGTGTACCTACTTATCCTAAATGAAAAAAAAAAAATGAGTCCGTGAAATAGATAGCCCCTCTTATCTTTACCCCAATCTAAAATTCATTTAACACTTTCATTAAGTGCTATTTTTATTGATATTAGTATGTCAGCTCAAGCCGACACAGAAAGTAGATCTAGTTTATTTGTTGGTGCTCACTCAAAATTTTCTCAAAAACAAAAGTTTATAAGTATAACACTACGTATAAATATAAATAGGATAAAACCATATTAGTTTAAAACGGAATCAAATAACAGAGAAAAAATTTGATAGAATTGCTGATTTACGTAAAGTGTACCTATATGATGACTATGAAATATTAGGTATCTATAAATCTCACATAGAACTAATTAAGCGCAAAATATTTGTACTATGAACTATTAACTATGCGCTACCTACTTATCTGTTTATTTTTAGTTTTTATTTGATATTACAAGATAATCAAAACATCGTCAACAATATTTTATGAAACCTCAATTCACATATGTACTAATTTTTGCAACAACGAAGAAAGTAGTAGGTACAAAACATGAATAAATCGTGTTTTGGTGTACCTATATGTCTTTAATTATTTATTTTTTCTCTAGTTCCTTTGTCAAAAATTCGTCTGCAGGAACGATAGGCGCATCTTACGCAATAAAACATTTGTGCAGTTGCTTGTACAGGACTGGAAATAATTATCCTGTTAATTAATTAGACGTTGAGTATTTTACCAAAAAAACATAAATACATTTTCTTTGAATGTGATAATTTAAATTGAGTAAAAAGAGTACCTTCGGTTAGGAAGACTTTGGAATGAGAAAAATTGAATATTGATATGATTTGCATTATGAATTAAACAGTGACCCAAAAATTTAAATTTTTTGTTTACAAATGTCACACACGCAACATTAGAATGACCCGAAAGTGAAACAGACGACTCTATAACTCGTTCATTTTCATTAATTTGATCGGCTTTGTTCCTCATTTTGGCGAATTCGATGAATTCCAAGTGTCAAAATCAGCTGATCAGCGTATTCCAGCTCCGTGCAAAATTTGGCAACGCAGCGCAAATTTAGTGACTTTCAATTTAGCAGTTTTAAGTATGTGGTTCCGAACCAAAGTTCAATCTGTCCATTAAAATATGCATTTAAAAAGAGGCCGACAAGAAAAACACTGTTTATTCAACAGACTCGATGAATTAATGCAGGGAATGGTGCAAGAGCTTCTAAAAAAATGGAAGTCGTGAGAATAATTTTGGCGTTTTTGATTAACGACGCGTAGTTGGAGAAGATCATCGGAGAGGTGTAAAAAATAATGTATACCAGTAACTACCATAAAGCAATAAAATTTAAAGTGCAAATAAAATTAGTGGAAATTTCTCCACATTACCTTTAAAACGCACTACCAACTTAAAAACCATCTGATTCCATTCACCTTGACAAAATAACTAAATATTCAATATGGCTCCTTGACAGTGACGTTTGTGTTTACATAATTGCGTGTATTCGTAATAATAAAACTGTGGCTAAAACCCCGAGAAAATCGAATCAAACAATATCTACCTAGTAATAAAATAGAAGTGCATGGATGACACCTATTATTGCAATCTCTTATCTGATGATAATCATTATCGAAGACCAATCCGAGATAAAATATTGTGAAAAATGGTATTCAGTGTAAGTTCAATTAAATATCCATACTAAAAAAGCTGTTCCTCATGTCCTACAAAGTGTTCGGATAGTGATTGCCGTACATAACACAGTATTGTAAGTACCAATTTAATTTTTTCCTTCTGCTGCTACAATGACAGCTGACATTTTAATAGAAAGTACACTTTTGGTTTAGATCCGTTTTTGCGACCTAAATTCCAGAGACAGAGATAATGCTTTATTATCACACAGCCAAATTTTATCTTTTTACCAATAAATGGACCATCGCGGCCCCACCGACAAGTTTTCCTGTTACCATATTGAAGTCAAACCAACATTAAACCTATCACTTTCTCAGACATCGTCGAATCTTTTATTTGCACCAAACACACTCAAATCAGTAGATTCTTGCACTTACATGGGAGAAAAACCAAAATTTTAATCGTTTAAGTGAAAGTTACACCAAGTCCAAAATCAACTGAACTGCACTTTTCCAAATTTGATAATAAACAACCGAAAATTTGCACTTACCAAGAAGTCAACAATTTTCTTGCAGCTGTGTTCATTTTAAACGAATTAGAAATTTAACTTTTCATTGCCCAGTAAAATATGAAACTTTCAAGGACAGGTGCTCATCCAGGGTTTCCACTTGTCCCAATAATCTTCGCATCCCCAAGGTTAACAATTTATCACTATTTTAGTAGTTGTGATAATGATAGATTTCTGATACAGCGGTTGCAAAAAGACAAAATTTTGGATAAAAGTGTCGATCTTTTCCGACAAGAATTTGAGGAGTTGTTCAGGGATTGATGGTAATTCATGTTGAGTTTAATAAGTCGTTTGAGAATGTCGGTAAAACGCGATGAAATATGGATGTGAGAAATAATTTCAAATAATACTTTGGCGTTCCAGAAACTTTGATCGTTATATTATTATCAACGTTATCAGCATTCCATTTAATGATTACACGTTTTTTTTCAATATAGCTACGAGTACAATGTATTTATTTAAATCGTTATTAGATGTATTTGTGTAGTAATTGCGTCGATTTGGTGATGGAGAGTTTGAATTTTTTCTTCTAGATGATGTTGCCCATACTGGTATCGCCATGGGAACACCAGGCGATAAGGCGAAAATCGGAAAGGTAGTACAAGGAAGCCAGCTGGATCCGGATCAAGAAAGTGTTCCTCCAATAACAACAACAACAACAACAACAACAACAACCGCAGCAACAGCAACAACAACAACCGCAACAACATCACTAGCAACAAGCTCAGAGAGTACCATAATTCCAGAACTACCACAGCCGAGCACTTCAGCAGCAGAGATGGGAATGATTAGTAGATTATCGCAATTCGAAACGTTTGCCGCCATCAACATACATCCGTCACTGCCACAGACGGCAGTAAAGCCTGAAACCTTCCAACCGAGCGCCCTAGAACAAGCACACATCGAGGACTATTTCGCCCAGTCGAAGTATTACCCGAGCGTATCAGAAAATTTGCAAACGTTATATCCGGTAATGCCACCAAAACAGAAAACATTCCTCAGTTTAGATGAACCGGGACCGTCAGGACTGCAGTCACAAAGAACGAAACCGAAATTGAGCGTAAAAAGGACAAAGAAATCGTCACAGATCCAGAAAAAGGGCCACTCGTGTCCAGTATGCGAGAAGAGTTTTGCTACAGTAGACAAATTATCGAAACACCAACAGATCCATTCGGGAACGTCACCGTTTAAATGCGAACACTGCAAGAAATCATTTAGTTCAAAATTTAAGTTAGTTAGACACGTTTTAATTCATTCAGATCGTAAGCCGTTTAGTTGTACAGTTTGTGAGCGGACTTTCCACAGAAAAGACCATTTAAAGAACCACATAAAAGTCCACAGCCCCAGTAAAAAAGTTTACGTTTGTGAGAAACCCGATTGCAAAAAGGAGTACACCTCGCAGATGAGCTACCGAAAACATCTAGCTCTCCACGCGGCAGAAGAAGGCAGCTTACAGTGTCAAATTTGTTCAAGTGTTTTTTCAACGAAAGAAGAGATTCTCTACCATTTAAAAATACACGCCGGAAGTCGAACCGTGAAGAATCCAAACGAAAAGAAATTCACTTGTGAGCACTGTGAACGTAAATTTTTCACGAAAAAGGACGTGAGACGGCATCTAGTTGTACATACAGGCATGCGCGATTTTTTATGCCAGTTCTGCCCGCAAAGGTTCGGTCGAAAGGATCATCTAGTTAGGCACATAAAAAAATCACATTCGAAAAACGTACCGCCAGAAGACCTCGAAACTGCCATTAAAAGTGAGATACCAGAAACCATCGTCAAACCAGAATTAGTTATTAAACCCGATCCAGAGATCAAAACCGAATTCTCCGAAAGCAGCCTTTCAAATCCAGAACAATTCGATCTGTCGTTTGAGGAAGTCAGTAGTATTTTACAGCAGGAAACTTTCGACCCGTTAACGCCGTTTTTAGAACCGGATTCGGAGGGTAACTTAACGTTCTTGCCCTCCACATCCTCACAAGAAGAATTAAAAGACTTGGGAAGCACCATTTTGGAGGACATCGGAGAGACTTCGATGATAGGAGAGAGTTTAACTGATCCCGACGAAGAGATTCTAGGTCAAGATGTTCTAAATAATCCTGATCTACAAAGACTGCTACAACCTTCAGAAGATAAGAATTTACCTCTACCAGGGTTCAGTCAGACCTTTCAACCTCCGCCTCCTCCATAATATTTTAAGTTACCAACTGAAATTATCATTAATACCTTGGCAATATTTTCACCCCTTCGAAAAGTTACCACAAATACGTAAACCACCCAAGAAAATTCGACCACACAACGTTCTAGTCCTAAATTAATTTATTTTACATGTTTTCTTTGCAACAAACGAGACGGGCAGCTTATTCGTGTCAATATTGCCAAAACAAAATTAAATAACTGTTGAGATTTATACATTTTATATTATATTTTTTGCTAAATTTATTTACTGTTGTAGCAAATTGCGGAACTGTACATTCCAACTGTAGGCTCAGGAATGGCAATCTACCAATTAAACCACTAAGTAAACGGTGTACTTATTATTACATGTCACGTGGTCAAAACAAGAGAATTCATCGTTGCTAGATTTTATAAATCTCCGTCTCGTCTGCTACAGACATTTTTTATTTGATCACAAATTGTGTAAAGTAGGTTGTGCAAAATCATGTGTGCGAGCGTGTGTGCCCTTTTGCAATTTGTTACGACAGTGTTATTAGGCGTAATTTTGATCTGAAGAAAAAAACTTAAAAATATGTTGTGTTGTAAAATTATATTTATTTGTTAAATTGTTTCCAAAGTTATTTAACACTGGTGCTAAAATTCATCTGAAAACAATTGACAATTATTGTATATTATTGTTAGATGCTACAAGAGATTAGATATTTTCTATTGTTAAATTTTTACCAATCAAGCATATCTCTGTAAAAAGTACTTTCACCACTTAACATGATCAAGTACAAAATTGGACATTTCATCGACTTTTTGCTAAATTAAATTTAATTTATTATGTAATAGGTGTGATATCCGAGCTAGCAAAGAGTAGATGAAACACTAATTCAATCAGTTTACATTTTCCGATACTAATGAAATAATCTACCTCATTTTGCAACAATTCATTGCTGTACAATCAGCTAGTCATAGTTATAAGGTTATCTATATGATGTTATAATATAGTTTTTTTATACATAATGTATATTATAAAAATAATATATTTTACCAATGTATATAATTATTCATATGAGTCTATTTTAAAATATGTACATTTTATTTTTATACATGAAATTATAGTATTATTTATATATTCAAACTTGATTTTATTTAGACGTCGTAAATCTCAAACGCACAATTCGGCGTGGATCTTGTCAGGGTTGGGCGCGGAAATTTAAAATTTTGATTCGTCATGTTGTCAGCACTCGGTAAATGTCATTCGGTTGAGGTTATGTCGATGTAAACAAATGAGGTAGGGTTTGTAATCGACAAATTTCGTGTAATTACGAAGCAAATTACTAGTCAAATTTTGGTACAATACGAAATGAAAATATAGAAACACTTTACCGAAAAGCTGCCATGTTTTTAGGTACAATGGGATTGTTAACGGACCCGAGCGCCGGTCAAGGGAAATTAACCAAAGCACTGCTTAAGTATTACGCAAAACTGAGCATATTGCTTTATCTCGGTGGTATAGGATGGTTCTGCTCCCTCGCATATACTCCAATGAACCTAGCAACGTACTTTTCTGAAAATGCTCTTTTACCTGGTCTTGTGAAATCTGAATTTCGAGAAGACAACATTGCGAGAATTTTTCACGACGAACTTTTAGACGAAATGAAGAAATATGATGACGGAATACCTTATCCGTGGTTGTTGGCTAAATTAAAGCAATTTGGACTTGACACATACACCCACAATTTCACACTGAACTATCCACTAGGCAAACCACAAGTAACAATCCATATTTAATGTGTACTTAATATAATTGTGTCTGTCCATTTTAGAAATTCACTGGCAAAAATGTGTATGGTATTCTGAGGGCGCCCCGGGCGGCTAGTACTGAAGCGTTAGTCTTGAGTGTCCCATACAGACCTCCCCTGAGTGTCCACGCGAGCACAGCGCCCTCTATTGCTATAATGTTAGCATTCGCAAAATTTGCAAACAGTTGGTTTTTTACACATTGGCTTTAATAATATTTGTAACGATATTTAATTGTAGAGGAAAAGTATTGGGCAAAGGACATCATATTTCTCATTACTGAACATGAGCAACTTGGTATGCAAGCATGGCTGGAGGCCTATCACGGTGTAGGGTGTGGCAACGACGGTACTTTGGATCACGGTGACATCAAGGGGCGCGCTGGAGCTATACAAGCTGCAATCAATTTAGAATTTCATGAAAGCTTAATTAGTCAAGTTGATATTAAAGTGGAAGGTTTGAATGGACAGTTGCCTAACTTGGATTTGTTTAATTTAGCAGCGAAAATGCTCCACAAAGAAGGGATTCCACACACTTTTAAAAATCGCCCCAATAAAAGTTTGAGAGATCCTGTCAAGGATTGGCTCTATTCTTTGCAGACTTTATTGGCCATGATTTCAACCCAAGCAACTGGGGTAGATGATTTTACCTTTACAGGGAATTTGCATATTTCTTTTTTTTATTACAGATACCTAATGGAAATCACGGTCTTTATCACCGCTTTGGGATCGAGGCGTTGACACTCGAAAGTTCATCCTTGAAAGGCGGCAGTAAAGCCGCGTTTTTGAGCATGGGGCGCATTATCGAAGGGATTTTCAGGAGTTTGAACAATCTGTTGGAGCGCTTCCACCAGAGCTATTTCTTTTACCTGTTACCTTCGTCAGAGCGATTCATTTCAATCGGTAACGACGTTTAAATTCGATCTCGCGTAAATTATTGAGTACTTTTAGGTCTGTATATGCCCGCCATATGTTTGATAGCTGGCGCTTTGTTCATCAAGGCTTGCGCCAATTGGTGCCAACTTCAGGAAAACCAGAATCAGGTGGAATCAGTAAGCAAGCCGAAGGTCAAGAGCGCGAAGGACAAAGCGAGAGTGACGCCGCAACCCAAGGACATGGAAAAGTTTTGGAAGGAGATGGAGGCCAAGTACAAGCTGGAAATTAAGACCTATAAGGCGCCAGATCCAGATTCCATTAATTTCATTCCTATACTGTTTGTCTTTTTAATGGTGCATGTCATGGGGGTTGTAATAATGAATAGTCCCCAACTAATCACGATGGTGGGAGGGCAATATAATTACTCAACGGAAATTTCCCTCTTTTACGGATTTATCGCCATATCCGGCGCGTTATTAATAATGCCGGTTTTTATTCCGTTTAAGGGCCATGAAAAGAGCATGTCTGTGTTAAATATTTTATCACTTTTAGAATTAGGTACAACTTTAATTTGTATTTCCATGAATAATTTCTCTCTGGCATTATTTTGCGCCGTAATTTATGTGCCGTTGGCGTTAATTATTGGGATTACGCGTTGTAGACTGTGCTCAGTTGTAAAAAAATTGGTGTGGCTGGTGGCTCATCCTCTTGTGGTTCTCGCCGCCACAGTTTTCACGTACACGTATCTAATGTTTCCGGGGGAGAAATTCGACGATAATTTTCAGCGGGGGTTGGCGGCGACGCAACAAGCGATCGTTTTCAGTATAGTCGATTCGATGATTTACGGCAACTGGCTTTTCAGCGTCGTCACTAGCATTTTCATTCCGAACTGGTTGTGTTTCTGGATAGTCGCATTTTCCAAAGTTCAACCGGACCAAGTCATTCCGAAGAAGAAAATCGATTAATTGTAACTTTTCACGAATAAAATGTTCCTTTTAATCAGTTGTTTGGGATTACACGCGCCATTTACTCTTTTTTACAGAGTTATTAAGTTTTGGACGGAAAATTACCAGACAAAATAAACTTTATGAAATCTCGACAGATTTCACTTGCAGTAAATGAACGAAGTCGGGTGTTCATAAAGATTAATTTTACCGCTTTTCACGTCATTCTCCGATACCATTAACGTCTGCAACGATTTTTAGACGTAGGTATCTGTTTTTTTTTGTTAAATCGCTTTTGATGTATCATGTATCAATAAAAGCTAACAGTTCAGTGTTTTTCTTTTACAATGATCCATTCATGATAATTACTACCATAATTAGCCAATTCATGTTTCTATAACAGTTTTATTTTCAAACATAAATAAAATAATCGAAAATATATCTACATCTCTTAGATTTTAGATTATATCGTAACATACACTCACCGGCAAAAAAAACGGAACACTAATTAGTCAACAACAAATTTATTCCCATTATACCTATTTTGATGAGGCGATGATAGCAAACATAACCTTGAGCATTAGCATAGGCTATTTTATTAGCAATTTCGCAAAAAAAAAACAAATTCTTGCTTAAAAATCTTTTCTTAAATTACCAATTTTATAATAATCAAGCAACCTGGTTAGATTTTTCTAACTTTTGTAATTTTTTATTGTTGTTGACTTCGAATTTAAATGCAGAACGTAAAAAAATGCCTCTAGCTGGTGTAAATATTGCCAGAGCAGTAGCTTTGGTTGAAGACTGTTGTTGTTTCCGTTATGCAGCTAATGCTACTGAGGCTCCTCTTGCTAGTGGGCACAGAGCTGTTAGAAGGTTTCAAGAGACTGGTCAGTACACAAGAAGACCTGGATCTGGTCGAAAAAGAGCAACCACACACCGGGACGATAGATTTTTAAATAATAATGATGTTCCGCTTTTTCTGCCGGTGAGTGTAGATAAATTAATTCGATTATTATATGTAGGTATAATGAAGGTTAAGGAAATTAGCACTAGACAAGTTGATGCATTTTTTAAATTTTCGTTGCATTATTTGCCAACAGTACAAAGGACATCAAAAGTGAATAGGTACTGGGTGTCATGGAAGTCCACGTAATAAATTTAGCCACCAACAGAACTCGTTAAAATAAATTCTTGCAAACAGAATTAAAATTAAATATAATTTGAACTCTAAAATTCACACCCGCTCTTGTGTTTACAGATCCATTGATAACGAAGCAGGATGCACGAAAAAAGAATTACTCATTTAAAATACTCGAATGAAAAACAGTAAAAACTGTTAGTACTTATTAAAACAGCGATCGTTCTTTCTTCAAAAAACTGTAAAGTTTTTACCGCACAAAAACATTTTCACTCACTCTTTCGTTTCAATTGATGATTATCTCATGAGCAAAGTATCAAATTAGGGGTTAGATAAATGTAAAAAACAGTATTCGATTAAAAAAAGATCAATACCTAAGTATGTAAAAAATGTTTATCTTAAAGAGTTCTATTGGTGATTAGATTTATTACGTGGACTTCCATAACACCCTGTATACAAAATGTCCCTGAACTGCCTCTCCAGAAAAAAGGGAGTATTTGGGTAAAATTGATAATCTGAATTTTAAAGAAAAAAAGTCCTATCTTAAGCGGTAATCGAGAAAAGACATCCTAAATTTAACCAATCAGAGTTGAGCACTATCAAGGTAGGATGACCGCAATTTTGCATTTCCAGAGTTTTGAAGTAAAAATTCTAAGTAAATTTTTCGCGATTGTTGCGATATCAATAATTATTCTTCAATGAAGTCAGATCGAAGTACGTATGTAATAAATTTTTGATTATGTTCATAAATATTGCATCTGAACCTAATATAAAACATTTATGTTTATGACTGTTGCGTTATTATCTGTTAATAACAGATTGCTCATGTTGGATATCTATCTAAAAAGTATTGTGTACAAAATGCGTATTGCTTTATCTGTACCTATCTGTATCAAGCACGGTGTACTCCCAAAGCTGTCATAAAATAACATAATATCATAATAAGAAAACTTAACAGAAAAGGTAAGTACCTACTTAACATAATAAAATATTTTGCACAATAAATTAAAAGTGACTTAAGTAGGTAAGTCAGTGATTGTTTGATAGGAATCGAAAATTCCAAATCAGAAATTCATTTGAAAACTGAATTTTTTTTATAGAAGTTAGTTGATTGAGTTGGTTGCCTTGGTCCAGAGTTAAACTAAGACTAGTTATAATTAACAACAATAGTTTCTTTTTAATATTAATTTCTATTGCTCCTACTCCTAAAAAATTGAACATATGAATCAATGAATCAATTTACAAGAAATAATATACAACAGAATTAAAAGCAAATGTTCGTTATCTACTCATTTTCTCGATGATCAAACAAATAAATATGATTATACGGACAAAGAAAATATTTTTGCTAAAGGCACCAAAAAAAAAACTCTTCAACGTGCTTACATCAAATGTACTACATATTATTGCCTCGGGTAACAGTGTTGAGAAATAAAATTGTGTGAATTTTCGTTTTGCTCCCATGTCAGGACAATAATTCATTACATATAATGTGATAGACAAAATAAAAAGAATGAAAAGTATAGCTTCTTAAACGTGCAGTTAAAGTATGTATACCTAATATTCGTAGCATTGTACCTATATTCACATTTGCAAGCGTTTGTTGGGACGTTATTGTAGGTCCTACCTATTTGAAATGATTGTTATGAAATATCAACAAAGATGCATTTAATAGTTATTTATGCAACGAGGTTCTGTGTAAATTGGGCTTTTCTAATTGCCCGAGAGGCCAGATTGAAATACGAGCGTAGCGAGGATTTTAAGGCTTCTTGTATGAGAATGTTTGATGTGTACCAAAAATATGAAAAGAGAGTTGTTAAGACATATTTTTTCTTTGTTAAAGTCTCTTGCTTTCAGTGTTTACAATCGATTAAATCTTTAATTATTTGAGAAAAAAATATCTTGTGAGAAGCACGGTTTAATTCCAGTCCTTACAGTTCGGCTTGATGTTTCTATTAAAAATGTCTTCGCACTCACCGTATTTCAGAAAAAAAATTAATCAAATAATGTCAATTTTTTCCAGACCATTAGAGAGACCCTTAGACCTTTTATAAACCGCTAGCATATTTAGTTAAATCAGCAAAGGAGTTGCGAGCTTATAAAGATGAATTTTACAGCTCATTAAATCGACTAAACAGTTAATTTTAAAAGACTTTTTAGCATTTTTCAGGGTTTCATACCGCTTCATTACACATCGAAGCGAACACCTTAAATGTAATTAATAGCACTTAAAGCTGGCGTGTTTTTCATCTCGCTGCAGTTAAAGAGCGTCTAATTAAAATATAGTATTTTGCCGTGAGAGGTTATTCGAGGCCAAGGGGAAAAACTAAATTGAAAATAATTACAACACCCACTCGTAAAATTAAATAAAATACAATACTGGTTCTGTTTCGGAAAGGCAAACGTAATTTTTTGCGGCCCCATCACCAGTGTGGACCTTTTTTACTTCACACACCACAATCCGAAGAGTCTCAAAAAATGTACATCGCCATACCGCGGTGCGGAGAAAGGAAACGTTATTAAGCGATTTGTTTCAGGTGGATGCACGAATGCCGTTTAAGAGTTGATCATCAATCATAAATACATACAATGTAAATAGAGCAGAGGGAACAAAGCCGTGTAAATTACGTTTGGTTTTTGAGGACCGACAAGAAAATTAAAACTATTTTTCTTGAGCGCTGGGAGGATTGGGGAAGGGGAGAGGCCTCTTGCACCATGAGTTATGAGAAATGCGGTCGGGTTTTTGCGATTTCACCTACATATCGATTCCGACCTGATGTATAGGTTTTGTTCCTGCAGGAATGGAAGCAATAGAGACGAGCTAATACTATCGGATGCGGGCCGTCATTAAAGAATAATAATAATCGGACAATTATCTGCAAATAATGCAACCGTCTGTTACGGGTCTTGTTGACGACGGCACACAATCTGTTTGCAGATGAAAGCAGGTGGAAACAAACATCACTAACAATAGTGAAGCTCCATCGTGTGGAAGACAATAGCCTCTCGACAACAGCATTTCTAGGCGTCAAGTAGGTTCGCAAGACGTGCATAAACGGTCGGTCAAATTTGAAAATGCAATAGTAACACATATGGCGCCGCAATTCACTCGTTAAAATTAGAACAGCAGTTCTTGTTGAAAGGAGGAATGTAAAGTGCTTTCATGCAGAGAATGCGGACTGTCCACCGCATTACAAAGTACTCATTCTTATTGGAAAATAAGATGCATAATGTTATCTCGCCCGAGATTATCTAGCTGCAAAAGGGAGTTTCATCCTCTCAAATTGGTATTGTTGGCTGAAATGATTTGTCGAGGGGGTTGAAATTGAACTCGGAAATCAGAAAGAAAAGTTAACTTTCCAGGTTTGCACTCTACTGACCAAACTTTACCTACTGAACATCTTTTTAAAGCAAGGTGTTGTAAAAATCGTGCAATGAGTGTCTGTTTTATGATTCACTGAAAATGTCTCAAAGTAGCATATTAAAAAACGAGTTTTTGGGAGCTTTAGCAATGCGTCCCATGCGTCCAAGTTTAGCAAAGGAGTAGGGAAATGCGAGTTTTTTTAAGAATTGCAGAACATAAATACTACAAGATCGAGATGAATTTAGAACCATAGATTGAAAAAAAAAATGGAGTACGGCATGACCAGCCAAAGCCTCCTGAAGATTCTTGAGGAGGCTGTGAACCAGCATGGTGCAGTTGGCCGCGCTAGTGTAATTTAATGGTTTTATATTATGGAGGTTAGAGAGAAGATGTCCCAAAAATTATGGAAATGCTAAATATCCTTTCTTTGACAACCTCAGTAGCTAAACTAAGATTTCCAACTCAACCGTAATAGTATTAGTTCTCATAGCTATTGCAATATGAAAATGTTATTCACATGTTTCCGAAAAAAAAGAAGAAAGCTTCAGCCACATTTCGATTCACGTTTGTTGTCTGTGTCGTTCTCACATGAAAACAGACGAAATTAATGAAACGGTATACTCGTAGAAGTTAAATTTGATTTAAATGCATTTTTTAGTATCGTGCGTTCATTTAAATTTATCCTCAAAGTTGGCGTTGAAGAGTCGATTGTGAACGCACCACTCGTGTAAAAGCATAAGATTTTAAAAAAGCTGGTCCGTGAACCATGATCCGTAATCCGTAATCTAATTTTGAGGATAAATTTAAATGAACCCACGATCCCTATTAACAGGGCAAGATAAAATGTACACAATCACTTTCTCATTCTTATAATTTAGTTTTAAAATAAATACAGCTTACGGTTTTCAAAACTCACCAAAATTAATTTTGATTAATATTTATTATAACAAAAAAGCAAAGAATATGGTTCATTAAGTGGTTCAAGTTTTTACACGAAGAATCGGAGTCATTTTTGTTCCACGGACAGTTTGCTGTTAAGAATGGCCTATCAGTAGAAAACGTTGGACTCTCCAACAAGCTCAATCACAGCCATGTGATAAAATTTTCGTTGGTGACTAGTCTATTTTTCAATCATGACTTTTACTTCAGCCGGTGTTAAAACACCCAACTTACTTTCCGCTTTCAGGGATCGGAAGTTTTTCTTTTTCTTTTCCCAGAACAATAAAAGTTTCCTAATTTTTTACTAAAAACTGTCCCTTAATTTTTATCTGAAACAGTCTGCTCAAATTGGAAATGTTTTCACTGAACTACTTTTAATTTAACCAAAATCATTTTAACTGAATAAGCATAAAAAGAAAATCTTTCTCATTTTGAAGTACCTCAAATAAGAACCGCTTCTAAGAGTCGTACACATTTATCACTAGCTAAGAAAGTGGAAGCAAAAGTAGACGATTTTGATATCAAAGGAGCTGTTAAATTATTGTGCTCGGATGACTCATTAGCTTCATTCAATGAAGATGTTGCTAAAGAATTAAAAAAAAAAAACATCCCTCACCATCTAGTGAACTTTTTTTTCAGACGCTTTCAAACCGGAAGACTTTTCTTTAATAGTCAATGAGCAAAGCGTTCGAAAAGCTATCAATTCCTTCCCTGCCGGTTCTTCACCAGGCGTAGATGCCATGAGACCACAATACTTGAAAGATATTATATCTTTGTCAGCGGGCGAAGCAGGTCAGCGGGCACGAAGAGCTTTAACAAAACTGTGCAATTTTTTATTGCCTGCCCAACTTCCTTCAAAAATTTGTCATTTATTACTTTATGGGCCTTTCATAAGAAAGATGGAGGAATTAGACCGATCGCTATAGGAAACTGTTTACGAAGATTGACTTCAAAGCTAGCCTTTTTTCAAAGTCGTAATAGTGTAAATTCGTATTTATCTCCACACCAACTTGGAGTGGCAACTAAGCTAGGATGCGAAGCAGCAATTCATACCACACGAACCTTTGTGAATAACGACCAAAATCGCATTTAACTCAGTCGAACGAGATTCTATTCTAAAAGAAGTCCAATGTCATACCCCACTTCTTTACCCTTATCTTTATCAATGCTATAGGAATCCTTCAACTTTATTTTTCGGTGATCATTTAATTTCTTCTTCTGTTGGAGTCCAACAAGCAGATCCATGTGGTTCTATGATTTTTAGTCTTGCCATTCAACCAATTATTTTATCTTTGGATTCTTAACTGAATGTTTGGTACTTAGATGATGCTGATTACCCAGAAGTAGTTTTGTCCGACTTTAAGAAAGTTATCAATTTATCCAGAAAAATTGGTCTTCAATTAAATTTTAACAAATGCGAGATCTTTTGCTGTTCTGAAGACACAGATTCATAATCTTCCTAGTTTTAAACAGCTAGGTTTTAATAAAAAACATATTTATTTTTAGAAAATGCAATTTGTTTGAGATTCCTTTTGAAACGGGGCAAATTGAATAATGTGAATTTGTTTTGTATTACTCCAAAATGTCTTGAAAATTGGCAATCTAACATAACAAGCAACAGATTTAATGAGAAGCTGCAACCCGCCACAAACACGTTCGCAGAACAGATCCAGTTTTTATTCGCTTCGGTTGATCGAGCTTTCTGCAACAAATTGGAAACAGTTTTGTGGTATTACAAAGTGCAATGCGAAACTCAACATTGACTGTTCGTAACATTACGCATATTTGTACCAGCGGTTACCCATTAATAACACGGAGACATCCTCGACGGTCATATCTTGATTTAAAATTGTGTCGAACTCAAGACAAAGAAGGTAAGAAAATTGTTATTGATTTGCGTTCAGATCAAAGCGCTTCTGTCTCTTTTCTTCGATCCAATGCAAAATAATTATTTTTAAAAAATCACCATTTAATTGGTGTTCCAGTCTTGATGCGTTTTTCCACGAGTCGAGGAATCGAAATTTGAATTGGTTGTTTTAATTACAGATCTACTCCTTCGTGTTAGATTCTGCATACTAATATTTCCGTAAACGCTGTAGCCTCTGTACGAATATTTTCATGTATTAGGTATGGTTAGGCGGGCACGAGCTTTTATATTCTGCGTTTGCTTTAATGCTTCGAAACATTAGCGGAAAGTTGTTTTGGTAAATAAATTAATTTTCTTAGCGAATCTCACATTTTTTGTTGAACCTTGCTTAAAGACGCAGTAATTTGCAAGGTGGAATTTTAATCTAGAAGTATTTTACATTTCTTTCAAAAATAAACACATAAATGTTTAATTTTTTCATGCCATCAATAAATTAATTTTGAAAATTTGTACTTAAAAATATTTCATGCAAACATAATACTACTAGTAGGGCCCCTTTAGAACACTTTGTTTTTTTAATCATTTTGCCCTATTTTTAAGGTATATTTTAAAATTAACATTTTTCAAAGATTTTACCCTGTTTTGAAGTTAGTACTAGTAGGGCCCCTTTAGAACACTTTGTTTTTTTAATCTGTATTAACTGTATTAGGATTATATGATTTTATCTAATCCCGTGGGATAAATGACACTTATCCCACTCATTTGAGTGGAATAAGGAACTTCATTACCGGACGCATTTCATTACTCCACTCAGTGGGATAAGTGAGCTTCATTACCCCACTCAGTGGGATAAGTAAGTCATTATTCCACTGAGTGGTGTAATGAGACTGGCGGAAATAAATAAGATTTACCTTTTTTTTTTAATTCGGGGCGGTCTTAGATAAAATTTTGTACATAACACGTGGGCTAAAGCATATTACAGGAGACTCGTGTGATTACAGATGAACTCGGGCTAACGCCCTCGTCATCTGCAATCTTCACACTCGAATCCTGTAATATTGCTTTTATCCCACTAATTGTGTAAATAACTATTACCCTGTTATAGCAACAATAAAGGATCAGGTTATAGAACTACATATGTCAAAAATAGATGAAGAAGATAAAATTTATTTAAAACAATTATGTGAATTGGAAAATTTGGTGTATACCCAAACGGTATACACTCCAGAAAATGACCAAGTTTTTAAGGTCATTTAAAAAGTATAATATTTCAAGTAAAAGAGCAAAAATAACAAATTTTAAGAATTTGTACTGTGGCGTTATTTTCGAAGGACCAGTAATAAATGCAACTATTTTAGATGCAGACGTTTATTTTTGGACTGTTCGTCTTATTACAAGCGACTCAAGCGACTGCTTGCAAGTTACAAGTCGGGGGTGAGATGGGGTGGGGGTGAGCGATGAGGGTGGTTACCCCCCTCTCTAAATAGGCGTCAACATGTACAATAAAACAATATAATTATTTATGATCCCATTACAAGAGTAAAAACTTCTCCATGTTTATAAATTCCTTCAATTGATAAATGTTCCCAATCATGTCTACAAATACCATAAAATATGAAATTGTGTAGCATACCTTAGGTGAATTACAGAGGATTAATTAGTGTTATTATTTGATCGATCAGACCACATTTAAATCCGAAAACTGTTAAGTCAAATTTATCAGATTTAACTAATGTGTTCGAAATATCATCAAATTCATAATAATGTCTGTTACCAACCCACGCGAAAGTCCCTAGTCTAATAGGAAAACTTGAACAGCTGAAATTTCAGGAATTAGTAAAGCAAAGTAGATAAAATAGTTTTTTCACTACTAGTCTCAGAAGGCGTCATTATTGACTCTCGAACCGACCCCAGAAGTAGAATTTCTCTCCCTTGGTTAATAATAATTTTCATTATTAACCAAGGTCAATAATGAACAGCCGTCACCTAGCAACGAAAGATTTTCTTTGATTTTATTGGTTAACGTAGACAGACGATTTTCAATTTTCATCGCAACCGTTGAAAAATGAGAACTCGGATCGTCGCATCGGACAAACAAATTTAATTAATAATTATTATTAGAAAGGGTTTTAACGGATCTAGTAGTGAAAAAAATTGTATATAAACCACGCTAGAGAAGACAATTTTAAGCCTCGCTTCTTTATTCCTCGAGAAGCTACCTCGGCTTAAAAAAATGTCTTCTCTACCTTGGCGTATAATATACTAATATTACACTCGTTTAATAAGACGTATTATCACATTCGTTCGTATCGTTCCATTAAAGCACTTCTAGCTACGCTCGTCGTGCTTTAAACACACTCATGTGACAATAAAGCGTCTTATTAAACTCGTATAATAATATACTATTATTTTTTGTAGAAATCGCCCTAGTAATATGACCCGTGTAAATAATATGGTGTGGGAAGAAGTTTCCTTATCATCTAAACCAGATGCCGACGCGCATTTTTCGGAAGAACGAGAAGTAACTGTCGAAATTTTGGTTAAAAAAAGAAAAATCGTGATTGAGATCTCGAATCGTTTTCAATATATGGGAAGATACGAAGTTTTACCTTTCCTTGCAATTGAGGAAACTTTGAGCCCACGTGTTCCTCAAGACAGTCACATATTAAAGCTAGAAGAAGGACAACAAATAAAATTCAAGTTTGGCACTCGCAGTGCGAAAGATTCATTCGTAAAGGCCATTACAATCTGCATGTAAAATCCTCATCAACAGTTACTAATTTTTTACAAGTTGCCAGAAACAAAAATATAAAGTGCATTTAAATATAAATGAATTCATGAAAGGTTTTATGTGTAAGAGATTACTCTTTCTGTGGCCGCTCAGTTTTTTTAGAAATGAAATTATTTTGTTGTACTGTTTTTTTTTGCAGTAGCGATTCTGGAAATTCAGAGGGTTGAAGCAGTACAAATTAATAATTATTATATATTATATGAAATAAATGAAATATAAAATTTGCAGTTTTTATATCATTTAAAAAGAGGTCGAAATAATGCCTTGAAATTTTAACTTTCAATTTTAACTAATTCTTTAATAAATACAATTTTTACACCAATTTCAGAGACAAAGTGTTTTAACCCATCGGAAAAATCTATTTTTTTTTTAAATCGTTATCTACATGAGTTTGTATAGCATGCCTTCTACCTTATAAAACAAGACACAATCCTCGAAATATCTGCTTTTTAAAATTAGAGCAAAATCTTTGAAAAATGTTAATTTTTAAATATACCTTAAAAACAAGGCAAAATGATTAAAAAGCCAAAGTGTTCTAAAGGGGCACTACTAGTAGTAAAAATAATTCGCATAGGAAAACAGGAAGTCATTTATCGAGGTTATTCTTCATCGCAAGATCAAACAAGTGGCACTATGTAACGTGAGCTTATTTTTTTTGCGTAAAGCAAAGAGTTTCATGCGAGAGTGACGGTGTTGGCTATTTATATCTGAAAAATCTCTGTTTAGAAATTAACGAAACGGAAGAGTATATCGAGGGTAGAAACACTTAGTCTTGTTCTAGTTTCCTCTCTATATTCAGAGCACTTTATCTCTGCCGATTTCAACGGATGTAATTTAAAAAAATTGGAATTCATTATTTTATGCAATAATAATAGTTATTTACGAACCGAGAGCGAGAAGACATTATTCACGCTTGAGCGCATTATTATTTGAGGCACGAGCGACGTAGGAGCGAGTGCTTCATTTGCGCGAATGTGCCGAATATGTCTTCTCGCCCATTTGATTGGCTGATTCAAATCCAATGTTAAATATCGCCCAATCAGATCACTTGACATTATGTTAACTTTAACAATGAACTTGACATCGCTTTATACAGTGTGGAAACTTTAACTGGAATAAAATTTATAACTTGGACATAGGTAATTTTTGTAGAAAATCCCGAAACAGGTCGATATTTGTTTTTCCTTGCCCACATTTTGGCGTATATGGTTTTTGCGTATCTGCTTTCGGAAGTTCGCAATCACCCCTAACGTCTTTTTTTCAAATGGAAGGGTATGCCAAGTGACACCTCGTTTGAAAGGTTACTTAGCAAGAAATACAATGCACTATTTCTTGAAAATTTTCAAAGCCTACGTGCTAAAAAATAAAAACCCATTTTATAAGTTGAAGACTATTTAATACAACAAATGTTCAAAATGGACACCGTTTCTTCCTTGGCGTACATGATCTTCAGAAGACGAACAACCGACCAGTACACCCCCACTGCGTAAATCTTTTACTTTCCTAATGTGTAACTGCGAGTCCAGGGGATTTACCTTTTTCGTGAGATCGGACTTGGTAATGGTCGAACTCTGAGTGGAATCTTTAGGCCTGATAATGATAGCGGGACCAGTTTTATTCTTTACAATGGCAGAATATGAAGCAACGTCTTTACTTGTGGTATCAGTATCGGAAGGTTTTGGTAATGTAGCCTTAGCGAATTTCGAAAAGTCATCTCTGAGACCGCCAAACACATCCTTCAAATTTCCAAGGATCTCATTATATTTTGTGTCTAGAATCTTTAGCAAACCTTCATGATCAATTGAGAAACAGCTGTTGTTACAACTTTCACATTTTCAATTTAGGCCCGCGACAGAATTTAGATATTGGCAGACTTTAGTGGAGATGCTGACGCATTTAATGTGGAAACTGCGATTACAGATGCCGGAACACCGAACAAGATGTCCACTATCATCATTTGATAAAGCGCCCTGACAGACACCGCAAGGGGTAAGCATATTGCAAAGCGATTTAAAATCAAGACAGTGCTGAAAGGATCACACTGTTCCCTTATGGGGAGATTGCAAGTTGGTAAAACTTAAGTTCAGTAGGTGACCCGATTGATAATAATAAATAATGAGGAAATACAAAATAAGTCAAGCGCCTCCCAGTAAAGAAACAAAAGAGGCGAGCGCTCCGAGAACACCGCGGCAATTTACCTCACTAATCACCGCTATCGCACTAGGTACAAGAAAAACAACTCGGTCAGAAAAAGAGTACAAAAGAAATCCACTCAGCCTAGAATCAAATTAGCTCAGCTTAGAGGGATCAAACCATGACAGGAGTACCACCGAATTGAAGAGCACAAATCAGGCTGCAGACTGTTCCAAAATTCAGCAAAAATACCGAAGTTAAACCACCAAAAATGGACCAGGAAGACAGACAGCAGAAAACACGTCCACATTCACTGACCACAATCGATTCATTAGGCAAATCTCACCGGAAATGTTACAAAACGTAAGGGATGCATGTTACTATCCATTTGCAATTTGCCAAGAAAGAAACGGTGCTCATTTTGAACATTTGTTGCATTAAATAGTATCCAATTTATAAAATTGGTTTTCATTTTTTAGCACGTAGGCTTTGAAAATATTCAGGAAACAGATAGTGCGTTTATTCCTTGCGAAGTGGGCTTTCAAACGAGGTGTCACTTGGCATACCCTTACATTTGAAAAAAAAAAGTTAGGGTGTCTTTGGCACTTAACTCACAATAGATATTTGTGTGTTATCCCTTTATGTCTTAAAAATTGCTGAACGCCGTTTAAATATTATTCTATAAGATTCAGAAAATAGTCTGCTCAATCTACTAGTATAGATAATTCTTAGATAGATTCAATTCTTGGAAACTCATAATTCCTCTCACTATACAGCAACTAGAAACTTTGTGGTATGCATATCTTGAAGAAACACAAGAATCACTCCCTTAGTTCTAAAAAATAAGACAAACAAACTTTAATTTTTTACCAACATCTGATTATCTTCTTATTTACTCGTTTAATGGGGGCCGGTTGCACCAACGTGAGCTAAATTTAACCACAGATTAAAATATACGAAAACCTTGTTACAACAATAGGTAACTAAAGTAAAGCATTTTAACCTACAGTTAACTTTAACTGGAGTTGATGCAACCGGCCCTCAATATTTACATTTCACTGATAATTAACTGTCTTGCACGTATGTCTGCAAACAAAGCAATTTAGGTCTTGTTGTTTTCTCACCAAACATTTAGGCTGTGACGAGAATAAATCTGTTCTTTGTGGAAGGTATCAGTATTTCAAGACAACTGGTTTTCCGTTTATTACCAGAAATTCAAGGCAAATTGCGTGACTGTGAGTTCTGTAAGCTATTTACTAACAAATACAAAAACAACTATTTTAGAAGAATTCACGCTTACGAATCACATTCCCTTTACAATAATTTTCCCTTCTTAAAAGTAACTAATAAAAGTTTAGTTAGCTAACATCCTGTGCAAACACTGACTGACTACTTAATTAAAATTGTTGCCCGAATGCACACACAAAATCGTTAGTTCATTTAAGTGCTCACTGACCAGATTAATGTTTGCAACATCCAAAGCGCCAAATGAACAATTATATTATTTGTGCTTCCTTCTAATTTCGAATTATCTATTTTTGACAGTGCACAAGCAAATCTAATTATGAAGATTATTAATGTGTCATAAATTTAACGATTTGTTCTAGATGTTGGAAATAAGAAATGTAAGTAATGGAAAACGACCGAGAAACAAAAATTAAATTGAAAACTTATAACATCAACAACAGTTTACAACTTTAAGTAAATCTACTTAAACTTGAATAAAAGCAACCGCCTTACAGGGAACATGTGAGCTTATATTATTAACACACCAGCTTTTGATGAGCTTGACACAGGCGAAAATATTTACTCTATCGAAAATTAATAACAGTGGAATTCCACAAATTCAAATTTCCAACTAGCGATAATAAAGCTTTAGAGCAATTTTAATTAATCTGTTTTTTTCGGCCTTTGTGCAAACATTTATTTAATGTTGATAAGCTCGTCGGGGTTTTAAAATAGGGTCATGAGCATTGTATTAAAACGTAATAAATGTGTGATCCAATAAATCCCACATTAAGTACACTCCACTGGATCTCCGCAGGGCAAGGGTTTCAATATTTTGGGTTCATGTTTACTCATAAATTTGTTAACAACTACCCACTTGCTTCACTGCTTCAATATTATGTGGTAATAAGAAAACCCAATTTGCAAGAGGATTTTGACATACATTTTCTAAAAGGTAAACATGAGAGGTGTCATCAATAATTTCAAATTGAGCGTGATTCTCTCGGTATTATATTCCTTACGATGCTTTCATATTACAGCGACAGGGAGGGAAAAACCGCCATATTATGTTTTCATATTGTCTGATCAGGAAAAATTGTAATCGAGTCAGCCTTTGAAACTACGATGATTAAACTATACCTATAATCTATAGTCCATTTTTTTAAATCAATTGTCAGTGTCAAAATTCCCTCAAAGAACAGGCTGTATCACTAAAAAGCCTTTCATTTCGGAACACCTCTATCGTAAAATCTCCCTAGATCAGGTTTGAGGTTATGTCAGTAATTTTTAAATGTTAGAAAAGTTTCAGGTGTAATCAAATTTTATAACAAAAGACAAGAAATAAAGACCATAATGACACTGAAAAGTGCAACTGAACATATACAGGAAAATGAGAATTTATTTAATGGGTAATATAAGCAGTTTACCTATTCATCTTTAGAATCTAACCCCCAATCGTCTTCCGAATATGATTCTGCGGAAAATTGAATTATTATTAAAAGAATGTCCTCAATTGGTAGATTTCCCATCAATTATTTCCAGTCCTCTCTAATCAGTTCCTCGCAGTGACGAACACAATTGGCCCATATTAAAATTATAAAAGAAAATACCTCGAATATGTGTGCATCTTTACTGCATTTTAGCATGGTCGGTTTTTCTCTCTGCATTTCTTCGCGTAATTTAATCATAGCCAATTTTGTTGTGTTAGATCCTTGCTTTCGGAAACTCATTTAACTTTTTACTTTTATTTAAATGTAATTGCGGCTTCACTAGCGCAAGCGCCTTCACAATTCACATCAATGACTGACATACAGTTGACATTTTACGTTGCCAACCTAATTCCTAATTACTGTCAAATAACCAGTGGTTTATACCAACCTGACAACACTTTGACAATTGATTAGAGTAAAGTGACCTAATATGGAATAGGTACTTAATATGGAATACTGTAATATTTTCTTTAATACTGGTGGCATCTAACAATTTCATCAAGAAGTAACACCCTGGAAGCAGTAGTGTAGTGCCCCAAACATTTTAACACTTTAGTACCAGAACTCACCACATAAACGGTAATTATTTGTTTTCGTGAGATTTAAAACTATTTTGTCGGGTGAGTAAATTTTATTATATGGTGCTAATAACAGGAATTTCTTCATTACCCCATAATCATGAGCATGCAGTGGGATGACTGTTAACATGCCTGATACTATTTTTCACGAATATGTAACCGATGTTTCTATAAAATTTTTTCATTCTCAAATTGTGTTAGTTCCTAATATGGAATATACAGGGTTATTATAAATGTTTGTAGTCGAAGTAGGCGTAAAAACTGAATGTAAAATTTATGGTTGCCGCTCCACATAGAAAACATCAAAATGATGTGAACAAGTGAGTACGGTGTGTACACATTTAACGGTGTGTTCACACACAGGAATTAAATTGGGTGCAAAACAACTCAATATTTTTTGGATTGGTTGCAAAACAACTTAAAATTTTTGGATTCAATCGTTAATTCAAAAACCACACCGCACTTTTCACATAAAAAATGACAGACAGCGACAAAAATTGACAGTTCACATGAAAGCGGCAAAAATGTAATAACATGGGCATGGCCTGCTTCGACTACAATCATTTATAATAACCCTGTATATTTCGACGTATCTTTTGACGTTTTTTTTTAAGAAAAACATCCAGATATGTTGTTTTTTTAAATTTAATTATCTGTTTTTATTTTATTTAAATATTTTATTTGATTTGTTTGTTATTGTTTTTGATATTTTGACGTTTTTCAAGGAAAGCATCTAGAATTGTATTTTTTTAAATTTAATTATGTTTTTATTTTATTTAAATATTTTATTTGATTGATTTGTTTGTGTTTTTCTTAAAATAATAAAGCATTTAATAATTTTTTATAATCATAATTTGTAGTATTCCATATTAACCATAGCGGTATTCCATATTATGAACACTTTTTTTACTAACTGCAGAAATACTTTTTTCAGAATATTACGATTTACTGTTAAATTTTAAAAGCCTTGTTACCAAAAATGCTAGAATTGGCTTCATAGTATCTTCCCCAAATACTTTGCATTAATATTTTTTTATTTTTTCTAAATTTTCAACTTTTATTAATAAAAATAAAAATGGTATTCCATATTTGGCCACTCTACTCTATAGAAAAAAAAAACAGATTTTATTATATCTAATTGTCAAATGACATTTTAAAACCAAAAGAAAAGATGGGGATGATAATAATTTGTGAATAAGTATTTATGATTTAAAACGTGTAAATTCTCACACAAATATTTCCAGGAACATTATTTTATTAAATTGTAGCAATATGTAGGGCTTGTTATGTTGCTTTAAATCTCTTCTCCCGCAGAACATTTCATTTTTAAATAAATGGCTGAAAGGCATAAATCTATTTTACTGTTACGTAAAATAGTGAGTTCCGATTTTTTGAATTATTTCCTTTGAAATCTGTCGAGATAAAATTCTCTGAATATAGAGAGGAAACTAGAAGAAAACTAAGTCTTTTTACCCTCGATATACTCTTCCGTTTCGTTAATTTCTAAACAGAGATTTTCCAGATATAAATAGCCAACACCGTCAGCCTCGCATGACACCCTTTGCTTTACGCAAAAAAATTAAGCTCACGTTACATAGTGCCACTTGTTTGATCTTGCGATGAAGAATAACCTGGATAAATAACTTCCTGTTTATAAGAATTAATATTTTTGCATGAAATATAAACAAATTAATTATTGATGAAATGAAAAAATAAACAATCTATGTGTTTATGAAAGAAATAATTTAAATGGTTCTGGATTAAAATTCCACCTTGTAAATTACTGCGTGTTTAAGCAAGGTTCAACAGAAAATGTGAAATTCGCTAAGAAAATTAATTTATTTACCAAAATAACTTTCCGCTAATGTTTCGAAGCATTAAAGCAATTGCAGAATATAAAAGCTCGTCCTCGTCTAACCATAATACATGAAAACATTTGTACAGAGGCTACAGCATTTACGGAAATATCAGTATGCTGAGTCTAACACGAAGAAGTAGATCTGTAATTAAAACAACCAATTCAAATTTAGATTCCACGACTCGTGGAAAAACGCGTCAAGACTGGAATACCAATTAAATCGAGATTTTTTAGAATAATTATTTTGCATCGGATCGGAGAAAAGAATAATTTATTCCGGTGACAGAAGCGCTTTGATCTGAACGCAAATCAATAACAATTTCGTTACCTTCTTTGTCTTGAGTTCGACACAATTTTAAATCAACATATGGAAATGACTGTCGAGGACGTCTCCGTGTTATTAATGGGTAACCGCTGATGCAAACATGCAGAATGTTACGAACAGTCGATGTTGAGTTTCGCATTGCACTTTGGAATGCCACAAAACTGTTTCCAATTTGTTGCAGACAGCTCGATCAACCGACGCGAATAAAAACTGAAACTGTTCTGCGAACGTGTTTGTGGTGGGCTGCAGGTTCTCATTAAATCTGTTGCTTGTTATGCTAGTGGCAATTTTCAGAAGACATTTTGGAATAACACAAAACAAACTCACATTACTCAATTTTCTCCGTTTCAAAATGAGTCTAAAGCAAATTGCATTTTCTAAAAAACAAGAAAGGTGGTGTTGTTTTCGTCAACGTTCGTCTAAACAAGCAAATATTATTTTTAAAATTAACTTTTAAATTCATAAATATTACATATTTTCATTTCCCTACTTTCTGAATCTTTATTTTGTCAGTTTTTCTGTTATTTTGTGCGTTTTGTTCAAAGTTTCTTATTATGGCGAAAGTTAATATACAGTATGTCCCCGGATTGAGTTTACAAGAGGACAAAATTTTTTATTTTTGATTTTACGTAAAAACTTCAGAGGAATAACATTTTTTGCTTCATCTGAAACCCCCATTTCCGTTATTAAAGTCTCAGTATTGATACAATGTATTCTTAACTTAACATTTTTTGTTCAAATTTGGACTTAGAATTAATTTTTATGTTATAAATTTTATTACAATTGGCCTGGTTTTTTGACAAACAACTTATTACTGTTGCAAAATGTTGTCTTTAGAACAAAGAATTTATTTAATCCAATGTTGGACCGGTTTTTGTCACATAATTACAAAATTTAATGAAAAATTTCCCAACAGTTATGTATCAGGCATGGGTGTTCAGAAGCTTAAACTTCGATACAGGGTTGAATGATGTACAGAAAACGGCGCATACTTAATAGAATAGTTTTATATTCAATTATCATTTGATTTTTTCAAAAAAAAGTAAAATATTTTGTCTGCATTTTCTTTGATTTTAATGTTAAGTCTTCCTCTGTGTTGAAAAAGACTTTTTAATAACAGAAATGGAGGTTTCAGATGAAGCAAAAAATGTTATTCCTCTGAAGTTTTTACGTAAAATAAAAAATAAAAATGTTTTCCCTCTTGTAAACCCAATCCGGGGACATACTGTATATGTACTATGAAAATGTTTAAACAAATAATACATTACTAAACTATTAACTGTTAAAAATCGCATTAGGTAGGTAAAGAAAATAAATATAAAGTAATAAATTTGAGAGTTTATTAAAGGTTTCTGAGAGAAAAGTTGAATATACGAGTACAAACTGAAAATCAACAGTAACTGGTTACTTAACGAATGTTTTTTTACACTTAAACGACTTAATTAAATTTAATTAAAATTCACTGAACTTTGTAAAACTCTTAATCTACAAAGAAATCGCATCAGCATCAGGAAAGAAGTCTAAAAAATAATTCATAAGTTAAAATGATTTTGGTTAAATTAAAAGCAATTCAGTGAAAACATTTCCAACAGTTTAATAAAAAATCAGGAAGCTTTTATGGTCTGGGAAAAGAAAAAGAAAAACTTCCGACCCCTGAAAGCGGAAAGTAAGTTGGGTGGTTTAACACCGGCTGAAGTAAAAGTCATGATTGAAAAATAGACTAGTCACCAACGAAAATTTTATCACATGGCTGTGATTGAGCTTGTGTGGAGAGTCCAACGTTTTCTACTGACAGGCCATTCTTAACAGCAAACTGTCCGTGGAACAACAATGATTCGGGTCTTTTGTGTAAAAAACTGAACCACTTAATGAACCATATCCTTTTTTATTGTTGTATATTATACTAAATAATAACAGTACCAGAATTATTTTTGGTGAATTACGAAAATCCTCGGCTGAATTTATTTTAAAACTAAGAATTAGAAAGCGACTGTGTACTTTTTACCTCGCCGTGTTAACACTAAAGACACACTTAAATCAAATTTAATTTTTATACTGTTTGATTAGTTTGGTCTGCTTTCATGCGAGAACGAGAGAGACAGCAAACGTGAATCGAAAGATATCTCTGAGGCTTTTTTCTGTTTTCCGATACGTTTTAAATAAAAAAACATGTGAATAAAATTTTCATATTTCGGTTGTCAATCAAATGTCGCCTTTAAACATGTAAAGCAAATTGCGTTTTTTCTTTTCTTATTCCGTTCTTTGATTACATTGATCTTGACAAAATGTTTAATATATTCATGTACAATACACATGCAGAAAATGTGAATTTTGAACGACTTCTTGTAAGTGACACAAATATGTATGTCAAATTGAAAATCTACATTGATAAAAACATGACTAAAAAACTATTAACTTGTCCTAACGTGTTTTAGATTTAAATGTGAAACAACATTATAAGACGTGAAGTTACACCACACGCCGCTTAGATTTAATCAACGAAACAGAAATAAGCAAAGGGAGCTCATCACACCTCCGCTTCCCTGCTCCTTTGCTAAACTTGGATGCATTGCCAAACTCCTTAAAACTCGTTTTTTAATATGCCACTTTGAGACATTTTCAGCGAATCATAAAACAGACACTTATTGCACGATTTTTACAACACATTGCTGTAAAAAGATGTTCAGCACGTAAAGATTGGTCAGTAGAGTGCAAACCTGGAAAGTTAACTTTTCTCTCTGATTTCCGAGTTCAATTTCTACCCCCTTGACAAATCATTTCAGTCAACAATACCAATTTGAGCAGATGAAACTCCCTTTTGCAGCTAGATAATCTCGGGCGAGATAACACTATGCATATTATTTTCCAATAAGAATGAGTAGGTACTTTGTAATGCGGTGGACAGTTCGCATTCTCTGCATGAAAGCACTTTACATTCCTCCTTTCAGCAAGAACTGCTGTTCTAATTTTAACGAGTGAATTGCAGCGCCGTATGTGTTACTGTTGCACTTTCAAATTTGACCGACCGTTTATGCACGTCTTGCGAACCTACTTGACGTCTAGAAATGCTGTTGTCGAGAGGCTATTGTCTTCCACACGATGGAGCGTCACTATTGTTAGTGATGTTTGTTTCCACCTGCTTTCATCTGCAAACAGATTGTGTGCCGTCGTCAACAAGACCCGTAACAGACGGTTGCATTATTTGCAGATAATTGTCCGATTATTATTACTCTTTAATGGCAGCCCGCATCCGATAGTATTAGCTCATGTCTATTGCTTCCATTCCTGCAGGAACAAAACCTATACATCAGGTCGGAATCGATATGTAGGTGAAATCGCAAAAACCCGAGCGTATTTCTCATAACTCAAAGTGCAAGGGGCCACTCCACCTCCGCATCCTCCCCAGCGCCCAAGAAAAATAGTTTTAATTTTCTTGTCCGTCCTCAAAAACCAAACGTAATTTACACTGCTTTGTTCCCTCTGCTCTATTTACATTGTATTTATGATTGATGATCAACACTTAAACGGCATTCGTGCATCCACCTGAAACAAATCGCTTAATAACGTTTTCTTTATCCGCACCGCGGTATGGCGATTTACATTTTTTGGGACTCTTCGGATTGTGGTGTGTGAAGTAAAAAAGGATCGATACTGGTGATGGGGCCGCAAAAAATTACGTTTTCCCTTCCGAAACAGAACCTGGATTGTATTTTATTTAATTTTACGAGTGGGTGTTGTAATTATTTTCAATTTAGTTTTTCCCCTTGCCCTCGAATAACCTCTCACGGCAAAATACTATATTTTAATTAGACCCTCTTTAACTGCAGCGAGATGAAAAACACGCCAGCTTTAAGTGCTATTAATTACATTTAAGGTGTTCGCTTCGATGTGTAATGAAGCGGTATGAAACACTGAAAAATGCTAAAAAGTCTTCTAAAATTAACTGTTTAGTCGATTTAATGAGCTGTAAAATTCATCTTTATAAGCTCGCAACTCCTTTGCTGATTTAACTAAATATGCTAGCGGTTTATAAAAGGTCTAAGGGCCTCTCAAATGGTCTGGAAAAAATTGACATTATTTGATTAATTTTTTTTCTTCTGAAATACGGCGAGTGCGTAGACATTTATAAAACAAACATCAAGCAGAATATTAAACACTGGAATTAAACCACGCGTTTCATACGATATTTTTTTCTCAAATAATTAAAGATTTAATCGATTGTAAACACTAACAGCAGAACACGTATAATTTTCAGAGCAAAATACGTAATCATTATTAAGAACAAAATCAAAATTTAATTTGTCTGAACAGAATAATAGAAACATTAATTAACTGATTATGATAGCGGTTCTCATGAATGAATCATTGGAAAAGAAAAATACCTAACTGTTAACTTTTATTGATATATGATACATCAAAGAGATCAAAAGCGATATAACAAAAAAAAACATAGATACGTCTAAAAATCGGTGCAGACGTTAATGGTATCGGTGAGTGACGTGAAAAGCGGTAAAATTAATCTTTATAAACACCCGACTTCACTCATTTACTGCAAGTGAAATGTGTCAAGATTTCATAAAGTTTATTTTGCCTTGTAATTTTCCATCCGAAACTTAATAAATTTGTAAAAAAGAGTAAATGGTGCG
Organism: Tenebrio molitor; assembly: GCF_963966145.1. NCBI lineage: Eukaryota > Metazoa > Arthropoda > Insecta > Coleoptera > Tenebrionidae > Tenebrio > Tenebrio molitor. The sequence continues at coordinate 9,844,626 of NC_091047.1, forward strand.
TGTAATCCCAAACAACTGATTAAAAGGAACATTTGAATTTTGGAAAATGCGAATTGGTTAAATTCGGTGAAAATGCTAATGACGATGCTGAAAATCCAGTTGCCGTAAATCATCGAATCGACTATACTGAAAACGATCGCTTGTTGCGTCGCCGCCAACCCCCGCTGAAAATTATCGTCGAATTTCTCCCCCGGACACATTAGGTACGTGCACCTGAAAACTGTGGCGGCGAGAACCGCAAGAGGATGAGCCACCAGCCACACCAATTTTTTGAGAGCCGAGCACAGTCTACAACGGCTAATCCCAATAATTGACGCCAACGGCACATAAATTACTACGGCGCAAAATAATGCCAGAGAGAAATTATTCATGGAAATACAAATTAAAGTTATATTTAATTCTAGAAGTGATAAAATATTTAACAAAGACATGCTCTTTTCATGGCCCTTAAACGAATAAAAACCGGCATTATTAATAACGCACCGGATATGGCGATAAATCCGTAAAAGAGGGAAATTTCCGTTGAGTAATTATATTGCCCTCTTACCATCGTGATTAGTTGGGGACTATTCATTATTACAACCCCCATGACATGCACTATTAAAAAGACAAACAGTATAGGAATGAAATTAATGGAATCTGGATCTGGCGCCTTATAGGTCTTAATTTCCAGCTTGTACTTCGTCTCCATCTCCTTCCAAAACTTTTCCATGTCCTTGGGTTGCGGCGTCACTCTCGCTTTGTCCTTCGCGCTCTTGACCTTCGACTTGCCTTCTGGCTCCACCTGATTCTGGTTTTCCTGGAGTTGGCACCGCATGGCGCAAGCCTTGATGATCAAAGCGCCAGCTATCAAACATGTGGCAGGCATGTACAGACCTGAAAGTACTTAATGATTTCAGCGAGATCGAATTTAAACGTCGTTACCGATTGCATTCAAGGATGAACTTTCGAGTATCAATTTCTCTATCCCAAAGCGGTGATAAAGATCGTGGTTACCTATCTATAATAAAAAAAATAAAAAATAAAGAAACAGAAAGAAGAGCTTATTTTTATGAAATTCACTCTTAAAGATAAAGGTTTTTGGTGACCTCAAAATTTTTCATTAATGACTGATTTTATTTATTCTAGTCTAGATAGATGTATATACATTTTTGATGACAATGAAAAATATGGTATATGTGGAATGGCGATGTAGAGTTGGCAGTTTGTTTATTATAAAGGAATTTATAAAATAAAAAATGTATTCGAGTGGGTTGTCTATGATAGATGTTTTGTTAAATTACGATATGCAGTTGAACTTATTGTTTCCTCTTTAGTCTTTGGTCTAATAAGATTAATATTACTTATACCGTGCGTCCCATTTATGCAACTATTTTATACACTCAACTGCAACTGCAACAAGATTGATTTACTGGGCTTGCGCTTTCTAACGTGGTTGCGCCTGTGCGTTGTGTTGCCTGAATAATCTGTCGTTCCGCATTAAACGAAGGGGAGTAAATGGTTCCGACTTTTGTTGATAATCATTATTCATCATAAAATGAATCGTAGTGGTAAGAGCATATAAACCAACATATCTAAAATAAGTTTTAATTAGGTTTTCCTTATTGTAGGATATGCACTTATGCATGTGGGGTGTCCAAGCGATAATCTACAAGATATGATTGCTCGTCAGGAGGCTGCTTCCGATATATTTCGAAGACGGTGTCCGGCTGGGCAAGTGTCGTATGGCATCTACGGCAAAGGCTAGTGCAAATATGCCTGGGTGGAGCATGTTTATGACTTCATGTAGACAGCCATAAAATAATAGATACAGAAGAACTGGTGTGTCAGATTCTAATTGCGGAGCTCTTGAATACTTCAATTGTGAATAAAGTTTGATTATTTCCACCGTCTCTAAAATTTAGTTACTCTATAATTTGCGCATGCTCTAGCTAGATCACCGAACGCAGGTAAATTTCAGAATGCGAATGTGCCATTTATGAAAAACATTGATTCTGATGATGAAATTAAGATTATTTTAGAGAATTTAAAATTGAAGGAAAATGTGTTAGAACAATTGATCACTTTGAATGTGTTGTAAAAAGTTGTAACTGTTAATAATAATCGAACTGTATTTTTGTCAGTTTACAGGTAAAATTTATTAAGTGGCATTTTAAGAGAAAATGAGTTAAATGCGGTTGCATATGTTGTAATATGTTTTCTTTTTGATAACATACTCATAAGGCATAATTATCCTTTTAATGTTGTTAAAAATAAATGGATTATAATGAGAATAATAGTAGTATTTATTATATTATTAAATACCTGTATTACAGCTTAAGTAAAAATATTACAAAATAATTTTAGAGCAGAAACAAGATAAGGCGCGGTTGTATAAAGCTTAGTTAACATCGTGTCAGCTAACAACGCGAAAAGTCGGAAATCCGCCCATTTGATTGGCTGATTCAAATCCAATTTTAAATATCCCCCAATCAGATCGCTTGACATTATGTTAACTTTAACAAGAACTAGAAATCGCTTTATACAACCGGGTCTAATAATATCATTGCCACTTTTAGCAAAAATATCAGTTTGTCTTGAAAAAGGGATATTTTTGTTTAAAATATTAATTTTTCTCCAACAAGTTACGGTAACCTAATAAAATTTTGCGAACAAAATATTATTATACGGCAATTAATGACGTTTCTGACAGTTCAATTATTATTTGACAAGCTGAGCCATACATTTTTAATGCTTTTGTTGCAACATGACCAGACATTTTTTTAAACATACGGTATTTCACCAGTAAATATTTTTTTTTTACAAATTAATGAATTTACTTATGATTTTTAGAATATTTTTTTATAAACAATATTCACTGAGAATTATTCCTCTAGAGAGGAAAAACCAACTTTCCTCACTATTTTGCGAGAAGAAAGTTGCGCTTTCTGGGCATGTCGTAGAAAAATTAATTTAATACTCTCATTTGTTTAAATGGAGCGTTCAACATTGGTTTAGAAAAAAAATCACAAATTATTCTGGTAAAATCTGGTAAAAGTCTATGAAAATAAACGTAATTAATTTTTTTCTATTTACTCAATCTTGGTTGGTTTAACGACTCGTTCATTAATCCTTCTCCGCTTCACTTATAACATTTCAGTTTAATCTCTATTTAAAATTGGGGTAATTGTTCACTTTAACTACTTCTGGAATTTTCGCGTTTTTTCTGGCTCGACAGCCTCAGAACGTCCTCCTACATCGTTTCCCACCAGTCAAACCTTGTGCAAATGAAAATTTTCCTTACCCTTTAGTTATACTAAGACTTGGCGCGACCTTGACATGACCTTGAAACACAATAAGAGAGAAAAAAAAAGGCATTTGCACAAGGTTTGAATGATGGGATACGATCGAGGAGGACGCCCTGAGGCTGTGTAGCCAGAAAAAACGCGAAAATTCCAGAAGTAGTTAAAGTGAACAATTACCAAAATTGCTGGTACTCATTGAATAATAATCTATTACTAATAAAATTATAGATATTGCTAGAAATTGTTACGAAGAAAAATATCCATAAGAATTTTTTTGGAAGAGGTGGATAATGATCAAGGAATTCATAATTAAATGTGTCGTTCAATATACAGGGTTATTTTAAATGATTGTAGTCGAAGTAGGCGTGAAAATTGAATGTAAAATTTATGGTTGCCGCTCCTCATAAAAAAACATCAAAATTATGTGAATAAGTGAGTACACAAGGGAGTTAAAGTGGGTGCAAAACAACTCAGTATTACAGAATTGGTTGTAAAACAACTCAATATTTCTGGATTCAGTCGTTAATTTAACAAAAATAAATAAAATTCTCATCATCGCACTTTTCACCTAAAAAATGACAGTGACAGCGACAAAATTGACAGTTCACATGAAAGCGGCAAAAATTTAATAACATGGGCATGGCCTACTTCGACTACAATCATTTAGAATAAGCCTGTACTAAATGCGTGCAACGAATATGTTTCTATAAGAAAAGATATTGTATAGTGGCCGTTAAAAATGCATTCAAGATTTAAGTAAGAATCGGGGGTGACATGTTGCACTAATTTTTGTTTCTTTGCGAACGCCCAGAGCAAACTCTAGTATTTTGAAAATCCAGAAAAAAAATTGATCATTATGTACAAACGTAATGGAGATGCTTTTTTTTAAATTAGTTTGGATAATTGACAATAATCTGAAAAATAAGAGGGGTTGCTTCAAGGTCGTGAAATCGCTATTATAGATAGCAGCCACGGAAATGCAGCGCCCTGTCCTGACGAAACAATACACCCCCTTCTGTTTACATTGATAAGCATCGTATCATTCGGAAATTAATTTAACATAATACTTCCTTATTACGCTTTCACTATAAAGCAAATAGGCAAGGAACCCAGCTTATTAGAAGTCCACACCTGTTATGTTGCCGCAATTTTTCCTGTAGAAACAACGAAATTTTCGAAGAGGTGAATCCCCTTTATTTATCTCTTTATTCTTTACTTTGGCATTTTGACAGTTTCAAAGTAATGAATTTCTGCTTTGTACATCGTAATAAACTCTTAACAAGTTCATTCAGATCCTGGTTAATGATGCCTCAGAGTTTTATTTTATTTTGAGTTGTCAATGGTGGAATTTGAAAGAGTTAGGAAGATAATATAAAATGAACCGAAAACTTCAATCTGTCGTTTATCACAATAAATGAGGATATGATCAAAATGAGATTATGAAAATGAAGGATTTGTCAACTTTCAACGAAAAGGACAACCTACGTTTAGAAAGAGAAAGAAAACCGGGACCTGCACCAATTTGTGAATCTCTTCGTGCTTGGGCCACAACTTGTTATTAATTTGTATCTTCCAATGGCTCTGCAAGTCACGGATTCTTGTTGGTCAGTCATTTTTACAACTCTGAAGAATATACGGAATTTGGAGGCTTGGCCAAATACGGAAAATGGTAACTCATTCATATAGGAACCGTTTTCAAACTAAAACCATTTTTGATCTCCCTTCGCGACAACTCTCGCAAAAATGACATTTACTGGTGGATTATTCGAGTACGCTTTCCAATATTTTGGTTTTCACAGCCACTATTTATCATATATTTTTTGAAATATGCGGTATTATTCTGTTACACGAAGGCTATAAAATACAGGGTCATTATAAATTATTGCCTCGCAACGTTAGACAAACTAGTATACAGGTTTCCACTAACGCCAGGAGCGCCACCTATCGGCGATAGTAGTCTCACTCATGTTATGACGCTTGCGGCACATTCAACTACGTCACCAACGCCTACTGCGATGGGACAATCATTTATAATGACCCTGTACATATATCATACAGGAGATGAAAAGCGTATTTGCTAATAATAAAAGTCCATAATCTAATTTTATTCATGTGAGAAAAGGAGATTTATTCGTTTTTTGTTTTTGTCGATTATTGTAATAAAACTGGCTGTGTTATATTACCTTATTTTAAATAAAAAATTTAGTCAATGGATTTTACATTTTTATGTAGGACATAAATCTTTTTATACGTGGATTTGTTTCTATACGTAAAGTAGGATCAAGCTAGAAAATCTCCCATTTTCGATATAATTTGTTTTTGTTTCTTTTATGATAAAACATCCGTGCTAATGGTTATTTAGTGCATAAAGCTGTGACCATATACCAGCTAGTAATAATCTAAATCGATTAGTCTATTTCATCCGACATTATCAATAGTAATGTTGTTTCCATAAAGGTTTACGTCATAAAACAAGCTTGCTCTCCATAAAAATAACGTTTTTGCCAACGTATTCTCCCGTATAATTTCCAGACCTTTTTCAGGCGATTCCAACGCATTGATAATTCTGAAGTTACACGTTTCATTGGCATTTATTATTTTAGAAATTGGAACAATCACGGCCAGTTTACGTCATCAGAGGGAACCTGTCCTTATTTAAGGACACGGCAATAAGTGCGAACGAAAGGTTTAATAAGGTCGAACAGGTTCTTTGACATTTTACCCTACAATGACATATATGGCAGTGAATTAATAAACATCGGTGAGTTCTGTACTGTTAAGGGCAATGATTATTTTTATAAATCCAACCGACTACCCACACTGTATTACCCGCCACCTACTACACCACTACGAAATCCCGGATTTGACCCAAATCTATGTTTGTACATTTTTAAAGGCTAACACGAACAAGTACGTTTTAAACTGGGATTAAAAATATTTTTAAAGGTGGGTAGGTTTCGGTGGCAAAGTCCTTAAATAATCTTCAATAATTCCAATCATGTGCGGTCTGCGGTTGGCTTGCATAATAATGACAGCCTACCAAAAGTTTCCGTGAAGGGTCCTACAATGAAATGCCATCGGTATCAATCCATCATGTTCAATATTAAGAAACCTCGAATATTCTGTAATAACGTTGTAACACGTGTCTTACATGAGAATGAGAGAGTATATTTAACGATCTTTGATTTTTTGTCAGCGCTTCAAATTATTTGTGGCTTTTACTTTACATTTATTGGAAAAGTGAAGCTTTTTGTCTCAAATTTAACACCAAATGAATTTAAAAATATCAAGATTGGCGTTAAAATTGTCGCCACATTAGGGAGAATAATGTTCTAAATAATCTACTAAGTAATTTTTTAATTTCAATATTTACAGACTTTTTAACATAACATTTTTGTTAGCGTATTGTGGTAGGTTGATTCAAATAAATCATCAGAATTAACAGAGTTAATTCAAAACAATTTTGGTAAATGTTATAAAATATTTATCTGGATGTCAATTCTAAAGCTTTTCTATCAATCATATAGCGTTGTTCTAGTTCATTTTTGAAAAAATAAAATAGTAAAACATAGGTAATCTATATTTATCCCAAGTTATAATTAAAATAACTAATTATTTATTAAAATTTAACATACAATAACATTTTTAATTTACAATGCGAAAATATTTATGTCGAGTTCAAAACAGTTTATTTAATAGAACGAAATATTTTATTTTTATTAAAAAAAATATTATCTGAACGAGGACCAAGTACATACTTTGGTTGTACTTGGTTGTAGAAGTTATACTTTTCGGGACTTTGGTGGAATTAGATCCTGCATAGTTTGTCGCGATCTGCGTCATTTCCGAAGGTGTGCAATGCATTTCGTTTTCAATCGGACATACTTCAGTTATTCGCTAAATTTAACAAAAATTATCAAAACTTTAATAGCAAACGATTACAACTTACATCTGTTTACTTTTTAATAACCTACGACCATTTTGCTATTTTTGACATCTGACGATATCCTTGGACACGCCCACACGGGGCGACTCGTGTGGAACCGGTTGAATATTGGGTAATAATTTTGTTATTTCGCTTTTTTACAGGCTTTTTTTTAAAGAGATAATTTAATTATTAAATATTTCGTGATAATTGCAATTGATAAATACTTCAAATGATGTTACATTTGACTCGGTCGAGCCACCTGTGGACACTTCTACTCCAAGGACTTGAAGTAATTCTACTCCGCTCAGAAAAAAAAAGCCACTTTAACCGTTTCTATGGAAAAACACAAAGGGGCGATTTTCCACCGCTTGAAAGTATAAGCTATTGTTCTACAACAATCCAGCTGTTCACACGTCGCCAATAGCCAATAACCATTTTTACGTCAACATCGGTATGAAGATTTATTGTGCATTATGATGACCCTTTCACATTTTTTTCTGTTTCTAAAAGGTTTGGATTTTGTTCAACATGCATTTATTTTAAATTTACTGGACAATTTCTAAACGAAATAATGAAAATTCTTTATTTATTTGTATCGTATATTGATTAGTACTGATTAGATTTAATATTTGCAATTTGAAAATCATTGTAGACAATGATAATGTCTCAGACTTCAAAGTGATATCTGTTTTACAAGTTATGTAATAGTATATTGTATATCAAGAGTTGAAAATGAAAGATTTCACACGAGTTTGCAGAATTGAGCCACAAGCCGTAGGCGCGTGGCTTAAGCAAACGAGTGTGAAATCGAATTTTCAATACGTGGTATACACGATATTTTTCCGACGACCACAAAAAAAAACGCTAATATTCGGCATCCCTTCAAACTTCAAATATCATTCGACAGAGCTGCGGACAAAATAATTATGCCGTTGCGCGGAGATAGACATCGTTAATCATCGGCCCGTGTACAATATAAAAACACACAGCTGTCGGCCAATCAGATTTCTCAAATTTTTCATTGTACACGGTTAGGCTGTTCGTTCGTGTTCGTGTTGAAATCGTTTGCAATTTTAAATTTTCAGTAAGGGAAAACTGTGTGAAATGTGCCATATTGCATAGTGGTCGTCGGAAAAGCTATTTTACAAAGACATAATTCATAAAATGTACTATTTCCTTCAGGAAATTTAATCTAATCAGATTACTATTAAATTTGAATTTTAGACAATGGCAAGCAAATGCCAGCGGAAATTAATGCATTGGTGCATTTATCGAGTACAAGTCCCTTAATTATATTAAATTTAAATTTAAAACAGTCGAAATTATGCAAGTCATAATTTTAATTTAATATACACACTGATTATTATTAATTACATTTTTAATTTTTCACATTAAAAAACATATTTTTAAGAATTCATTTATAAAAATATCATTTTATTTTGTTTCTCAATATAAAATAAATACAATTTTTGACACGTGAAGATTGATTGGGACTGTAATTTAAATATTTTCCTAAACTATATATGTATTTGCACACAAAATCTGAATTTTTATAGACTAATTTGTAAGCATACGAGGGAGTGCAGAATTAAATTAAATATGTATGTATGTATTTCACTTGCCTCAGAGAGCACTGGAAGCATCTAAGTGAATCTAAAATTTACTTGGTTATAAAAAAATAATGGAGTGTATATTTCTGTAAAATTGTCCAAAATAAATATTATACTACAAATAGAAAAAAAGAGGTTGTGTAACTCCATTAATGGCAGGTTTTTAATAAAGATTGTTATACGATGAAATAGTTATTTACACTACGAGAGAGGAAGGTAAGTAATTAGAATATAGAAAAACTAAAGAAAACCACAAATAAAACAACTAAGACCTCGAATTCACGACTGACGCTAAGATTTAATAATTTGACATCTGATTTGACGTCGTCAACGGCTCGACATAGTTCGACACAATCAAATTATAGAGCCGCACAATTCTACAGGACTCATTCTTTTAGAGACACTTTGTATAACAATACAGCTTGAAAAGCGCAGTTACATATTTTGATATTTTGTCAATATATTTATTTACTTTTAATTTATAATCTGTCAATTTCAAGATTTATTTGTATGATATAAATAATGAGCTCTAGCCCTTGTCTTTAATTACAAGCATTAACATAAACTTCCAAACACAAAGTTTTAATCGAAATATTATTCTACAGGCATCATATGAAAAGGATAGAAAATGATTCCATGTTTTATGTGACTATTTGTCAAAAACGGATTTGAAAATTTAAATAATAATTACTCATTAAAACTGGGTCATGTTGGATAATATAGAGTGCAGACTGCTTCACATAATTTTCCGACCCTAACGAAATTTAAATGCAGCCAGCAATACGTCCTTCATTCATAACTTGATCTAAAAACATGCATTATTTTAAGATTTTGTATGGATTGGACTTCCCTCACAAAAGTCTCAATTCTATAAAAATCTAAAAATGGCAGTAATCGAAAATATTTTTTTTATTTAAGAAACTGACTCATCATATTATCAATATCATCGTCACTGGAGCAGATTTTAATTAACAAAAATTATTTCAGAATTATACAAAAAGGAACTATCAAGTGATTGTCAATAATGCCTGGAGTGTCCAGATTTCATAGGAAATAAAGATATCAAGTTATCCCTGAATAACGTATTACTGGTTGCGTTTAAATTTCCTTAGGGTCGGAAAGTTATGTGAATCAGTCTGTATATCTAGTACTGATTTTACTAGATTTTGATATTTATTTTTAATTTGTTAAATTTTGAAACAAAACTCTGATCCCTTCGCTTTGTAGGTTTCTCGCTTTTCAAATAGTTGGTGATTTGCAAATACGTTTGCCCTCAGTTGATAATTAAACCAATGCAAATTTGTTACGATTCGATACCACATAAAACGCCACAAACTGAAGTCTTCTTTTTTGAATGGCTGCCGATATTTAAATATAAAGGTGACTTGTTTGAGCATTATGAATGGAACCACTTCCCTTTCGGTACAATCAGTATTTTCAAGTTCCACCTTGAGAAACACAATGAACAAAATAGTCGTAAACATCATTACTCGGTGTTGAAGTGATTAACTCAAAGTAGGATCATCTGATTAAGTCTTGCTATTGAGAACTCATCGATTGCGAGACGAAGACATTGTTGTTTAGCTGACGCGAAGTGCGTTGGCACTTTAATACAAGACTGGGCTGCTAAATCAGTGCGTAATAAAGGATGAGCTATAATCGTGAACTTTAGCCGGAGAATAACAACAGTGTTCTTAGCTCCATGGGAGTCGGTATTGTGAGTAAGCACAAACCCTTTAGTCTTCCAGCAGATTTGTAACTAATGCTTACTCTAAGATAGCACATATAATAAGCCTTTTGTCTGCAAGTATCATCTCATCAGCCTTATCCGCTTTGTAAGCACTAGTCGATGATTATTGACATCTAAAGTGATGTTGGTAGTTCGCCAATCACACTTCGATGAATTATCGACATACACATTCAACCAACCTGTCACTGCTAAACGCATCGCTCTACCATTTAATTTCTCTTTTTCCACTGTTGGATTATAATTCTGCATGTCCGACATGTCACGTCGACGTCCACCTGAAACAGAATTAATCTACTTCTTGTTAATTAACCTTGAAACTCAAAATCCATAAATTTAAAGCTCTCGACTTACTTTACGCATTTACGGTTGCTTTTAATTGTTGAAGTGCTAACATTCGTGTCACGTCTTATCTAAGCAAATTGCTTCCAAACTTAGTTAAAAATTACTTTGAACATAGTTCCGGAAAAATAATCTGATTAGTCAGTAACTTAAATGGGACTTAAATTAGTACAATAATATTGCAGAGAAGTTACGAGTACGTTTCTAAAGAGGCGAGTTTAAAGCTGCACTCGACTTGAAAAGGGTTAAGATTGTACAGAATTTTGCTTAAAGGAGGGATGCAACGCTGCCAAAGTCCGTTTAAAAGCCAACTGTTACGTTGTACTAGAAACTTAGAGGAAATTCTGAAAGTTCCTATTTAAACGAAACTCAAGTGGCCGGAAGTTATTTTTAGGATCGAATAAATCTTTATTCCGAATTATTCAAAGAGCTGTTGTGTTCTCATAGATCAAAGACATCTTCACTTGTGGTTGCTATTTCAGTTTTCAGTTATTTCGGTGCGTGTACACATCCAGGCCTACTTACCTAATGAATGCATTAAGAAAATTTATTTTCATGCACATAAATAAATTATTATTTGATATTTTAGTTTAAAATCGAAATTATGCACAAGTGCATTTAGATAATTTTAGTAGTTTATTTATAATATGCTTGTTTATTCCAGGAAGTTTGCTTTCAATTAGATGACGAATGTCGCTTTGAAATGTCCGAAGCTTCCGGAATCTGTAGTCGAAGATCATTTATGCTGTCCGGGGGATGACAGAAGGTGTCCTGCTGTCGAGCTAGAAATTAATGTGCTATCCAGAAAATTCGATTAAATATATAACGATAATTTTTCAAAATTGTTTACTGCCTAAAAGGTCATCGTTCCTTTTATGTGTTGTTTACCTACGAGTATATTTTTAAAATTTACTACTTTCACTATCAAATTTAATTGTACAATAAAAACTTCCTGTAAAATTTGTTTCTGTCAAGAAGTACTTATACAGAAAACAACAAAGGCTTAAACAACAAAGTAAAAAGGCTGGAATTAAGAATGCCGAACTCGATTCAGAATGTCTCTGTTTTGACGAATTCCGTGAGCGGCGGTCAAACTACAAAGTGAGAAACTTCTAGGTGATTTGCAAGACGCCTGGTACTTGTTTGTGGCTGGTTTTCTATGTCGTGAAGAATTTCTTCTTCTGCAACTAAAATGCGATCTTCTCGTTGACGGCCAAGATCGCGCTTATTCATTTCGCAACGGTTGAAATCACGAAGATGCTGCACAACGTTTACAAAGGTTCGTGCATTGGGAAGTATCCTTTGGGGAAACCTTTCACCGAAATTTGCCGTGCTAGCTCTAAATGTTTACAGGCTTCTCCATAGATCTAAACCATATCGGTTTTCTCCAGGTTGAAATTAAATGACAACAAAAAAGTCTAGAATGATTTTTTTTTTCATAAAATTCAGTGGCTCCCAAATTTTTTTTGAAAAACGTTTAGCCACTTTTTCTAATAATATAGATATTTATATAAGGAATTATTGGCTCAATTGTTACCTATTATGGAGTTCTATCGCTGGTTAAAATATCTGCACAACTTTCACCCTGTATGTTGTGGAAGTATGGTCTCAGAGCTAAATATAACGATCTCTTTTCTTATGTGAGGTGGCTCTTATATACTTTTCCTCGAGTTGTCTCACATTAAAAACGATACACAACAGTCGTGGAAGTAAGTAAAGATAAAATAATAATAATCATACTGATAATATGTAATTTAAATTAAACGTTTGACGTCTTTTGATTTGGTTTGGTTCAAGAAATTATTACACACGTTATACAATTTAAAAATAGTGAAAGAAAAAATGAAAAGATTTTTAGTCTTTCTCCAATACTCCATGAAAATGGAAAAACTTGAGTTGTTTTAACAACAATGACAATAACATCAAAATTTGGTGAAAAAATAAGTAAAACGAATTAGAAAAATATCTTTCCCTCTAAATTAAAACAAATAAAAACCTCCCCCTGCTTTCGATACGGATCCAGGGAGTCAGTTGCAAAGTAAATTCACTGTTCCCTTTTTCTCGATATATCTGAAATACCCAATTCTTTTATTCTCAACTTGATCAATCATCCAAATAATTCTATTGAGTTTAAATGTTGTTTCTGTAACACAATTACACTTTACTTTTGCTTTCTTTTTACCTTCACAATTTTCCCTAGAAAATTTTAAAATTTAAATTTTGCAAGTAGCAGATAAAACAAATTCACATACTTTTTTGTTAATTTACAAAACTTCACAAAATCTAAATTTTGTCTAGACATTGCAATTTATGACTTTGAAGGACTGGTAAAAAATACAAAATAAAATAAGATGATGAAAGTGAATGGGTTCATGATTTTTTTCATTTAATAGACTCGAATTTGCTGGATATAATTTTGTTGGTCCAACAATTCTAAAAGTTATGAAGATGACGAGCTACAGTGTCATTATAAAATATTGTAGTTGGCGTTGAAAACCCACACAAATTTTGAATGTGCCGCCAGCCTCGCAACGTTAGGCAAACTAAGGTATATTTTTTCCCGCTAGGCGGTTGCGCGCGCCATTTACGAAATCCTGCAACGAAATGTGATCTCCCTATTGGTTACTTTATTCCACTAACCAATAGGGAGGTCGCATTTGGTTGCAGGATTTCGTAAATGGCGCGCGCAACCGCTTACCAGGAAAAAATATACTATAGTAGACAGATTTCCACTACCGCCAGGAGCGCCATTTATCGGCGATACTAGTCTCACTCATGTTATGATGCTTGCGGCACATTCAACGAAGCCACCAACGCCTACTACGATGGTGCAATATTTTATATTATATTATTATATTACCTGTATATTATCTCGTATCCCACCTCCACCCCGCGGCACGGCAATTTTGCCGGAGTACATACACTATTACGGATAATACTATCAAGTAATAGTGCAGTGCTTATCAACATAATTCCCGGCGTCTCGCCTCCGCATTTTGACTTTTTTGTGTTTTATGTTCTGTCTCAATGTTAAGAAATTTCCTCACGATGTGACATGAGTATAATAATATACCTTTTTGAATTTCAACCACCAATGTGTTCTCTAAGTCCAAAATTTTTAAATTTTTAAAAAGAGATTGGGGTTACTATTCCTGTTGCTGAAATTATAAATGGTAAAATCGAAATTTTTTCTAAATACCAAAGATTTCTCATAGCAACGGAGAGTTCTAAATATTTATTAATTTTTGTATTATATGTCTGTGTTATATTGTGTGAATTTGGAACAGCTATATCTAAAAGATATGCTTGCTTTTGTTGTTTATTTAAAATAATAATGTCTGGTCTGTTATGCTGAATGTGAATGTCAGTTAAAACTGTCCGATCAAAATATAATTTGTAATTGTCATTTTCTAAACAACTTTCTGGTTTATAAATGTAATGTGGTTGTGTATCCTTTAATAAATTGAATTTAACTGCTAAATTCATGTGTATAATTTTTGCGAATATATCATGACGTTTTTTATATTCGCTTTGAGCCAAAACGGTGCAAGAAGAAATGATATGTTCAATGGTTTCCCCTTCAGTTCCGCAAATCCTACATTTATCAATGATCGATTGTAAACCGCATATGTGTTTTTTATAATTTCTTGTATTTATAACACGATCTTGTATTGCAAATATAAAACCCTCAGTCTCAGGATGAATATTTGATTTTTTAAGCCATGCATGAGAAGCTTGAATATTAATTTCTGGCTGTTCTAGCTCTTTAAAATATCTCCCATGTAAAGACTTTTGTTTTATATTTGCTATAGTGTCAGGTATATTTGGCTTAACAATATCTGAAATTATATTATCACTTAAATTTAAAGGTGTGTAACCTTTATCCGCTGAAACCAAAGCATTAAAAAAAGTGTTATCACGAGCTCTATTGAGAAAATAATTTTTTAGTGAAGCAATTTGATTATGTTGTAGAATTTCTAGATTTGAAAAACCCCTACCACCATTTTCGCGTGGTAAATTAAATCTTTCAATAGCAGATTTAGGGTGATGTGTACAAAATTTTGTAAAGAGAACTCTAGTTTGAATATTTATATTCTGTAAATTAGTTTTGGACCATTTTATAATACCAAAAGAATAGGTCAACAATGGAACAGCATATGTATTAACTGCTTTAATTAAATTATTACCGTTTAATTTTGATTTTAAAATAGATTTAATTCTTAAATAAAATTGTTTTTCTAAATTTTCTTTTATAATTGAATGTTGAATATGATTTGATTGATTAATACCTAAATATTTATAAAATTCTCCTTTATTTTAATGATTTCTCCTTCTTTAGTTATATATTCTAAATTTTCGTAATGACCGCGACATATTGATTGCGTTTTACACTTATCAATACCAAAACTCATGCCAATATCATTTGAGAAATTTTCAGTTATTGTTAGTAAAGATAAAATGTGATTCTTTTTAGATGCATAAAGTTTTATGTCATCCATATAAAGAAGGTGATTTAATTTTGATAGTGTGGTATTATTATGTCTAATATTAAAACCGTATCCAGTGCTATTTAATAGATTTGTCAAAGGATTTATGGCTAGACAAAACCATAAAGGACTTAAAGAATCTCCTTGATAAATTCCCCGTTTAATTTGAATAGGCTCGGATTTTAATTTAGTATTGTTTATTGATAAATTTAAAGTAGTTCTCCATTATTATTATTATTATTATTATTATTACAACCAAATATGAGTAGAGCTTATAAAGCTATATTACTCAAAGATAAAGAAAATTGATATTACCAGCCGAAATGATCATCCAAGCGATTCTTAAATATATTTACACTTTCAGACTCAATAAGTTCTATAGAAAGCATATTCCAGTGGTTAAGAACGCGCACAGATAAGAAATTTTGCCTTACAGTCGCTCTATATTGCGCAGTGGTCAATGTTAGCCCATGTCCTCGAAGCCTGTCGTCACGTCTTAGTTCAAAAAAAGTTACATCACCGCCTAGCTTTAGAACTTTAAAAATGTAAATTAGGTCACCTCTTAGTCTACGATTGGACAAAGAAATTAGATTCATTGTTCTTAATCGTTATATCGTTATAGCTAGGTCGCCGGTATCCAAAACGCCCTCTCGTGAACCTACGCTGAACCCTCTCATAAACCTCCAGATCCTGTAATCTGTCAGGGAACCAGGCCGAATATGTTCCTCATTATGTCCTGGAAGAGGCAAGTGCCCCGAGGTACCAAATGTTGCTAAAAAAATCGAAATTACGTTATCAGGAAGAATTGGAAAAATTTACGAGTGAATGAAAACCAGTGAGTGAAAGACAGTGGGCGAAAAACGATGAGCGACAGTGAAGTGAACGAAGAGAAACCTTCATCCACTGGTAACTATGGATACACACGTACTTTCTAGGAAGGTATCGAACAAAATAAAAATTGTATATTTAATAATTATACGAACTATTATTGTAGACATCAGTACCACTCTAAAAAATACAATGATGTTGAATCAACGAAACCAAGCATTCAGTAAAACTTTACATTTTAGAGAAACAATAATCTCGATTTTACATTAATTATGCACTTCAACATTAATATTTAAATTTAATTTTCCCGAATTTTATACGTATTTTATGGTTTAGATTTATTGTGTTTTATCCGGAAATAACATAAAAATATTTAATAAATTGCCATTTTAACAACCTTGTTAAAAGTTGAAACAGTTTGTAACCATATTAATGAATTTCTTGGCTCCAGTAGCAAAAAGATGTAAAGCAAATTTTTGTGTTAGAAGTACGTATTTACTATTTAGCTCGAGCATGTAACGTAACATCTTCAAGACACGGGAAACAAGCGGCTTATAAAAAAATAATAAAACTCTTAGATCCCATATTATTTCAGCGACGACACAGAGTCCAAATAAAATTTGTCTCAGATTTGTTGCTATAAAACTCTTCACCTTCATTTTGTTAGTTCAAGTTTTCCTCATCGGTTTATAGGTGTTATATTCTTAAACCGGATATGAATTTTTTGTTGGTGTTTTATGTTATAAATTCAGCTGCCAAAAACATCAAATAAATAAATATTTTATTTTCAACATGCAGCAGAATATAGGGAGTGCGAAGCAATAACAAAAGGAAGTTTAACAACTTGTGCATTTTTTTTCTACTTAATAAATTAATTAGTGTATTAGATAATTTAGATATTTAATTTATTAGTATGGTAGTTATTGACCTGACACGGCTTCGCGCGGGTGGATTTCACTGAACAGTACAAAATAATCAAAAAGAAAACAAATCAGAACAAGGGTTGCAAATTATCGGTCATGTCATAGCGGAATTCTATGCAAACAAGCTGTCAATGCATGGGCGTACACAATTTAGTGGTTTCAAACGCTACTTCATAACAAATCATACCTCATGAATTTTAGACGTTGGAATTATCATTGTGCATTTTATTATTATCTTCTGATAATGGAGAAAATTTATAAAATAAACAAGAGCAACATTTTACATTCGTAGAATTACCAGCTTTATTGCCAAACGCGACGCCACTGGCAAGCAGATTTTCCGTTGAAATATCAAAAGGACGTCAACGGTGTGGTGTTTTTAACCTAGAAAACAATTTTTCGATTTCGGCAAAGTTTACATCTTTTACTGTACCTAATTGTAAGCTACAATTATCCCAACAATTATCCCAAAATAAGTGGTAAAATGGATTGAAGATAAAGCATTAATTATTAATAATTAATTAATTAATTATATATTTTTCGAGAGGTAGGCAACCAATAAAATGACTGTGTATTGCAAGTATAATTATGCGTATGACACAAACTAAGACAAACGTTTCGATACAACAAAAGATGAGGTAGCACTCTTGATTTGTTTTCTTTATGATTAGGCAGATATACATACAGGGTGTATCTGAAATACATGTGTTAATTTTAACTAGTGGAAGAACTCGCCAATTTATGAAACTTTTCTCTATATCACTTTGCAAAATTCGCAAAAACTAGTCTCTATTTTTTTGTAACCATGAGAATTTTAATTTTAATTATTTAATTTTTTCTATAATAATGTAACTTTTTTGACAAGGCTCCGTTTCTATCACAAAAGAAAAATCTCGCCTTTACGTAGAGGCGGGGGTATACACTTCGCTAATCTATTCGAAATTTTGAATCAATTTGTAGTGCTTTTTGGAAAAAAATTTTATAGAGAAAAGTTTCATAAATTGGCGAGTTCTTCCACTGGTTAAAATTACCAAACGTATTTCAGATACAGGGTGTATATTTTTTGTCTGTACATTTATTTCATATTATTAGTCTTCTCTGTATCGAGTCGTTGAAATCATCAAGCAGTTCAAGTACTCTTTTAAGTAAGGTTATTTTGTATAATTAAAAAAAAAGCCAAATTCGATAAAAAAAAATAAAATATGGAACTGTCTCGCGTTCAAAGCCTGTTTGTTCGGTTTTGTTGTTGTGTATACATAACTGTGCAACTTACGTTTTCTATAGACATGCAAATTGATTATTGATAAGGGTGGATGTCGTTATTTGAATGATATCCCATTCCGCAGTGGTTTTGTGTGTTTCGAGGACACAAAAATAGGTTATTCTCCGTGTCTTGAATCGTCCCAGTTATAAATAGAGGTTTGTAGATTGCTGTTTAATGTTGTCTGCAATAACAGTAAAAAGCAAAGATTTCCGCTGGCACGAATTCACCTCTCTAAGACAAAGCATCGGCCAGCAATAGCCGTAATGCAGCGTTTGTCCTGTTTAAAAATCGTAAATAGAATTCCGAAGGGGTTCCTGCGGGACCGCAGGGACAGTAAAGCACGAGCAGGTGGAAATTTCGAAGTCGATAGGAAACGTATTATAATTAGAGTGACGGAGCGAAGCGGAAGGCTTTGGTAATGACCAACTTCGGCGACGGTGGGATCGTCAAATTTAGGACCGAACCCTTCAATCCCACTTCTCTTTCAACGTCTACATTAACTTTTCCTTTTAGTCCTGTTCTTAATTACTCAGTTAAGAAAGTCTATACAGTCGCTGAACAGGATGGAATTATTTTGACACAAATACGCTTTACACGCTTTAATGAAGGACGAGATAAATTTTTTCTCAAAGTGAGATGTGAAAACGGAATCAATTAACACGGATTTCTTTCGACAAACAGCGTTTTAAACGGCGCGGATACACATCGGTTTTAGGAAATCCTGTAAAGCACACATACGAATTCTCGTATAAAGCTCGGATTCGAATTAAAGCTTATTAGACGATTCGGTTGAGGCGCGGAATTAAGTCCACACTGATCCGTCTGCTCAAAATCCAAAAAAAAAGTTATGTATTGTTTGTCCGCTTTGCGGGCTGTCGCCCATTAAGTTCTCCAACTTGGAGTTTGCGATTTAATTTGTTTCGTCTGGATAACGATGAAACGAATAAAATTGACGTTGAAAATATCGTTTTAATTCAGATTTCATTGCTCAGCTTATCTGCTGGTAGTGTGGGTCTTTATATCTTTTTAGGTGCTCTTCGCCAAATTTCTTCCTACGCTCTCTTTATTTTCCGTTTTATTCTTTTATTGTAGGCCTCTTGTGGAGACATTTTGGTTTGTTACCAATTAAAACTTACCTTGAATTCAAAATTTTCGAGATAGAAATAATAAACAAAGCACTCAACGAGAACTAGTTAGTCTCTTTCCTTCATTCTCCCGGAATTAATTCATGATGGAATAATGATAAAGAGTATTCCAGCTAGTTGTTCCGCCCTAAATATTTAGTTATGAACTAGATCAACTAAATTCACAAGAAATGCAATTGTTGTAATACTAATTAATGCCGTGCAAATCATCTGTTGCTGAAAAAGCTCGATAATTATATTTAAAGAAGTTACGATCCGCTTAAATGAAATTGTTTTCCAAACATACAGCCGCAACTAAGAACCGCTTACTTTAAAATGTAAATTATATTTAGGCAGAATATAGCCCAAGGGAGTCCGTTTCGGCTCAGGGACGCGAGGATCGCGGGTTCGATTCCGACCCAGGGCGAAATTAAAAAAAAGGCTATATTCTATCTCGTGATTCGGAAGTCACGTTAAGCCATTGGTCTCGGTCTATTGAGTTGGTCATCATGCCCTTCATAGATTTGTAAACCAGTCCTAGACTGTGAAACAATTTTTTTTTTTTGCTGAAATAGAAGTGAGTCTTTTTGTGCGTCGCCCATTCGCCGACCTCGATTTCGTCTCGGTCTTCAATCTCTGGACTGGCACAGAAAGACTCACTTCTACTCTTAATGATATAATCTCCAATTTTTTTACTTTCCGTGTGGATTTTCTTCTTGAACGAGAAGAATTGAGGAGGTGATTTCATCCTTGAAATGTGCATTTGAACAATTAATTTTACTGAAGGTTCAGGGTTTAGGGCTCGGGGATAAAGTAAGGTACGAGTAATTTTTTTTATAACAGAAAGAAATAATTTGCAAAAATTATTGACATATAGAATTTTATTACATTTACTTTTTATAAGTATTTGTATGAAAGTGTTTTATTTGTGTTTTTTTGTTTGTTTTTATTTGTGTTTTTTTTGTTTGTTTTTATTTTAGTTTTTTGTTAACGTAAGTATTTTCTACATACATTTAACTTCTTCATCTTGATGCGAGACTTCATGAACTTCCTACATTATCATAAAGTAGATTAAAGTCTTTTAAAGTGTGTACTTCACGCTCACTGACAAATATTTTAAGGATTATTTACGCTCCTTAAAATTTATTTCTTTGTTTATTATTGATTGATTTAATACGTTATTAACAGCGCACTTTTATTAGAAACTTTCCTACTGAAGACGACGCTAGTGTTAGTTTTCCTTGTGTAAATATTTAATTTTCCTCCTTTCCTTTTTCCCGATTCAAGTTAGCAATCATCATTAATTTAGGACCAAAGTTAGATCCCTTTATTTCTTTCTAAGTGTTTCACTTATTAATTAATTTTTTCTGTTCTGCTACAATCCGCACTTACTGAAACATTTTTTGAGTTGCTTTTCAGCGTTTCGACGAGTGCGGGAGCTCATCGGTTTCAGCAAATCCCGTGAAACATACATAGCAGCTTCCACATAAACCTCTGTTTCAGATTAAAGCTTATTAGAAGATTCGGTTGAAGCGCAGCATTAAGTCCACAGTGATCCATGGCTGAAAACCCAACAAGAATTGCAAATGTAGTGTTTGGTCCGTTTTGTGGACCTTCGTCCATTAATTTTTCTAGCTTCGAATCTGACGATTTAATCTGTCCCTGAAACGAACACAACTCTGAAAATAATCTCACGATTCAGATTTGATTTGGGCGAGACTGAACACAATTTTTCAACAAAAAAATCGAACGCTTAATATAAGCTTGATGGAAAAAAGCCGCTTAAAAAACAATTTTCTTTGATTATTTGACACTTTATGTCATGCCATGCATTAGCCAAATTGGATTTAATTCAGATTACTTGTTTTGCTGTTCGCATTCGGGGCTTACTAAGGCAATAAAATTTAATTCCTTGCCACTTTCACGCGGCATCAACTGACACGATCTGCCTTCTCAAAAGTAAACGCCTGTCAAGGTGTTTAATATTTATTGTTGTGTACAAACTCTGGATGGAATTATTTCGACGTGTTTAATTTACCAGGGTGGATTTACTTAAACAATACAGTTCCGAGGTTTATGTTCCTATAATGCGCTAAATAAATGTTTTATCTGGATGGGAACAATGGTGCGGCTCTTGTTGGAGGAAAAATCAGCCAACACCGCAGATTTACCAAAACAAGACGCCGCGCCGGAATTTTCAGTTAACTTACCTTATCTTTTCCTTTTAACTCCGAAACCGCATTGCCGGGGCGGTTTCAATTTTCCTCGGTTTAATCATAAACCGAGTTGAAACGACCCTCGTCAATATCTTAGTCTCCTCACGAATTACTCTTCCTTTGATTGGCTCTCATTATAACCGGAAACGAGGTGAACAGGAAACGCAAAACTTTCACGTGAGATGCTTAGCAATACACGAGTCGAGACCGACCTTCCACAAGTTGGGACTTCGAGGAATGAATCACGACAGGACAACAGCGCAAACATCAGACTTTTCATTCCGCCCTTCCTTTTATAAATCATGTTGTATTTTTTGCGAGAATGTACATACCTTCGGCCCATTAAGTCCCTTTAAGATTATTATTCAAGATCTGTTTACTCGGAAAGGAGAATTTCGAGTGTAAGATATTTGGAGTTGTTTCTAGTTGTTAACACTTTAAGCTTATCGTTTTCCACTTACTTTCACGTTTCTGTGTAGTCGTAATGTTACAAGGATTCTCGAAATACCTTGAGAAAGTTGCCTCCTGAATACTTTATCGCGAGCTAATTGTTTAATATGTTTGGAAATTTCGTTTTCAAATAAAATGTCTCGATTCTTTTCAAGAGTTCAACAATCAACAGAGTGGGAGATACATTCTTGATTTAAGGATTCACAAGTTGAAAATTGTCAGATGTAATTCGGATAATAAAATGCTTCTTCAAACTTCGCCATCCGGATAATATTCGGAAGTTTCTTCAAGCATGCCAGGCGAGAAGCGTAATACGAAACAATTTTTGATATTCATTCCAGAATATTTGGAATTTTTCAACGAATATTCCAACATCTACTCTTAATTAACGCTAAATACAGAAACAGAAAAGTGCTTACAATGAAATGAACATATTTTATTTTGACAATGAAGGAAGAGTCAAGCAACTATCTTGGTATTTTAATTCAAAAATGTATATTTATTTAATTAATTAACATTATAATGCTAATTTTATTTAAACTTTGAGTACTTTTATCCAGTGAAAAAATAGTCGTCAAAACAGCACGATTGATAATGTACACTGTAAATTTTGCGGAAATCGAAAAGTTGTATTCTAGGTTAACACAGCACGCAGTTGACGTTTCTTTGACATTTCCGCGAAAAATTTGCTTACCAGTGGCGTCGCGTTTTCAGTAAAGCTGGTTTTTATGAATGTAAAATATTGCTCTTGTTTATTTTATAAATTTTGTCCATTATGAGTTGATAATAATAAAATGCAGAACTACAATTTCAACGTCTAAAATTCATGAGATGATTTATTATAAAGTGGCGTTTGAGACCACAAATTGTCTACGCCCATGCATTGAAGGCTTATTTATACAGAATTCTGCTACGACATGACCGATAATTTGTAACGCCTGCTCTGATTTGTTTTCTTTTTGATCACACTGTACAAATCAATTCATCCTTAAGTACAAACAAACACATAATCTCAAATACCGAGTCGATAAAGTCACTGAAAAATTTTCAATTTTTTTCCTGGTTCCTTTTTACTAGACAAAATACGTATAATAAATAAAACACCATGTATGCCTTACTGGTTATTTTCTATTTTTTAAAGTGTCAAAAGTATTATTTTATGGTATTTTCTAAAGAGTAAATTGAATTAAATATTGGGCAATAAAAAATTGGTACATTTCATAAATGTTCTGGCTAGATTTAGACTTATCTAATATTTCAGTTTTACATCTTTGCAGAGTTCTTTTAAGTTCAGAAGGTTCAGTACAACACTCAAAACTTTATTTGCTCACAAAACTGAAGTTGCTGTTACCAAATACATTTCAAATAAATTGGGTTTCATTCAGAAAAATTAACTCACTTGGTTTTTTGAAATTTGATACATTCTAAATTTCTTGTACTAACGCTTAGATTTCCTTTAAATGCCTTATCATCAACGTACAGCAAACATTTTACTGGAGTAGAAATCCATTTCACCACGTCATTCTAAAAAATGTCAAGAGAACCTTGGGGAACACCGAACTTTAGCAAGTTTTCTACAAATGCTGCAATCATCAAAATTTTAGTCTTTACAAGCGATCTAGAAAGCTCATTTCATGTTAACAAATATTGCAATCACTCTTCTTCCTTTCAATAGCTTTATCAATTTTCAATTTTATTGTGACGATATTATCAAGAATAGACTATCCTTACGAAAATCGTTTTCCTTTTTGGAATTAAACAATTACTTATATCATGCAACAATCACTTTGTATTTTCTGAAGAGCGTGCATGTAATAGATGTGAGTGAAATAGGGCTATAAATAAAGCAACGTATACGTGATTTCTTGAATTAAGAAATTACGAGGGCCGTAGATCAGCCGAGAAAATTTCATTACGGCCGTGGAGTAGATATTGCAGTGTTGAAAAAGAAAATATTTTAAGAAAAAGGAAAGGTGTATAATCTGGTCCAAGAGTACACTTCCGACACCTCGTGAAACTTGATTAAGTTCTAGTAGTTTTACTTAGTTTGAGAAGATTAAAAAAAATATATTATGGGATTATTTCTGCTTTTGATTAAAACAAAAGAGTTGCTGTCACGTAATACAAAACGATCAAAAAGAAAACAAAGCAGAGCAGGCGTTGCAAATTATCGGTCATGTAGTAGCGGAATTCTATGCAAATAAGCGTTCAATCCATGGGCGTAGACAATTTGTGATCTCAAACGGTACTTTATAATAAATCATCTCATGAATTTTAGACGTTGGAATTATAATTGTGCACTTTATTATTATTATCTAATAATAGAGAAAATTTATAAAACAAACAACAGCAACATTTTACATTCGTAAGATTATTGCCAAACGCGACGCCACTGGTAAGCAGATTTTGCAGTGAACTCTCAAACAGATGTCAATTTTAAAGCAACATTGTTGTCGTCAACCTTGAAAAAAGTTTTCGATTTCGGCAAAGTTTACGGACGTTTCCTGTAATTGGAAGCAACAATTATCCCAGAATAAGTGGTAAAATTGATTTTCCCATTGACGATAAAGCATTAATTATTAATAATTAATTAATTAATAATATATTTTTGCAGAGGTAGGCAACCAATAAAACGACGGTGTATAGCAAGTATACATATGTGTGCGCTTAAGCTAAGAAAGACGTTTCGATAAAACAAAAGAGGAGGTATCTTGTACTTCTAACCATATTACGATTTCGTTCAAAATTTCTGACCTAGCACCAGAGCTTCTTATCATTATCAATAATACGTAGTTTTGTGACAATTCTTGTTTGATTTGTTTACTACATATAGGGCCGTATCACGACACCGTTATTAAAGTTAACTCATCATTAAAGTAAACAAAAACGATATAGATTTATGCAGTTATAACCTGCCAGAAAGAGATGAATTCGTCACCAAGGTAATTAGATTAGAGTCACGATTAAATTTAATTAGGGTGTCGTGATATGGCCTATAGAGTTTTATACACTTTTATGGAAAAATAGATTTTTTTGAGTTATGTGATGCTAGTCACTGCTGTAATGACTTTTGCCATGGTGAAAGATTCATTTTCCAGCACCGAAAACTTTATTAGCGGTATTCGGATGTTTCTTTTTCCTTGAAATTTAACTTCATAAGCCAGATGCAAATAACATTTCTTTCGACTTTGATAAAAAACAGTAATTACATTCTTGTTGATTTAAATTTAACCAAACCGAATCCTCGATGTAGTTATCAACAAATTGCCGAAACCTTGCAAGGTAAACAAACAGAGATGACAAATAAGAGTTGAACAACCTCTGTGGTGTTAATTTATCGCAACGAAAGGGGTGTAATAAGATTGTTGTAAGTTTATTAGCAATAAAGCTTACAACGATTTAAGTAGCTCGTTTTGGGGGGAGTAATGAAATAATTATTATTACCACGAGACAATTTCGTGGAGAATGTTCCAAAATATTCTATCATAAATATGTAAAATAACTGATGAGAGGAGTGAATATTTTAATCTCCGGTTATTAAGACTGCATTCGGAATTTGAATTGATAATGAAATAAAATAATTACTCAACAATTTTGAGAACGTGGTTTGAGTCCGCGAATCTGCATAATGTGGTAATTAAGACGTTTCCAGTGGCACTTCTTCTCGGTCTGTAATTTCAGATTTTCCTGTCAATTTCATCAAATTAGGAAGGTTTTTAAATTAATTTGTGTCACCGAACAAAGTTGCAGGTTTTTAGTGACGTAGCATTGCAGCCATCTATAAATCCTGAAGTAAAACTTTCCACCGGAACATTTAACAGAAACTTTAAGTACATTTTCTGCCATCCGAAATGCAAAACCTGTTCGTTTTACTCGAGCAGATTTTATTCCGTACAAGTTAAGGTGTGTCTGAAGCGAAAAAGGACGTGCCGGGGGCAATTATTGTGAAGGGTGGAGCTTGTTGATTGTATTGTTAAACGCAGGGGTTGTAATTCTCTTTATCAATAACCCGATTTGAAAGTTGTGGGAGTTGTAGAATTATTTGTAATAGCGTGAAGCATTAGCCGGTGCTCATATTGATCCAGAGTTTCAACATAAAATCTCACTTAATACCCTATAGTGTTGACTAATATAATTTTAGGAACTTGATACAGATGGGATGCTAAGCCTTTTGTGTCGGGTCGCATTTTTGCGTGAACATGAATACCTAAACAAGTACTAAACCTCAACTTCGCCAAGTCTCGTCTATATCAAAATGGTATTTAAATTGGATCATCACCTCGGAAATGAAAAGTTTGTGTGTGTTGTACCCGTCCGGCGTTTACTTTGCCGGGAATTTATTTCCTGCTAATACATATAAATTTTTTTGTAGTTTGACGGAATAGCGTCACGAGTGAGCGCCCCTCGCTCCGGTTAAAAGTTGGATTGAAAAATGTCACCCCTGAGGGTCCTCGCTCGAAGTGGGGCTCTAAACGGGCGTACCTCTTGCATTGTAAAGTTTAGACCTATTGGCACCTGTTCGCAGCACCAGGAAGCAGATCGACAGGCTTTGTACAGGTGTCACCGCAGAGGCTGTGTTAGATTTATATGAAGCTATCAATTTCCACTCTCCACCGTTTATGCTTCGTAGGCTATTGATGTCTTGCGGAATATCGGAAAACTGAGCAGTGCCGCCTTCTCAGGGTTTATATTATTCACGCTGAAATGCCATCAGGAGCCATATTTTAAATGCTTGTGAGCAATTTCGACCCTACAATTCCGCATATCTACTCGAAAGCCTGAAATACACGGTTTTTCACCCCTTTTTAATGGAGATATATTATGGCGGAGTAAGCGCCACTGATTTACTCCGAAAATGTCAATTTGCTACTTCGAAATTACCCGCACGTAGACCTCAAAATTTATTGATTGAATGTAATTCCCGTCTTCTCCTCCTTTTTACGCCGAGAACCTAAATAACTACTCCTATTATTTACACTAGATGCAGGCGATAACTTCATTTATTGCCTGAAAAAGTAATACAAGTTATAATTGCCAACGTGATATATTTTGACGATAGAGTTTAGAGTTACCTTTAATGCAAGTTCTCTATAATAAATTAGTGATTAATATTGCCATTAGCCGACCTAACTTAATCCGATATTATTTATTGATCTATCTCGTAAGTTGAGCTGAGTAGAGTTTACCATAAATTTAGCTGTTGCAAAATAACATGTTCGGCAAATATCCTTTAAAAAAATGCAAAAAATATTAAATTCAAAATTTAAAATGTGATTTTTTAACACCAAAATTTATTAATACATACTTATTTATATAACAAGTGGGTAAAGTAATACTTTTTTTACGAGAAGGAAAATTTGCCACACGAGTGAAGCGAGTGCACAAATCCGCCGAGTAAAAAAAAGATACATACTTCACTAACGAATTGCATACAAAATTTTTAGCGACCGGTATTAGTTTTTCCATTCATTTGCGTTCATAATAGTAATTTATTATACGAGTTTTATAAGACACCATTTTATCGCGCGCGTTTTTTAGAGCACGAGGAGCGCAGCAAAGAGTGCTATAAAGCAAACAAGTGCGACAAAATGGCTTATAAAACGAGTGTAATACAATATTAATAATAATGCTAGGACAATTATATTTGGCAAATATAAAGGGTTGGTAACACTGATAACTAGACGAACAATTGCAAGTTTTGGATTTAAAGTGTCGTGAAGTGCAGTGATGACATAGCAACTAGTCACAGTGAGTCACTGCCAACATAAAAAATTTAAGTAAATGTTCCTGAAATCGGTATTGAAAAGAGCTTCTTTTCGAAACCCGTTTGAGTGTTATAATGACTGTGTTAAAGGTGCAAAATAGAAAAAAAAAACTTTTTTTGCATATCGTAATGAAAGTGGCACTTTTTTACACGCAAAATCGTAATGAAAGTAGCACTTTTTTACACGAAAAATCGTAGTGAAAGTAGTACTTTTTTGCACCATTTTATTCCATTTCCTTGTCAAAGCATACCTATATTTTTTTAAATAATTTTTCATAAATCCTTTTGGACCAAATTTCTCAACTTACATCGATATGCAAAAAAATAGTGTTTAGGTACAACACGTTATGAAAGCCTCTTTTTTTCACTTATTTGCTTGATCAATCTGCAAATTCGTGAAAAAAAGTATGACTTTCAGAACTAGTTGTCCAAATAACTATTACGAAACTGTCCATTTATTAATTTTTTAATTTTTAAAAGAAAACAATGTTGTCCTCTAAAACAAATGATTTTGTTTTATTATTGACGTTGTAATTTGTATCGAAAATTATTTTGCGGTTTTAATGAATAGCAAATACTGTATGAACGTTTCATCGGAGTAATTCGAGAGTTGTCTCCTAAACCGCAAATGTCACGCTAAAATACGTCAACTTCACACGAGACCGTGGCAGTATTTATTTTTCTTCAACAATAAACTGTGTATTTATCTCCATTTTCACTCATAAATATATAATGAAGGCACGTTTAGTTTTATCAAGTGCATACGGTTATTTGTCATAGCACGAGTGGGATTCTAGAGACAAGTGTTCAATCTATGAAGTGTTCAACAAAAGTAATTTGGAATTTTTGCTAACTCAATTTAAAATTATCTGTCTGTACAGGTGTGGGCGTGTGTAGGCGTCTTCATACAACCTGGATCACTGGCTTCAGGAAAAAGCCACAAAATTGGAGTTTAGTGTTGATGGGTTGACAGTTAGCAACACAATGGAACACATGTAATTTCATAAGCCGCGTTTTAATTTTATGCCGCTTTCAGGAGTTTAGTAACTCCCACTCTGACACAACTTCACCCACACGTCGCCCATCCATTGATGAAACTTTATGTCTGTGCACTTTTGCAGCGAGTTTATTAAAACTGAAGCTCCACCAATCAATACTATATCGTTTAGTATTTTAATTTGTCGCATGTTGAACTTTGCAAAGCGACCAAGGATAAAAGAGTTAATATTTGTGTTTGAAAATGTATTCATTTGTTTGTTAGCTTTCGTGAGTCGTTAAGTTGACTTTTTGAATGGGAAAAATATTCTCGTTTAAAAAAAATAATAATAACTTCAACATTTGCACAAAGCCAAATACGAAAACTCCTTTTGTGTAGTTTCTCCGCCCAATTAATTGGAGTTAATCTTTCATAAAGAAATATCTTTTTTTAGGTTGTTCTCAGATGAAAGATTCATTCTTTTTCGTATAAACGGAGCAAAGTAGTAAAGCTAACATTTTATGTGGGATTGGATATTTTCCCTTCAGAAACGATAATCCGTCTGAACCATCTCAATACCTAAATTTTTTATGCTCTTTCCAGTGATAAATCAATAATACTCATGTAGAAAACGTTCTCGCGGTGTCATTGATTAAAATAAATAATATGAATATTTACCTCAAAGCTTTCGGTGAAGTCCTGAAATCTGAGCTTCCACATACTAATACGATTTTGTTCCGTACTGTAGTACGTATAATTTTCAAATAAAATCGGAACTTAATGAAATACGAAATTAAGCTTTGAGGCTTGCCGAGTTCTCTTCAGGTCAAGTAGATATTACTATAAAATCTTTCGTTGCTCGCTAAGACCTAATTCCCTCATAATGTAGACAAAACAATGGGCTACTTGTTGGTAGTTTTCATGTAAATGGGAAATTTGGTCTGGAAAATTTGAAATTGCACATTTGAACACTCTGGAACTTGCCATTAACGATAATTTAGGTCACCAAAAATTTGTTCTAAACCGTGGTTTAATAATTTTAAAACAAAATGAAATTCCATCAACAATTAGTAGGGACAAGGAAGGTAGTCAATTAAAAATTGACTTAATTTTTATCGACGTTGTCTTTTAGCATAAATAACAAGTTGTTTACGTTTCACTAGCAAGAGCTTCGGGTATTGGTACATATAATATATGAATATTTTATTCTTAGTATAATGGACAATTTTCCCCCGAAGCGAATAGTCTAAAGCTTTTGTACTAACAGTATCATTACATAATTATGTAAAGTGAGTTGCTCGTGCTGCGTTTGCCCATTACATTGTATGCAATTTTGATGAAATATTTCAGGTGTGTCAAGGTTGATGTATAGAAATTTATGCATAAACAGCCTCGCCTTCCAGTAAATATTTACTTTTTTGGATCATCATAAAACGAAATTAATGCTTTTTACAATTTTGCAACGTTGACGATAATTACACACAAAAATATTATAAAGATTTTTCTTTTTGATTTGCGTAAAGGTATCTAACTACTAAAAAAAAATTGATATGATCGAAAGAAAATTTTGCTTTTTTTAATGTTAACTGCATAATTCTGTATAGATTTTGTGTTGCGAGGATCGTAGATATGCATGTATGTGTGTATTTGCGCTAGAAAATGTGCATCTGGTGGAGCTAAACTAGGATTCAGTGCACGTAAGTCGCAATTCAGATGTCACATGTTACAAGAAATAACGATTTCAAAACAATTTTCCCATCAATCTTTGCGACCCGGTGCAAATAGAAATGTAGAAAATTTGATATCGGGATATATCCGACCGTTCAAATTTTTCTATCAGCACGATGCGTGTCTAAGAAAAAGAATTTAAGCGAGATAAAGAATAAATTGTTGAAAGTTTGAATGTGCTCGCTTCACCCGTGTTTAGATGCTGCAGAGGATCTCTACTAAAAATTTGTGTCAGTGATTTTTAATTGCAGGATCTTCGACACACTACCCTAGAAATAATTATGAATTAAATGAAATGAACCAATAAATAGCTATTTTCAATACAATAGTTAGCAAAGTAGTGCATTTAATCACGAGTACGGAAGTTGGGCATCTGAGCCGAAGGCGAGTACCCCAACCGAACGAGTGATTAAATGCACGTTTGCTCATGCGTGTTGAATCTGATTTTTTCCATGATTATTGATCAATGATACTAAAATAAAGTCGCGGAATCGAAATTTCGGGCAGCATTTTTTTGTCAGTTTTTGAATTTTGAGTTCATTGTAGTAAGTGTATTTAAATCATCGTTTTCACCTGCTGCCTCCCTTATTATGTCGCAAATCACTATTTTTTAATGTAAATAAATCAAAATGACAAAAACATGACAAGAGTAAAAGACTATTTTTCATAACTGTTAAAATCACTGAAACAATAATTTCTACAAAATTAGCCCAACAGTGAACTCACAAACAGTTTTTCACAACAAAAGGTGGATCAACAAAATTTCAAACAAAAGAGGTTATGTTGTTAGGCGTTGCGTGTTTGTAATTGGTTTACTGATTTTAGTTTAATCAGAGATACCAACACATGATGCATTTATTATGAACTTTTGTAGACATTTGCCCAAAGCAATTTCACGCTTTTTTTCCGTCAATTTTAATTTAAATAACAGGTTAAAAATTTAAATAAGTCAAAAATTAGACAAGCCTTAGTTATTTTAAAACAGATTAAAAAAACCCTCACTGCAACATATTTGGAGCCTTCTATCGACAAACTCGCAAAACATTACACTTTGCTCACTAGCGAGAAAATATTTTTTTCTCACTAGTGATTCAATTGCCATCTTTGCTCACTATTTTCAGTGAGCAAAGACCACTGAAATTCAATGATCATGGAAAAAAATATTTTTTGTAGTTTTTTATTTTATTTTAAATTTACAAAAATCTAATTAAAAATTTGATACGCGTATGATTTATTTCCATCGTCACCAATTTATTTTATCGTTACACGAAAATTCTCTAAAATGTTTCGTTGCGGTGTAAATCTACAGAATACTTTTTCTCGTGTAAACTGAAAAAAAAAAAATCGCATTTCATTCTACCTCGGATTTCGGATCTCGACTACCAAAAGTCGTGGATACTACACAAGTCTCACAGATCTTCAAAAAACAAAAAATATTTTTGAAGAGTCGTGTTTAGCGGCAATACAGTTTCCCTTTCCTTTGTTTCAAATTTACGTTTACTTATCTTAGTGTGATAACATAACTGATAACTTTTTTTACAAACCGAACCGTTACCTCTTTTTCTAAGACACGGCAGGATTTCTTCTAATTTGCTTTTACAAGAAAATTCCAGTTAACAATAATTTCATCTTCAATACCATGAGTGCGAATAAGCGAAACCAAAAGTCTAAAACCATTTCACAAACTCTAAAGTAAAAAAAAAAAACTAAAAACCCTAATGACTTCTAATGACCGTGTTTATTTGATCTCCAAATGAAAATTTTCTATTGTCCTTAACGTTTTCATTCGGACTATCATAATACAGTTGCTTAAAATGATTACAAAGAAACTTTTCTGAATTTAACAATTTGGTCTAGTTAATTCAACATTCTCCTGTCTAATAGGACGATAAATTAAACTAATTAGATTTGTGAGTTCAAACAGAAATTTGCTGAACATTTAACATTGTGAACTTGTCCCATCAAGGGATAATGATGTGTTTGTGCTGCAAAATATAACGGTAACAAATAATTTCATCAATGTTCAGTAAATAAGAGATCGTTGTTAATTTTTAAATGTAAAAGGGGCTCATTATTTGGGGTTTATTTTAAATTAACAATTGTTTTATTATAATTTTTGAATTTTAATAATTTTGTTACATAACCTAAATCCTTAAATTAGTAAGTTTTTGACATAGATATTTGATATATGCACATATTTTGTTAATTCTACAATCGCCAAAGCAAGGTAAACATTAAAAACATTTTCAATATTTTTTTATTGATCCATAAAATTAATTAAAATGTCTGTAGGCACAATTCAGAGAATTAAAAAAAATTAATGAAACCCGCTGTAGCAGACTAGAAAAAATCAGTTCCCCATACCGTGTGAGCAAAAATTACTGTTTGAGTTGGCAATAAATTTTGATGACTTTTGATGGTTCCAACGAGAAAACCATTTTATTAATAAAAGATCACACAAACCAAGACGTTTAAATTTGAAATGTATGCCAGCTGTCAATAAAACAAACCGAAATAGATACAATTCAGTCTTGAAAATGTCATGTAATAGTATATTATGTTATGAGGAGCAAAAATGAAGTTTTATGTGCTGCGGCTGGTAGATTGGCTGCCGAACGCAGTGAGGCAGACAAACCAGCCAAAGCACATAAAACCATTTTTGCTCCGAATAACATATACTATTTTTTCTTCAAACCTTCATAACAAATTATTTAAGACATGTTAAGAAACCAGGTAGGAATTTCAAATGATTTAGCTACTTTACTTTACTGCCGCTCATCAGCGGAGATAATAACTTTATCTGCCGCTCGTCAGCTCGTTAGATGCCATGACAATGAAGTAACACTTTAGCATTATCAATGCAGCAGGATAATGTCATAATTTACGGACGTTTGAAGAAAAAAATTTGTATTGCCAACTGAAACAGTAATTATTGCTCAGCCTGTAGAATCGGATAATTTGACAGTTGGATTAATTTTAACTGCCGCTTATGATTTATCGTAAATAACGAGCAGTGATTTATAATGAAGGAGACATGTAAATAGTCTTGAATTTAAATTATTTATTGATCTCACTTGTTGAATTACGTTACCTTTGAGTATAAAGCCATATTTACACATATTGATAAAGTCAATATGCGTAATTATCGATAGCAAAAAAAAATTGCACATCTTGTACCTACTATAAAATGGTCACACTTTATAACTTTAGTAGTATTAACTGAAATTTAGACCATATTAAATTAAGTTATTGTGGTACTAATTCTAAATTTCTAAATTGTTAACCTTAACGAAATAAGTGAGTCTGTGCTGTCATGGACGCACATTTAGAATCACATTTTTGGGTTTTTTGTTAGGACAATTTGTAACAAATACTCGTATTTCGTGTAAAAATTTTCGATTTTAAATCCTAACAGAATGCCAAGATTTTGTGTATTTTTCACCTTTTAGAGAAAAAAATCCAATTGAGTAAAACCTGAACAGTGCAAAATTTTTTCTCATTCAATTGTGATTTAATAAGTTATTAAAAAATTAAATCAATTGATACAAGAACGGAAAAGAAAATTTTGATTTTGAAGATATTTATTTTCCACAACTAAGTAAAAATAAAATGGAAACCCTATTACGTTCTCAAGAGATTTTTTTGATCCTATTTATAACCGAAAGCTGCTCACGATCCTTAAAGGATCGAAATGAATTTCTCCTAAGGTGGAAACGAGAGTAAAATTAAAACCTTCCTGTTTGCCACAATTTATTCAAGCAATGTAACCGAAAAAATTATACCTTTAGTATCAGATAATTAAGACTAACTGAAAAAGAATTATTGGCTTTACGTTTTTTTGTAAAAGCTCTCTAAAAAAACATTTATAAACGAATATAAAAGGTACAGATCTGATACTTCTGAAAGAGGGTAGATCCACAGACTGCTGATGTCGCTAGATAAAAGACATTGACGGGCTGAAATTCAACTTTGAAATTTAATTACAACGTTTCTTGCATAGTAACCATATAGGAGAATTTGATGTATGTATATCCTTTGTTAAAAGAGTCGGACAAAAAAAAAGACAACACCGATTCACTTTAAACTTGGAGTGCTTAGTCTTAAGAGTTTTTACGCAAAGCCTCATTATTCTTGGTTCAGCAAGCAACAATTTCATTAAGTAGATAGGAAAAATTTTAAGTGAATTTTTCAGTGTTAATAAAATGAGAGAATAATTGGAAATTAATTTTCAAGATCATGACTAAAGTTGAACGTTTTGTTATTATCGAAGCAATGAAAACTTTGTTCGAGGAGAGAATCTTAAAATTTAAGTTCAGTGGGCGATTGCCTTGAATAAAGATGAAGCCATATCCTCACTCGCTTTTAATTAGTAAGGCAGCAAAAGAAAAAATTAATAATATTATTCATAAGGCTTTATTCCCAAGAATCTAGTCTTTGAGTGGATGTGACGGTTAAAGGAAAACTAAGAGAGACGGTAAAATGTACGCTCGACATTCAAAGAAAATATTGGAACGCAAAAAGGGTTCCTTTTAAATTTCAAGTTTCTCTAGCAGTCGACCGTCGGTGAGAATTTTTAGATCGTGTGATGGACAAGTGGTAATTCAGTATATCTGGACCAGAAAAGGGTCTTCCAGGAAGTTATTTAGGGAGCCTACAGCTGAAGAATATTGCATGGGAGGCGCTTCCGGCTCAAGTTTGATTAATTTTTAACGAGAACAGGCTTTATTCATTTTTAATGACGTATTCTTTTATTTTCTTATGTGGCTATCCCGTCGAGTAAAGACCCCCTAATTAATTGATGGTGAAATAAAATGACTTAAGTATAAGCTGCCTTTTGGGCAACGTTTGCTGCTGGGGGCATTACAACGGCAGCTTTGCATTCAAAAATAAAATGAAATCATCCCCGTGCAACAATTATGTGAAAAGTTTTCAAACTCCATTTCCTACAGAAATGACCAGTTACAAAATTCCAACATTCGAAATTAAGAGGCGGTCTGCGTCTGGTCGAGAATCGATATTAAAAGTTGGGCCGGTGTTTTTTCAAGGGCTTAAGCAAAGGATTAAATTCCGGTGGAAATTTGAATTCATATCGAACCGAAGCGGACACTAATTACCTCCCATATGGGTGAATTTACGACGTATTAACCTTAAAAGTTTAATAATCAACAACGAGCAATCTATGTCAAAAGTTTTAATGAATCCTACGATATGCCCTGCAACTCTCGAATAAAATACACTTTCTATAGGCTCGGGATGGGATTTGCTTTTAGTGTTCGAAATGAACCCGGTTTTGCTGGGTGACAAAACAAAATTAATGTGCAAGGA
Source organism: Tenebrio molitor (assembly GCF_963966145.1). NCBI lineage: Eukaryota > Metazoa > Arthropoda > Insecta > Coleoptera > Tenebrionidae > Tenebrio > Tenebrio molitor. The sequence goes on from NC_091047.1 coordinate 9,880,622, forward strand.
AATTATGAAATATCAACTGTGTTTGATAATTTAGAAAAGTTGTCGAGTTCGGTGAAGGTTTACTAAATCAATTTGGTGCTTAATGAAGCGATTAACCTGATTATGTGAAGCAGTGTTGAAGCTTTTAACTTAATGTTTAGCGGAGTTGAATTTTATGTCTTTACTAGTTGAGGCGGAGTTTTCCCACTAAGAGAATTATTTATTAGTTTAGTATACTGCAAAACATACTGCACACGTTGCAGCTAATTTAGGGCTTGCCGTAAGCGCGGTTAGGCCTCCTAAACATCGTCTTTCAGTAAATCTTACTGCTAAAACTAAACGCCTTCAGCGCACTCAAATAGACATCTTAAAATTTTTACCTGAGTGGTATTTGTAACACAATTTAGTTATACTTATACATTTTCTTGATTCTGTTGCACTTACCAACTTTGTAGCGTAATCTTAAAATACAACAAAAGGCGAAATTTATATATGCTATGTATCACTTGTTCTCTTATAGCAAAAGAACTGCTAAACATAATCCATAAGGTTTTGGCTGATAGTTAGAGTGTTTCTTTAAGTACATTTGTAGAAAAAAATCATTGCATCATTTTGCGAAGGAACGCTGTAGTAATGAAAAAAGTGAACCAAGTCGAAATTGCTGGAGCAAGCATTGAAAACAGTTGCTTAGCTATAGCTACGGAGTGTTTGCAACACATCAAAAAGTGCTAGTTTCGTGGTAGTGAAAGTGATAACCAAGCAATTGTTGTATCGGGTGTTCACTTAATTTTCTCTTCAAAGTTGGCGTTGAAGAGTCGATTGTGAACGCACCATTCGTTCGTCTGCAGAGTAAAAACATAAACAACGCAAAAAGTGAGGTTACGAGTATATTTAAACAGGTGATTCGTGATGTGTAATCCGTGGTGCGTTCACAATCGACTCTTCAACACCAACTTTGAGGATAAATTTAAATGAACACCAGATATCTCTAAAATGTTCAATGCGACGTCATTTTAATGACTGCTAGTGGGGGTCTGCTTAATACGACGTATATGACATCATTAAGAAAATGTGTTTTTTTCGGCCTCTGTCTAGAAATTACTGATTTTCGATTTGTCTAAAGCGTTTTGAAAATGGCATTTGCGGGCCTTCGCAAATTTATATCCTTTTTCGCAAGCTGTACGTTGTGTATAGCAGAAGCCGAATCAGTAGAGGCCGAGGGGTTATCAGACTTACTGGCGGGCGGCCACCAGGTCGACAACCCAGATAGACGGGTTAGGAATAACAGAGAGGACGACGACGGTTTTGAACATATGCAGAATGGAAGAAAAACAAATTCCCTATCCGATAATATTTTAACAAAAATTATCTTTTGCTGTAAATAAATTGTCGGCCGAAAAAGTTTTGTGTATTACACCACTAGAAACTGTTTTGCAAGTGCTGCAAATGCAACTTGTGGTGCCTCGGCTGGCGCCTCTGCCCACAAACCGTGCTCGCACTTGCAAAATGACCCTTTGGGAAATCATTCCACTACCGATGTGTTTCCTTCCAATTAATCTGTTTTATTTAAATTTTTATAAATATATTTTTGGAAACAGTTAGGGTATTTAGAGAAATGTAACTATGATTGGTAAATGCTGCATGGTAGTGGCAAATCTGTGAAAATATAACTTCATTATTTTCCGGGATTATGATGGATGATGTATTAGAAACAAGTAAACTCCATACAAACTCGACATTCGGAAAATACGTTGGAAAAAGATAAATGAGTGAAAACGTCGTCGAAACCAAATATTTAGTAATAACGCCGACAAACAATTTTCCCTGGAAAAAGTTAGTAAAAGTTTGATACTTTCAAATACTCCCTTAATATAACCACTAGAAGCAATTAAACCTTGCCATCTTTATTAGAAGTTCGAAAGAGCCTCTTGAAAAAAGCGTCAAACCTCCTCTTTGTCCTGTTTTTATTGAGCTGTTTTCGTGAAATTTAACAAATTGTAACGGCCGATAATGAACACAAAGAGCACTGTATTTATCTGATTCGAGAGAATTAAACGAGGAAATACTCCTCAGAGGGTCGTGTGTTGCGAACTCCGTTGCCTAATCTTGTTCTGTACAATTATATTCGCATCACTCATTGGTTTAGGTGAGTATTAAGCTAATAGTTTTTTGTTATCGGTGCGGCTCAGCCGAAAGCAGCCCAAAACGGCCCTCGCCGCCGCAATCTCCACATAAAGACATCCGTTAGGTCCTCTTCCAGCCGCCGTGAACGTGAAAAATTAAGAAATTGGCAGGACGAATCTGGCGACGGAGCGGAAGCTCAAAATATGCAACCCGCCACTGCTTACGCACAAATTTTATCAGGATCTTATCTCCGACCCCGGATTTTGTCGATGGTGTGTTTCCTGTGCTATCGGCTCAAAGTTTGATTGCTTTCTTATGATTCCGTAAGCTGATTGCCGCGGCCGCTCTGTCTAATACTCGGAGGTGGCGAACCATCTCGTGTCGAAAACCCATTATGTTTTATATTTTTTTAAATCTATGGAAGAAAATCAGATTTTGCCGTGTCGGGTTTCGCTTTTTTGTTTCCGCTTTTCATCACGGCGGACTCGATACGAAAGGGGGATCGATGTTGGAGGAAAGCCAATCAAACGAGATGTGCTTCTTTACGATTTATTTGTTTTACACATATTACAGAATACATATGATTAGAGCGTAGTTTAAATATTATTTTATAATTTTATATTTAATAAACACATTAAAGAACGAAATTTCGAGTGCTTTATGTGTGAATATTGCAAGCACAATCTCTTTAACATTAATTTCTTTTAAACTGTGACATTTTAAACATGCTAACAGTAAAATGTAATATTAAAAATTACAGTTAGGTAGTTAACATTATTGGTTTAGTTCCTTACATTTATTCTTATTCATTTAGCCAGTGACTGTCAAAACACCCAGTGTATCGCTCCGATTCGCCCATTTTAAAAGCCACTGTTACAATTGTTATCTAAAATATTAATAGCTAAATTAACAACTAATTTGGCATCTAATTTTAACGGATTAGTCGAGCTTTAAGCCGTTGGCTTCGAGCTTAACTAATTGCTTTTTCAGGTAGGTACTCTTACATTTACAATTCTCTTTAATTCTAGTCGATATGTTCTAGAAAAGCGAATAAAACAATGACCAACCTATTGAATGCGGTTCCCTAAGTATGTACACAATTTGCACAAAACGTCGAACACGTAAACAAACTAATACGAACAAAGGACAACGGCGTATGCATCATAGGAACAGATCCTCTTTTTACAACATTATATTAATTTATCCGTTAAATTCGTTGTGATAAAATCTAAATCTGTACAAAAAGTAAACGTAACGATCAAAATTGCACTACTATTTTGTGTTTTGATTATAAATATTCATATTTGGTCCGTGCATTGCGTAATAATTGATTACATTAGAGTAATTAATAATAGTGGACATCACCGAGAAAATATCAACAGAACGTGTTTGGGTGGTGAAGCGATTGAAAATTCGCAGAATAAAAACAGGGCCGGTCGTCAATTAGGGTAATTACGGCGATCGCACAAGGAAAATAAATGCAAAAGGCCGCATATGAAAAGTAAACTTCCAGGTCCGGACCAATAAATTAGAGGGAGAGGCGAGGAGGAGAACCGAAAGCTGGACTGCACTTGTTTCATTATTTTCAGCCATCTGATCAATTTTCAATCGCCTTTTTTCTCATCAAGTGTTAAATAAACCGTGGTTGGAGACTGCGAAACGGCCGCGCATTCAAATTAAATCAAATTAAGGTTAACAGCTCCCGTAATGTAATCTTCTCTCAGGAGAGGAACCAATGTTGTAGTACGCCTGGAACAGAACAAATCGGTTAGCCCGCCACCAAGACAACACCATCCACTTTCTTCGGCCCCGTGGAGTTTTTCACTGTTTTTCCAAATCGGCAGGCAAATTTAATCAGCACTGTGTGTGTGGGACGAGTTCGGATAATTGTTGAGGAAATATTATTGCGTGGCAAGTGAGAGCGGGGCCAAATTAATTGATATTTTGTTTAAACTGTGCTAAACCAACATCATTATAAATTTGTACGTTTAATATGTAAAATGTCAATCGAAATGCGACATTTAATAAATTTTAATCGCTGCGGAAACTACTGGAATTGTTTGCATCGCCCCAATTTTATTTGTGTTGAGGGTTGCAGCAACTGCTAATTGGTTGTCGTTTCGGGAAAATGTGTATTAGTTCTGTAAAATCAGAAACACACTGATACATAAAAAAATCGAGTATTTTCGCTTTTATAACATGGCAGGGACTGATATTCAGTTCCAGATTGAACACCGAGTTTAGGTTTTTTTTGTATTTGTTGCTGCACATGAAATTTCTACACGACTGTGCAGTCTTTTCTTTCAATTCGACGTTCATCAGATTCGTATTCGATCTCATTACTAGTGAAGACTTTTATTGACTGCTGTAACGTTTGATCCATCCTTTGTTGCATCATATTACAACGACTACCTGTTCAAAGAGTAGACACTCCGTCACATAGAAACGTCTTGTTTTGTGTTCATTTTAATCTACATCTGAGATCTTCAACTTTGTTTTGTTTGTCTGTTTCAGGACTCATTATTTATGCTGATGATCCTAATCTGCTTATATCTACGAAGACAAAATAAGAGCTATAAATCTAACTCATTGAATAATCGATAGTATATTTGTGCTGGGAAATTGTTACCGGTTGGCTCCGAACGAAAGGAAATCTTAAGAGATAGTAGTTTACGATTCGGAATATAGACGTGTCAGGTAAACTTAATTAGTGCGAATAAAACTCTTTCAAGTTTACGAGGTTGCTCCAGAATTAATGACGGTCATCCCAAACTAAATTCAAATCATTGAATGAATAATAAGTATGTTGTGTAATAAGTGCGGAAAAGTGCTAATTTCTCACGACTGTAAAGAAGACGTGGCACGTGTTATACATTATATTGTTTATACGATCAGGTAAATTAGCGATGACGAAAAGGCGGATTGACTTTTTAGATCAATATAACAAACAAGAATGACAATTTATACAGGGTATCTATAAATGATTGTCGGGTCAAGCCAGCTTTGGAAAGAAATAAACAGAAGCCTAATTTTAATTCATCATTAACGGTCACTTCTGACATTGACGTTTGTTCACGCTTCATACCTTTTCCTGAATATAGGTACAGTCGCGGAATCAAAATTTCGGGCAGCATTTTTCTGTCATTTCAACAAAATCTCTGTAATCCACCTTTTACTGACTGACATTCAAAAATTAATTTGAGTTTTGAGTTAATTGCACTGAATGTAATAAAACCATCGCTTTCACCTGCTGCTTACCCGTTATTATGCCACAAAACATGACAAGAGTAAAAAATGAGGTTATATTAACGATTAACGTAAAGGTTGTTTTAGAGTTTACAATATAAAAATGACAATAAATGGGATATAAAGTTACGTCATTTTAACGACTTTTTTAAAATTGATTTTGGTTTTGAAAAATATTGATAATGTAATTTTTACAGATCCGAAACAAGTGTAGCCTCTACATTTAATTTTGTTGTTAATTTTAATTATTCATCAGATCCTAATCCTGGATGTACTCGTACAATTAAATTCGTTGTAACTTTAACCATCATTCTAATAGTTTACATGAAGTGTCAACTGTCAAGGCCTATCCTGTGTTTCACGCTGTGTTTATTGGAACGTGGAGTTTAAGTAACGACATACAATTTCGAATTCATGACTCGATTACAAATTAATTTGATCGTTCGATATTAATGTTAGCAGAAACAAAACACAGGTGAAACTTGCTTGGTGAAAAACCAACAACCTAACCTGAAAATGTGACATTCGGTGTCGAATTTATTCTACAGTGTGGAATAGAATGATTTACATCTAGTTACCTTTGGAATTTTTGCATATGTAAATTTTCCTGCACCGCTCTACTTTTTTTTCGAAGTGCCGAACTATTAGTTCTCTCAATAAATGTCATCAATCGAATTGACAATTGTTACAATTTACTAAATTGAATTAACAAGCGTTGGTGGCCACTTTCAACACTAGCTGTAACTTGCTTTTGTTACTTCCTTTTTAATTTCAATCTCAACTTTGCATTCATATCATCCCTTCGCAATAAATCACATTTGGAATTTGGATATATATTTTGAGGTTAGGCTTTCTTTTTTTTTAGAGCGGCATTTCGTATTTTTACAAGGGTAATGCAAAGGTAACTAGATGTAAATCATTTTATTCCACACTGTACATAGCACATAGTATTGCGTGATTCAAAATGATTGTAGATAAGTATGGCAACTATGTCATAGTTGCCATACTTATCCACAATCATTTTGAACCACCCAATACATTCAAAATTTTCAAAGTTTTCATAGCAAACTGGACCAGACAATCATTTGTAGATAACTTGTTTAGCAATGAGAGCCATGCCATAAGTCCATAACAGTAACACCAAGTGGTCTACAAGCTTGAGAGTGGGTCACAAATTTGGGAAGCATTGTGGATGTAGTGGAGTTTCATACCTTAATTCGCTCAATTTTCGTAGGGACAGGTCAGGTCAGGTCAAGTAGTTTTCACGGATTTCACGGTTTTGTCTTAGTTTTGGACATTACTTGAGAAGTTCATCTTTTCATGCTAGCTCACAGATCATTTTGTGTTGCCATTTTTCGTTGCACATAATTTATTTTTCAGGAAAAAAATATTTTTATTTCGCAAAATTACTGCAAAGCAGATTTCGTATTAACTTTTACAACTTTTTACAATCCTCAGCATAGGCGGGACTCATTTATCCATTTTTTCCAAGTTTCCAATGATCTAATTTTAGTTCAAACTTCGATCTTTTTGCTCTTTCATGGTTTCACGGAGACCAACATTAGGGGATGCGTTTTTTAATGTAACCTTCTTTAAACGTATCATAGACTTTCTTGCCGTTTCATCCTAACTTAAATTTATCAAGGAAATCGCGATTGTGCATTCTTTTCTTTATAAAACATCAGAAAATCAAAATTAACCGAAAATAAAAAAAGAGAAAGTGCTGTGCCATTATACCAAACAGAGAACATATCATATGCAGATGTTTTCAGCTTACGATCAATGAACTTGACCTGACCTGACCATTTTGTCGTGCGAGAAGACATTTTTCGCGCATGAGCACATTATTTGAGGCACGAGTGACGAAGGAGCGAGTGCTTCATTTGCTCGAATGTGCTGAATACATCTCGGCGCATAGAGGTTTCTACAATATTTTTTGAAACGAACATTATGTCTGATTTGTCGTGTACCCTTTGTGAATAGATAGCGCTTGTCCATGCACTTGTCCAAGTGTCAGTCGAATTAATAGCGATTTATGTATTTTCACTCTTTCGAAATTTTCAACATTCACATTGGAGAAATGGCGTTTTGTAAACCAGATTTTATTATTATCAAGTCAAATTATTTTTAGAATGTTGAAAAAGGTGAATGCTTTTTGGATGATTTTGAAGCACTAGTGCGCGAAATCTACTTTCGCGGTTGACTGTTGCGGTAGCGAAATGTCATTTTGAAGGTAGTGAGTTCAAAAATATTATTTTGTTTAAACCAAGCTCTTTAAACTTAGATCTTTTGGGAACTTCTTGATCAATATTTAGGTATTTTATCGAAACAATTAATAACAAAGGCATCTAAGTATTTCTCAAGGTTATTTAATAAACAACTCTCCTAATAATTCACATTTAAGTTATTTATGATTTTTTTTTTTTGTCTATAGTGGTCTTCTCTGCAGTTTGAGCCGAGGATTTGCATTTACAAACTCAAGCGCTTAGGCATCTGAGTAAATGAAAATTACAAACACTGGCCCTTCTCATCACATTTTGTCCCCTTAGGCGGTTGTCTACCTAAACTTTTTACACACTTCAAATGCACGGAGTGAAAACTAACGTGCGTTAAACTCTCGCCTGTCACAATTTACATTTAAATTCGCACTAATGCTACGCTGACTCAACGTGCGTTACGATTAACTAGAGTTGAATTGTTGGAAAGCTTCAATTTATGTAACCCCACCGTGCGGCCGTTTTTATCTTAAAGCTCTCGCTGAATAATTAATTGTATCGAAGTTAATAAAACTTGATGGTGCATCAGTATTCTGGCGCAGTTGATACAAGCCGTTTTAATGTCGTGAACCATGACCAAACTTTTAATTGGAAAATTTTGAAACGTACGCCGACGAATGCAATTTTATACATTTCCCGCAAATTATCGGATCGCTTGAAAGCATATTTGCTGAAAGATGGTTCAGGCCAAATCTAAAGTTCAGACCAGATTGAACTTCTTTCTCAGTGATCTGCATCGTTCGCACTCCTGACCATAAGTTTATACGAATAGATGTCAAACAGTATTAACGTAAATTTTCACTGGATTTAAAAAAAATGGAAATGACGCTAATATTTTTGTTGTTATTTTATCAAGAGATATCCTTTCAGAAGAACATATATCTCTGGAAAACATCCAGTTACGTCGTTTAATCCTTCCCTGCTACACAAAATCTCGTTTGCGTTAGTGCAACTACCCTGTCCATCATTTTTTGCTCGTTACTGTATAAATAAAAGCTCCAACTTCAAAGGTAGAAAACTGCCGATGTCAGTGTTTTTTGTTTGCAGAGTTAAATTATATGTCTAAACAAATATGTTTTTGTTATGTTATTGATTTTGCGTTGACAGCACAAATTTACAAGGAATTGAAAATACTCGTAGTTGTTCAATAAAAATGCAACTGAAGGAACGGTCTCTTGTCATTGTCTTGTCAATTGTCAACTTAATAGTAATTAAATAAAAAAATCGCAACTGGTAAATGACGTTTTCAGATATTGCTTGAGTGCTTTTAACAATCGTTTTCTTCAGACATTTCAGAAACTAGAAGCTGGTGACAATGCAACGATCGATTTTAGTAAGAGAATGGCTGCAAAGGCAAACTAGAAATACCAACGTCATTCACAATTTTGAATAGAATAACATAAGTTAAATTGAAAGCTGAATGAGCTTTTAACATTTGCGATTGACGTTGCAAACGCTAGAAAATTCGATTTGAGTTTCGAGTTGTGTCCTTCGCTTTTAGCTCTTGATTGGTTTTTATCTGTGTTTTATTTGATCGCCATAATTACTGTCCCTTCGTTAGGTAATATTTGCAATTTTTGATTTTATCGCAGCTGCCTTTTCCGTTAAATTTAATATTAAGCGTCTTGAAGAGAATCAATTTGTGGGCGAGAAGGGAAAGAAAGTGAAGTGTGCTGAGTGAATTCGTGAATAGGTGTGGGTGTCTCTTCTCTTTCTGAAGTTAGTGGAGTAATTTATCGATCTAGCTGCGCAAGACTCCACTAAGTGCTTTCTGGTTTAAAGCAAAAATTAATTAAAACGATGCAATTAATAAGGCAACTTACTCCGGTGTTCCTCTTTGGAAGGTGCTCGGTAATTGCTTCGCTTGCGCTGCTCTGGCCCTAGCTAAGAGACTCATGACTGTGCGCTTTGTGGGGGTCATCGAGGTCCTCAAGCCGCCCGCCAGCAGGGGTCTCTTGCGCCCTCCGACCCCGACGACGGCCCCACCTGTGGCCGGACCGTTGCCGATGCCGTTGGTCGGGGAGAGTTGGCTGCCGTTGGCGGGAGTTGCACTGGCGGTGGTCTCGGTCGACGACGGAGTTCCTGAACAAATAAAATTGACGGATTTCTTTCTGCACGAGGTCTGATCAAAGGGATGAAACCGCCCTGATATGGAAAATCTCGGCTGTTTCGATTCCACAAAGTAATATATCATCTGTGTAATGTTTCCCAGACACCGAGAGAAAGAGTCCTTTGTCTTATGATTAATTTTGGTTTAGAAACGCTTGCCGTTCTGATTGCTTTCTCAGCTATAAGAGAAATCAATGAAGGGTATTTTATAACCCCCGGAGGCGCGTACGCGACGATCGAGGATCATTTTTATCGTCCCTCTGTCTGTTTCCAATCAATGTCACTCATTCTCCAGTAATCATTGAATGAATTAAAATCAAACCGGTGGGGAATCACCATAAAGCTCCGTTAAAAAATAAAAATTCGGGTCAATGCTCACTAAAATAAGCCAACTGAAAATTAAATTAGCAATCTGATATTCCCCTGCGACAGGAAGTTTTCAAATGCAACAGCAACAATAGATTCAACTGTGAGCGCATTACGTCACTGAATATTGAATTGCTGCATTAGAATGTCTGCTTTTTGCAAGCAATAAAGGTCTGCACTACATTTTTTTGTTTCACTGTAAATGTCCTCCATTTTCGAAAGCACATTCCCGAATCCGAAAAAAGTGTCTGGTGTGGTGTGATTCGAACGGACAAATTATGAATTTCCTTCCTTTCTTATTCTTTTTTTTTGTAAAATTTTTTGTCATTTTTAAATGATTTTACAAACGTCTGTTTGCTCACTAATCTATCATATCACTATATCAAATTTTACAATTTTTCCAATAAAAAATACATTTGTCTGACTTTGTTAACAATATTGTTGAATGTTATCGACGCTGAAAAGCAAACACACCCACACAAATTTGTTCACAATTCTGTAGCAATACTATCGACACTGATAACCCAACTTTATTACAAGTTAGTTACATCGTTAAGACACAATTTAATTGATAATGACTTTTGAAATTAATTTTGGTTGTGTTCAAGATACGTATTTTAATTTTTTTTAAATTTAAAACACTAAAAAGTGCAATTAAATTTAAAAGAAATATATGCTTTTCATTTCATTTTTAATTTAGGAAGCGTGTATTCCATTTTTAATAAAAGCTACAGGCAAAAAGCAAAATATAGATATCATTAAAAGCATCTTTTTAATAGCTATTTATTATACAAGTGTCTTATAAGGTTATAAGGCAAATAAGTCACGAAAGAAATGTTTACCACGAGAGCTTGCTCGAGTGGGCTAATTTTTCTTGAGTGCCTTATTTGCTGTTAAGGCACGGGTGTAATATATAGTTTTTTCTACTTTGCGTTCGTACTGATGCTATTACGATACTGTTTTGCGTATCGTAATAGGAAAAGGCGTGATATAATAATAATTTATACTAAAATAGTGAAATTTAATTTTTTAATGTTGACGGATACTGTGGTGTCGCGGCAGACCGCAGACGTGACCTTGGGTGAATCCTTCAACTTTAACTTTTTTATTTTTTTTCATTGAAAAAGTGGCAAAGTAGAAAAAATACTGTATGACATCGCGTTTATAAGGCATTTTATCGCACTTGCTACGCTCGTCGTGCTCTAAAACCGTGCGTGCGATAAAATGCTTCTTATAAGACTCGTATCATAATATACTATTATCCAATACCTTCTTTCTGTAACTACAGTTCTTAGACTATCATCAAAACCCAAAAATTTATTTTATCTTTTAATATAAATGTTAACGTAAGCCTCAACAAATGATTTCATCTGAGATTCCTGTTTCTTATCATTCTAATTTTATGTATGTATTACATTTTTTGATGTTCAATAAACTGTTTAATTCTCTCTAAACTGTTTAATTATAAAAAAAACAGTTTAATTATGGGTTCACTAGTCCACTATGGGTCCACTAGTGTTTTATAGACCTCATAATATATTAAAAATCGGCATTATTATGACTTCATAATAAATAGGTGTTCATAGATAAATAGGAGAAAAATTATTTTCTGCTATCATTTACTTGAAATCTTATATCGTGAAAATTTATTAAGACAATACAGAGTTATCAACAAGGAAACAAATCAAGAGTGCTACCTCATCTTTTGTTTTATCGAAACGCCTGTCTTAGCTTGATCGTACACATATCTATGCATGCTATACACAGTCGTTTTATTGGTTGCCTACCTCAACGTCAGCAAAGATGATGATGAAATGGAAGGTACATTTTTGGTATAAAAATCTAAGGGTATCTCTGTAGTCTATATTCCCATTAAACAAAATAAAGAGAAAGTGATACACCAACTGTAAATAAAACAAATCGAAAACGGTGTGTGCTCATTTGCAAATAACCATTATGTGGAATGAATTAGGTAATTAATATAGAACCAAAAGTTATATACAAAGAAATTAGTAAAATCAAAACAACAAAATTAAATATACCGAATCAATTATTAGACAAGTAAATTTTTGTTAAATTTGTTTCCACAAGTAATGGAATTCATTTTTAAGTATAACATGCTTTATCTAGGACCATGCGATATATCCTATTTATCCCACTCTTTCAGACAGAGGTAATGACTTACTTTACCGCACGTCATGCAATAAAGTAAATAATGGAAAAAATGTATTAATGAAACGTAATCTCCGTCTAATTGAACTATATATTTAGTACGACGATCATAACATAATTTTAGACCTTTCAAGAAAATGTTTTGTCCACTATTTTAATTAATACGATTCAAAAAATTAGAATTGTCTTCAAAACGGGCGTAAAGATTTGTCACTTTCATCGTTGTGATAGCAGATAATTTTCTCACACCCAAATAAAGCACGCTGCACGATTGAAAGACACGTTCATACAAAAATTGTAATTAATTTTAATCCAAAATAAAGGAGGCAAAAACCTTTGACGGCTTTGTAAGTGGCAGAAAAACTTGTGTCTACCTACGTCAATAACCAAATATCGTTTCGAACATTGTAATAAAAAACAAAACGTGAAACCAACCACAAATTTAAGTTGGGCCAAACAAAAACGGTGGAAATGTGTCGAGTGTTTGCTAATTGGAGAACACCACAGAAGAACTTAAGCTTTTTATATTTTCGCTCTTTTGTTCTTTTAGCATTTGCTCTCCGACTAGCCGTGTTGTCTGAATATCACAAAGGTCGAAAGTAATTACTGATCAAAAACTGTTTCGCACAGCTGGAATGGGCCTTCCACGTGCAAATCGTCCTTTTTGTCCGAAAGGAAGTTTATCTCTCGCTTGTGATAATTTTCCAGAGAGCACTTAATTATATAAATGTTTCTTATTTCTTTTGTAATTTGAAATGGGGAACGCTCCGTCTCAATAATTAATCCGCCCAAAACCCCTTCTCCTCGTCTCCTTTTTCAGAATGGCATAAATTTTTAATGAAACTCTTAAAAGCTCTCGCAAATGGAATCAATATTGTTAACTAAAGTCCATAAACAACACAATGGAGTTCTTTCGTTTAAGATCAGAATTCGAGCGGCGACAAATGAGCGTGGTCGTAGTGAAGAATTGCTTAGTTATTAACCCAACACAGAGGAGGAATTTACGGAATGTGATATACGCGACTTCATTATGCACCCCGGCTGTGGAAGTGTTGACCTGGAGGGCCGCGCAATCTTCCGGCCAAGGAAACATTGCGATGTCCTGATTGTTTATTAAGGACCCACGACGGGACAGGTAAATAGGATAATTAAGCCGATATAAACCCTCGTATTTCAACGTCTTACCTCACCTAGTTCGGTAATCGCGTAAGGGGATCTTAAACACGAACGATTTATTATTGCGAACCGAAGAGCCGACCCCGACAACCGTCAAAACGTAAAGACAGACGATAAACAACATATAATGCCCCGAATAACAAAATGTTCGCATCTCCTCCGCTATTAAATTCCATCCATAACTGGGAAACCGGCAAGTTATAGGAAAATTGAACTGTGAGTCCCCCAACTCGAATATCTTCACGAGCCAAATTTAATCAGTGGCGATAATGCACTTTGTAATTTTATTTGTGAATAAAATATAAACACCCTTGTTCGCCGGGATGTTATCAGATTTAATTATTTACAGTTGATAATCGCTTACCCGGCTGAATACCGCGCAATGCTGGATGCTCATCTTGGGGGCTTTCTGGTCCCGGTTCTGCCGTTTCGCTGCTCAATCTGTCTTCACCTGCGTATTCCGCCCCCGAACTCGATCCGCCGCTTGCTTCGTCTCCTTTGTTGTTATTTCTTTGGCTGGAAAGCACCTGCATCTCCCACATTTGTTCCTGTCGGATGTCGTCGTTGTAGTCCTGAAATAATTTGTTGTGCTATTTAATATTCTATAAGACTTTTTACGCAACGTTCGAACACCAAAATTGCCTCTGGTAATTGAAATTCTTTCGCCCGAGATTGATATTCTTCGAGCCGTTATTATTAACGACAAACGAAAATGAGCAAAGTAAAAAATAACACCGACGATATCGTGGTCGCAACAATTTTTCCCATTAACAGTTTGTTTTTATTGTATGTACACGCAAGGGAGGGGGATAAAATTGAAAACCAGTTTGTGGAAAAGATGAAAGCACACTCAAAGGGATGAAAAGTACCCGAAAAGGAGAATCTATGATATTGTAAAAAAATAATTGTTATATTGTTCAATTCAAATGAAATAATAGTAGATTATACAGGGTGTTTCTGAAATAAGTGCGTTAATTTTAACTGGTAATAGAACTTATCAAAAGGAACAACTTTTCTCTCTGCCATTTTGGCGAAAAACGTTGCGTAATGGCTTAAAAAACTAGGAAAGATTTTCCTAAAACCGTTCATATCTCCAAAACTAAGCTACCTAAAAACGTGAAACAACCAGATTCTTAAGAAGTGGACTTTTTGCTATACGGGTAGATTTATTTGAATTTTGATTTCTGCGTTAAAACACGTTTTCTGGGTGAAAATGGATGTTTTTTACATATTAGCGCTGATCTCAATTAGCCATTGAAGTATTTAGTGGCGTAGGGCTATTTTAGTGAAAAATCTCTCCAATTTTTTTTTGGAATTAAACATCGTTTCTCGGCAAAATGGTAAATAGAAAAGTTGTTCCTTTTGACGAGTTCTATTGCCAGTTAAAATTAACACACGTATTTCAGAAACACCCTGTATTATAAAGAGTGGAAGTGAGTCTTTTTGTGCTAAGCCCAGAGATTGAAGACCGAGACGAAGTCGAGATCGCAACTGGGCGAAGCACAAAAAGACCTTCTACACTGAATACTATTTTATCTTCAAGCGGATCACAAAAAAAAGACAAAACTAATTTATTTTCTTTTGATGCAGTTTTCTGTTATTTACTTTATCTACGCCTGTGGGATAAATGACACTTATCCCATTCATTTTGCGTGAGGTAAGAACTTCATTACCGCACGCATTTCATTACCACACAGATTTTCATTACCACATGCATTTTCATTACCGCACGCTTTTTTATAATAACAACCAATTAATTAAAATTTATATTTAATAAACATTTAACTACAAGAATAATTGATATAACTATTTTTTTTAAATAAAATAAATTCGGAATTAGAGTAGGCTGTGATTTATATATTTTGTCTACTAACGGTTGGTAAAAGACGTTTAAACACTTGTATTGTGCTGTCCAAGATCACTGCTGTGCCTTTAAAAATGCCATGTTACCAACTTCATAATAAAATCAACGCGTACTCTAATTCTGAATTTATTTGAAGGCACACACTTTTTGCAACGTGTTAAATAAACTCTCGATGAAGACATTTGTTGTAAATTTTTACCGACTATGTTAAATTCGGTAATCGATTCTCACTGCGGTTAAAAAAAAATAATTCCGGGCGGTCGTAAATAAAATATTGTACAATACAACCAAAT
Source organism: Tenebrio molitor (assembly GCF_963966145.1). NCBI lineage: Eukaryota > Metazoa > Arthropoda > Insecta > Coleoptera > Tenebrionidae > Tenebrio > Tenebrio molitor. Next base: position 9,896,227 of record NC_091047.1, read on the forward strand.
TTGTGCGATTACACTACTCGGCTTCGCCTCATTATGCAAATTTCTAACGCGTTTGTTAATAATGCTCTTATCCCAGTTGTATCGTAAATATCTATTATAATATAGCGTGCGGTAAAGTAAGTCATTATCTCTGTCCGAGAGAGTGGGATAAATAAGATAATAATATATCACATGCTTCTAGATAAAGCATGTTATACTTAAAAATGAGTTTCGCGGCTTACCTTATTCATTTCCTTACAGTTTAATATAAAATGTCACCATCTGAATTTAAATTATATTTGTTTTTTAATTAAACCTTTCTAAGTTTAAGAATGAAAAGTACATAAATACTGTTCTTTTACTTTGTTACCGCATCGTTGTCTAACATTAAAAAAAAATCAATAAAGCACAAATTTTTCCACGAATGTACTAGAAATTATAATATATCGGGCCTTCAAATAAATATATACATATTTAGAGTAGGCGTAGGCGACATTCTAATTCTGTTAACAGTGTAAAGTAATCTTTGTAGGTAATCAATTATTCTCCGGAGTTACTCAGGTTAGATAGTAAGCTTTTTCCCAATTTCATATTGTCATATTCCGTGGAGGTAGAATAGCGAGAATGCACTACAAAAATTAAAAATATTTTCGAACTTGATTTTATTTCGTTAAAATGTCAGACGTTTCTTGTGTCATTTTCTACGCTGGAAAAATGTTGCAAACAATTGAATTTCCATAGGTTGCTCTAAATATAAATTTTTTTGAAGGCCCGTTAGATACATAGAGAAATTTGAATATTTCATGAATTGAAAAAAATATTGGAGCTTATATTTGTGTGTAGAGAAGGATAGATAATTTTGTGTTCGTCAAGCCAGTTGACGTGTAATTAGTGGGTACAGCTTTCAGATATTTAATTTCAGTCCATGTTCCAGAGAAAGGTAAAATTCTCTGGTTAAAAGCGCACGAAATGAAAAATTGCTACGCTGTCAGAATAGGGGCTTTTCTTTAGTTGCCAGCTAATGTCTCAAGAAAATTCTTTAAATGACTGAAGTGGAGCGAAACTAGAAGAAAGATTAAGGTATAAAACATCGAATGGAGGAAAATAAGAGGTTTTGTCTCGGCATATTTAATGGTGTAGTTTCTTGCTCCCCGCAAGATTGGTCAGGTCGATTTTAGGAATTATGTTCGCTCCGGCAGGCACGCCGACGTAATAAAAGGAAATTCTTAAGTGTCAATCCTTCTCACATCGTGTATTATTCTAGACACTGATGAAGGTTTCTTGTCCTCGTTTCTTCAGTCTCGGCAAGGGTTTATGATAAACCGGATAATGTATAAAAGATCAAAGCTCCTCCTGTCTGGATTCCCCGGATTGTTTTGGACATTAACGTCACCCGATGCATTCTGTGCAAGTTTAATTGCATCCCCAGTTGTGGGAATCAGTTTGTTTACATCTCCACCTCTGCGTTTCTGCATCCGAAGACTTCCTTTTGTCAGAGAGGACATACTCGTATCAGATGTCTCCGCGTTTCATTTAATGCAATATTTGATCAGAATATTTAACATTTTTGAAGCTTTTAGCGGTGTGGACCCAGCTCCTAGACCCTTAAGTGCTGGTTCGAGATCAGGTCGACGAGGATACGAAAACTTGCCGTAAAATACACTAACGAACAAACTTTTGTGATTACTGATTGTTTCAAACAACATTTGCACCCGAACTAATGCAAACGGGGTGAAAAACACTTAAGCCCTTGATAAATTAGAATGGTCTCGACATTTATTGCGATATTTTTCATTGACTAAGCTGCAAGTCTGTGAGAAACTGTGTCCACTTTTTGCCGTTGTTTAGTTGCCAAGAGATATTATTGTCTTTTCGCCTCGTCCAATTTAAATGCTGTCGAAAAAATTAACGAACGTGATTTTTTTCGCCATTCCGAGAGCGACACAGATTTCCACCCTGTCAAATTAAACCTGATCTTAAAAACGGGAAGTCGGGATTTCGCAGTGTATGTCAATGTCGAGTGGTGTCCTAAATCGGATTAAATGTCTTCTTAATTCCGCAGTACATATGTGTTGTCGACAAGCAGACCGCATACCTAATTACTGCACTTTTCGGCCGCAAACGGCTTTGTTTTCATCATGAAACCGGATTAGTGTGCGTTAATGAAAATTTAAATTCATGAAAAACTTTAGGGTTTCCGCAGCATGTGGACCACGTTAAAAACTCGTGTTTACTTTGGGCTTTTTAATCCTTGCCGGGGCAAATGCGCATGTTAAATAATAATTGGTATTTTTGTTCGGTTTTGTTATTTAGATAAGCTTTTTTAAGCCGCTGACAGCCCTGAAAAAATTACGTACCAGAAGGAATGCATATTTTAATTAAGGCAATGGATACGCTCTCAAAAAATTAATAATCCTTGAAACGGAAATTATTCCCCACCGGGAGGTGTATCACGTTGTACTTTTCGCTTTATTTATTTTTTTGCTGCTAATACTTTGCGTTTTCCCGTTGTGCATCCGATCAGCTACCCTTTCGCCCTTTCCTTTCATATTTAATCGATGGTCCGTTAACTCACATCAATCAAACTGACAAAGAGATTAACGTAAGAACAAGTTATTACATGCCTCCTAGTTACAACTTTGCAAGTTCCAAGGATGTGCAATCTAATCTACAATAGTTATATTCAATATTTACCCAGTGGATGAGTATTATATGTACACCCGTTATAGCGGGTATTATGTTTGTGCTAATGGGTTAATCTTGTTTCGTGTTGTCAAACACTTAAGCGTAACCTTGGGTATTTACGATTTTCACACACAAAGACTTAACGCCATGTTGTTGCAACTTTTACTGTTTTAGTTTTGAAAAATGAAAAAGATCAATAAAATTAAATTTATGGTTTTTCTGATGTTCTTGCGACTGATAGATATAAGCAGTGTTTGAAATAATGTTGTTTTCAGTGTTCTCACATTTACAAATTTAATATATCTAGTTTCTCGTCCCACATCCCCCAGAAATCAAATCAGTCCTAATTCGATTTTAGGATGAAACGACATTTTTGTTACGATAACTTAATTTACATTACTCGCACGATACAAGTTTAAGATGAAACAGCATGGATTAGAAATAAGTGAAAGTTTTTGACTTCGTAAATGAAAAGGAGAGAAAAACTTTAAAAATAGGGAATAGAAATCAAAGCCTTGAGTAATAGGCACGAAAAGGTAAAAATAAAAAATATTGAAAACACGAATTGAAATAACAACGAGAGAAGAAATCTAAAATATGTCAAAGAATGAGAAAGAAACAAAGTATGTACTGTGTTTTCAATTTGGTTGTAGGTCGTAAAATTTTATGGTACTTTAAGTTAAAGATCTTGCGGGGCTTATAAATCCTAGTTTACCACTAGCAGGTAATATTTTAAGCAGGGTTGTATTGTACATTTTGTATATTTGCATTGTACGGCAAACGGCACGCGCCGCTTCCCAACCTTTTCAAACCCAAACATTATGCCCGTTAATCGCTCATAATATGCAATAAAATTTTACGACCTACAACCAAATTGAGAATAAATAGTTGAAATATACACACCAGAGAAGAAAGGGGTAATTGTTCACTTTAACTACTTCTGGAATTTTCGCGTTTTTTCTGGCTAGACAGCCTCAGGACGTCCTCCAACATCGTTTCCCACCAGTCAAACCTTGTGCAAATGAAAATTTTCCTTACCCTTTAGTTATACTAAGACTTGGCGCGACCTTGATGCGACCTTAAAACACAACAAGAGAGAAAAAAAAGGCATTTGCACAAGGGTAGAATGGTGGGACACGATCTAGGAGGACGCCCTGAGGCTGTCTAGCCAGAAAAAATGCGAAAATTCCAGAAGTAGTTAAAGTGAACAATTACCAAGAAAGGACTAAAAATAGAAGAGGCTTTGGCAGAAAATAGGTCATAAAATTGATCTATAAAAGGTACAGAAAAAACAATAATAAATAATAATTCAAGACAAGAAGGATAAAATAAAAGAAATTAAAGGAAAATGTGAATAAACAAAGAAGGCCTTGATTTGGTTACAAAGAAAAATATAGAAGTAAAACCGTTACTGCTAAGACAAAAAAAGAGAGATGATTATCCATTTACAAGGAAAAAATGTGAAAATAAAGGGTCAGAAAGATAAACAACGAAGAGGTAGTCAAAATAACATTCCAAGTAAAAGTCGGCGAATAAATAAAAAAGCGAAAGAATGAGAGACAAAAAAGAGAGTGGAAAAAATTATAACTATAGTCCATTTTTTAATTATAGTCCGATGTATCAATTAAAAAGCAGAACAACTGTCATATTGCTATCTCTTTTCAACATAATGTAAACAAACTATTGAATTCTTGTACGTATTGTATTAAGCGTGTCCCACTATGCATCTCGCTTTAGCATGTGCGATTAGAGCAAGACGCGAATTGTACGTTTATTCCACTAGGGACGTCAAATTTTTAGGTTACGTTTTAACCACGTTATTTGTGATAATTTTGTTTAATTTTGCTTGAAATGTCCTCCGTATGATGCCAACGAAAAGCATGTAAACAGATCCTTTTACAGAATTGTAAATTGCAAAAATAATATTGGAATTGCGCGGAGACTTGCTAGACTGGCAGTTAACAGGTAAGGGGGTAAACTAATTCATAGAGGTTGTTTTGTGTTCATGGCGTTGCCGAAACAAAATCTAGGAAGAAAGAAAGGCAGTCTAAACGTGGTTGTTTAGTGCTGTTTTCAACAATTTTTAATATATCTGACCTATTAGTTGATATCTAAATAGTTATCAAAAGCATTCTGAAGGGAGCGGTTTATTGAAACATAAAATTAAAACGGAGGAATGAATTTGCAGAAATACCAAGAAAGCACGAAAGAACACAATATCTGTCTCATGTTGCCTAAATAAATTTTCAAATATTGGTAGAACCATGCACTGCTGTCAAATGTTGAAAGCAGACGCAGGTCATGTCGACTTCTTGATTCGGACTAAACTCATCGGACTATAATAAAAAAAATGGACTATACATATAGGAAAAATGGATATATTTTTAGTGTGTAAACAATAACAAACAATCTCCAGCGCGGAAGTAAATATTCCCCTCTTTTGACTTTTGAACCAGGCAAGATAGGATTATCCGAAAAAAACTAATGAAATGGTATCACGCTCCTGGATGGTATTTTTGTTCTAAAATTACCATACCAGGGCAAAACAACTTTTTTCGGCCTCCATCAAGAAAATATTGATTTTCCATTCGTCTAAACTCTAAAGCGTCTCGAAAATGACATATCCGTGCCTTGCCAAGAAAATCGAAACAGGAATTTTTAATTAAAGTTGGCGGCATTGAGTGTCAATGTCATGTGGAATTTTTGTACAATTTTTTAAGTATGAAATATGTAGGTTGGGCAAATTTGTATCCTTTATCGCAGAAGTGGAATCAGTAGAGGCCGAGGGGGTTATCAGGCTTACGGGCGGGCGGCCACCATATCGAAAACCCTCATGGATAACTGGCGTTAGAGAGGACGACGACGGTTTTGGATATTTGAGGAATTGATTGACTTTTGTGGTGTCAGAGTCGCTTCTTGGATCCTTTATGTTGCCAATAGAAGAAAAATAAATTCCCTATCTGGTAATATTTTAACAAAAATTATTATATTTACCTAGCTTTAAATAAATTGTCGGGCGAAAAAGTTTTGTGTATTACACGGCTAGAAAATGTTTTGCAAAGTGCTCGCACTTGGAAAATGACATTTTCTAGCATGTGATACAAATAACTAATTTTGTACTCATAGCTTCAAAATCGGTATTTCCCGGTTGTGCTCGGAGTGCGGAAACAAAGATTTCCCACACGCCGTGTTTTTTACTTTGCAAGCAGAAACTAGGGGAAATTGCTTTGTAAGGTTGGTATTTAATAACGTAGACAAATGGAACGTCAATTCACTGAACAAAATAGACGTTTTGTCACATTTGCAATTGTAAAATTAATTCTCATCAACACAAAAAAAATAAGCAATTCAAAAAAGTAAGAGGAATAACAGGGAAAGAATTTGTTCAACGTGTTCTTTGATCGTAGTAGACGGCACCGACGCTTTAAATTTTAACAATCTAGTAATCAGGGCGGAAGGTGCTACCAACCCAATAGTAAAAAATCACCAATGTTAAATGCTTTACATTTTTTATTTTATTTTAAAATATTTTTGAATTATTCGTTACAAAAAATATTGTACCTAACTTTTGCGGGAAGAAATTTCCCATTAATGCGGCACGACCGCCTCGCCAGAAATTTCACTTCCCGCACACGTTAGGTAAATAACTATTTCAGCATGTTTCGGAAATCACATCGAACAGACTCCGAAATGAATTCATAGAATTAAAAAATCAACCCACTGCTAGATAAAGAATTGAAATACCTTTCAAATAATGATATATCACACGACCCTCCCTTGTCATTAAAAATTTCAAAGTTGACAGAGCTACCAGCGCCATTTTTGTAGATTCATGCTTTAGTTTTATGTTTAAAAGTAGCAAATCCGATATCATTTGATTCGGTTTAGTTCGATGTCTCTATCTCTAACTGGTTCAAAAGTTAAGAGAGGTGTGGGGCAGTTCATTCACACAAAAAAAATAATTATAATTAAAAAAAAAACAATATGGTCTCTGGATACACATAGAAAGCAATGTAATGATTTAGAATTAAAAACACAAGTAAAGCAAAATAGAAAAACAAACACGCTAGCCTGGAAAGAAAGAAAAATAGTATCGTTTTGAAAATGAGTAAACAAATTCTCTATCCCATATACTAATGATCATTTAGCCAACAAGTGGGGTATAGACACTTAACCCTATTATCGAAAGTATGTGAAATTTGCACAATGATGCTGTAGGGTAAGTTTGTTCAATCACATCACCATCAGTGCATTCATAATTTAGTATTCCACGCTTGTTGCATGGATTTTATCTACGAGCGCTCAAAACTTTTGCAAATAGACACATTTTTATTTGAACACAAATCCAACAAATTTGATGTCAAAGTAGCGTTGAATGTTTTCAAAATGATTAGCAACGCCTTAGTAACTAGGTACACAAGCAAATATCAACATCTGGTATTAATTTGCAAAGATTTCCCCAGACGTGCGGTAATGTAAAGTCTGAAATGCACGGGACAAATAAAGTATATCAATTGATCGTAGATAATATACAAATTTAATTATTTATTTATAGTACTTTAAACCAAAAATATAACAAAAGCTAACCAAAAAAAAAGGTTGACTATAAGCAGAATTTGATTGTCTAATATCTCCTACACATATACCTAACGGGTGTTTTTTAAATTTTGGCATCGAAGTTGGCCTTGAAGAATCAGTTGTGAACGCACCACCGGATTACAACTCTGATCAGCTATTTAAATCTAACCTCACTTTTTGCGTTGTTTGTGTTTTTAATCTGCAATTTGAAAAATCAGCGTTTTTGAGACGAATGGTTCATTCACAATCGACTCTTCAACGCCAACTTCGACGTCAAATTTAAAAACACACCCGCAATAAATATTATTTTTCTATAATTGATTCAAAAAATTGAAATTCACGCATAGTTATCCGTGCATGAAGTGGGTCATTTTTTTACGTGTATTTTTTTTTGCATTGTTAGTAAGATCGAAACCATAGAAACCATACAAAACAGTGTGTGAAATGCGATTTCACGCACACGACTATTTCTGTTTCACTTCACGCACTGTTTTTTATTAGTTACCTAGCAACATGGTCACTGCATTGAAACTTCAGAGTTCCTTCAAAAATTTGAATTTTTAATTTCAATTTTTTGAATCAATTATAGAAAAAATATTGTTTATATTTCGTGCGTGAAGATGTTTTTGTGCATTCAAAGGCTTATACTGCCTCGACCTTCGTTTCGGCGTAAAAGACCTTTTCATGCACAAAAAACATTCTCTTCACGCACTTAATATAAAAATAACTATTTATTTATTTACTTCAGTTAAATCTTATTTGTTGTGTTTTCTCGTGCTCTCGATATTTCCTCTGATTTTTCTAATTCCCATGATTCAGAAGTTGTAATCAGTTTTATCGAGGTAGACAGTAAACTAGTCCGTGTCTAACTACGTGGGCGTTATTTTCTCCGGATTGCTATTTTAAAAGTCGGGGGAAAACTTATTGACTCTTAAATCAATGAAATTATCGTGCCTTCATCCGGTCTCAGTGCATTGGATTTCTCTGAACGTACCGAAGGTATTGAGCTTCTGAAATATCCTAGGACGACCTCACGTAATACAGGAAATCGACTCATCCCCAATTCGCGCTATGTCGGACACCAAGATGATCCACTAACAAGATTGCCTGACTTTTTTTTAAAGTTGGTTACTGGCGAGCTTCATTTTAAATTCTTATATTGCTCCCCCTACATTTAGGAAACACTTACCCCAAAGCGGGCCTCTTAAACACCGAAAAATTCCCAGAATTAGCGCATCAATATTAACATCGAACTTTCCACAAACTTTGAAAAATTTTAGTGTCGTTTTTGCTTTTAATGTTTTCCTGTGTAACACATTTTTCTAGCGGGGCGACCTCGCAAACTTTTTCCGCCGTCTCCTAAGTAATTTAACTGTTGAAGAGCACTTGAGGAATTTCAAATATTAAAATTGTTTATCCGTCTCTTGGCAAGACTCTTCGCATATTATACCTGCGATCTTCGATATGTTTTTGTGGCATCTAAATATTACTCGATTGAAATTCAGGACTCACCGTTCAAACTTCTGTATTTATGATCGCCGACAGAATAGATTATAAAGCAAAGTTCCAAGGCTCTTGCGACGAATCGATTGCATTCAACGCCACCATAAATACACTTTCAATTTTTATAAAGAAGGGTAATAAATCGTGGAAACATGAACGCCCATCGAAACGCTGACGATTATATAATAATAAAACTTCACAAATCTAATTAAACCGAGTGATAGGACTATAAATAAAAAAGGCCCTCCTGGAAATGAACACACGGCAAAACGATGCCAATTTGTGTAAATTTACAGATAGCAAAAGTCATTTAAAGTTTTCTCAGACTTTTGTTTGGCTTGGGAACAATTTTAACTTCATTTGGATAGAAATATTGTTTGGATTCAAGAATTTGCAAGTTTTAACAGTTTTTTTTACAAATTTATATCTCTGTTTGCTCATATCGACCCCATCGAGATCTCATTTTCGCAGGTTCTTTCTTTTTAGGAACGCTAGGCAAGATCAATAATAGTAAAACTTGCTACAGATAAAGCTAGGAAGAGAATATTGAAAGCATTGGAACTTACACATTATGTGGCAAAGTTGTTACAATACTGCTGTCACCCGAACAAACTATCCAACTAGAGAATGTCGAAATAAGTTAAACGAACAAGGAAAGAGAAGTGAAATGAAGAAACATTAAACAACTGAAAAGTTCTTGGTCAACTTAAAATAAATTGGTAAATTTTCTAAAAATTATAGTAAGGATTCTTAATTGGATGTCCAATATACTAACCAACACTCTTCGACAAAATATCATATTATGAACAATGCAGTTTTATAAAATATTCGTTTCAGTGTTTCAAAGCCTGAATGTTTTATTTTCTTAGTAAGGGACATAATACAACATTTAGATGGAATTAAAAATACTTTTTTTGTTTTGTTTTTAACATACCAGTCATAATACTTCTTGTAGAAGCATAGAATTTTCGATTTTTCGATTTGGGAATATCGTTTGTGGTCATCTATGCATAACTGAAAGAAAATTTCGACATTACCAACAATCTAATTAATAAATATGTACTTTTTATGGCGGTCCAAGAACGACGCCTTGAGGAACACCCTTACGTTGTTTAATAAAAGAAGACGCACAAGTGCACATTCTTAAATAAGAATGAAAAAATAGGAATTACGCCAAAACGGCTGGAAACAAACTTAATAAAAGTGGCCTTAAAATTAAAATTTACATTTATATCTTGTGTCAAAAATGGTAGTTGCCATTTAAGAAAATTAGGTTTCCGCCAGGATCAATTCAGGATGCAATTTAAAAAATCAATTCTTTATTTCCAAGCCCTTCAACACCGCTTTTTTGCGAAAAAGATGACATAGATCCAAAAACGATGACAGATAAGTGTTGACAAAAGGACATTCTAAATGTAAATTTAATGTAGAATCCAAAATTTGAAATTTGAAAATAAAGCCTTTCCATTAAAAAAAAAAAACAAATATGACGTCGATTTCCGGTATTTCGCTGTAAAAAAGGGGCGTTTTTATCGATGTCAAAGTGACACAAATGCCACTTTTCTTGCTATGTTATTAACGTATTAATTAAAAATAAATTGCTAAAGTCTAAGGGAAGGAAAAGATAATAATGATTTTAAACGATACATTTTTCGGGTAAGTAAATCAAATACTTTGGTTAAATTTAACTGTCAAATATTCATTTGTTTTAAGTCGGTTTACTCGGTTTTGTCGGTTTCGTTGTTAACTTACTGAACAAGTTAACAGATGGCGCCGGCGGTCAGCGTCGGAAAAAGTGCGTCCGCAAAAGTGCGCCCGAAAAAGAGTTACTTTTCGTCCGCTTTGGAGTACGTAAAATTACCTTTTGCATTAAGAGTGCCTAAAAAATAATTATTACCTTTAATTTTGAAGAGACCGCATATAAAACAATCAATATAATCTTTACTGTTTGTATTGGGTAGAAGTAAGATTTATATTGTGACACTATTTTGTTTATTATATTAGAAACAACAATAAATAACTCCTTCCTCCAGTAAAATATGTTCAAAGAAGGTAATCATTAAATTGAACATTTTGTTACTTCTGTGAATATAATAAAATATTGGGGCTTGTAAAAAAACTTCGTCAAAGCCGTGAATCGAGAGGCCCAACTTTCAACTATCTCAAGATCAAATTCCCACTGGCTATTGGTGCCATAATAAAAAAAGTTTGTTTTTATTCATATATTGAACGTCAGATATTAAGAGGATTCATAAAAATATGATATCGCATACATCGTAAATTAGGGTTAATTATTTTTTACCATTATTTTTCTTCTTTAATACAATTAAAAAGTTAAATTTTATTGATCAGTGCTGTGGTTTGATATTGGCTGAAATATACAAGTGAATTATAAAAATTGATAAACATATTGCAATTAACTACGTTAATATGTATGGGATCTGTATATTTATGACTGCAGAAAAGTATGTCTGGGGACAAAGTCTATTAAAGTGCATCCAGAATTGAGGTGAGAAAAGTGTGGCGCCAGCACCCAAACCGTGAGCATCAATTTATCTTGCGACCATGAATAAAAGTGGCTTAACGTGTTTCCAAACAATGTAATGACGGGCTGGTGTGTTTTGTAAACAAGGCATAAATTCGTTTTAAATCTGCAGATTTTTCGCGCCGATTCCGGTGCAATAAAACAAACAGATCCGAGTTAATTTCCTTCACAAATTCGACGTAAAAGTGCTCTTGAAGAAACCCAGGATGGTCCGGATTGTTTTGTTTTATTTTATCGCCAAGGGACAAAGCGAACATTGCTGCCAACTTAATTTAATCGGGGGAACGTGTGTGATTTTTTTTCACGATTGCGCCTTATGAAATTGTCCCGAGACCCCGAAAGAAAAAGGGAAGAAAACAAAACAATAAAATAAGTTTGGATGATGGCCGAATTTATCGAGTGTTCGACAAACACGCATTCCATTACATCACCTTGTTCAAAGTAAGGATTTGTTGGCGATGCCCCGAAAGCTCGCATCGAATTTTTTAATGCGCTAATCCTCCGCCGGCCACACTCTTCGGGATTCATAACCGGAACTGGAAACTTTACAAGGAATGTTTTAATGCGCTCCGAGAATCCATCGTAAAACTTTCAATCGGGTGTATAATTAGGAAACAATAAATCCGAGCTTAGACTTTACAAGTTCACAAGCGACAAGTGGGGGCGGACACCCTGTGGTTGTTTATACCTTCAAAGGAGACCAACTACAGCGATTGTAAATTACTGAGTCGAAGTTCTGAACGCTTTAATATCGTAAATAACCCATCTTTTTGGGGCATGATACGCTTTAAACGCGATTATAAAGTGATTATTTTTCCTTGAGGGAGGAACTTTCTAAATGACTTCAAAATCGCCGCAATAAAAATTATGACGGAACGTAAATCCTGAAAGACGACCCACCGGAAAAAAAATCTGCCACGACCGGACAAACAACATTAAATTAGAATTTGTTGCTGAAGCGTTAACTGCCCCAAAGCCGACCCTACTATGAAAGAATAATAGTCACATTAAGTGTCTGCAAATAGATATAACAAACTTGTGGAAATGTGGACAATTATGGGAATTCTAGACTCTCGAGTGCTTCTTATATTACTGTGTTTATTGAATATATAAACACCAAACAACAATGGGCGAATGCTTTTATTACTATGTCGTCTGCCAATGCTTTGTCACTTTATCGGTGCCTTTTCGGACGCTGGGAGTTTTCAGCCAGATGTCAATATACAGGGTCAGTTATTCTTTTTATGAGGTGTTTATCTCGTATTTTATTTGTGAAGGCCTCAAATGTATCAGGCGCTGTAGCGCTATTATATGTGGTGCAAAAATTCTGATAAATTAGTTTTATGATATTTATGAAAGAACAAATGTCAAACTTTTTGACATACAGAGCTGCCTTTTCCTATTATGATTATGAATTATGATTATTTATTAGTCAATAAAAATAAAATAAAAACATCAATCGGAAAAATAATACATGTAAATGTATTTTTTTTACACAAAATTAAAGTAACGTATGAACACTTTAATTTTAAAGTAACTGTTAAAAGGGTAAATTAACCGTGCGTGCTACCGCACTCCCCCAGAAATTTACAACATCCGTCGGTAAATCGCAGGCAGCTACCTTAATCTAAATTGAAAGCTGAATTTGTATATTACAGTTACGGAAGCCGAAGAAGTTTTTCTATAGTTCAAATCCGCGATTCTGAGTGAAAAATTTGTTGTAAAAAAAATGGTAAGATTTTTTCAGCAGTAGGAAAAACGGTAGCATAAATAGTGGAAAAGTAACGTACAAAATAGGTAGTTGGAAAAACGTCCATTTTAAACTAGCCGAAAAAAGCAACGATGCCCTTTGCTCTTTTTTAATTTTTAAAAGTTTACAGGACGAGCACAATCAATATTGGTCTATGGTGTAAATCTGGGACGAGGCCAGATTCGCCATCGCAAATGAACTAAAATTCATTCATTTAAAAAATTAGCAATAGTTTACACACAAGAAGATAAATTGAGAAAATTTCAGTAGCACGCAGATGTTGCCAAACATTAAATATTTACATGCCCATCCGTGCCAAAATAAATTGGCGTTTTTCCAAACATAAGTTTTGTCACCGAAAATGAAGCAAAAGACACGTGCATCATTACTGCGCGGAAATTGTCAGTTTCATATTTAAAGATTCGTCAGAGTACCGACGTTGTAACTGAAATGTTAGATAAACAAACGTTGAAAATTTCTGAGCGATTCATTGTTCAGTGAAATTAGATTTCTTCTGTAAATGAATAAAATTGAGAACTGAAGAGTTGTAGAATACTTCTAAAAAGGTCTTGTCGCTGCAAGAAATCTGAACAATGTATTTCTGTTTGAAAATATCGGGTGTTCTTTTAAATTTGTCCTCAAAGTTGGCGTTGAAGAGTAGATTATGAACGGACTACTTGTCAGTTGTAGAGTAAAAATACAAACAACGCAAAAAGTGAGGTTAGATTTAAACAGCTAATCCATGATCTGTAATCCGTGGTGCGTTCACAATCGACTCTTTAACGCTAACTTTGAAGATACACTTAAATGAACACCCGATAATTGTTTCATTGGTTAATATTCATATCAGATTTGAAGCTAAGTTAGCTATCAGTAACCTCTCCAGATTGATTTCTTGAGAGTTACGTATATTAAAATTGAGTTCTTCATTTTGATTCAGAATCCATACTCTAAAGACTTGCAGGACACAAAGCTTCACTTTTAAGGAAAATTTTGTGTTGCCACCTTAGGAAGCCAAGTTATGGCTTTTGGAATGTCTTCAACTGACTAAAGTATTTTCCGCGTGGACAGGGGTGTATTCTGCTAAATTAGTTTCTAAAATACGCGATGCTATCGATAAAGAAGGGGAAAGTTGAGACGAATTGAGTTGTTCGATCAGGACATCGCTCCGGCTTATAAAGACGGCGATTCCATGGCCGCTATTCATAAAATCGGTTTCAAAATATTGGAACAGTCACCCTGTTGGCCAGATATAACCTTCACGAATGAATGGCCTTCACTCCCTCAAAAATTTCGTATAGCTATCTGGGCAAGTAAAATTACGGTCACTCCGTGACTTCTATTCATAAGACCTGGATTACACACAAGTTTTGCTCACATATTGAGAAATATTCTGGAAAAAATTACAAACACAAATGCTGTAAGCAAGACGCAGTAAATTTTACAAACTTATGTGAGTCGTAAGTCGAGAGAAATTTGATCCTTCGGGCGCACTCAAGGGCCTTCTCACTGCTTATCAAATATGTCTTAATAAGTTCACGCATATGAAGTACAGTTGTGCAGATTGACAAATACGCGATCGAAAATCACAGACAATATAATAGTATATTATTTGACTAGCTAATAATGCCTATCATAATCCACGAGGGTGAAAGTTAAAAAACTCGCCTGCGGCTCGTTTTTTAATCATCAGAGTGAATAATAGGATTTTTCGCGAGTTAAATACGACGTTTTATATACGACCTACGACTTTTTTTCATAAAACACTTAGCTTAGAAAATTTTTAAGATCTGTGACTTATGATAAATCACAAGTGACTTATAATAACTCACGGGTGTAATTTATGACTAGCATAATGTATCTATAGTTACGTAAATAATAAACGTATTATTTAATGGTCGTAGATAAAATTGTTTTTATTTATATTAGCAATACGGTTTGTTGGGGCGCAGAATCTCAGTTGCTGTGCTGGATATTTTTCAACTAGAATAAAGAAACTTCTTGAAATAATACCGGTTTAAAAAAATTCAATCAACAACACCTGCGTTGTGTTCATTTTCTGGGTCAATGATAGTCGAGACAAATGAGTGGTTCGAGATAGAAACAAAAAATTATAAATCCATTTGTAAACAATGTTTTCTGGTAAAAATACATCAAAACTTTTCGATCCTTAGCATGAAAGAATTTTTAAATTCTATTAGTGTGGAATAAAATGATTTACATCTAGTTACCTTTGGAATTTTTGCACATGTACATTTTCCTGTACCGCTCTACTTTTTTTTTGAAGTGCCGAACTATTAGTTCTGTCAATAAATGTCATCAATCGAATTGACAATTGTTACAATTTACTAAATTGAATTAACAAACGTTGGTGGCCACTTTCAACACTAGCTGTGACTTGCTTTTGTTAGCTCCTTTTTAATTTCAATCTCTACTTTGCATTCATATCATCCCTTCGCAATAAATCACATTTGGAATTTTCGAATATTTTGAGGTTAGGCTTTCTTTTTTTTTGTAGAGCGGCATTTCGTATTTTTACAAGGGTAATGCAAAGGTAACTAGATGTAAATCATTTTATTCCACACTGTATAAAAAACATTGACTACAGTCCTGTAACAAATTGTAACTGTTATTCAACAAAAAATATTAATTTAATAGCCTATTTAATTCTATAAATATAAAAAAATTATTAGTTTGCGCAGTGTTACTGTGGTACTTCCAAATTAACACATCTTTAAAATCATAGATAATTGCTAAAAACACTGAAAACTCTTTGATAACGTTGTTTTCAATAGATTTTGATAAAATTGTTGAGGTGAATACATTGCAAAACAAGTTTAACAGGAATTTGGCCATTATGTTCGATTTAGTGCGCTCTAAATTACTAAATTAAATTTCGTGTCTACTTGATATTATAATATTTTAATTAATTTCAATTTCATTAAAATTCTATGCGAGATAGTATAAAGAGGTAATTTTAAAATCAATTAATGTACCCTTCATAGGCAATATATTTTAGTTAGAAAGCTGCACATACTGGTCATTAGTACCTCATAATTCTGTACAATGACTACCAATTGAACCTGGTTATTGTTTATCTGGTGCTACATTTAATTCGTAGATTAGTGCAAGGAAAGTAATCAAATGCTTGAAACAGCAAGGAATTTTTTTTTTTTTAAACAAGTTGAATTGCTTTCGGGTTATGTTCTTGTTTTCTTATTTTTTAAAATAATTTTAATCAATTGAACTGACAAAATTTGTTGTCAATTATTTATTTTATTAATTAAGTATGTACATATACGTATATATTTATTTATTTATGATTTGATTTTAATCATTTTGTTTTTTTTTTACTTGAAAGTACATTATTTTAAAGCCCCTTCCTTCAGACAACCATCAGTATCACATCAACTGACCTCTAGAGTAGTACATTTACACATTGTATTGTAAATTGGTAAATTTCAGGGCCAACTACGATGTAAGAAACATTTATAATAACTCTGTAGTCTGTACTATCTATGTAAACGTTACAACTTTATGATGTTTATTCATTTTGTCAAATTCCATGCTCGATAAATTATAAAAATTTCACATGTTTTGATTTTCAACCTTTTTCTGAAAGTTAATGAATTTTTTTTTGATTTTGCATTTAGCACATAATTTTGTGGTCACGTAGAAAATAGGGTTGAAATCAGCTTTCACAATACAGTTTCTATTGATTCAGATTCCAGAAGTTGTATGCAATAATGTATTAATCTAAACTAATTTCAAGTTTATAAGTATCATTGTTTCATTGCCAGGACAAAACTAGTGTCACTTGAACAAGGGGCTCAAATGGGGTAAAAAACATTCCGGAAATGGATACAACAAAATTATCTATTATCCGACTCTTAATTAATGGACGTCGGAGTTGTGAAGATAAAACGAGCCGCGAATGTTATAATATTCCAGAGTAACCCCACACAAAGCTAATAAAGGCAACGTGTTCAGTTTAATTCGTGTTTCGTTTCCACTGTAATTAATGTTCTGATTGATTCTCGAAGCCTGTGCTTCCCCTGAAATTCAAGAGGGTGCGGAGAATACAAGATGCGCTGAATTATATTCCATTGTGTAGAATTCCGAGTGCCATACGTTACACACATACTGCGCCTTGCGGCGAGGATGGTGTCTAAGATCAACCCTGGGTCGGGCCGAAGAAGCTTTAACAGTCCGGAAGTCGAATCGAATTTGCGGCCACAAAGCGGATAGCCAATCGAAACGGGAAATAAATCAAGCGCTATACCACCTAATGCTCTTTAAACAAGACTACAGTGGGGCATCAGGTGTAACTGCGAGCTAGTTTTGACATTCACTACAGTCCAACATTTCACAACGGGGAGGCGTCGTCATGGAGACGCCGCCACTCGAGAGGAGCAACATGCTTGTGATGGTCTTTCGGGGCAACCATTATGAAACATCCGCTCATTATAATTAGTGTCCTCGTTCCGGATCACCATCTAATGCACTCCGTATGTGATGTCATTCGGATAACCGGATTTGCAGTACCGAAGAGTCAAAAAATCGACGGCACGTCAATTAATAAAGTGTTTTTGTACGGGGACGGCGTAAACACTACACTTGATGAAAATCACATCACTTTGCCCAATAAGAATTAAGCTGCTGAAAGAAATGCTACTCTAAATCTCAAATCGGATTATATCAGATACAATCAAGTCAAGCGAAATAATGTCTGAGTCTCGGATAAATTTCCGGCTCGATGGAAGGAGCGAAGTATAACAGAGGTTCTTTGGCATTAGTTAAAATACTCGATTTTTCTTCAAACTTTGGTTTGCATAATTAAATGAGAAGCGACCAGGCGCGAACTTATACAGGGATCCTCAAAAGTATTGAAATCAGTCAAACGCACATCTTTTAAATTTCCAATATTATGTATAATTAGCGAAAAAGGCTTTGGAGGAAAATGATTCCATCGATAAAATCAAGAAATTTACTAACGCGATGCCTTTGTTTCCTAGAAGAACAGCACATATTAACTGTTATTTCTTTTCTCAAATTTTTTCCAACGCACCAATTTACCGAAGATTTTTTTGGACAGTTAGCATAACTTGTGCTCTCGCTTGAGTGCTCTCTTGTTAAAATAACCCGCCAGAGAGAGCCAACTTATAGCACAACAATAGAGCGAAGAGGCGGCGAGGTGTCAATTTATTCACCTTGAGCAATTTGATAAGACATTATTCCTCACACGAGAGCACTGAGTATTTGGTTTGTGGAGAGAGTGCTAAAATGTTAGGAATTCTGGTTCTCGAGTCTATAAAATCGCATTATACGCCACAAAATGCACTACAGATGTTACCTTATTTTTGGGAAATTTTCCAAGGGTTTCAAGTTTTCGTTAAAATAATTGAACAAATTCAAATTATCTTAACTAAATAAATCGAAATATTGGAACTACTAACTGCAAAAATTAACGTACTTCTCGAAAAATAAGTCCACTAGTTTGTAAATATGACGATAATAATATTAATAAACGTACACGTTGTAAAAGTGTAAAAGCTATTAGATATTCCAATTTACATGGAGTGTAGTATACGTATTATCTAAATACACAAATGTCTTTTGGAAACTAGTTGGACCTGCTAATTTGATGACAAGTGGATCAGATGAAGGCTCAAAACCGCTTTATTAACACTCTAACAAGTTTGGAAGTTCCCTTCGCGATCAGAAATAGTTGATTTTCTTATACTAGACACGTTCGAATAGAAATGAACCATCTATAAATCAGATTAGTTCCTCTATTGTTTTCACTGCTCTAACGCTTATTTCCTTTTATTCTGAATTTTACAAGAATAAATTAATTACATGTTACTCATTGGTGATCTTTGGACACTCATACACCAAGGTAAAAAACAATGATATGATATATCATGCGTTCAAATGAAAATCTGGGCTGAGTAGGCGTTGAAAAAGTAAACAATTTGGAACAGTGTAAAGTTTGAATTTCCCGCCGTTTGACACGAATGACATTTGTTTATGTTTAATCGGCACATGATTGAGCATGTTTGTTTCCAGCAACGAGTGCCTCGGGAGTATAAATCGTTAGTTATTGGAATTATAATGGAAGATTGCAAAGAAAGAAAACACACAGAAAGATTTTTTTGTTCATAAATTTTAGGTTAGCTGTCAAGATGCTCTAATTACTGTCAATTTACGCTTTAAAAAAGCAAAACAATTGACGGTTTTCAACGCCTTCCCAGCCCAGGATTTCACTTGAACGCCCGATACTTACAATAAAAGAGTGCCTTTTCTTGTCTGTTTACTTGAAGAAAAACTTATGTATGCCTAAATATTTACTTGTCGTTAGTAATTTAATTAAAACAGGCTCGACTAGAATTTAAGTGTTATGAGGCCAAAAACTTGTCAAACTTTTATGGAACCTAAAAAGAATTTCAGATGAAGAGCAAGGATGTGCTTTGCCGGAGAGTAGTAATTGAAGTGTGGTGTGGCAACAGAAAAAACTTGTGAAAAAGAATTTCATAAAAAAATTCATTTCAACAACGGCGAAACTAGTGATTATTGTAGCAGCAAATAGCGTACATGTCGTACGTTTTATTTAAAAAAGGTCATCACACTGTCCATAGCGCTGTTGAATCTGAATAACAAAACATCCAGGACCGAAATGGATTAATTAACTTTTTTGCAGAATTTTGTAAATTTAAAGCGCAACAGTTCGCAGACATTGTTTTAATCTATCTAATTTGTGCTGGGGCAAAAAAGTTGGAATAGACGGACAAATCCGTCTGGACCGGTTACAGTGTTGTAAAATGCTACAAAATATAACCAGTTGAAGCACTTTGGAATTCCCTCCCCCAAAACGTAATGACATATATACCGCGGCTTAAGCTTTAGGGAGCTTATTTCAGACTATTAAATTATGACGGTGCGGCTGTAACGAATGTACGAGATCCAGGAGTTTATGTCAACATTAAGAAAAAATGTACAAAGGTTGCAATATCAACTTAGTTGCAAAAACTGTAACCAACTATTAATTAAATGCAAATACAAAAAAATGAAGTGGATGATTTTTTATTTGAAAGCGAAACCTTTGCGTTCCCACGAAATAAAAGTAAAATAAGTGTGTATTTTTTAAAATGCAAAACATCAATTTTCCGCTCGACTGGCCCCTTTTCCAGTGACATATTCTCATGGATCAAATGGTTGTGATTAAAATGGCTCTGCTGTGATGCATACATTAAAGCATTTAAATATGATAAAAGAATTTCAACTGGGGATTTTTGTCATGAAACCTACAGAAATGCAAGACAAATGTTTTGATGAACGTAGAATAATAGCAGTATGGAACAATTGTTGTTTGTTATACAAAAATTAACTACCAGAGACATTGTTACAATTCTAGACTAGAAACCTTAAAGTTAAATGAACGTAACTGATGAACACATTTACCTCTGTGCAGTATTTAAGCTTTGACGGAAGCAAAAACAGCATGCAAGCTCTTGCAGCTTTAATTTCCCGTGTAATCTCGCTGAAGCATTCTTAAATTTACAAACTTTTCCAAAGTTCATTTACGCTCCCTAATAGTTGAATTATTATTCTTGTATAACAACAAACTCAGAAAAGAGTTACAAAACTTTTCAAATTTAGTTACGCCAATTGGCGGAAAAATAATGAAAATTTGATTATTATTCAGAGCAAAATTAATACAATTGGGATACCTCCAGGACATCGCGTTTATTAACTTTCAAGAGAATAAGTTAGTTAGTGTAAATTTGGTATTGTATTAATTAGAAAAATATTTCGCAAATTAAACTTTTTCCAATTAAAAGTGTAATAACGAATGTCTACTTGGCAGCAGTACTTTGAAGCAATATTGGGTCATTAATAACAACTAAAGAATTTTTATGGAGAGCTTGAGATCTTCACGTTTTTGAAGGAAACAGCTTAATAGCTTTTCTCTTGTGTATTATTACTCTCTTATATACCCATGACTATGGTCGATTTCAGGATTTCAGGAAGGAACCAAATTAATACAGGGCACTCGTTGCAGGTTTAAATGGACAAAGCGTTTTGAAACTTTTTATGAAAAATTCGTTGTTGACTTTTTGGTTAAAGTTTCAGCATTAAGCGCCATGTTTTTTACCTTGTGCAGTTTAATCAAGAGAAGAAAAGACATGACAAGTCTTCATGTGTTGTTTTTAACTGAACGCCATGTTCCAGCTGTTTTATTTCAAGTTGAGAATAACTGTGCAATGAGACAGACAGAACATCAAGTTTAATTAACAACAAGCGCACACGCGGTCATTCCACCAGACATTGTGATGAATAATGACAGTAGTTGGAAAAGCTGCATTCGAGTATTTGAGAGAATTTAAAAATGGTGGAGGCGCCGGGATATAGAATTGCTGTGTAAAAATTTATTTCGATGGCCCGTGAGGATCGTGAGTGCGTTAGTGGAAAAGTCTAATTTCGCAGACGTGCTAAAGTGAGCAAATCTAATTGACACCGCAAGAAACTAATTTGCATAGTTGTAGTTGGTTGTCGGTAAAAATAACAGGCGTAATTTATAGGGTGGCGCAAATGACGAATGTACAGTGCGACGGCAATAACGAAGCTCGAGGTGTGGCCCGTCAAGTGGGCCGCACAACAATAATGCGGCTCTCTTAATTGTTTAAAATGGCGGACGTGCAGCGCCCAAGAAGTGTCACTCGTCAAAAACAAACAACCGCCTAAGACGAGAACAATTAACAAACTCGAGAGTGGAAGGGCGTCTTCTATAATTAGCCCTTTAAATGGATAAGTACAGTTCGGTGCTGTGGTTGCTACAATTGTTAATTATATCTACAAGTTGTTTGTTTGCTGTTGGGCCCGCAGCTCTTATTTGGGTTTAATTAGGCACTTGCAGGATGCCAACAGGCGCCGCCGCCGAAATAACCGATTCTTTGCTTTATTACTACATCTCTATTCCGGAATCGGTGTACAGAAATAATCGGATAACAAGACAAATGACCAGGGCTCTTCCCGGAATTAATACTCGAACAACTACCCCATTAAGTCGCTGTTAAATCTAGGTGGAAACGGAACTTGTGAATAAATAACGCACATTTCTGCCGTTACTCAGATAATCTAAGTTCCGTTTGTATTGCCAAAGGTTAGCATTAACCATCAGATACCATTGATTTACGATCGCTGCTCTCGCTAACAATCTTAACCTGTTAAATATAAAGAGCAGCTTCCGCACACCACGTATACATTATGCAGATACAAACAGAATGTTCGATTTTATTAATGGGCCGATGCGTGACTGGCGATAGGCGAACCACCCTCCGCCCCAACGGATTAAACGTTTCATCCAATTTGCTTCCACGCTCTAAAATGCGGTCAGCAAATAGCCAGAATAAATCCATATTTTAAAAAAATAAACAACTTCGACCTGAGAGATCTGTATACATTTTTCATCAATTAAATTTCTTTTACAATACTTACTAGAACCACAATTTCATCAACTTTTATGTGGTTTTTATTGAATTGAATAAATACTTTATTATTTATTTATTAAGAAAAGCAATAGTTATTTGTGCAACTAGTTTCTGTGTAAATTGGGCTTTTCTAATTGTCCGAGGGACAAGATTAAAACACGAGCGTAGCGAGGGTTTTAAGGCCTTGAGGGCAATTAGAAAAGCCCAATTTACCCAGAAATTTTATTGTTTGCAACGACGTCCCTGAAGCTTCCAAATCTTTTAAAATGGTTTCGCATTTGCTTTTGACAGTTTTGACAAATTTTTCAAGACCTGTCAGAAATGTAACGTTGAATGTGTTGTTTAGGGCAACGGTTCGTTATCTGCTCATTTTGCTTTAGGGCAGTTAAGAGTCAGTTTACAAAGGAGAAAAATGAGAATTTATGACAGTTGAAAACAATAAGTATTTTTAATAAGAACTTTTTTATTGTCACTAGAAAAACTACTTAGTAAACTAGTAAACTAAAGAGTAAAAACTGTATATTATGTTATAAAAAGCAAAAATAAAGTTTTATGTGCTGAGGCTGATAAAGTTTGTCAAGCGAGAGATTGGTTGACATAAAAGTCACTAAATTCTACGTAGAGAAAGTAGTACCTAGCCCACGTAAAATTCGAAATACATACATCCTTCAAGCAGTAACATTTTTTGCCATGAAACTATGCTCCGATTAATGTATTCTAGTGCATTTTGTAGTGTTGGGTTAATTTAATACAATTTAAAATCTCCCAATCTCTCGCTGGACGAAGTATAGTTTTGCTGCCGAACGAAGTGAATTTTAATTTGGATAAATTTTGTAAATATGTTTAGCAATTATGTACATAAGTCTGTACAAGTTTCTTGATCAAATCTTATATTTATTCACTTCAGCTTTCAATACGTCAGATTCAGAAATGAATTTGTTAAAATGTTAGTTAGGATTTTCAAAAGATTTAGGTAGCTTACTTTATCTGCCGCTCGTCAGCGGAGATAATAACTTTATCTGCCGCTCGTCAGCTCGTCAGATGCCACGGCAATGAAATGAAAGAGTTTAGCATTATCAATCCAGCAGAATAATGTCATATTTTCCTGATGTTTGAAGAAAAACATTTTTATGAGTGGGATGTTGAAATTAATAATTGTACACAATTTTTTCCTGTTTTTTTTTTTGTTCGAACCTATTAGATTCACTGTATGTTCGAAAAAAAAAATCCAGGAGAAATATGGGGTCAAATTATTCAACATCCAATTCAGGAAAAGTGCTCTACAAGAAAGGCAATTACACATAGTAAATATTTTTTCAATTCTATTGGAGTGTGTGGTTGAGAATTTGCCGGGTGGATAAAATATAATTGCAGAGTAATTTGCGAAATGAATCACTACCACGATGCTATGAACGAAAAAATAATGAATAAAATTAGATGAGGTATGCTGTACCATTAACTCGAGGTTCTGGGTTCCAATTCACAAGAGCTGCATTTATATGGGTTTCATTGACTACTGTTTTATTTCCATCTTTGTGTTTCCCATTTTCCAGACAGCGAAGCCATATTGACGGAAGGAAATGAATGGTTGAAACCTCAACAAAGATTTTTTTTTCTAAGAATATCAAAGTGCTTACATTGAGAAATAAAATTGTTTATATTTTCATAGTCTCTTGCTTCCTGTCAGGGACACTAAAAATTCATTTAGTATAATTCATTACAGCTTGCGGGGGCATTCTTTGTTTACTATTTAATAACAAATGATGTCACAATAACCTAACAAACCATAAATTTTCTCACTTAGCTAAACAGGAAATAGAAAAATAAATAGAACTGGTGTGAAATTTGTAGATAAGTAAATTTGTAGTGTTTTGATTGATAGAAATGTTTCGCGTAGCTGATGAAATGTTTGCAAATGAATAATCAAGAAGGCGACGAAAAATAAAGTAAAAAGGTAATTTCAGTTGTCAGTTAGGATTTGTAGATAATTATAAGAAGGAGTAATACTAAAAGGCAAAGGAAATTCTGATAAAAAAAACATTCATTTTTAAATTAAGAAACAAATATTCAAGGATTAATAGGATTCCAAAAAAGTGGAAAAATAATAAAATAATAAAAGTGGGAAAATAGTTCTGACGAAATTTTAGTTAATAATATCCATTATGTTTTGGGGACATACTTATATCGAAGGTAAAACAACAAGACCTAATTTTTTTGTTCGGATATTTTTTTTAATTTCACGAAAACTTTTTGCTTTGTCAATTTTACGAGTTGAATTTAGGCATTTTTATTTGAGAGCTTTAGCTCGAGGGTTTAACCTTTGAATAAAAATGCTCAAATATCTACGAGTCAAATTGTCTAAAGCAAAAATGTTTAAGTGAAAATTGGGAAATTTATCAGATATAAAAAATTAGGTCGTATTATTTTTGGCAAGATTAATTCCAGAATACAAGCTTTATTTATTTATAATACCTACAGTTATTAAAAACACAATTATTAAAAACACAATTATTAAAAACAATTTGAGAATCTGACAGGAGTAGCATGCAATTCAATTTTAATCACTTTTGACAGATGACAGTAGTATGACGTTTTTTTCGCGATAAATATTTTTGATTGGATGAAAGCAAGCGTTCTGATTGGCTGAACATGCACGTTTGATGTACGTGGGAATTAATCGATACAAAACACAAGACTACATTCTACAAAATATTAAATGATCACTATAAAAAAAAAACAATTATTTTGGACTTGTGATTTATACTTGACAGAAAACATATGGGATAATACTGATGCTTTAATTAAAGAACAAAACTGTAATGTAATTGCAATTTAATTTAGAGCAACACTTTGAGTGAGTGAGGAGAATTGAATTAAATCTATCTAAAAAAAATCTTTTCTTACTAATACTGAAAGATATATCTAACTTTAAATTATTACATTTTTAATTCATATTTTGAAAATAGTTAGTTGTATATCAAGACCGCGAAATCATTCTTTAACGTATCGAGAGAAAAACTGTCGCCGAGGCCGCTTGCGGCCGATTCAGGACAATCTCGAGGACGTTAATAAAGGAATTCGCGCCCAAGGTGTACACAACATTTTCTAATTTCATACCCGAAAAATCTAAACGCCAATCTTACATGGAAACTCTGATTTGTATCAAATATAAAAATGACCTTTACTTTGACAGCCGTTGTTAAACGCAATGGCCGCGAAATCCAATTTCGCGGCCTGTTTTAGGTACGCAAAGTGCTCGTTCCGCGTACGATTTTTTAAATTTATTATCACGTCTTTGTCCGCTATAATTTTTTGGTCTGTTTAATTACTGTTTAGGTAATTGTATTAAACAAGATTTAAAAAGATTGGTTTTCAATTTCACTTGTGTATATTTATAATTGTCCTATGATGGAAATGTACCAATAATTTCAAATAACCAGAAAATATATTTTTAAAATAAACTAATGTTCAAAATCAATGAAGCCAAAAGTAAATGTATTGCTTAATACGTGAAATATTGTGGTCGAAGCGAACTTGCAGTTATTCATTTTAAACTTAAGGTTTGTTTACAGAGAAAATATTTCGAATGAACTACCCTTAACATTAAAGGGCATTATTACATTTAATTCTCAGTGGTAAATAGTCCATCATTAATTGAATTATTAAAGAACATACTCGCAAACCTTAGGAAGCAAATTTTCTGCTACAACAATAACAAACTAGAATTTTTAATAGGCATGTTGTGGGTAAACTTTTAAAATGCTTAACATCAAAGAGCTTCAAGATTTTACGGATGACTCGACCTAGGCACGTGAGTTTTAGTTGTTAAAAATTAGGTCGGCTTTAAAAATAAAAATGGTTTATACTAACAAACAACAAAATTCTGCAAATTGATTATCTAATAAAATCTGACACCCTGCAAAAAACAACAAATAATTTATTTAATTCTTTGCCACGAAAAGTTTGTAGGTGTGTCTTTTTCTTCCCCTCAGCTACTGAATCTACTAGGCAGGGCAGGTGGTTTTCAAACGAGCTTTCTTATGTCAGAGCTTAGCAGTTTGAAATATTCCAGTTTATATAATGTAGTGACCCAGTTTAAAATTTAAATTTAAATATCCGGTACCGCCACAACAGCGCGCCAAATGTGAAGGTACTAGCGGCTAGACTAGGAACTGCGAGCGGAAATATAGCGGGGGTTGAAACTCTCTCGCGCGGGTGGTTGAAGGGGGGTAGGTCACTTTTGTTTAGTTTTTCGAAACGAACACACCTTGCGAAGAGCGATCCAAGTTTCTCAAATTTGTAAGTTAAATCTGAACAATTACACTACCGTTCCGAGTAGATATTTTGTGTCCCCGTGAGGAATTCAACGTTTTAATTCACCTGGGTAATTTATCCCACTTTCGTTGCCTTTTTTTTTGTGTTTTGTTTTTGGGACCAGGACCACGTGGTAAGGGTATGTTGTAGATTTCATTTTGTTGCATGCTGTTTCTTTAAGAAGCGCCCATTTGTTAATTTTAAGTGTTATCTTTCTCCCGGGAGGTTCTTTTTTTAGCAATCTGGTAATTTCGAAAATACGGAGCCGTCGTCCGAACCGCGTGCGTCCATTTTGTTTTTGTTGTTCACTAACATTTTCTAACGGCACTCGACCCGCCATTTTCTTTTTGGTTTTAACATTACCGGCGATTATTGTATTCGTGATTTATGTTGTTTACTGGTATTTGTGCCATTTAAAGTGGTTCTATTTTATCGTTATTTAACTTTGCCCTTAGTTCCCTTTTATTTCCTCATTGTTTAATGTTGCGTTTTGTTTTGCTTATGTTATCCTTGTTTAATGTTGCGTTTTGTTTTGCTTATTTTATCATTGTTTCATGTTGCCCTTTGTTTTGCTGGATTTTCTCATCGTTTAATGTTACGCTTTATTCGATAGAATTAAACTCGGGTTATTCCTTCGTGTTGTTGCTAGATTTCGGAAAAGTTAAAGTAAAATGTTGTAAGTGCGCCCCTGTGGGAGCTAGGTGACAATCAGGAAGTCGTGGGGTTGTTTAGTAAATTTCTGTGGAAGCTACGGTTATTTAGAGCCGTTAGCGGGGGCGGACCTTAGTCTTTGCGGGAGCGGCGTCGGGATGTTTTCGTGAAGCTTCCGTCGACGGTTATAGGGACTTCGGGGTTTTGTCCGGAAACGGTTGGTTGGGGACGGCGGACCTAGGTCTTTGCGGCTGCGGTCTAGGAATGCTACTCGTACGACCCTGAAACGCTCTGTCACTCTTGCTGGGTCGGTGAAATAGTCTGACGTTCATTAATACCCCGAATATCTATAAACGTCGCTTGATTTCAAGGTGATTCAGATTATTCTCCTGAGTCCCCTCGCGGCCGAAAGTTTGTTACCTCCAGCTCTAAGCTCCCGTCGGCGTACCTTGACCACGTAGTTCCAAATTAAACATTGTTTTGTCATTAATCGAATTGTAAAATATGAGTAATACCTGGGATACGGTTTTTGAAGAGGGTTTTTCATCCGTCCCTGTCTGTAATAACTGCCTTATAATTTGTTTACTTGTTTTGCAAGCTTTAACCTGTCATTTTGTCTGTTATGTACCCGTTTTTCTGTTATGTTATATATTGTTGCATTCATCTTGTCGTTTATCTTTGTGATGTACTCAACTAGTTAATTTCTTGTACTTCGTTAAACTTAATTTCTGTCTTTTGGGTTCGTTTCATTTTTTTTCATCAAAGTTATTACAGGCATTTTTAATAAAAGGTATTTTGCGTCCCTCACATGTGTGTTTTATTTGCGGCACTCTTCCAACTGGAACCCTCACCGTTTGCATTCCGAACCTTTTTCCGCCAAAAAAAAATCACAACGTAGGGCTCCTCCGATTCGATGACGATCACGACCACATTTGTTACCGTTTTGCGCAGGTTCAAAATATTTGGCGGAAAAAGTAATGTATTCAAATCATTACAATAAAGAAAATCTATATTATAGACCTTCATTATGTCAGTGAATGCATTAGGTAATACGAAGTAGCTATTTCCAACCAAAGGAAGACATCTTAACAAGCAATAAACGCACGGAATCTCTTTTTTATGGCCTTGAAAATGCAACTCCCTAGGCATTCTACTTTGACGCCATTATACCGTAAGAGCAAAAAAAATGCCATCCATAGTGCACTTGTGCACTGTAAGTTGCAGGAAAAAATGCAATAATACCTATAATTGTTTATTTAAATAACCCATTTCGGGACTCCACAAATGGATGACGAATTTCTTAATCAAAGACACGGCACTTTCTTTTTCATAGCTATTCTTGATGGCATTTTTTATGCTCTTACGGTAGTTTATGTTATATTTTATTTTTTGCCGCTAGCTTGCCACATTCATTTTAAAATATTCTTTCTTTAATAACCTATCCAACTTAACGTTGATTGTACCTACAATTATACTACGTTTTACCAAAATATTATAACTTAAGTGTCCTCCTTAAGTTTCCTCAAGTGAGGCAAGACTTTTTGAGGTGTTGTTCTACTTATCGAAGAAAAGAAGGTCACATGAATTTGATACCTATTGTCAAGCTAAACTCTTGCAAAGCTTAACACACAAGTCTCTTTTCTTAAACAGTTATCATCATCGATAAAAATCCATACTCCTTTAGCAAATGAAGACTGTCTTCAATTTAAAACTTAAAAGAATTACACAAACAATTTTTTACCACTCTTCTACTTTCTTTGAAGCTTATATTTTTGTAAACTGTCCGGTTGAAGCCTGGAGAAAATCATCAGACTTTCACAGAACGGACCTATTAATTCGCGTCAAAAGCGTAGTTTCAATTTATTAACTATAAAAAGCTATGACATGGCGGCACTGAAGCGCGGGCGACAGGATCGTGTACACCCCCCTTGGGAGTGAAACTCGCAGCTCAAGAACTTAGTACTATGCTGGCGCTAAACCACCCATATGTAAGGCAGCGGAAACAAACATGAGAAATTTGATGAGATACGTGTAAACTATACTAATAACCAAGACAGACACATTTACCCCCCGACGCATAACTGACAAAGTTCGTATTTCATATAAATGTAAACTAATTTACACTTCCTAACAAAAATTTTGATTTAGGAACTAATGTAGGGGAAATGCTAGTAAGCATACACGAGAAAGACAACAGGGAATGTTTTAATTAGCGATGTGTTAATTAATCCAATGACGATCATCACGCTGAATATTTTATAACTCGGTCTGAAGAAACTTGCAATAAAAATTTATCTAAACGGCCAACTACGAAAATATCACGGCCTATTACCTGGCACCCCTTATCACGAACGCTAATACTCCGGGGAGTTAAACCTGCGATACAGAAACTCGAGATTCGAAACTTTTTTACAATACGCCCACCACTCCGCCTCCGATTTTCAGACTTTACATTTAAAATTCATGTAACTAATTGGTTGTTAAATTTAATTTGAATCCCATTTGTAAAAGTTGGGAAATTATTTACTTTACTTGATTCGCAAACTACCTACATTCTTAGATAAGAACATTTTTAATACAAAAGTAAATCTACATTTCCGACCAACTTCTGAGGGCTCTTTAACATTCATTTCATTCACGTCAGAAAGATCATCTGAAAATTATTCTTAAGATAATTAACACCGCGTAGAAGTTTGGTCATAAATTGTTCTTTTTGACTGACGAAAGGGATTAAATTTTATTGTAAGACAAAGAGTTTTAGTAAAATGGTTTATTATACAGTAAAAATTACTCTTATGTCTTTTGAGAAATATATTCAATGTTCAAAATGTACGCGTACGCAATGTACAAAGTGATCAAAAAGAAAACACAGAGCAAGCGTTGGAAATTGTCGGTCACGTCGTAGCGGAATAATATGGTATGATGTAGATAGAACTAGGCAAAGGAGGGAAACTCTGCAAGGTGAAAAAGAAAACAAATCAGAGCAACCGTTGCAAATTATTGTCGGTCATGTCGTAGCGGAATTCCATGCAAATAAGCGTTGAATGCATGTGCGTAGACAATTTGTGGTGTCAAAGGCTACTTTACCTCATGAATTTTAGACGTTGGAATTATGATTGTGCATTTTATTATTATTACCTGATAATGGAGAAAATTTACAAAATAAACAGTAGCAAAATTGTACATTCGTAAGAATGGGTAAGCAGATTTTTTCGGTGAAATGCCAAACAAACGTCAGTTTTAAAGCAAGGGTATTGATGTTAACCTTGAAAATAATTTTCGATTTCGGCAAAGTTTACAGACGTTTCCTCTATTGTAAGCAACAATTATACCAGAATAAATGATAAAATGAGCTTTATCATTGTAGATCAAGCATTAACAATTAATAACCAATAAAACGACTGTCTATAGCAAGTATACATAGGTATGTGTACGATTAAGCTAAGAGAGACGTTTCCATAAAATAAAAGATGAGGTAGCACTCTTGATTTGTTTTCTTGTTGATCACTCTGTATAAACCCTCAAATATCTCAAGTACTTATTTGATTTCTGTGTTGAGAAATTAACAAATGGTTTAAGAGTTAACATTTTAAAATTGTCACAAAAATTGCAATATTTGCACCAAAGATGTTAAAATAAACAGTTTCTAAAGTCTTTCGCTAACATTTGTTTTTCTATTTACAAGTAATAATTGTAAAATGTCATTTTTACCACAGCTTCATTTATTTTTACACCAGCGTTTAAGTTTAAGTGTTATAGACTCAAATAATTTAATTTACAAATTACAAGCAGATGCAGAATAACTTAAAAATGTTCAAATAGTAGCCATTCGTCACAGTCCCATTAAGATGTTTCAAATGAGCTGCAAATCCTCCATCTAAAAAAAGCTGACACGACATTTAGACAAGTGTAACTTTTATCAGATGCATAAGAAAATGCAGCAAGTTTTATCTCGTTTTTCGGCTGAAAATAAGTTTTGAAGTAGTCTTGTAAACTTCGGGACATACTTTTAAACTGCAATACTTAGAACAAGGGATAAATATGGCATACATACTTGTAAACAGTTTGTTGCAGAGTATTGTGAACAAGATCAGTGAAGCATTAAAGAATATCTTTGACTCAGAAACAGAATGTCTGAATAATTATGTTATAGCTTGCTTTTTCGAATATTTCGATCCAAAAACAGAGCTCTATTTGTGATGACATCTGTATCAAATTCCCAATTTATGGTGCAATTCCTGAACAAGCGGATAATATTTGATAATAAATCTTGGAATGCCGAGTATGTAGCTTGCGGTTGGAGTAAATTTTCAGTACCTCTGCTTGTTTAGCAAAATGCATAATAATTCAATGAACGTTTCACTTTGCTCTCATTCATTAGGGTAAAATGTACAAAGCATGTTTAGCTTTAAACCCTCTCGAAGGATTACTTTTAAAACTCGACCGCTTGTCATTAAGCAATCTCTCCAACTGTACAGCTGAAAATATGTTTACAAAAAACAGACAAGAAATTCACCTGTTTAGCTCAGATTTTCTCTTCAAGACGTAGAGTTCTCTCTACTTTATCTTTTATCGAATTGAAAGTTTATCTCTCAACAACGCCCATATATCTCAGATTTCGACCATTTTGAGATGTATTTAATGTATTTGTTGTAAAAAAGTTGGCAGATTTAGTAAACCTATGAGACGACCCTAGATGCGATATGAATAAAAATTTTAGTCTAGAGCGAATATAAAAGTTTTTCAGAACAATTTCAAGGTTTAAAGTTTATTGAAATACCCAAAACTTGTGTTAGCTTTAGTGACTGAAATTCATTTTGATAATGGGATACAGGAGATCCATTAAAATGTCAAAACACCTCTAACCAATAAAATACAAATTTTGCCAAATATTTATTAACAATTCGGTTGCTATTAATACATTTTAAATTTTTGTGGTCAACAAATTTGAATGAACAGTTTGAAATCCTTTGGGATTCTGCCTACAGGGCTATAAAATCCGTCTATTTAAATTTCTACTGTAATTTATTTCAAAAAGTCTCATATAACAACGAGACATCTCGCAAACATAGCGTCATGAATAAACAATCGTTTTTATCACGCCAATAAAAAGTAGTCTCAAAAGTAATAATTCGAATGGGAATTTCATTGTAAAGTGGGAAATTTATTACATCAAAAAAAGTCGTAACATCTGTATTTTAGGCCACAAACCAATATTGCCAATTTCGTTTCAAACCGACTAAATTTTGTACAAATTTACTTCCATCCAACGAAGGACTCGTTTCTTACTAATATTATATTTATAACTGTAATAATTTAAAACAGTAAAAATGAAGCATAAATCCTTGCAGATTTCTCTTTGCGCGAAAAGAAAAGTATTTAATTTATTTCAGATGAGTTGGGCGCAGCGAGTTCCTCCGGCGGTTAAAAATTTTGGGGGTTTTGTAGCAGGTACATTACCTGTTAATTAGAAATTATATTATATTGCCTTTCCTAAAATGATAAATTTAAAGATTTCTTGGTAATTGTGTGAGTGTCATAGATATACTTCTTGCAACCAATAATTGAAACCAATGGCTGATATGTATCGTTAGTTTTTGCTCTCCTTTCTAGTTTCTAGTAAGAGTAGTGCTGTATCTATTACACGTGGAAATTCATTTTGGAAACATGTACCTACGCACCTTACATTTGAACCAAAATAAATTTTTGTTAATTTTGAAAAATCAATGCAAATTTACAAACTTAAATATAGAGTACACAATTCTAGATCCAACATACAGAAAAAACAAGATTCATAATCTGATTATACACATAGACTACAATTTGTAAATGCCGCATGTTATTATAATTTACCTTTGTAAATATTGTAAATAAAATTGTTTCTTCTCTCATCTGTGTATTTATTGCCAATTGTTATTATGTATTTAAGAAAAATAACTACAATCTAATTCGGCTACCGCATGTCAAAGACCTGCCGCGGTAAACCCGATAACATCGGAATATATAAAGAACTGACCGCCGGAGGAACTCGGATACGCCCGATGAGTTCTGCTAAGTCCACAACCCTTGTAAAGTAATTACCGATTTCAATAAAATTTCCACAGGAAATTAAAACTGACTGGGGTACAATACACCTTCGCTGCTTTAATCTTGGTTTCTGTTAACCGTTGACTATTTTAGCAGGATAGTTCAAGAGCCAACATTGCACTTTGTTCCTATTGAACATTTTGAGGGATGATTGAAACACGCCTGAGTAATTTACCCAAGTCTCGGGGAGCAAATAATCATCGACTGCGGATTTAGCTAGTTTGGGTGAGACTGAAGACATTGATCGTCTAATTGAAAGCATGCCTGGGTGAGTAAGTGATGGTATAAAAAGTTTGGCCAAGTCACTTAATCCTGAGTTTTGTACTTTCGAATTTTAATCCTGCCTCAGCTTGAAATACATTTTTTTAAATAATTTTATTAAAAATGAGTGGGACAATCACTTGTGGCGGTCTTTGTTGAATAGGTACATTTCACATAACATTTTCACATTTTATTTTATCAGCCATCATAAACTGATGCATCTCCAGTAGTAATTTCAGTGGTATCTAATTTTGATTTTCGAAAGATGGTTTGAATACTTTATCAGATTTCTGAAGACTTTTTCTTTTTACAAAACTATTTCCGTCTTCATTTCCTACAGTTATTCAAGCTGTTAACTGTTTCGATAAAAAATGGAGAAAAAAAGAGGCAGCGATAAAGAGGGAAACATTTAGGCTCTAAACCTCTGGTGCATTTTAAAGTGAAAAATGTTTATTACTTTTTTAAGAAAATGTAAGTACTGGAAGAATGCCGCAATATGTTATTGGAATTATTTTTTAAAGCGCTCAAGTCCATTAAAAAAAAATTGTTCACACAATCATAATAAATATCATAAAATATCATAATAATATACCTACCACAGAATAAAAGGCAAAAAGAAAAATACGAGTCGCTAGCCCCTTCCGACTGGCAAACAAGATAATTAATGTTATTTTTTATTATCGCTTAAGCAATATCATCTGAGAATAATTATCGCCGGAACATCCGACCACGAGTCGCCCCTTTATTATTTCTCTGATCATAAAATTAGTCGTATTTTTGAGTACGCCGCCTTAATTCGCAGGATACTAGTCCTGAGTCACTTAACGCTTGTAATAATTCGTTTTATGACGAAATAGGTGCTCGACTATTACATAATTTCATCGCGTTATCCTCGTGTTCCATTTTAGGGTTTCCATCGGCCGCGAGGAAATAAAGTACGTGCAACTATTTTCAGAATTAAAATGTTCCGGGCGTAATTAATCGGCGGCCGTAAACCCAATAGCTTTCACCCCGAATGCATCGGTCAAATTCTGTCAATTTCGATGGGGCGCGCGTAAAAACGCCGTAAAATTTTTAATGTGCATGTATACCTAAATATTTCATTTGCTTTTACGAGCTTGCATCAGAAGTTATCATAACTTGATGCCGGAACAACTATTTTCGCATTTTAACGGTCGTCGCGAGTTACGATATTAGTGTGCCGTAGAACGAAGCGCTAATTTCAAAGAGAGCGAAATTACAGTTGTTGCCTATAAATAATTCATTTAATTCCGGCGAGTGCAGAAAACATGCATCCACTGTCGAGGCAATTTGGATTTAATTAAAACTACTAGGGAATTAAGTCGGCGATAATACCGCCGACGCATACGTAATTTTTCACCCTTACCGGAACTAGAAATCTTCGAACTTCCGCCAAAGCATACGCGATCCTGGCGTGGGCTTCTGCGGGAGTGGCGAAAGCGCTGATTTCCACGTGCAGTTCTTCGCTCAGATGCTGGAATTTGGGGTCGCCGCTGGCCCGCAGCTCTTCCTCCTAAAAAAAAAAAATTATTTTAATGTAATAATTTAATATAAATTAAACGAATTTTCGAACTCTTGGAGTTGCTCAATACCGAAGATATTTTAGCAATTTTTAGAAATTTTGTCTGTCTGTCTGATTTTCTGTTTGCATCCACTCAAAAATTATCGATTTGCTTCAAACAAAATTTGCTCGAGAGGGAAAATTCCGGATTATGTTCTGCAGTTTGTTTCATCACGACATGACATCAAAGAACCACGCAACGATTTATATTTGTCCCACATATATTGGGGTGTAATGAGCTCTCCTCGTTTATTTCCATTCCGTTGATTTCAATCTAAGCGGCGTTTGGTCGTGTCACTTTACGTTTTATGTGTTTTTACATTGCAATCCTAAACGCGACAAGTTGATTTTTAATTTTTACTTTCATTTCTTTATGGTGAAAGGCAATGATTCTTAACCTGTGGTCCTGGAGGTCGTGATTTCCCCCAAGAGGGTCCACGAAAGCTTGAAGAAATGTTGTAAGCTTTTACAGTTAAAATGAAAAAAAAGAAACTTTAAAGGGTTTTTTAAATCTCGAGTTGAGTCTAGGTGCCCCTAGGCAGCAGCTCCGTTAGCCCATAAAAGCTTAAGACGGACCTGAGCAAGTGCCTAATTTATTTTAAAAGGAACCTAATTTTACATTGCTAATAAACACAAAAGGGTTAAATTCAATGATTTTTTTTAAACGGACTTAAATTTGTTTCAATTTACTATTACTGTGCTACTTATTTCCGTTTTACAATGTTTCAGTAGTTGATAAGGGACAGCTCAATCAGACAGTTAGTCGAGCCTTTGTGGAAACTTTCAACAAAAAATTCAACTTGATATTGACGTTGTCACATTCCTTGATATATGCGAACAAAGCCGCAGGCAAAAAGCTCGTATCTAAATAAATTCAAGAGTCTTCAATTCTAACATATCAGTCAGTAATAAATTATTTAAATACATAGGTCGAAAGTACCTATTATTGCATCGTAGAATGCTGATTAAAATGTGTTGAAAATATTTCTTATGGTTCAACTGTTATTGTTGTTATTTTTTTAATGTTTCATAACTTGCTTTTTTAATAGGAAAATTAACAATGAAATAAATGACAATTAATGTCATACAAAATACTCGTATTATAAATTATAGCCATATCACTCAAAAATACTTGTGTCAAAAAATGACCTTGACGAACAAACAAAATGTATTTCTTGCCGATACCTATAGGAAGTGCTAAGAATACTTAGCTATCTATAAGTCTATAAGTCTTTATGTTTACGAAGGTGGTTCATCATTTATCGTAAACGTTGTTAACTGATTGATGGAAAACTGTTCGGTGTGGTTGGACCCCTTTAAAAGTAGATCGGGAGTCAAGAGATTGTAAAGATCTCTGTAAAAAAACTGAAATCCACAAGGATTTGAACGAGGTATTAAGCGAATGTGTACCTTATTGTTATTATGCAGTCGCTGACAACTGGTTCACAGATTAAAATCTTGGCAAAGAATCTTGTAAACATATACCAGGCGCAAAATACCCCAAAACGTTGTCACATAAGAAAAATTCAAATTAGTTCACGAGATGATTTTATGTTTATAAATTAGTCTTGCTAGAAAAAATTAAAACCAAACCAGAAGGATTTTACAATACTAAATGGGCAATGTTGTTAACAAGAAGGGAGGTAAATTGAGAGAAGACGTGGTGCTCCATCAAGACAACGTTCCATATTAAGTATAATAAGTAATAGTTGTATTATTGAAACATCGATTTTATAGACTGATTCACATAACTTTCCGACTCTAACGAAATTTAAATACAGCGAACAATACGTTTTTCATTCATAACTTGATCCAAAAATGAATTATTTTAAACAAAAAGTCTCAATTATAAAAAATTTTAAATGGCAGTAATCGACAATATTTCTTTTTATTTAAGATTTAAGAAACTGATTCATCATTATATCAATATCATATCGATCCTTTCATCATTGAAGCACATTTTAATTAACAAAAATTATTACAGAAAAGGAACTGTCAAGTGATTGTCAATAATGCCAGAAGTGTCAGGTTATCACTGAATAACGTATTACTGGTTGCATTTAAATTTCGTTAGGGTCGGAAAATTATGTGAATCAGTCTGTATGTATGTTTGTTTATTTTCTTTTTGGTTCCAGTTGCTGGAAAGGTTTTGGTGAGGGTATTTACTAACAAATAATCTCCGTCAAATACACGATTAGTTTGTCCAAGGCTTTCACACCTACCTGTTTCACAGACGTTAATAAAATTATAAGTAGGTACTTAACTATGAATGTGGTTTTGATATTCATTGCACGTATACTTTCTGAAAACTTTGCGGTGATGCTGTTAGTCTCAAAACTTAGTTATAAAAAGTTTATAAAAATAAACTACACATGCTCAGTTATCTCACAAATAGTTTTCAGAGGGTGATGATAAAATGAATAAAGGCACTACCGTGAAACTATTTTCAGCATTGAGTTGTTCTGCAAATTTTGGGGCACCCAGTATATATATTTTTATCCTGTATTAACTTGATGAGTATTGATTAAAATATTTTGATGGTTTATGATTTAGCAGATTTTTTTTTCTTAAAAAATGATTCAAATTTACTGTTCTGTTTCTTTTTCTTGGATACATTTAAAAACTCTTAAATGTGATTTGACAACAGTGTAGAAAGATTAATAAAAATCATTACACTGCATTTTGTGCCTTCTACGTACAAATTATTAAGTCTTATTACATTATTTATTTTTTTAAGTAAAATTTAGATCGTTTTTGCCTGTTGATGTTTGTAGGTACCTATGACTACCCTTTCGGACATACATATACTATAATTTTATGTATATGTACATAATAAATTTTACGAGGAGAATTAATTTTATTCGTGTTGTTTTATAGCATTTTGTATTGTCAACCATTTTGTCGCGTGATTAAATATTTATTATCTCCTAAGCAATAAACTGATTTATGAAAGATATTTACTTATTATTACACTCTTCAAATATTGAATGGATATTTGAAGGTAATTACAAAATTTCACGGACCAATAAATTATGCCATTTTGAAACCTGTTTATTTTCTGATATGATGTTATTAGCAATTTCTTAATCCTAGCGTTATTATAATGCAAATTTCTGCCCTGTCATCTATTAAAACAGATGTTTACACTCAATCAGACTCCATTCCAATTTGTAAAGTACTGGGATCAATACATAATTTTATGATTAAAGATATTACAATCTCTCTGCACCAATATTTTACTCTGACGTCTGAAATTAGATAGATAACGTGCTCTTGGAGCAACCTCAAGAGCAGAATTTACTACAACTTAGAAGATTGCACATTCACAATTCCTTGTAGCAAAAGTAAACGTTTTTTATTAAATTAAGGTAATTCGCTACAAACTTCTCAGCTATTAACCACAGGTTCTTCTATTAAACCCTGGTGAATTCCACAAATGATCTTATATGATTCTAACTTCCAGAATTCAAAATTAACTATGATAGATACTTACACTTTCATTAAATTCCACAAATTTCTGTATTTCTCTTAACAAGTGTTTCTGACAAGTCTGTAATTAAAATACTTTTACTGAATCTAAGCAAAATCTCATACATAAAAATGTTCTTTACAAATTAATTCCTTAGTGAAAAAATATTATTTAGATGTATTTATTATGTAACAACTTAGTTTTATATAATTTTGGGTAGTTAGCATTCATTAATATATTTTTTTTAAATTGGAATTTTTTTAAATTATATCTTTTATGCCTCACTCCCTACGTTTAAATATTTTCCAGTGTAGGTAAATTAAATATTCATTTTACTGTCGATATTAGCATATTTAAGATGGAGTATTTCTCCAACAGATACTGCGGAAGCACATTCTGGCAGGTTAAGGCCTCACCTCTTCGCAACGTGACTCCCAGACGTAAAAGAAAAACGACTAAATAAATACAGTACGAGGAAGGTTACTGCCAACTTTTAGATAAAGGCGTGCTTCCTCGAGAGAAATGAAAATGAGGGAGCTGTCATAAAATCGCTAGCAACGTCTGCAACTGAACGGGGTAGTGTTGTTAATTATGGGTTTCACGAGAGAACTGCGTTCTAGGAACAGATGTTTGTTTTTTTACCATAGATCATTTAATTCCAGTTTGCGGTGATTAACTAAATTAATTGATTATACCCCGAAGGTTCTAATAATCAATAGTTCACTGACTAAATCAAACACTTAATAAAGCAAATTAATCTCTGTTCGAGTTATTGATGGATTATAAGCGCACGAAGCCGAACCGAAGAATAACTTTGATTTCGGCACACTTGCACCAAGATTGGATGCCAAATTTCAACCAAACAAATGGGATTCAGTGATTTAAGCCATTATTCTTCTGATTTTTGTTCAACATTATTGTGGCGTTTTTCTACAGAGGGTGGTTCTTGTTAGAGCAATTTTTCTTTTAAATGTCCGTGGTTGGAGCTACTGGGTTGCAAATTCACAACAGTGAGAAGATATCTCCATTTGTCTTGGCTTTTATCTACACAGGGTGATTTACGAAAAAGGATAAGCCCTGCTGAGGTAACGGTTTCAGGTAAATATAGCGCTGTCGACGTTCAGTAAATAAATATCCTAATATTTCTTTTTTCTGCATCATTGCATAACTTTCTGAGGTTTAAATAAAAAACTGAAATCGATTTGATACTTAAATAGAACGACACTCTCACAAGTCGTTTCGTTCGTAGTAATGTTTTTCAAATAACAAACTAACGAGCGTTCAAAAAATATAATAACAAAGTAACGAGCGTTCAAAAAATATTCTAGTCAATCTTACATTGTTTTCTTTCTTTTACAACCGCAACTCGTCTTTTTACTTTATCTCATTAATTTATGGTAAAAATAAATATGTAGCACTACGAAAATCAGAAAACTGTCGTTGGTTAACTTCTACAAAGAGCTGTTTTACAAGAAACAATTTGTGGTTCGCTTTCTATGGTTTGACACTAATGCGGCTACATCAAACGCTTACAGAAACAAAAGTGAGCACCAGGCCAGTTGAGCTATTTCCTTATCAGTAAACTCTAAGGAACAAAATTGTAAGAAGGTAGAAGCTTTTGCACATTTTTTGTAAATTTTTAATAAATACGCTGTTAAATATGAAACAATCTAACGTATCGTGACTTTTTCAAAGAAGATGAGATGACAATGAGTGCACGATGTATCATTTTTATGTTAAAATTTTAATACTGCAAGACTCAAGTCTTCTGAAAAATTCTTTCATTTAGTTTCGCCAAGTTGAAAGAATCTCTTCAGCAGCGCCCTTTATCTTTAACACGGTCACTGACAACTGGATCATAAAAGTTTCTCCACATTCTTTGTAGAATTTGCACTCCTTTTTACATTTCCTTTTTGACTCATTCTTGTTTACTAAACTAAAATTCAATTTCACTTTCCTGTGATTTCACATTTGGGATAAAGCTGAACTTGTCTCGCGCGCCCTTTCAAGTTTATACAGTGCAGAAGCTTAAATTATCCGCGACCAAGAGATCTCCTTCTCGTCTTCAATAATTCACCTGCAAACTTAAACATTTCGCGCAAATATCAATATCAAATATGAAAGTATGAAATTTTTATGTTTGGTAAAACTCCACCTCAGCTCCAATTGTTTTCAGCGAACTTTTCAAACTGAATTTACCCCGATAAAAATCTGGTCGGAAGTCAGGTGAACTCGTTAGAATTTAACACGATTGAAGAAGCGTTCTGCACAGATCAATTTCTCCGAGGGTAAATTAAATGGTCTCAATGAGTGATCATAAATCTCGCAATCAGCCACCGCAGAAGACTGGAGCTTCACGCACTGCTACCTATGAATATAACATTTCATTTCTGGTATTCGGATATTAGTTGATACATATGTATGGTGTCGACACATTGAACCCAAATTCGGTGTGAATTTCTCGAACTCGAGGGGGTGATAAGTCGTATGTACTGCGGATGAATAACAAACGTCAAAATACAGACAGCGCAGACACCCAAACTGTAAAGACAACGCTTCACATTTCCGCAACAATATTTACCAATATGCTACCCCTTACGTGATAGAATATTAAATTTAGCAGGGTTGAATGATTTAGGGCGCTCGCCACCACTTGTATAGTTGCGCTTTTTGATATGATGCGCCACACAAAACACATCACGGACTTGTCAGTTTGTTTGTTTTATAGGCGCATCTGTTATTTAAATTGCTTTTAAAGATGTGGAGGACAATATGCCATAAATTTGCATTATTATAGGTTCCACCCAGAACGATACATTTTTTCCGGCGGCCGAATTCGAACCAATTTATTTATTCACGAGTTAAGGTAACAGGAAGTTTGTTTCCACATTACCGGATATTACAGGGAAATCATGCAGGGTTCGTTACCTTGTGCCTGT
Source organism: Tenebrio molitor (assembly GCF_963966145.1). NCBI lineage: Eukaryota > Metazoa > Arthropoda > Insecta > Coleoptera > Tenebrionidae > Tenebrio > Tenebrio molitor. Next base: position 9,938,061 of record NC_091047.1, read on the forward strand.
CCTTCATCGAGCCTCTGCCGAGGACCGCCATCTTGCACATGGTGTCTTCTTGCAGTCTTTTTAAAGAGTTGCCCTTGGGTCCCAGAAGTTTCCCAACAAAGTTAAACTGCGACAAAAAAGAATGCATTACAGGGGCGAAATCCAGACGACCCCATCATACTTCCCATATTTATAGAGAGGTATAAAGTTAATTTCGCCTCGTCTCGCCTTTTTAACTGCCTCCGAGCAATTCACATCTAATTTCCAGACTAATTAGGTTTAAAAAATCGACTGGAAAAGTGCTTTCGGCGAGACGATTCTTGCATTTTATTTCTCCGTTAATTGTTCAGGAAAAATCTCACCGCTCATATTTCTGAAGAGAACGGGCGAAATATTTACGACAGTTGACAATTTAATCCTGCACACTCGTCCCATTACCTTGTCAAGATAACTGTAACGTTTACATGAAAACATACCTTAATTAATTCCACAAAGTAAGAGTAATCCAGGAAAGTTTCCTTTGTTGGAAGACAATGGCAAAATGTTGGGACTATCGTGAATAAATTTCATTATAATTTGAGAACAAAACTAGCCGCAGAAAAATAACCGAGTAAGCTCTATTCAAGTCTTTGAGGGCAAATCTCTTTTCTTAACGCGCTTGTTCTGAGTAATTTCATTTTTCAATACGAAATCAGATTCGCCCCAAAATTACATAAAGGAACCGGAATTAACATTCCGTCTTGTTCGAGTCCCACATCACGGAAGAAAAGCGAAACGAAACGAAATTTTCATATCGCACGAAAACAAGGACAACGTTAACGGATGTATTAGAATTATTAAAAAATTCCTCGATATTACTCGACGATATGATAAAAAATTGCCTTGATATGATGCGAACCGATAAAAGAACAGAATGAAAAGTGTACTGAATTTTTCAGGAGCATTTCACCTTTGTGACTGTCGTAAAACACATACGTGTGACTTTCATCCTGCATAATTCCTTCCTTTCAATGTATTTGATGCCGGAGCGATAATTCCTCGAGTTGTTGCGTCGGCACACCCCTTCAAATTGTATCGGTCGCGATATTTACCCTCATGCCCATTCGAATTATTAACATAAGGGATGTCACAAAAGACAGTTAGCAGCAAGGCCTCTTGTTGATTTTGGAGTTGACGGGATTATTAGCCGTGCAAATATGCAGACAGATTAAATTGGAAAGGTGTCGCAGGAATGCAAAAGACAAATCGGATATGTAATGAAAAATACACAGCACGAGTAATAATCAAACTTTGCAGGAAAATATCGGTTTACATTTCATAACCCAAGGTGACACCCCCACATAAAACTGAGAAAAACGAATTAACGTCGTGTTTTCACACCCACATTTAAAAATGGAAAATTGCGCAGCTTTTCAGTTATTTTCTGAAACGATAATTGCATTACATTGGAAAAATCGAATGCGGTAACGAGTTAACAATTTTTACTTGTCTAGCGTTGACAGATAATTGAAATCACTTGCAACGAATTTGTTTCGTTCTAATTGGACTAGAATTGCAGTATTTATTCGAGCTTCCAGGCGGAATGCGTAAGTTACTGTTTTTAAAAGTAATATGACAATGTTGCAGTTCTAGAACTGGAGATAAATATGTATAATTAATGAGGAAAAAACGGTTTGACCGAGTAGCACAACTTCAAAACATAACTAACTAAATTGGATTTCGAGTCGTTTTAGTTGGTAAATCTGCACAAATTTGTAGCTACCGGCGAATTAATAATTCACTTGTTCGGAGGAAGTTGCAGGATGCTGTGATTAAAGACTGAAATGGTTGAAATCTGCTAGTTGAGATGTATTCAGATTTGAGCAATTTGTTATGGAGTGCATCTGGAGGAGAGGGTGTCGGAAAAGGAAGAGAAAATGTATTGTTCAAAAATACGAAAACAAACCAAAAAAAATTACTGTTAAAAAATACGAAAACAAAGCAATTGTTTGCTGCGGAGTTCGGTAATATCGAGCCGTTCAGCATTTGAAAACAGAAATATAATAAAAAGAAAATAAGATTATGGTGGGTATGGAAATTTTTAAACTTAAACAGATACTGTGAAAATATTAAATTCTTTATGGAAAACATCCTGGCAAAAAATGTGAATAAAGTGAACGAGTGTTACAATTCGCGGACGTTGACTCGACCTGAATCAAAATATTATGATAATTTAACAACTACTGTCAGGAATATATTTCATGAAATAACGAAGCACTAAAAGGCACACGCGGAGAAACTCTAGCCGTATACATACAAGATGTTTGCGACAGAAACCAGGAAACCGTTTTTATTTGGGTCTACTTCATTTCCAGCTTTTGCATTACCATGTTTATTGTAAGAAGTTTCAAAGGAATAAATTTAACTGAAAGTCAGTTATGAGATTCAAAGGTTAAAGCTAATTAAGTGTCTGTCATAATTCAAACAAGAAACAAAGGTATGTAGCAATTGTGTAATGTACACATGAGCAGAGTAAGACTTAATGTAAATTCAGTTTTCACAGTTTGTTGCTTTATATTTAATCAAGCATAACTGTACATTCAGGATTATTCACGTAAGATGACAAGCCTGACCAGGTAAAAATGCAACCCAAAATACATTTTACAAAGCATGAATTGTGTTTTGGTATTCAAAAATTAAATCAGGAATCCAAGTAGGAATTCTATTAGTTCGAAAAGTATATGTGTTACTGCATTTTTCGTTCATATTTCGTCTAGTTTTCGAACGATGACAGAACCGACATGATCCTACTTACACATTACTTTTGAGATTTTAATTGCTTATTATTATTGTTACTAAATCATACTTTGTTAAGAGAGGTATTTTTCTGTTAGAACAGACATTCATTAGGCTGACGTTAAAAGCTATTTAATGTGCATTATGATAATGTAATAGGGATCGAGATAGCTTTATGAATTGTATTTTGGGTTGCGATCAGGCTCGTCATCTTACGTGAATAATCCTGTGTATATTATATTCATATACAACGTGTCTCAAAAATAAGTACATTAATTTTAACCAATGACAGATTTCGTCAAGAACAACAAAATTGTTATTTACCATTTTTTTGAAATATAGTTTTCAATCCAGTATTTTACCCCCTCATAAACGAAGTGTCTATTTTCTAGTTATTCGGTCCAATGTTTTTTTGTTCTGCGGCCCAGGTAGAGATAAGAGGATTAAATTTTCAGTTAGTTTCATCCGGCTCCAAAAGACACGTGTTTACGTATTGATTCTGTGCTAAAATGTTGTGAAAATGGCAAGTTTATTTTCGAATATTGAATACATACATAGATATTGTGTCGGCGTATGGTGAAGCGTGCGGGAGTACTCCTCGAGCGCAGAGAATTTCCGTGCGACTTCTTCTTGTGGGAGTACATGAAGACTTGGTATATTCGATCCCAATTAATATAATTGAAATTTTAAGAGAAGGGGTGGAAAATGCTGCCACAACAATTCGCAATAATAGAGGAATGCTGGAAAGAGAGGAAGAATCATTTCGTCGGCGCCTTCATTATTGTATTGACAATAACGGCGATCACTTTGAACACCTCTTGTAATGATTAGTGATTATTCTGATTACTTCATGAGAATTTTTACGGATTAATACACTAATTTTGGGAGACATTTTGTCATTTTTTTAGGTATGGGCGATTCATTAGTGTCAATTTAAAATATTCATTATTAAAATTGTTTCCATTTAATATCTACCATATGATTCTCTTTTTATTTATATAGGTTACAGCAACGGACGCAGCAGTTAGCCACTGTTCTTAAAAGTTAGCAAAAAACAAGTGAAAGTTTTCTTGCGTTTGTTTTTTGTTCTTCGCTTATCGGCATCGGCGAAGCAGGTAATCCCTAGGCGATAGAAGAAGAAGTTTCGCCCTTTTAATCACTCTCATAAAACGCAAAAAAGTGGAACATTTTGCAATTGGAAATTTTTTGCTGTCTTTTTAAGTATTCAAGCTGTAAGCCAAGCATTTTTCGGGAAAAAAAATTAGTTTTTATTTAAATATAAAATGTCTCCTCACGTCACTGACAACAGATTCCAAGAAAAAAAAAGTGTATTGTAGATGTTTGAATGTTTCAATTTACTGAAGTAGACAAGAAAGTGTACCTACTTATTATTTAGCAAAAAACAACAAAGACTTCTCTTACGGGAAGGTGTTTGGTTCATTAATTTCACAAAAATATTCCTACAGTAATCGTCTCACTCTATCATATCTGAAAACTATAAATGTGACTGATAAAAGTTATCATGTCGATGTGATTTTGGGTATGATTCAAATTTGGCATTTTTAGAAGTAGGATTTTGGTTAAATAGGTAAGTTGGTTCTATTAAATTTCATGCGCATGTGCAAATGTTCAAAACAAAAATCGAAAAAAAAAACTGCAACCAGTGGGCCTATTACCATAGCTCAATATTGAGATTAAATTATTTTTATATCTGATATTATTAAAACAGAGCCAAATAAAACGTCCACTCTGATCGTAAAACACGCATAAAATGAAACATTAATTTTAAATGTATCAGTAGGTACATTAACGTGATATTGTATTTCCATATTTTTACTATAAACTACAACTGGTGTTAACCTTTTGTAAAATACATTTTGTGTTTTACATTTAAATTTGAAAATGTATTTAAAAAAATATGTGTTACTACAGGAAACAATAAGTTTGCTAATTAAACGAACAAAAGGCTAAAATTTTCCATAAATATTTATAGCACAGTTTCTAATATTTTGTCCTGATTTTATTCCAAGTAATATAAAACAAAAATATCTTTAACGAAGAAACTGAAACGTGTAGTGCCAGTCGAGGTGAACAGTCACATCAAATTTGCAAGGTAAGGTCACCGGGCCCAAAATATCACTTGAAAACAAAACATTTTATGACTTGAACTTGTTTTGATCTTTAACACTTTATAAAAAATATAGCAATTAACTGAAGCACGTGATTCCAACAGTGAATCATGCGAATGTGGTCGAGTGTTATGAACTGAAAGCAAAAAACATAACAGAAATGGTGGGTGTGAGCAAACCTAAAATACTACACTGCAGTATTATGCACTCAAGTACTGCTTTCAATCATAATATGCATGAAGATTTGACTGTTTGAATAAAAAGTTAGTACGAACGAAGCAATAAATTATTCAGGTTATCTCCGAAACAATGCTTTGTATTTTTACGGAACTTTTACTGGCATATGGTCCAAGTGTTAGTGTTTAGCATGTTTCTCTGACAGAATGAAATATTCCAGTTGTATGTGTGTACGAACTAGGTTAAAAGTTTGGCTCCTGGAAGAATCTTAATATCTTAATAGGATTAAACTGTACTTGGGAGATATTTATTACTACATTTCACTTTGATAACAAACAAGATAAATCATGAGGGAGAATACAAATAGATTTGTTTGTTTGAAAATCACTTTTTTCAGCCAACCAATTGGTCATGATTGATTGATAAAGAGAAGACCAACCGAAAACCGCCGAAACCGAGCAGATTACGCAGCTTGAAAATCAGAACTAATTAAAACCGTGTTTAATGTTCTAATCATTTAAATGATTTGTTATCAGGCGATAAATTGTTGACATCTTGATTTATGGTAAAAGTCTGAAATCGCGTCGTTAAACCATAAGTTCCCTAATTATTCCCCAACTTGGTAAATTGATTTAATTAACTGGAGTTATCGAAACTCATTAACACTTAACGAAATAATTCCATTGTGTATTGTGTATAAAATGCGTATTAGGACGCGTATAATACGGCCCAACCGAACGAAAAGGAAAGTGCAAAAAATATATTCCACTTAATCTGGGCTTCCGGTTCGTAACAGAAACGCGATTAATTAAAACAATTTTTCAACGCATGGTTAACCTCCTCTTTATTCCTCGGGATACTTCCTTGATAAACAAAAAAACTAATTTCTCAAACTTGGCGCGTTTCTTCCTAGGTGACCCACATCCTCCCCTCAAAATAAAAAGACTAAATTAAATTATCCTTTGTTGAGTAAATTTGCCGTACCTTTCTTGAAGTTGGAGAGCCGTGGTGCTCCAGCGCCGCATACAAATTATTTTGATTTATGTCATCTATTTTCATTCGACTGCACCCTCCTTTCGTCGAGTTAATTCGCAACGATCGAAAAAATTGCCGATAAACTTTCTGCACGTTTTCGAAATGCCCGAGAGGAGTTGCCAACTTCCTAACTGTAAGCGATGGTCAACCCGGCGGCCGATTAAAAGTTGCCGAATTACGACCTCCGTACAGGTGCCCGATTTAATTTCGGAAGTTGCATAAGAGCCAAGAGATAAAGTCGGTGGAGGAGCGGGATCGGCGAAGATGGAGGAGTCTTAAGTTTGGACGTTTCTCCTTTTTAGCGCTTTTAAATTATTGATCAAGTTTCGTCCTCGATACTGAATTTGTTTCCTATAACAATGCCTCGCATAACTTCCGTAAGTATAAAGTGAGTACACATGGGACCGGCAAACTCCCTAAGATTTGTTCAGTTTTATTTGCCCAGTTAAGTTCAACACGGCCGCAGTATTACACAGAACCAACATAGTAAAACAGTATTGCAGTTTGTATTCTAGTTCAGACTTTGAACACTATCCTCCAGACAGTTTTATTATTGCACGCAGAATAAACACGACACTGGTTTACTCCGAATTACGAAATTATGCGGCAAAAAATTTCCCTGATGAAAGAAATAAGATTTCCTTTCCTAATTGAAATGAAATTGCTGCGATTACGGCGAGAATACGAAGTAAGAATTAAGAAACGAAGTAATTATAACTTACTTTGGGATGGTCTCGTACAGGCACAACTACCCTGACTGCCACTTTTATCGGTTTGTCTCTCGTAATGTCTACCATTCTTCTACTCTCGCTTCCTTTGCTCTCTGCAACAAAAAGAAGTAATTGGTTAGGCGGATTTTCCGCGACATTATCCAACCTTGAATATTGCACAAGCAATCATGCTCGCCGTTCCCATAAGGATAATAAATTGCAATCGATTGCAAACGCTTCTGCTAACGACACCCATTTGCAAGCAATCTACCAGCAACATTTAATGACTAGAGGTCCATTACCAAAATTAGACGAAGGTTCTTTATAAATCTTGACCAGGAAATGTTGCTTTGTTTATGAGGAACAAACGGATCCGGGATAATCGTAAGGAATTTCATAAAAGAATTTCGTGAGGGGATCGCTCGGGAACCGACACGTTCTTTTTTCTGAATTCCAATCAGATCAGGGTTCGTGTAAGTGTTATTTTGACGGTACACTCTCATTCGAATGGAGAAAATAAATTTCTTATCTTCTGGGACTAGTTATAAAATGGGAGGGTTAGCATGCATGAGGGATTCAATTTGACGAAAATTGCTCGGCGCTATCACTTTTGGGAATCATTAACAACCAAGCTCAACTAACTCACAAGCTCGCCCGCTACAAGGTTACACCTGTTTGCCGAGCTTTAAGTTTTTCCTAGGACGATGCACTAAAACCGCCCCGCTAGATTCCTCGTGTTGACATTGTCGTCCATTATGATAATCTCGGATCTTACATGCATACGCACCCGAGACGAGCCCCGCTTAAATTGCGATTGACCCATCTAAGACCCAGTTTGCATTAGCCAGCCATCACCATTTACGTAAAGCCGGCACATTAGAGCTGAATGCATGGTGCATCGTGCAGCATTTCCATAACACGAAGGCCGCACCAAATAAAAACTTTACTACCTGACTCATCTGCCGACACTTAAAATCCCTCGACCCTGTCTTAAAAAGGAACACTCTAATCCTTTAAAAGTTGGACGTGTGCAACATGGAATAAGTAAGAGGCGCTTTAAAACTGCGACCGTCAGCTAAGTCGATATTTAACTGGGGGTTGCAAAATAGTTTGAAAGTCCCAGTCAAATCAACCGAAGAGTAAATCTTTTTGTCGGGGTCGAAAACAACCCCAATTTACATCAACAGTTCCATCAAATTCTTTACAAGCTTTGGCGAACTCCTCGAAGCCCAGTTAACCTCAACACCGAGCCGATCTTTTATGTTCGCGATTCCGGCCCTCCCTCTATGATATTTAATTAAATCGAAGCTTTACGTGGGCAAATCGACAAAATTCTTCGTTATGCGTTTAGGCGGGAGTTGATTTAACCTGACTTCGGATCAAGCGCGGAGTTGGACTTTACAAAGCGTGCGATACACGGACCCTATAAAAACGAATGCACTTGGTCGAGTTTACCGAAAGGAGTTCAAGATTGTTCTATGATTGCAGCGATCGATTTCCCAGGGAGCTTCAAAGTAACCAAACATATCGTGCAACCTGTTACGTTCTCAAGGGTTTAAAAATGCGGCGTACACCCCGTTCCATAACTCGGTTAACGCCAATTTCTTGTATTTTACGAACGTGTCGCCGATCGAGTGCATAAATCAAGAGATTTCGCCGTGACAAAACCCGAACGGGTTTTCGTATTGACGAACGATTACGTTTTTTGCAATGTGTACGAAATTGATAACGTACAAACTGCCATAAAACCAGGATGAATGGAATTGAATCTGATCAACGTGAAAAAATATAATTCTGGCTGCCAATATTTAACGAGTGATAATCTCTACGTGACTTGCCTTATCGATCCAGGAATGAGGCAAAGGTTGTTTGAAAAGGATGGGCTTGTATGGGTAATCCTTCTGGCATATGTGTTGTCCTGCAAATTTCAACTCTAACGTTCTAAAATGATTGCGAATATTCGGATGAGCTTGACACAATTGAACAATGGTGTTTCGCAAATATTTGATGGGATATATATTTCATCGGGAACGGGATCGATTTATTTGTGTTTTGGTTTAACCCAAATTATAAATTATAATTTGTAAGCTAGATGTGTCCAATTTGCAGTTGAAAAATTCTGCAAGCAATAATTTCAAGATCCGTGACATTTCACCAGGCGCTATACTCGTATCGCTAGTGTTCTGCTCGCTTCTGATTTGATCCATTGTTCGATTCTTTACCAAAGCAGACACACAGGAGTGGTGTACACACGGATGGTTCTTTAAGCCAAAACTCAAATATCATTTAAAGAGGATTTTCCATTCTGCCAGAATATGACTGTGTTTGACACCTAACAATACTGCATTTTCTAGATAGACGACAATAAGAAAGTCTTTGTCAGACAGGCAAAAAACGCAACAGCAGAAATATGTAAATTAATTAAAAATAATACGAAGAGAAAAGATTAAATTCTATAAACAGAGTGTCCCAAAAGTTGCGGAACAGTTGAACAGAATTAAGTAGAGGTAAAACAACATAACAACAATGTGGAAAAAATTACATCTTCTTTGTTTCCGAAGATATTGGCCTTTTTTATTCGAGGAAATAATAAAGAACAATCAAACAAAATTATATATTAATGTTAGCAATGATACAGAAGTGTCAAAACTTTTAAAGAAATAAATGAAACACAGAAAATTTTCAAAATATTATTCATGGTGATCTATGCGAACCTCAATTCTTATAATAATAGTATTTTACAGCTTGATTTAGAAATAACGAGTGTTTTTTTAAATTTGGCGTCGAAGTAGGCGTTGAACTGTCGTTTGTGAACGCACTATACAGGTTACGGATCACGGATCAGCTGTTTAAATCTTACGCTTTTACAGTAGTGGTGCGCTCTCAATCGACTCTTCAACGCCTACTTCGACGCCAAATTAAAAAAAAAACACCCTTTAGTGTTCTGAACAGCACAGATTTAATGCAACCCCGCAAGAACCATTATTATTCTACCTATTCACTTTCCAGCAAACTCTTCTTTCAACTATTCCTCACTAGCACTGCAGCTGAGGCACCATTCATATGTTATTAATTACGGCCAATGTAAATTCGTCAACTAGGTTTTGAAAACCATTTGTCAAAAATTCAAAAAAATTCTATCCAGGAAGACGGTAGTGAAGAATAACTGGTCCATTTAAACGATTTCTGTCAATACATTCTTCAATGAGCGTATAATGATGGCTATTATTCAAGAGGATGAAAATTGCAACACGAGCCGTAAGCGAGTGGTGAAATCATCCGAATGAATAATAGCTATTATACGCGAGTTGAGGCTATACTTTCCCCACGAGTATACCAAGAAAAAACAATCTTTGAAAAGTGAATTTAATTTGATTTTTAATATTTGTCAATTAAAATTGTGTCTCATTTAGCGGTTGCTACGCGATGCGCGACTTATTGTTTACAAACGCATCCGATTGGCGATCTGCCTTTGTAGAATGAAAATACGAGGGATGTGATTGGCCGACAGCCGTGGATTTCAGTAAATTCTAACACGGGGCGTGGAATTTATATCATTCTTTCATTGAATATCCAACAAGAATGCATTCATTCTTTAATAGTCGTGGAGAAAATAAGTTTAGATAAATAATATTGTTTAATGGGAAATCAAATCGTATGGGTTTAAACAGCACAAATCTGTGAGTTGAAAGAGTAAAGAGTTAATAATTGAATTCCATAAAAGTAATAAAATCAAAAACACAGAAATAAATCTGGAATAAAAATGTAAGAATATCACTAAAAGTATATTGTCAGGAAACAAATATAGACCATTAACTAGAGTTTGGCGAATTTGAGGAAGAAAACAAAAAAGTAGATTCACAAGGACGTAAAAATGTTTGACGTGAGACGAAACTAATATTTTATACTGTTTCGGCAACGCAAGCTATTGAATATCTTTGAGAAAATCAAATTAATAACATACACTGCAATATTGTGAAGCCTTTCTAAATGAAAATTAAATTTTGGAAATCAAAAATGGCGAATCAATCGTAGTGAAATAAGAGTCAAAATTAGATACAATAAATCTTAATCAAAACCCACTACTGTTATTGACTAAACTAATTTTTGCCAAAATATTTCAAAAATTGATTATTTATCCTGCTTACTAAAACAAACTACCGTCAAATTACCCTAAAAAATGACGTTATTGGTTCTTTAAGTACTACATCGAGTAATAAAGTTTACAACTTTATGTTTGGGGAAGTGGGTGTAGTTTGCAACTCACAAATTGGCTAGAACATTCATGCTTTCTGATGCTGTATTATTAGATTTATTTGTTACGTAACTTTATTTTATAACTGACGTATCCTTTCAATAGTTTGATATTCAAGTGGGACACTGCTAAACTTCTTTGCTACAAACCAAATAAATATCGGTGCACAGTATTCAAAGATAATTCTCTTTATTGCAACAACTCCAATTAGTAATATTTATCTACACCTGACTAATTATCTGCTGCAATAGCAGACAAAAAAATCTGATCCAGGTATCCTTAGAGAGGGTCACAAGCTCTTTGTTAACAAAGATCGAGCACATTGTTTCCAGACTTGATACAATTAGTTTTCGAAAGAGAACAATTAACCTTCTTTCTCTCCGCAGAATCTGTGACAATCAAGAATGGAAGTCTACGTTAAAAATAAAACTGGATTTTTGTTTGATTTTATTTACTGGTCTAGGCTGTTTTAATTTCATTGCTCTTCAAACATATTTATTAATTATTGAATTGATTTTCTTTACGTTGCAGTAAAGACACTACAGAGACTATTTTACTCAAGATAACAGCAGCATCTATTTCTACTTATTGCTTTCTTTCAGTATACAAAAAGTAGACTAAAAATTCGCCTGAAAAAGTTCTCTTGGAGATATTACAGAAACAAATAAAACTATAGAAGTTTTGTCTTTTATGTGGAAAAACACGTTTTAACATCCTGAGCTTTCGTTCTGGAACTTGAATTATAAAAACTTATCGGTTAAATACTCAAAGAAGTCACGTTATTAGTTTATCTTTGAACGTTTCACTTTATCGACATCAGATACGGTCGTTGCTCTCAAAAATTACTTCCACTGTTTCAATAATAAAAGAATTCTTATTTATACCTTTTTTCGTGCAATTGCTTGCATTTTATATCGGTCGTCTGCTTTTAACAATTAACCGTCGATTTTAGATCATTTTGTCGCTCAAAATTTGAATGCAACAATGTCTCAACTTTGGCAAGTATAAAATTGCGATAAGCTAACTTTAGATTTTTACGAACATGTTTTACGGTGAAGTAATAGCGGAACCAGCCATTTGTTACAATCCCTATGCATGACGCGGAAATTTTTCGCTACCGGTAAAAAGCGGCGAGCTTTTGACATCTAAATCGGCTACCTCCATTCATCCCCGAAATGTTTACCATATAACACGTTTTAGACAAATTTCCAAAGGCAAAGGGAGCGTTAAACGAAAACTAAATTAGAGGTCGGAATTAGTTGGGTAATTCATAATTTAACTGTCTGTAATATACAAAGGCAAAATAATATAATTTGACATTGGAAATATTAACCGGCGGATCCGGGTATTAGATGTAAAACGTAACTATCCCCCACAAAATGTTGACCCTTTTCAGAAGCAAAACTGACCCTCCGCATTCATATTGCATGGCGTAAAGGCAGCTCTCGTGTCGCAGAAAATATGGAGTAATAATCTAACACAATATTTTCATTAATTAAGGGCCGGTATAAAAGTTTCGCCCATTAGAAATTTATCACCGAGAGTGAATCGTTAACTAGCGTGGTACGACCAGAAAGTGACTTGTTCTAATATTAGTTTAACAGGGTTCTCTTACAAATATAGGGAAACCAGAAGCATTTATAATTCACATTCGGTGGACTGTAACGGCTCAGCACTAAATTTGTACGCTAAATCAACCTAAACCAACAATATAGCGTAACTGCCCCGTTTTAGGGGTTTAAAGATCGGAACTACTGCCATAATTTCCTGTCGCAAAATGGGCCATGTGATTTGATTATTCTTTTATTGATGATTAATGAAACTTGTGCGGAACCAACTGACACGTGTTGCGGTTCATTTTGTACACGACCTCCTCGTCCAAAAAATAAAACACAATGCTTTTGTCCCAACAAAAGCGACAGCACAAGGAAAACAAAAATTGTTTTCGGACCAGCTCAAAAATATGTTTCAATTTTAAACGCAGAAAACGAAAAATGCTACCCTTGTGATTAGTAAATCAAACCCGAACGGATATCCCCATATGACCATCAATTATGGCCACGCCCACACGCGCCATATTCGTTATTATTCTAGCGCTCTCAGTTTAATTGGTAGTTAATACTGACGCTTTCCGATTATACACTGGATCGTTTTGTGCATTATTTTGTTTTTTTTGCGATCACATCGACAAAATGTCCGGCTTGCAGTGTCTGCTCATTTGCGTTTTAAATGAAGCCAGTGATAAAACGTTGCAGCTTATCAACTACCAATGGAGAGTTCTACTTTGTTGAATATGCGACGTTACAATTACGACGGGGATAGTTTGTATAGTATAGCTGTGGATAAAGGATCAAAAGGGCAAAGCTCATTTCGTCGGCATGTGCTTGTACTGGTGTTATTTTTGCGATTGTAATGGTAAATTCACTCGAATTTAGAGCTTGACACGTTGAAAACAAAAAATGATAAACTCCCTGTTTACAACACTGCGCTATCGATCTTGACTATATGAGTTCCAAAAAACGGCTGAATTGGATTTCGAAGATGGAGTTCGCTGTTTTTATTTGATTGCACATTGGAAAAGGAAAGTTCAATCAAACAATAGGATTTCTTCATGCAAAGCGAAATTATACAGGAGAGGCTCCTCTCATACATATTCATAAGTAACGATCACCTTTTTTCGAACTGAAATATTCAATTTCTGATATATTCAATTTTCGTTTTTCCCATTTTCCTTAATGCTTAATATTTTTTTTGTACAATGAACATATTACGATTGAATTATTTTAAGGAGAAAAGTAGAATTGGGAAACAATTTGAAGCGGTTAAAATATCGACCAGAAATATTCGAATTACAAATTTTACTTTTCTAAATAACTCGAAAATCACACCAACTTTGTTGCAAATCGAATGCAATTTGTAATTATGAAATACTTGATTAAATTTATTATGACATCCGCGACGTACAAGGATTAAAACTCCCGGGAGTTAAAAGGCTGAAAGTCTGCATTTCATTTTCGACTATGTTTTTGCATTCTTTTTTGGTTATCTGATATTTTACCTAAGCTGATTCAAACTATGTATGTACATATGTTTTCCTTGAGAATATCTTTGATCCACCACGTAACTTTGTAACGAAAAACGTAAATGCTAAACGGTCATCCAGTCTGTTTATATTTCTTCAGATGTAAATTTTTAAAATTTATAGTATGTACATACTTCATTTTATTTACCAGCAAATGTGATTAAAAGTAGACTTCTTTAAAACAATCCATTACTATCGTTATAATCTCATTTCTTCCATAAACATTGACTCATTTAATTTGTTTTTAAACTTTCAAGCACACTACATAATTGTGTGTGCTTTATTATCGTGGATGAAAATTTAAATTATTGTAACACTTTATAATTTCATTATATTTATTATCTTTGCCTGCAATACCTGCGTTAACAATAGGTATCTTAATTTATATCGATTGCAAAACATTAATCAAACTTTTTTCTTTTTTTTCCTATTTCAACTTTTCAATGAAATTTTATTAAATAGCCTCTATTTACATTTTAAAAGAAAATATGATGGATCGCGAATGTTTTCCTCTTTAGTTGAGAAAAGGTAAATTAACTTTAGAAATTTTCTCAGAATACTTTTAAATATCATCACTATCTAAACATTTTATGAAAGTTTCTTCCAAAACCGTTAAAATGTTTTCCTTACTTAGACATATCTATTATACTCATACAGAATAAACTCACTTCTTAACGTTTATTGTTATTGTTAAAACCAGTTCTTCTAAACAAAACTGGTCGACTCCAGTCGCTTCGTGAAGGGACATTGGGTGGGGACGTGCAGCAACGCTATTTCGTTCGATCGTTCTGTGATTCGACCAGTAGTGGTTTCTATTGGTTGGATATTTGGACCGCGCAAGTTTCCCCCACCACATGTCCCTTCAGCTGCGAACAGAACTCTACGTCAAGCAAACTATAGCAAGGTCAAGACCATCCTGAACCGAAACTAGAATCACAAAAGAAACTTTTCTTTCTACGTTAAGGTAGCTATACACGAGGGTGATTTCCTCAAGGAAAAGGTCTCCGGGATTTTCTTGGAGATTTTCTTCAAGTTCAACTCCAGGTCAACACACTAGTTGGTGATTGTTGGTTGTTCTCGTGGTTTTGCAAATTGTGTTCGTCATGGCATCAATGGATGATGATATTTTAGCGGCTGTGGGTTGTGTAATTGTATGGGGCCCCTTTCGCAAGAAAAGGCGCAAAAGTATGGCGCAAGGAGTGGCTTTTGAAGAGAAGCGTGCATATTCCCACAAGAATCTAATTACTTAACTGGAGTTTTTCCTGAAAGATTTCCACAATTACTTGAGGATGGACCACGATACATATTTACATCTTCTTTCATTAGTCACCCCTTTTATTATTAAAGAAGATATGCTTATGACAACACATACAAGCAGCAAGAGACTGCGAAAATCCAGTCTTAAGGCGGAAAAAGAATTGATTTTTGTGTACCGCGGCCACACACGTTGGGGAATTCCGCTTGGACCGTTCAGGCCGAGTCTTGAGGAAATCCCGCTCGTGTATGGCTACCTTTAGATACTTGACGTGAAACCGTTTAAAAAATATTGTTCAGGGTTGTAATGAAGATCGTCAAAACAAGCGTCCAATTTAATTTTTTTTTTCAAATTTCAGCTACAAAGCAGTTATTTACGATACAAATAATGTAACGTGTCATATTACGTTACACGATGGGAGAATTATTCAAATGGAGGCCATAGAGGGAGTCGGATAATCCATCCACTATTGTAATATGAAGTTATGATACGAATATCTACGATCAATTATTATTATTGTAACATATAATTAGTAATGGGAAATGATAATATTACACACGGAGCAGTAGATATGTTTTACTTTTAACACAGTTCTGTCACCACTGCTAAAGTACAGATGATACTGACACAGAAAGTATTTCCTCGAACATCGAGATTGCAGCAAATGCGGTTATTGCATATTGCATACACTACAAAAATTTTATTGCCAGTTTACCTTGCACTTTACGATATTCAATGGATATCATAAAGTTTGAAATTATGTATGATTCATAGTAGATAAAAATATACTATTCAGTTTCAGATGGCGAATTCAGGATCATACGAATAAAAACAATAAAAAGTCGACAATTTTTTAGAGTAGTTCAAAAAGTCCTTATGTGCTTTATATCTGCAGATATCATATTTGTTGTTTACAAAATTGTTTGTCTTTGGAAAATATCATTTCGCCGGCATGAACGACTACTGGAGAATATTTATGGAGTATTTGCTTTTACTTTTTATTCCATCTTCCCTTAATATTCGAGAGACGTCGATCGCAATTATTTTTTTCTAAAAGAATTCTAATTTTCCCTCCCTTCCCTTCGCTTCTAGACTTGGACCATTTGTCAAAGGAGTATGAACGTTTTCCACTATTTATATTGATCCCGTGACGACTCCAACTCAAATGTTTCTCATCGTTTGAGAAACATTTGTCCAAATTACTATTTTTCCTAAAAAACGTCTCTTGACTTGACATTTTTATACCGACTTCATCTTGACTATACTTGCAACTACCAAATATTAATTGATCAATAAAATACATTGTATAAATTTGAAGGAACAACTTCAACAAATTCGAATTTTATTAGCTTTGAAAAGTTCGTACTTAACGTGAAAGAGGAGTCTTTTTATAACGACCGCTTCTTACGAAGTTCTCCACCCATTAACATAATAAAACAGGTAAAGTCGTTTTATTTAACGACAATTTGATAATAAATCAAAGAATATAAAAAAAATACGTAGTCACTCCATGTTCTCTTATTTATTTAAATTGAACCCTAACATTCTGTACATCTATCAATGGAAGTAGTAAGTTACTCGACCATTCCTAATCCTGCTCCACATCTGCTCCATTGACGACAAATCGAAGATCGGTTAAGAAAGATCATCCTAAAGAAAAATGTGTCGATTCTTAATTTTTCCATGACACTTTACTCCATAAATCTAACTTGTTCACTAATAAAATTAATCCTCAACAAAACTAAATTTGACATTTTTCTCTCTTTTCGTCTATTATCCATTTTGCAGATTTTCCGTTCACAAAATTACGTCATGCATTTAGCTTTCCATAATCCCAAAATCACGTCATGAAAACTCCACAAACAAACGCTGCATTTTACATGAAAATATGTCTCTAATAAGCTTTGATAATTTAATTCTGCGCAACGGATGCGTTCGTGCGGCTAAAAATTCAGTTGACAACCCCAATTAAACGTCAGTTGTCCAGTGTAACATTTGGATGGTCGACAAAAACGACTTTGATACGGACACTTTCATTACTTTTTTTTCCTGAATTCGACGCCTTATGAAACAGTAATAAGGTCGTTGCTCGCCAGACACAACCCCGCATTTGTGTCTGTAGACATGTCATGAGAAACATAAAAACACAAACAGAGAATGTGCCGAGAAATTTATATCTTCTGCCATCAGTTAAATTTGCACACGCCGGCAAAACCGAACTCAGATTCTCGATATTATCGACGCCGGTATCTCCAAATTTGTTTTCGCATTCCGCCAAAAAAAAAACTTTATTTGTCAATTCTAGTTTCAGCCAGGGGTGGTCGTCGCGCACACAGACGCGGTTTGTCTAAGATATTTATCGTTTCTGGTTGCACTAAATATCTTCGTCTGCAAGAACAAACTTTAGAAAATGAGTCACGTGTGTGACGTCTAAATAAGTAAAATGGGTCAATGTTTGCAGAAGAAATAAAATGGTAATGTCCCAAGATTTTTATTTTTAAAGTACTCTAGACTCCTGTTACGTTAGTTTTAGTAAATCAATCTAGTCCAAAATAATGGAAAATTTTAACTTTAAGTCTTTTGGTTACACAATAAATGGTAAAAAGCTTTAAAAAAAGTTGTTAAGTGGTCCGGTGTTTGCTTTTGTTATCATCTTGCATAGCTGCATCAACTGTCAAACCATAGATGTCAAACGTCATTTGTTGAGCGAATAAGAAATGCTTTAGATTATTTATTTTGCAAGAAACAGTTCTTTTTCAAACTAACCAATGAGAGTTGGTAACGTGATGATGTTTATTATAAATTAATGATTCATTTACAATAAAGTCACGATAAAGGTGAGGTTATGTATCTGAAGAAAATAAAAACATGCCAAATGAAAAGACGACCACAAGAAACCTACGGCCTGCTTGACCACACATTTTTGTGAATGCTCGTTAGAATATGTGTATCATTTGAATTAAATAATTATTTACAGATATCGGGTGTTCATTTAAATTTATCTTCAAAGTTGGTGTTGAAGAGTCGATTGTGAACGCACCACGGACTACAGATCACGGATGAGCTGTTTAAATCTAACCTCACTTTTTGCGTTGTTTGTGTTTTTACTCTGCAGATGGGCGGTTCACAATCGACTTTTCAACTTTGAAGATAAATTTAAACGAACACCCGATATAACTGATTGTTACTATATCGAAGAAAAATAAATTGAAGCAAGTTAAAAATAGAGAAGATGATAATATCATCAATTGGTTGACAACTTTTGTTATTAATTTTTCAAAATGCAAGTATTTCAAGCTTTTTGTGGGAAAACTTCAACGCATAATTTTGTTCGTTTCGAATAGAAAAAAGCTGCAAAACTTTCAGATGCAAACATTTTACAGAGCTGAACAACAAACAGATGTTATACCATTTAAAAACCACTTTGCATGGAAATTTTCTTGGGAATTTAGTGAAATAAATCATTTATAAATTATGTGCTGTCAGTAACAAAGAAGCGCTTTTTTGATTTACTGGTGTTGCAATCCCTAAGAAATTATATGTATGAGTAAGTCAATAAAAGGAGTAGGTGTAGAACATTTTACTAACCCGTAAGTCAATAAAATTTAACGACTGTTCCGAGTTAGGTTAACGAGATGTTTTATTACAATCCGAAACTGTTGCAATCTCTCGTAATCCATTTACCTTTCAAATGATTCCCAAAAAATGTAGGTAAGAAGCATCCCACTCGAAAAATTGTTTTTCGAATATAATTTGGCAGTCGCGAAACGTTTCCATTTATTCAATTTTTTGGTGGAGTAGCGTCCAAATGAAATATATGAAACGAAAACATTTCAGTTTTGTTTAGACAGTGAAATAAATCTGTGCACCTGCATTGTGTAAGGATCTATTTGTGTAAAAATAGACTGCAACATCTGTTGTGGGAATCGAAGTCTGTCCTTTTTGAAATTGTCTTCATGAAAAATTCAGTTGGTAATAAAAAATCTGAGAGCGTGTCCCAGCCAAGATTTGATTTTATTGAATGTCGGTTGATTAATTGCTAAATTAACAATCGGTTTTCGTGGTCGAATGCTCCCGCTGAACGCGCAAAAATTCTAAACCGCCCAATAATAAAAAGGGATAAAAGTGATGATTGCCTTGTGCAAACAAACATCAAACGTGCCGAACAATCCGCTTCATATCTGGGGTCGGGTTCCACGGCGGCCCCCGGGGCTGCACCCTTTAGCACCGACCACCCGATACTGGGCGACAGTCAATTAAACTCTTAATGCAAACGGCGATAGTTTTTGCAGCTCTCAGATAGACTTTAACAATGTCAGGAGTTGGAGGAGTTTTGGTGCTCCGTTAATTAGAAACGCCGCACATTATGAGCTGATGGGGTAAACAACGAGACAGCGTCATCTGTGCATTTACAAGGTAAATGGGTAAATATAACATAACCGTCTTTGAACCGAATCCCGGAGGAGCACTCGCCATCAGTCGCGCTGGTTTTCAAGAATGTAGAGGAAATGACTGCGACGTTGCTTGCCGCGGGCGAGTTTTGCGTTCTCGCAAGGAAGTCGCCAACGAAGTTGGAAGTCTTTATTTTATCCGAAATGTTAAAATACAATTGGATCAGAGGTCAATAAACAATATTTTTCAATGAGGGGGTTGGCAAGCGTCAAAGCAATGATTCCATGCAGATTCTAACAAAATTAGAAATTCCGTGGTTATTTTCTTGCACTTCAAGAAAATCGCCTTCAAAGTCTTCATCAGGCATTAAAGCCATTCTTTCTTTTCTTTCTTTTTGCAACAATTTTCAGAAAACTTCTGACAATATTTTTGTTGTTTATCTCAACACCATGACGACGTGGGTATAATTGCCTCACCGCCCTTCATTACAAAATTTTTATAAACATAAATAACACTTAAAAAACGAAATTTAAAGACTGAAGGTGGAAATAAAAGTTTGTATGTAACTCATTTAGCAATTAATCTTTACTAGGCTTGCTGGCTTTTGGAGACTCGTTCCTTACATCACTCGTCCCACAAAAGCCAGCGCGGCCGTAAAGATTAATTAAGCGCGTCACATAAATAACTATTATAGAATCACGCCGACAATAGATTGGGAACCGCTAATCTAAATAGAACGCAACTGTTCATCTGACACCTAAATGACACTGCTTTACATTTTCTAATAATAAGATAGAACTGCTTATTTTGAGCTTAGTTAAATTTATATTTGAACTTGCAGCTTGATGCAAATATTTAAACCAAGGTAAGTGCATCGAATAAAGCCATGTAAAGTATTATTGAGTTAAGTCTTAAGTAAAAAAAAAGTAATGAAAAAATAATTTACACATGGCTACAATATTTTAGCTTGCTTTATCGGCCAGTTTCCGATATACAGACGAATCGGAGTCCAAAAATTTTAAAAAGCATTAGTTGGCCTTATTCGTATAATTCTAAATGGTCTTATTTGATGCACATACTTGGGTAAATGAAATGAATAATTTTGGATTAGATAATATGGCTATAAGATTGATTTTTTCTTTATGAATTTTTGAAATTTTATAAAAATCCCTCTGTGCATTTGCAAGATAGATGGGTGAAAATAACATAACCGTTTCGAGGCGAATCCTGAGAGAACACTCACCATCAGTTGCCTGAGTTTTCAAGAATGTCAAGCAAATGACCCCCTCTGTTGTTTTGCCGGAGAGCAAGTTTTGTGGTCTCGCGAGAAACTCTGGTTGCGAACGAGCTTTTACTTTTGTCGAAGTTTAAGTCTTTTCATTTTGCGAGATAATTGCGCGGGTGAAGGGCTAAATAAAACAAAAACTAGGGAACAGATGTTCCTCGTTTTAAGTTGAAGTAATTAAAACTTATTAAGTCAGTTATTAATTTTATCAAATACATAAATTTACATCGAAGCTTGTCTAAACTAAACGCATTGCCGCTCGCGGAACCGCCGTCTCGTAATTTTTACTAGATTAATGGCGGCGGGGTTATAGTGCACCCTTTCGGTTAAATTGCCACTTTCTCTCGTCACGCTGAGAATGATTGGCAGCGTTTATGACATTTCGGAAGCATGTTTTATTGCGACCCCGCTATCATAGCTCTTATGACACGAGGAGTTTCACCTCTATTAAGCTTAAAGCTTAAGGGAAGCGTAACGACGTGACACTACATATAAACAACTGGCAACTGTCGGAGGATTTTTTTCTTGCAGCCTAACCAAATCCGACCCGACGTAGGTTCTATTGATCTGGCACGACGATCAAATAAAATTGGTACTAACTAGCGAGAAATAAAGAGCCATAGAGCGGCGCTGCTGGGTCAAGTAATTCGATTAACTAAACGAGGCGGCGTAACTAGACTTTTACCCTTCCATCTAGAATTTCTGATAGCGGAATAATGGAACAGAAACAAGGGAAAATCTGGAATTCTTCTATTTAGCCCGAACGCAATTACCAACCTATTCCTTTTTTGTTCCGATAATAACGAGATTGTTGACCCGACAGAACAGGACGAAGGACGAAAAAATATAAAACATACGCCGTAAAGATTTAGCTTCTTCGGATATACATATGTTTACAACCTTTTTATAAATGCATTTCAAACTTTACTTTACATCAAGTTAAATCAAAAATTTCACGGAAAACACATAAATTTAAATAGTTATTTTTATATTAGTGCCTCGACCTGCGTCTCGGCTTAAAAGACCTTTTCATGCACAAAAAACATCTTCAATATTTTTTCTATAATTGCTTTCAAAACTTAATTTTAAAATTCAAATTTTTGAAGGAAATCTGACGTATATCAACCAGTGACCATGTTACTAGGCAACTAATAAAAAACAGTGTGTGAAGTGAAAAACAGAAATAGTCATGTGCGTAAAATCGCATTTTACATACTGTTATGTATTGTTTCTATAATTACTACAGTACTAACAATGTAAAAAAAAAACACGTAAGAAAATGACCCACTTCACGCGTGGATAACTATGCGTGAATATCAATTTTTTGAATCAATTATAGAAAAAAAAAATGTAATTGCTCTCTATACAATAAAAGTATGTACAGGTTATTATAAATGATTGTCGCATCGCAGTTGGCGTTGAAAACCCACACAAATTTGGATGTGCCGCCACAATCGTTAGACAAACTAGTAGACAGATTTCCACTACCGCCAGGAGCGCCACCTATCGGCGATACTAGTCTCATTCATGTTATGAGGCTTGCGGCACATTCAACTACGTCACCAACGGCTACTGCAATGGGACAATAATTTATAATGACCCTGTATTTGATCATATGGTGTTACTTAGCATTGAGAATATCTTTTCGTATAGACAGGATTTTTAAAATTATAGCAAGACTTTATGTGCTTTTGTCTTTTTAAAGTCCTTGAGGTCTGCCTTAGTTTACAGATATAACACCTTGACCACTACTATTTTATTCTGAAAATTGTTTTGCCTAAAAATAAACTACGAAATAATTACACCAACGGAAGGATCTTTCGCAGCCTTTCAAAAAACTTTATGTGAAGAGGGAGATCCCGTGTAATGCAACATCGTCGTGCAAAGTAAAGTAAGTCTTAACAGTAATTTTTCTTTACTTCTGAATCGAGTCGTACATTTTTCAAACTGTCCTTGGACAATACATTGGCAAAAAAACTAATTCCCTTTCTTTATTTTCTCGAAAGCAAAATTCAAAGCGTGTTTTATTGACAACATGAATTTCAAAAGATGCAGTTATAATGTTATAATGTCTGTAAGAAAATAACTCCCAATCTTTTCCTTTTCAAACAATATTTAATAAGGTTATTATACTCGTATGTTCGTTAATAACTAAAATAATTTACACAATATGTATTTACATTTTAAAATTACAGAAGTTATTACAATTACAATTTTTTACGCAATTCCATGCGCTCCGCAACGCTTGTAAAAATCCGCTACCGTGATAAATTATTCAAATTGTTAAACTATTTACTATTCCTAACAGAACTTTAGAAGAATTTCCTGAAACTTTGTTGTAATGCTTAGAAATTCTTAGCCGTCAAACATATATCAGACCTTGATGTCTAAATCAGTGATTACAAGTTTCAGATCATGATCCAAGTGTTTGTACAGAGTGACCAACAAGAAAACAAATCAAGAGTACTACCTTATCTTTTGTTTTATCGAAACGTCTGTCTTAGCTTAATCGTACACATACATACTTGCTATACACAGTCGTTTTATTGGTTGCCTACACCTCGAAAAATCTCTTATTAATTAATTAATTAATTATTAATAATTAATGCTTTATCTTCAATGGTAAAACTCATTTTACTCCTTATTCTAAAATAATTGTTGCTTACAATTACAGGAAACGTCCGCAAACTTTGCCGAAATCGAAAATGTTTTTTAAGCTTAACGTCAACACCTTTGCTTTAAAACTGACGTTTCTTTGACATTTCAGCATTTCACCGAATAATCTGCTTACCAATGGCGTCGCTTTGGCAATAAAGCTGGTAAATTACCCATTGTTATTATTATCAGATAATAATAATAAGATGCACAATTATAATTTCAACGTCTAATGATGATTTATTATAAAGAGGCCTTTGAGACCACATTGTCTACGCCCATGCACTGTACGCTTATTTGCATGTAATTCCTCTACGACATGACTGATAATTTGCAACGCCTGCTCTGATTTTTTTTTTTGATTACTTTGTAGGTATTATGTATAAAAATTATTTTTTCAGCTATAATATAACAAGTGGTATGACTATTATCTATTATCTACGGGTGAAATCCAGTTAAATGTGCTCTTCTGGTTTCACGAGTCATATCATCCATTATTAATCTAATCACAAGTTTATATTTAATGAGAAAAGATAATCAATGGATAAATGAGAAACATTTATATCCATAAACATACGCTACTAACTGCATTTTTTTAATCGACTTATCGATTACTTTTTTTCAGCAACGTCTGTCCAACGATTAGGACAATTTTTTCGGACCAAAGTAATGTGATGGCTTGTTTTGTTTCGTGTTATTACTGTAAAGATACTACACAAAATAGGAACTGGTGGCACTCATTAGCCTGTTTAATGAATTTTTCCGATTTGTTTCCAGAAAATGTAGAGAGGAAAAACCAATATGTATAATGTAGGTCATCGACGCCAACAATACAAAAGCAGGGTTCAGCCTGTACACCCCATAATGCGTCCTCATCGACATCGGACATTTGCCAAGCAAACTGGTAACATGTGCAATCAATGTTTGCAGTCTGCTCCTAAGTAAATGCTGTAAAGGTACTCACACCGGAATTTCTTGCAGTATAATACCATTAGAGTTGCAGTAACGCCCCATCGCGTTCCGTAATTTCACCAAAAAACTGTAGACAATTCAACAAGTCCGCATTCAATTCCAGTTGATTTCCGTTTCTTTTAAACAAGCATTCGGCGAAATTATTTCGTGGCTCGAGACTGTAATAAATGAAGCAATATTTTTCAAGTGTTGTCACTAAATAACGTACATTACTAGAGGCATTAAACTGTAAATGACTCTTTTCAATTCTACTGTTTAGCGTTGTCATCAGCTCGTGACACATTAAAACTCATTTTTCATAACTCGCGGTGGATTTGTCCATTGTCGTCGATATTAACTGAAAACGTCGTTTAGTCACGTTTCCGACTAACAACAAAATCCAATCTATATTTTAAACTCATTTACTATTTCAAATTGACATCTTTGATCTCTACCACAGAGAGAGTTATGGCAGAAAATCGTTTGTTTTCATATTGATTTATGGCGAAAAGGATAAACAAATCTGTTGAGATGCCTCTTCTGAAGTCGAGATATTGGAGGAACTAGAAGCAATCCTGTTATTCAATTTTCAGATTGCATCCACATCTAATCATCGGATTGCTCGTACCTTTTAAGATGATAATAAGGCTCTCTTCCGATTGATTAAATAAGCTTTTTTGGAAATGATGTTACGTTTATCGGGGGTAGTAAGAAATAATTTGGTAACTTCCGTTAGCTCTTAAGGGATAAATGCAGACGTGCTTTTCCTTGCAGACTCTCGCCTCGTTAAGCGAGACTCCATCTCCTGCCGTCAGCTAGTGAGCTTTCACATTTTCTCTCTTCGCTGCCTGCTGATTTCGTTGCTCCTTGTTAGTAATGCGTCTACTTCGGTGCAACTCTTATGAACTGAAGCTGCTACAAGTTTTTGGTGCTTCCAATGAATTACACCTTCTTTCAGTTATTCGAGAGGGGTCCGCTGTGCCCAACATTTTATATCTAATCAACCAACTTTCCCATTTTGTTGTGGAAAACATTTAATTACCAAACTTCCCGAAGTTGCAAAAATGGGAAACTTAAAATTCCCTAAAATACTCGTTAATCTTAAGAACGCTCTAATGGATATCTGTCCACCTTTCACAGGAAGCTGCACCCACCATAGATTTTTTTTTATTTTTATGATAACCCCACAAGTCTAGTGTACAAAAATTTGCATCTGCAACTTTCAAAAAAAAAAATTAAACACTGAGAAACCCCGAAACCTATACTTACTAGAAAAAATTACCAAATTCAACCAGTACTCACTAGAATATTGCCACAATTAACATATTATGGTATTATTAGAATGCAGAAAATAAATATTGGAAAAAAAGTTTTCTATCTCATTACAATAATTATTATCCACCTTATACAGTGGTGAAAAGGAGTTGGTAAATAAAACGTTTAATAATGTTTAGAAGATATTTGTGGACATATGAATCACGTTATCAATAGAATTATTACTTACTAATGATATCCTGCAAAAATTTAACTGAATGTAACTAATGATCGAGAGGCTTTTCCTGGACCAATGGTTTGATACATCAAAGTGTTCATTCATGATCAGTATCTGAATTGACTTAATCCGTTTTGAATCTTCCTTTGTAAGTACAGTAAGGGGAAAACCATACCACACTAGAACATCCCAAATGAAATCTTGATAATTACTATATTTTTAGTCCCAAAAATATCTAATAAGAAAGCTGCTTAGCTTATGGGTTTATTTAAAATAGAAGATTTATTTTAATAGACCAAACAATTTAGAAGATTTAAGGCAGAGAATTCGCGCTGAAATGGAGCAAATAAGCCCTGACATTATTGAGCGCTGTGTACAGAGTGTCGGTGAGTGCCAAATGGTTGGTGGGGGACAATTTCAACATTCACATTAAATGTTATTGTTAATGTTAGATGTCTGTTTGTTATTGTTTGAGCTCAATTAAAATTTTTACATTAAAAATTAAATTTTTGAAGAAAAATTTGTCATTTTCTCAAAAAAATTGTTATGTAAAGTACCATTTTTTTTTATTCAACGTTTAGGTAGTGGGAAGATCTATCTATCAGAGAGAGAAGAAAAAAGTTGGGGTTGTCATTTAAAAAAATTGGTGATGAGGTCATAGCTCAAAAATGAATAACGTCATGAACAAATGAAGCAACTTAAAATAAGCATTATGAGAAATAAAAATTGACCTTTTTCAGGGTTTTTGACAAATATCATTCGTTTTGAAATTACTGAATTTATTCCATAAGTAGTTTCCACACTGTACGTATTGATAACAGAATTTAAAGAATGAATAAATGAGGAATATTTGAAGCGACGTCTAGTCAACGATTAATACATACCTATTTTTTTTATTTTACAAATTTTGTTCTAATAGTTCATTTAAATTTATCCTCAAAGTAGGCGCTGAAGAGTCGATTGTGAACGCATCACAGATTAGTAGATTACAGATCACGGATCAGCTGTTTAAATCTAACCTCACTTTTCGCGCTGTTTGTGTTTTTACTCTGCAGACTGACGAGTGGTGCGTTCACAATCGCCAACGCCAACTTTGAGAATAAATTTAAATGAACACTCGATACATAATATAATTTTTTCTTGTAGTTCAACTGAAAATTTTGAAAATAAAAAGAACTAAAGAATAAGAACAAATAAAAAATAAGAAGATAAATAATATTAACAAGGAGATGAGTATTATAGAAAATAATTATTATTAGAGCCATATTTCGAACGGACCAACAACCCAAACAATTACAACATCACAGAGTTAGTTAGTCCCAATTAAAAGTTTGAAGTTGACCACTTTAAATATACTTTTTAATTAACCACTGCTTACAATGAAAATTTTTATTATTGCCTGTAGTTTTTTTGATCGTATGTCTGGGCACCAGGCGCTGCAAACACAAAATACATTTCCCCCTTGTGAAATATTTAAAACAGTGCAACATAGAGGACATTAAGGATATAATTTCAGAGAGCGCCCGGCCGGCTCATTTGTTGTTTTGCGCTAATTACTTTTTCATATTTATGTTATCGGCGCTTTTCTCTTCCATGCGCCCAGTCGATCACTGCATTTTTGCACGTTGTCGCCCCAAACAACGCTTAATTCTTAATAGGGATTGTGTTGGTACAAGTTCATAACGGTAATCAGTTTAAAATGATTAGTTTAGCGCGACCGGATCAAACAGGACGGAAAATCAAATAAAACGTGGCAAGGTGGCGCACCAGCGAATCAACACTAGTCAAACTAATTTACTGTTGCGACAGTTTTGTAATTAAGAGAATCAATATTTATAAGAGCAAGTGGGCAACTCTGTACACAAATCTGCTGTTTCAGCCGCCTTAAAGGCCAATGTGGGAGGATTTTTTTGCCGACAACTTGTAGTCATTGCGAAGAAAATTAAGATGGATAGTGGGTTTTCACGGCCGTTGTTCGGATACGGCTCTTGGGTTCCGGATTGTTATCGCGTCTGCCTACATTTCGTCTACGGCATTCTGAAGATGTTTCCTGTAGCTCTATAGCAGGCTGTTAACCTTTTGAGGAAAGAAACCTCCCAAAGAACTTTCGCGCCAAATTTACGACCGCATCGGATGGAAATTTACTAAATTAGCTGGATATTTATGACGCCATTTTTATGACTAAGGAGACATAATTTTTGGCTTATAAGTGGAATTCGAGGCGAATAATGCCGAAAATATGCGCATATAGTAGACATTAACCGGATGAAATTGTTTCAGCAATGCAATACACAGGAAAACAAAAATATTTCATTCTGCAGAAGAATCCAGTAAAGGAAGTGATCAATGTGTTAGCCGAAAGAACAAAAAGCGATCAGAACCGGTAGGGATTCTGAGAGAGATTGAAGTCTTCGCACTGAAGCAATCTCTTTTAGCTGGTCTAATATTGCAAGTTTCGTTTGAGTTTTATCCTGATTAATCTAAATTAGCATTCCACTTGCAGAGTAATTAGGTACTCTTATCACACTCGTTAAGCAGCAATTAGATCATCAGCAGTCAGATTATATTTATCGGTGGTAGTTCTACCAAGGTGAAATAATACTAACACGCTGTCAGAGATCGCTGAAGTAGTAAGGAAGCTTCCAGAAATCAATAAGTAAGAGTCAAAACAACTACTCTCTAGGCGATACAGTTTCCACGTAATACCGAATTAGACGAACCACTGCCTCCGGCTTAAAATCCTCTAACAACAAAAAAGGAATTTCTTTGATAAAATTTCGCACGCTGTTTTAGATACAGTAGTGGCGGACTGGATCCGGCGAGATATTAACATTTACATACCCAGAGATAAGATTTCGAGTATTTCCCTACTTCAAAGAGCAATGTCTGTTGGGAATTTTTTTCCAAAAATAAATTAAAGCCAGTTCTTGTGTTGATCCGTCTCAAGCCCAGCAATTAAATTTGATTTTTCAGTCGGCGGCAACAAATTCGTTTAATTTCTACTGACAAAAAATACTGAGATTGAATTTTTTTGCTTGAAAATCCAACTCGTAATCGTGCAGTGTAGCACAAAATATTTCTCTCCTTTTTGGGCAAATTTAAAACAAAATCTTTTTCCACAGCCCCGACTGCACTTTCTGCAAATGATTGTTTGAAAATGATTTGCATTTTAGTCACATCGAGAATTACAAATTGCTCATTACTGCGACGTTTTTGTTATTATTGCAAGTACGTACAGAGGTTCGTTGAAATCAACAGAGCAGAAAACGCAGAACTGTATGCTCACGTTAATTTCCATAGAATATTTTCGGTAAATTGAAAAGTCTTTCGCTTTGTCACAACTCAAGCTCAAGCTAGAACCGGTGCGATCATATTTCTGGAAATAATTCTGCTTTCAGCCAACTGCCACAACCAACCATTAAATTATTTTCTTTTATTAACAAGCATTCTTGCTAAACCGAAGATTGTATTCAGTACGTTGGGAGTTTCATAAAATCTTAAATATCTCACCATGTTTACGTGCTGCACTTGACTTTAATTAATGAAATATTAATTTTGCTTCAGTCGTAAAAAGACAAAATAAATGGTTTCACTCGCATCGACGCAGAGCTCCCAAGAAGACCAATTAATCAACAATCCTTATTTCCAAGTAGTCAGGGTTTTTATTGTAAGATTGCGAAAAACAGTAAAAGTAACGAGCGTTCAAAAGCTGGCATTTCGCAGTTGGCTGCGATTGGATACGTGCTAGTTAACCTACATAACCTAAAATTGAAGTCAAATTAAACTTATGGGTGTGAACAAAACGTCAGCTGCGTCTTGAACAGACATACGTTTAAATTAGAATTTTTTGAACGCAGGTTACAACATTCAAGACGTTATATTTAGAGAAAATACGTATGCGAGGCAATCAAATTCCCAGCGAACGACGTGACACCTCGATCAATCTACGACACAGATGCACTCCTTCATGACTCTATCGATGCCACGTAATAGCCAAGAGCAAATATCGGCGGAAATCGTTCAGAGTCATGAAATTTGTTGCAATCTTGAAATTCGTCCGATATTACCCTATAAAACAGGTCACTAGGAAATTCATAGCCTTCTAGATGGATTTGCTATATTTTTTGTGATAACGAGGACACCGCTTGGGGGTGCAATCCTTTTGAAAAAATGCAAACGGGCAATAAATCAATTCATTACAGATGTTAGCGTCACACAACAACGCTGCCAAATCTGATTAGGATTCAAATGGATACACTGAAACAGATGGTCTGTTGAAAAACAATTTTTGAAGAGTTTACCAACGCTTCGAAAATTCGTGGTAGCAGCCCTGGAAATAATTGTCTGGAATCCAAAATAAAAAAGATAAAAATGGCATTAGAGGCGTTAGATTCTCTCATGGGCTGTGACCTTGGAAATATCTGCGCGAAGGCGGAGAAATAAACCTGTGAAAAATCGAGTAAATACAACTAAATGAGAGAGAGAGACGAAACTAATGAATGAGGATGTTTTCCGGTCGGTTTGTAGCGCCTACTTGAGACCGATATTCGTCATTTGCGCATGACTCGTAACCCATGAGAAAATCCAACGCCTCTACTACTGACTAGTGCGAAACGAAACGATCAGCAAAAGTATTAGGTATTTTAAGCTTGAAAAAATTCAAATGTAAATTGAGAGACTTATTGGAAAGTCTAAATTATGTATCTTGCAGGATTAGTTATTAAAATTTTCAATTCAGACGTTGCCAGTGCAAGACGTGACTAATTTCGAATTGTACAAATGTTGATGGCACTGAAATTAAAATGTACAAATCTTTATGCATCTCGAACTTAATGCAACAACTTAGAACCGCTTTCAACTTGCGCCGTAATTACTTTCCCAGATAAGTTTTCAGCAATTCGAAGATTTTACTTGGGCCAATTGCAACACTGCAACTGGATGAAATAACCTGAATGTGCAGCTATCTCGGAATCAACAGATGATCCACATGCAGCGAATATTTCCTTAATTGAAGTGGCTTAATGAGGATGAGCGCATTTACCTACATAATTTATGTTCATTATCGGAAAGTTTTTAAACCGAGTTTGTGGTGAATTTTTTGTCATCAACTTTGTCCCAATTATGAAATTTTCATATAACCATTTTCGACCCGGCTCTAGGCGATACTGCTTAATTTATGTTATGTATGTCAGAATAACAATTAAACCGGTGGAATTTAGTTAAACGTTAATGTTGTGTGCTATTAAATCTCTGCCAGTTACAATGTCCACGGAAGACATGAAATCATCAGGTACCACATAGAACGAATTTTTCAATAAATATGTCTTAAATTTCAACCACGGTTAAAATTTGGCTATCACAAAAAGAAGAGCCATCACGACCAATCCCTATCAGTGAGGTCATGTTGTTAAACTGCTTGCCATTCAAATAACGTGAAATATTGTCTTTCATTAAAGAGCAATTTGAACCCATGTTAAAAAGAAAAAGGAAAGGTCTCACCAGATTTAAGTTTTCTCCAAATATGTATCGATTGTTTTTCGCAAACGTTCACGTGCCTCTCCACCACTTGCTCCCGTTTCGACTTTGAGGGACAATTTGTAACAGGTAGGCGTTTAGGCACCAGCACGCTTTTTCCTCGCAGACCGTTGTGCAAATTCGTCCACAAAAATGGCATTTCTCAGGGAGGTGGACCCGTTTTTCGTTGTTGGGCTTGTTGGAAGACGGCGACAAAGCTCGACGCTTCAATTCGGTGTGATGACCGGAAGGAAATAGCGTCGCGCCTTTACCGAGTCTCCATTGCAACAGTGTACAGATACTTTTGGTGTCTGCTCTGGACGAACCTTCACCTGAGAATCCTTTACGCACGGACTTGTCACTTTCCGCGTTACTCGCAGTATTGTCCACACGCCACTTTGACGGGGGCAAATCCCACTTCTGATGTCAGAATAACAGGATGAGGTCTTAGCCGCCAAGACATTATTATTTGATATTTGTTATAAATAAAGGGAATAAAGAACGTAACGGTCCGCGCGCGTGTACCTAACGCTCCACTCTCCAGTTATTCTGGTACTACCCTCGCGTCACACACGAACGTTCCGTTCGTCAGGGGTTGCCCCGCTGACGCGTTCTTAAGAACAGTGATAACATGTTTCTAAAAATAACTCTATTTGGTATAAGGAGTACAGCCAAAGCATTAAAATAACAAAATAAATCTTTTCCACGAGTGGCGCCGACATGTATGTTTATAAACTTAACAATATTACTTATCTTTGCTTTCAAAACTTCTGGATTATTAAAGCATGGAAGAACAAAACAATTAACCCGAGTAAACACAACGGAATAATTCCACCTGAGATAATTATGAAATTATTCAGTTAAATGAAAATTTAATGTGTACACTGACTTTTGTAAAAGTGCACATTTAGATGCCTTCGCGTTAATTGAACATTAAGTTTAGCAAACCACGTGATCATATTAAGATATTATTTAACCGGGATGTACCTGAAAGGAGTTTATTAATGCTCCACAGGCATTCAATGATACAAGAATTTACATTATAATTATTCCATAATTCTAAAGCAAGTGGAATCCCTTTAAACAGTAAAAGCGAATCTTTCAATTATCTAGTTTAACAACAATGAATTAACAAAATTGTTCATAATTGGATTTCTGCATTTGACAAATTAATTGAATGAACGAATGTGAAAGAGTTAATTTACGTTTGGAATTATTTTAATATA
Source organism: Tenebrio molitor (assembly GCF_963966145.1). Classification (NCBI taxonomy): domain Eukaryota; kingdom Metazoa; phylum Arthropoda; class Insecta; order Coleoptera; family Tenebrionidae; genus Tenebrio; species Tenebrio molitor. The sequence goes on from NC_091047.1 coordinate 9,970,973, forward strand.
CTGCTAAAACTTGTATTCAAATATCCCCTATAATTGCAAAATATGTCGCCTAGATTAATTTAATTTTTCCTTAATTTTTATCCAAATTAAAACAAGTCTGACCTCCACTTTCGTCGTCGTATTCACTTATTGTTAAATTACATTCTGTGCAGACATATCATTTAATGCTTGCTTATGTTATTCATAATAACTACAACAGAAATTATCAAGCGTAACTTACATGCCCTCTGGTAGTTTATGAATTAATTTTCCAATTAATGTCACAATAAACCCGTCAATGTTAAATAGCGTAATGTTACTTTCTCGCAAATTAATTCAAATTTGCACATGTTTCGCGAAAAATTAAACTACCACACTGTAACTTCTTGTCAGTTCTACAGCCTCAGCGGATTCACTAATTTAAATTGAAATCCTTTTTACGACGTCTGCTGTAAGAGAGCCTTATGAATATCAAGAGGGCAAAATAACGCAATGTAAAACTGCCATTGTTTGTCATTGAAGATTGAAATTTTATGGCCCAGTTGATATCAAAGTAAGGATTTTATGGTAACAGTAAAAGCTGCCAAAGGCAGATGAAAAGCACATATGTAGAGATCCATATTTTCAACTTGTACGACCGACAACTTTGTTGCTTGAAGATTAATTGCAGTCATTTGAAAATCATTTTAAAACGTGGAAGGTGAATATATATTTCCGCACAAAGTACATAAACCTAATTCGCCTTCAAGACATTAATTAAAAATACGGCTGCTAAAAATTAGCAAACAAATTAAAGTGCTGCAAATATTTGTATAAAGTTGAAGGAAGAGTTCTTTTTATTCTGGGACTAATAGATCTTTTTTGGTGCAAGTTTCATCTAATTCATTCTCTTTGCAAGCCATTCCGGTTTAAGAATAAATGCAAACTTTGACAGAACTGTTTCAGAGTTCTAGTCAGGACCATAATTTTTTACTGGCTTTAAAACGTTATTAACGCTAACATTTTAATACTAGCATTAAATGTCAATTATTATTCATCAAAGCGCTTTAATAAGGCGCATTTTTTAATACATTAAAATCGATTAAAATTTTTTATAGCAACATAAACTTTGGCCTAAATATATGCGCATGCTTTCCTAAACACAGAGCGAAAACAAATTAGTTTTAGATATTAATGATTACGCGGTCGTTAATTGAAAATTTCCACAATAATTCATATGGGCAGTTTGTGATAGGCATGTTATTTTAACAATTGCCTTTATGGTAATAACAAGTGGCTGTGGAGTAATTATTTGCTTGGCTGATTTACAGCCTGATCACAATGCATTTAAATCAATGGCAATTCATTATGATCCAATAAAATGCTCTTTAGGGATTTATTTAACTGTGGCTACGTTTAATTTCTTAATGCTTAATTTAACAGGCTTGTTTTAATTCAGTTTTACACACTCACTTGACTACTACAGGTCTGCGTATTATGTTGTCATACCCACTGGTTTCCAACAATTCTATTATTTCTGCTTGCATTCACTGCAGACAGGTGATTTTGTCATCGCTCTCACACGTGCCAAATAAACAAGTATTTAAGGTTTAAAAAATCTCTATTCAGGGCCATTTTAAACAAAGGAAAATGCAACACGCAAAATTTTAAATCCAGGACTGAAGGTGACACCATTCATTAAAATAAAACACATTTTGGAATTTGTCTTGTATTGAACAAATGTATTACTTCGCAAAGCCAAATTATTACTTGGTTTTTTACACTTTACAATTTTTAAAATTAAAATTGTGTGATATTCAAAAATAAAAATAATAACAATGAATTCCTTATTTTTAGTTGTCTAGATAATAGTAAAAATAATTTGTTTTCCAAAAAGTCGAACGTCTTACTTCTCATGATTAATTTGGTCCAGTATGTTAATTTTTTTGGGTCTTTTACTAAAAAAAAAACCTAATTTTATATTTCTTCAATGAACAACAAAAACTTCTATTATATCTTCGGTGGTAGCTCAGAATCTCTCTTGATAAATAAGCAATAAAAAGCCAAATACAAATCTAACAATTTTCAATTACGAAACTGTAAGACCTGCAACTTTCTTGAGTAAAATATGAAAACAAATTAATTATTTATTGAAATAAATTCTTGAGTTTTGCAATCTCATATACATATATAATTATCACTGATAATTAATTATTGTCCCTAATTAGTAGATAATTATTTAATTTTTTTACTCTTTCTGTGATGTTAAATAACCCATTCATTACTTATGCTAACTGTTAGATAATGATACTAAATGCCCAGGCCCTCGAGTAATGGCTTTATTAATTAACTGGTTGTTTGCACATTATCGTATAAATCATAAAATGCCATGATACAGTGTAATACTGATATGTCCTAATTATGTATTTTGGAGCGCCTGATTGTGAAAATGATGAAAAGTATCATATTCTACTCCCGTGTAATGGCCAGTACTCACTGACCTACAGCTCGAAGCTCGGGCCGCAAGCTCCCTACTCGTGGGTAATAGCCAATACATGATAATACACTCTTATATAGATGACAATCTACTAAGAACCGTAAGTGAATGTCAGAATGTCAATTATTTGTTGTTTCGAATTACTCTTGATGGATTTTCAAAATTAACTTTACTTCTCAATTTGTGAGCTGCTTATACTTATTATTTAAACCTTCCTTTTAGAAAATTTTCATTTAGCAAAAGAATGTCAATTAGCATAGCTTCCTGTGCAAAAGCTACAGCAGCTTCCGCTGTTAAAATATTTAAAAAATATTTTCGTTCAAAATTTATTTATAAAATCTCTAGTTATATGAGAAAATTGTGTAGCACTACTCTACATATTCTACTGTTATCTATGTATGAATAAATTTCCTTAAGAAAATCTTAAAAAGTTGTTATCATTCAGTACGTAGAAAAGATATGTAAAGTCAACACCTTCCCCGTCGAAATTTCCTTAGCAAGTGCCCCTTTCGATTATTTGCTTACGCTGGCAGCGTCTCCGGATGTTATCTTATTCCGGATTCCGCCTCCTGGCTCTAAATACACATCGTGCACAATTGTGTTATAATATGTAACGCACCAGTCCCCGGTGTGTGATAACGACGCAGTGGTCATTCTGGTCTCTAAGCAAAATATTTTACCGGTAAACCGAGGCCGACGGCGAAGCTTATTTTCGCCCCATCACCGGATCAGTCCCCGGACTCCCCGCCATGTCCGGAACACGGTGTTTACATATGTATGTTAGCGTATCCGCATTATTCATAGGCAACAGCGGCAGGTGCGAGACATTTTCAATATCCCACGACCATGGGGTGGTATGTATGTGTATATCTGAGCATTTTACAACGCATGCGACGCTAGATTGACTATAAAATGAAGTGTGGCCAACCTATAAAACCTCGCTAGCGCCACTTATGCTTCACAGTTGGCACTTTTAAATTTACGATTTAGGAGTGAAGTTTACTGGCTTGTATGGAATTGGGGGATATTTACTCTTGTACGTGAATCGTTCTCGTGCAATTTTTATACAGATTGACTTACTTTTCTTACGACTCTATTGAAGGCGGACGCCCACTCTCAACATCCCCCATAAAATCAAATTTTCATAAGGAAGTATCTCAGCCGCATAATATAAAATTGATTTAAATACCCTCACAATGGATACAATGGAATTAACGATCCTTTAGAATCTTATCAGGAACCGTTCAGTCTTTCAAGCTGTTTGAGCATATCGGGTTACTCCATTATGAAACATGAAAGGATTGAGCCACAAGTACGTCTCTTGTTCTGTTGATTTTTTACTATCCAAGACAGTGAAAATAATACTTTCTTCACATTTCCTAAATTAGTCCACTGCACTTTAGAATCACTAGACTTAAGCACTCTCACGCAACAATTCATCTAAAAAAAGTTCTACTACTAATACTACTACTACTACTACCTCTACAGCTTTCACAAGGAAGCTTTCAGCTTCTCGTCACGTTCACATAAGCATTCGAATTGTCGGAAGAGATCTTTGATTTGCACTTGAACAAACCACTTCTGATCATCCCATCATCACAGAATTATGCTTAACTTTCACTCGTCTGTTACCCACAAATTACTCCTAATGCATCATTTCCGTTTCCGATCAATACCCGTGAGGTTCAGAAATGAACGTAATGCTTTGTGTAAAATCGGCAATTAGAACTGTTTAATCGGTAATTATTTAGGGAGGTATCTCTAATGTGCAAATTCGCGTGTTGTTAACGGCGGTTTTGTAAACAGACTATACAGAGTGATCAACAAGAATCCAAATCAGAGCAAGCGTTGCAAATTATAGGTCACGTCGTAGCAAAATCATATGCACATAAGCGGTCAAAACATGGGCGTAGACAATTTATGGTCTCAAACGCTACTTAATAAAAAATGATACTTTATGAATTTTAGACGTTGGAATTATAATTGTGCATTTTATTATTATTATAAGATAAGGGAAACAATTTATAAGATTAACAAGAGCAACATTTTACATTTGTAAGAGTAAGTAAATTATCATCTTTATTGCCAAACGCGACGCTACTGGTACGGAGATGCTTCGTTGAAATGTCACATTTCAAGGTTGTTGTTGTTGACAATATAAGTGATTTAACCTAGAAAACAAATCTTCGATTTCGACAAAGTTTACAGACGTTTATTAAAGTTGTAAGCAATAATTATCCCAGAATTAGTTGTAAAATGGGTTTTACCATTAAAGAGAAGGCATTTTTATTAGATTATTTTCGAAAGAGGGTGAAACAAGAAAATGAAGACTGGCCTTACTTTGTACCCCCTTACACCGAAGAATTTTAAGCCAGATGTCCGAACCTGATGGTATTGGTTATCAACAAGTTTATCAATGTCTTAAAATTATAGTGCCTAATTTTAGCAAATCATAACCCATCATTAAGAAGAAGTCAGGTCAGTCCTTAGTTCAAATTTTAGAAATGGTGCAAAATGTTCAACAAATTATCAAGGAACATCCCTCAACTTCCATAAGGCGTTTAAGACAACAAGTTAAATTGTGTTATGGCACTTATCAGAATTTTTTTAAGAAGGATATTAATTTGTTTCCCTTTGTGTGTTGCAAGAAATAAAACCCACACATTACCCTAAACAAATTGACAGCTTCATAAGGGTTTTTGAAATTATGAGAGGCGAGTTTGATTCTGTCTGGACCACAATGGAGAACATTTTGAGCAGTTTTTGTGAAAACTTATTTTTTGACCTTGGAGTAATTTAAATGTTTTAAACACTGCTAGAAAAGATACGAGTAAGTTCTCAATTACCCAAAAATTAGTAAATAATAACTTTTACACTTTTCTTACAGAAAACAACAAAACAAAGAATTGTGAAAAATAATTATTTTTAAAATTTTGTAACTCAAGATTGTGCCTTATGAAGGAATTTTGTGTAACTGTGTGTTTTTTCCTTAATCAATAATAAATAATAATTAATTATAACTTGCTTTTAAATCTATTATTCATGAATTACAAAAAATTTATAAAGGCAATTAATGATAGATTTTTGAGAGGTAGGCAACCAACAAAACGAGTGTCCACAGCAAGTAAATAAAAGCGGCTGATCCATGATAGAAATACGTTTCGATAAAACAAAAGATGAGGTAGCACTCTTGATTTGTGTTAGAAAATAATAATCGTAAGGTGCTGTATAGTTTGTTACTAAATCATAGTTGGTAGTATTGAGTAGTGTTGTCTAGCCGACGATAGTGTGTATATGTTTGTTTACTGTTCGACAGTTTTTTTAATATATTTTCCGTTTATGATACCGCGGACCATTTTATTCAATCCCTATCAGGTTATGGGCCCAGGGAGCGCGAGTTTATCGTAAACGGGTGAAACGTAACGTTGTCGAAAACAGTGAAAAAGTTAGATTCAGAGTACGTGCTGCAAGTGAAAAATGGCTACAGCAACGGGTTTCGCAAACATAGAAAAGTTGAACGAAAATAATTACGAACTATGGAAGGTGCAAATGAAAAGTGTACTAATATTCAACGATCTGTGGGGATACGTTGACGGCACCGAAGTGAAACCAGAGGCAGACGCACAAGATTGGACGAAGAAGGACTCCAAAGCGTTGGCGTTAATCAATTTGAGCATTTCTCACAGCCAACTCAACCATGTGAAAAAAGCTGCGACGTCGAAACAAGCATGGGACGGACTCAAGGCAGTTTTCGAATCACGCGGCCCGGTGAGAAAAGCTGTTCTCTACAAACAATTACTGCGATTGGAAAAGAAACCAGACGTGTCAATGTCACAATATGTCATCGAATTCACAAGCAAAGCAGAACAACTGGCAGAAACTGGTATCGATATCCCAGAAGAATTGTTGTCGGTAATGTTGCTGGGATCTTTGCCGGCAGAATTTGAGAATTTTAGTGTTGCTATTGAATCTCGCGACGACATTCCCTCCTTCGAGAATTTAAAATTGAAATTAGTGGAAGAAGAGGCGCGACAAATCGACAGAGTCATCCCCTCCAATCAGGATTGCAACTCGAACAGCGCGCTAGTGACCAAAGGACGGCGGGCGAACAAGAAAACAGACACACAAAAACCAAATCTGAAATGCTACAACTGTGGTAAAATGGGACACAAAAGTCGTATCTGCTGGTCGAAACCAAAAAATGACGGTAAAAACAAAAATAACGAGAATGACGCGATGACGGTAGTTGCATGTAATACCGAGTTAACAAATTCGAGAAATACGTGGTATCTCGACAGTGGAGCCACAAGGCACATGTGCAGAGACAGAACAAGCTTCATGGACTTTGATGAATGTGAACAATCGAAAGTGTATACCGCAGCAGATCATTTCGTAAAATCAACCGGTACCGGGGAATTGCAGTTGGATGCGAAGTTAAATCGACGTGTAACAAATCCGATAAAGTTAAAAAAAGTATTGTGCGTACCCGATCTTCAAAAAAATCTCTTGTCAGTGTCTAGTGTCACCGACAATGGGTACACGGTTACGTTCGGAAAAGACAGAGCCACAATAAATCGAAAAGATGGTACCATAGTCCTCACGGCGACGAAACGGGATCACCTATATGTCGTTAACAAAAGAGAAGAGTGTGCAGCACTGGTAGATGAAAACAACGTCCAGGAATTGCAGAAATGGCATCAAAGATATGGGCATCTGAACGTTGCAGACTTGAAGAAAATGAAGAACGAAGACATGGTATTGGGTATGAACTTTCCAAATAAAAGTAATGACTTGAAATGTGAGACATGTGCAAAGTGTAAGATCCGTGTTCAACCATTTACTCAGTCAGTAAATCGTGAAAAAGAACTTTTGGGATTGGTTCATTCGGACATTTGTGGACCAATCGGCACCGAATCCTTGGGGGGCGCTAAATATTTTGTTACTTTCATTGACGATTGTTCTAGGTACACTGAAACCGCTATGCTTCGAAGTCGAGCCGATGTTCTTCAGGCATTCAAAGATTACAAGCGGAAAGTAGAAAACTTCACAGGACGAAAAATTAAGAAGTTACGTACCGACAACGGAAGAGAATATTTGTCGAAAAATTTCGAGAATTTTCTGAAAGAAGAAGGCATTTCGCGACAGCTGAGCGTTGAGTACACACCACAGCAAAATGGAGTGGCGGAACGAGCCAACCGCACGCTGGTCGAAATGGCCCGATGCATGATGCTGCAAGGTAACCTTCCTGATTCACTGTGGGCCGAAGCAGTGAACACAGCGACCTATTTGAGGAACAGATGTGCAACAAAATGTCTCAACGGAATCACACCGTTTGAAGCTTGGTCAAAACGGAAACCTTATGTTGGATTCTTCAGAACGATTGGCAGCAAAGCAATCGCCTTAAACAAAAGACAAAAAAGGGGAAAATTCCAACCAAAAGGAGATGAATACGTACTCGTGGGCTATTCAGAGATATCGAAGGCGTATCGATTGTGGAAACCAGGAACAAAAATAGTTATAAAAGCCCGTGACGTAAAATTTATTGAGGTCATCAAATCCTCGCCACAAACAACAGAAGGAATTTTTGACCTGCATGATCCCGCTTCTGATCCTCTGGAAGAAATTCAAGACGAAACAGAACAAAACTTCACAGACGATGAAGAAGATGAGGAAACCGAAGAAGCACAAGCCAACGATTCGCACCGAGGGCCAGGTCGTCCAAAAATCTTGAGAACCGGCAAACGTGGACGTCCAAAGAAAATCTACCAAAGCAAAAACAAACCTTCTGATCCGCAATCAATTTCCCAGATGTTAGAAACTGACGAAAAAGAAGCATGACTAGAAGCGATGAAGAAGGAATACGACACACTTCAAGAAAACGGCACATGGATTCTGGTACCAAGACCATCAAACAAGAAAATATTGACTAGTCGATGGGTGTTCAAAACAAAAGTTGACGAAAGCGGCAAAATTATGAAGTACAAAGCAAGATTAGTTGCTCGTGGGCATACGCAAGAATATGGCGTGGACTACGAAGAAGTCTTCGCACCAGTGGCTAGGTATGAGGCAATTCGTACGTTACTAGCTGCCGCAGTAAATGAAGAAATGTACGTACACCAGATGGATGTCATATCGGCGTATGTACAAGGCGAACTACACGACGAAGTCTACATGAAACAACCCGAGATGTTTGCAGAAGAAGGAAAAGAAGAAGAAGTCTGTAAACTTTTGAAACCGTTGTATGGTCTGAAGCAATCTGGTCGTGAGTGGTACAAGAAACTTGACGGCTACATGAAAAATAATGGCGGTAGGCGCACACCATCTGATCCCTGCGTCTACGTTTTCGGTGAGAATGATGAAAGAGTTATCATCATAATCTACGTCGATGATCTGATTTTGACATCGAAGAAGTTGGAAAAATTAAACGAAGTAAAGAAGAACATGAAATCGGAATTTAAGATGAAAGATTTGGGTCCAATAAACAACATCCTTGGGATCCATATCCAACGGGATGGAACGGGGAAGATCCATCTTTCTCAAGAGAGATATGTCGAAGAATTAATTGCAAAATTCAACATGCAAGACGCCAAAATAGCATCTACTCCAATTGATCCGTGTACAAAACTCACGAAGGAGATGAGTCCCACAACGGAAGAAGAAAAACAAGAAATGAAAAATCGACCCTACAGAGAGCTAGTCGGTGGACTGATTTACTTAGCGAATGCAACACGCCCCGACATAGCATTTGCTGCAAGCACGTTGAGTCGCTTCTGTGCAAATCCCGGAAAGGAACACTGGATTAATGCAAAACGTGTTTTACGATATTTAAAGGGCACATCGCATTATGTCGTGACTTACGATAAAGATTCAAAAAATCTTCAGGCTTACACAGATTCAGATTGGGCTGGCGACATAGACGATCGAAGATCCTGTTCAGGAAACGTTCTGACATTAGCCGGCGGACCCATCAGTTGGAAATCAAAGAAACAAGCATCCGTTTCATTATCAACAATGGAAGCCGAATATGCAGCACTTTCGGAAGTTTCGCGTGAAATTGTGTACATCAAACGACTTTTGGCGCATATGGGTTTTCATAGATATGTAAAGTCACCCATAAATGTATATTGTGATAATCAAAGCGCAATTGAATTGTCAAAAAACGCAATGTTTCATAAGCGCAGTAAACATGTAGATATTAGATTCCATTTTACACGTGAATTAGTGGAAAGTAAGGAAATTATAATTAGCTATTTACAAACAGACACAATGTTAGCTGATATTTTCACAAAGTCGTTAGGTAGGTCTAAGCACGATAATTGTGTGAGAATGTTAAAAATGTGTTAAAGTTTTTATTGTTACAGCACATTTCGATAGAAGGGGTGTTAGAAAATAATAATCGTAAGGTGCTGTATAGTTTGTTACTAAATCATAGTTGGTAGTATTGAGTAGTGTTGTCTAGCCGACGATAGTGTGTATATGTTTGTTTACTGTTCGACAGTTTTTTTAATATATTTTCCGTTTATGATACCGCGGACCATTTTATTCAATCCCTATCAATTTGGTTTCTTGTTGATCACTCTGTACATATTACATAATACTCGTATTTGAGAATAGCTTATCCCATTTGCTTCTTACATTCGTTATGATGTCTCAAATGTAAATGTTGTGGTAAAAGCATCTGTAGCGAGAATATTATAGAATTCAACTGCCAAATACCATAATAATTAATGTAGGTATGTGAAAATACTTCTATGAAAGATATACAGTGTTTAGTAAAAAAAGTTTGCACCATATATCCGAAATACAGGGTTATTCATGAGTAATATGGACCCGACAGAATAAAAATGCAACCCACAATACATTTTCAAAAAAAGCCGGACATTGTAATTTCAGTAGCCAGCTTTTTTCGGATATGTAGTGTGGGTTGCATTTTTTATTCTGTCCCATTATTACTCTGTACGTACAAAAGTGGGATTTGTGTTAGAAATATCGAAAAATTTTATTTAAAAAAAAATAGTTCTAATAAGATTTTGTACATATGTAGGTATACCTATATTTTTACCACCAAATTCGATCGAAAAATAATTCACAATTTATAGATAAGCATAAGCACCCAATGTATAAAAGAACAAATCTGAACTTTAAATTTCTTCTATAGCTCTTATTCATATACATATTTAAAATGAACCCCATTTTCGTTTTACCTGAAGTCACGTAATAACTCTTGTCAATCGTATTCTTAGTCTCTAAACAAATAGCGACGATTGCTGTAGTAAATTTTTTGTCAAAGTAATGTATAAAAAAGTTTCTCGTATAGTGAGAACTTCTTGGTAAACATAGTATATTATTGGATTTCAATCTTCGTGGTAAATATGCTCTGGCAGTGTGTACGGATTTGCAACTGGTTCAAAAACGCCGTTGAAAGAGTGCAAATATCGACTCCCTGAATCGAACTACAAGATAAAAATAGATACAGGTAATATATTTTTTACGGCATTACAAAGTTACACCTCTAACATTCAAGAAATAGTGATAATGAAGAAACAATTAGTAAAAGAATGTTGTACCGGTGATACCTAATCGTCATTTCTTGCAGCCAAAATTTCAACAATATCTTTTCTTTCAGGTTGTAGCCTCTATTTGGAATTGTTGAACAAATAATGGCAAATTGTTTCTTTTTAGATTTTAGTTTAATTTTACACATGACGAAACTATTCAGTTAATTGGAAATATGTTTCTGAAAAAATAGTCAGAAGAAAACTATTCAAAACAGTCAGATGATAGATAATATGAACTATTAATAATGCTCTTCTTTACAAGTACTTTAATGTCTAAACTCTTATAGAGCTTGTTTAAAACATGCTTCAACATGCAAAAATGCACGAGTATGTATTTTGTAGGAAGTAGGGAATAAACACTTGTTCATTTATGTCAGTATGTCAGTATGTCAAAGTGTAAAAAGTATTGTTATGTTTAATAGAGATGGTTGAGCAACATGATCTTCTTGAATACATTCCTTGGAGAGCCACTGGAAGATTAGAAACTGGTCAAATAGAGCAAGTTGTCCAAGTCCAAGGATGAAGAGTTTCACAAATTCTGATTTTTTGAATTTGGAATCGCTTTTATAAATCTGTAAATATTCAACGAAGACAAGGCCAAAGTTGACGATCGTTGGATTCAGAAAAATAATCTCTTTCAAAATCGGAATAAAAAGATATACCAAGCTATTTGAAAAAACAAAGTTGACTATCATCTGACCCTGAATGACTTTTTGAAAAAACATTAATCTATGTTATGTTATAGTGTTTTTAAAGTGGTTTATTCCAGTTTTTGTTTTATTTATAAATAAGATAGATATGGCTTGCGGCGTTTTTCAGGACGCACCCTGTATATCGTTTTTCTCTCAAATTACCGTTTTATAATTTTACAATATTTTGAAAATCCTTCCTCATAAACAATTTTAATGTAATGTTGGGAGTGCACGTGATCAGCACTCAACTGGAAAGTAAAAATCTTAAGTGCCATGAATATTACCTTTTACTTTATTTCTTTCAGGTCAACAACTGAATAACAAACTGCACATTTAATTCTACACAAAATCGATAAGTACTTTACAACGTGAGGTAGGTGTGAAACCAAGCACCGGTTAACTACGAGTACAATTAAAAGAAAATTAACACTTAAGAGCACCTGCACTTTTAAATGAAATTAAAAAATGATGCCGACAGTAATTTCTTCCATTTATCTGGATGAGAGAAAGAGCAGTTTGGAGTTTGATACAGCTATTAATAAAGCTCGGTAAATACAACGTATTGAATTTTTTGTTGTATCTACAATTGCGTATTCGATTTTACAAATCATTTCACTTTACTGTATATGTTTTCCTTAGTAAAAATTTTCTGAAACTGTTGATATACACAGGTTGAATCTATCATGCAGTGACCGCTAGATAAGGTCAAGCTCCCAAGTCAATAAATCTGCTATAGACACATGACCTGTAAGTTCAACCGTTGCATATCAAGCGCTTTTATAATCTTTGTAATATATAACTATGATATATAGCAGCAGAAAAAAGCAATAAAATTGAACGGTTGGATTTCAAAAATGTGAAGTTTTGAAGAGAAAATTTTGAAATCAAAATTATGTGTCTCTCAGCAAGTTTACATTTATCACAGCTAGCTAATATTAATTTGTGTTTACAAAACCATAAATAATTTCCATGACTGTAACGCCACCCAATGCAACAGTTTGTATTTAGTTTAATTCGAGATAATTAAAACAAATTGTTCGAATGTATCGATCGGTAGCGAGTTTTAAAAGTTCAGCTGGACAAGTTCTAGTTGGAAAACGTCCCGAAACACTTTTATTTGGTTTGATATTAGTTTAGCTGCAAATTAATCTAAGGCAAAGTCTAGCTGTCAGCTTTGAGAAAAGTTTAATGTATCAGTAAGGTTCGGCATTACCTTGAATACTGTTTGATAACTTTCGAATTGGGTGGAGTGAACTGCGCCCTTTGTGGAATTATCCTGCGCCCACACAACATCACATTGGAATATTATTTAAGTACCTGGTGGGATTCCCGAGAATTGAATTTACTCCATCAGTGCTTGAGGGGCGTCTGCTTGAAAAATCATCCCGATTAGAAACCGCCCGAAAAACTCAGAGACCATTTATATCCGGCGCACAATAGACGCCTGTCCCCACTGAAATTATTTTAAAACGTTCCGCAGTTTTGAAACAAAAACATCCAAAACGGGAAAACTTATGAATATCGTACTTTTGCCGTTCAACCGAAACGGTTTCCCATTCAGCGGAACCCCATAAATTTCGTTGTTTTCGTAGAAGAGGTGCACTGCCGAACATGAAGCCAGGACTATCTATCTCGCATAACACAATAGTCTCAAGTTGTCGGGATTCGATCCCGGATTCCCTGCAGGACATGGATTTACTGGATGGTTTCTAACATTCTCGATGAACCAGCCCCGATCCCGATATTGGCGGAACTAAAATTTACGTCTGGTGTGCCCCGCATGATCGATAAGAAACTAAAATTGAATTCGTAGGAACGCAGAAAGAGGTAATAACGGACAATCATCTCTATCACTTTTTCAGCGAGAACTTGTCGACCACCAGTGGCCGAGCCTGACTGAAAGCTTCATATAATACGGTTTCCATTTCTCTATATTTACCCGGTACGGTGGCCGTCCTCAATGTGATTGAACTGTCAAGATAAAGACAAGCGCACACTAAAAAATACGCTTTTGCCAAATGGTTCGTGTAATTCGATATATCAAAACTTGCTGCAAGGCGAACGTCTTGTCCTAAGCAGAAAACGTCGACTTTGAACCGCCTCTGATGGATGGAACTTAAACATTACCACACCTAGCAAGGTTGTTCTAATTACCTTATTAATTGGTCCCTCTGCGTTGACGAAGGGTTACGCGATAGTGGAAACTCGAAGAAGACGCAAACTCGCATATTCATTAATATATGTACTTCCAACATTACCCACCTTACATGAACAGAGTAAATGCAACGTCGCTCTCTAGATTGATTCAACGAAACTCAGATCATAAACAATTCAATTTGAACCAAACTATTTCAGACGATTCAGAAACGAAAACGAAAGATTTCAATTACCCGTTTCATGTTTAGCAATTTTTTCAAGGTCGCATAAAATGAAAATGAGCCATTTTCTCTAAGTCTGGGCTCGATCGTCATGTACTTAATTAATCCCTAATCAATTCGGTTGATTATCTACTTTAGAAGCACCGTTTTTGTATATTTTTAAAGACATTATTGGTACCATTCAATATTTAAATGACTTGATGTCTAGACGTGGAGCGTTTTTAGAAAAAACATAATCATTTTCCACTATTCCTATAGAAATTTTTTTAATAATAAGAAAGCCTTCATTGGCCTAGGTCGAGTGACTATAACTTTGATCTATTTGAACTATGAATATTTAATAGTATAATAAGTAACGAGTTTTATCAGGGTTGATTTGGCGCACGAGTCCCAGGTGTAGAAAACGACCCGTAGGGGAGTTTTCTGTGGGACGAGTGCGCCAAAACCCTTATAAAACCAGTTTTTTATGTTATTTTTTAGAATTTGCACCCTTGTTTTAATTTTTAAATAAAAAAAATAAATTTTCAAATTCTAGGGAATTTCGTATTAATTGGTAATTCAAGGTAACGGATGCAACTACATCTGCAACAGATGTTAAAAAGTAATATTGGAAGTTTTGTGGTGTAGTATATACACTGAAATATTGATAAAAATTTCATTAAAGTACAGTGTACTTTTATAAAGCCATACACGACTCCTACTGACTGACGTTTATAGACGTATTATAAACGCAAATTCTAAAAAAGAATATTTAAACTGCGATTACGTATAAGGGAAACCCAAACCCGAACTCGTAGGGGTATCGATTTAATTATTATCAAGGGTAATATCCCAAAACGTGATAATTGGTAACAGTTAAAATTAAAAGAACACATATACCTTCCACTCTTGCAAATAATTATTGTTGAAAATTGCGATTCTGAAATTATATTAAAAATTTACATTTCACGTATGTGAGATTTTGACAAGAATCGTAATGATCAACAACCTTTCTTTCGCCCATTTTACTTACAAAGTGCAAACTATTCTTAGTACAAGGCTATTATAACTGTTTACTACATTGTAGTGTACTGTGGACTTTGCCGCCTACAATACATAGTGTAATGATTATATTGATGTGATTACTTGGTTGTCTGAAACCACGGGGCTTCTAAACAAAGTAAATTAAAGTAAACAAATTATCTCAAATTGCGTTTGTTTAGTCAATTAAAAATGTACGCACGTCACAAAAACAAATGTACCGTACTTAGTGTTCTAAAAGAAAAGTCAAATATCGTAAAACCTAGTGGTGTCAGATCAGGAGAACGTGGTGGAAACACAGGATAAAAAACAAAACTTATTACTAGATAAACTTGTTGTACAGGGTGATTCAAGTTTTACCGCTCGCATGATTAACCCTATTAAAAATTTAGTAAAAATTACGAAACTTTTGGGGTTACATTCCCTTCATATAAAGCTAGAAACGTGTGGAATCAATTTTCTCGTATTACTTCATTCGAGGTCATAAAATTAAAAAAATTGATTTTGAGCAAAACATTTTTTCCGTGCACGCTCATAATTCACAATTAATTCAAAGAACATATTTATGGAATTCGCATCAAAATAAAAGGATTAGTTTTTAAATTATTCCAATTTTAAAATTAACAGCGAAAAATGATCAAGATTTACAACTGCAGTGTCATAAACAAATACCTCATTGTTGGTAAACATCTGTTGAGAACTTTTCTAGTAATTCTTTAGTCCCTAAAGGGTACCATAAATAACCCATGTCAACTTCTTTTGTGGAAGTAACCGCTGAATTTAATAATAAATCATAGCTAAATTTTCCACTTTAATATCGAATTCCATTTATTTCAAAAACCTAAATGTTTGAAAGAAGTCTCAGTGAAAAATTATGTAAATTAATGTAGCGATTATTGAATTAAAACAAAATATTTACTCGTTTCATTAAAAAAATTGAAATTTTTACAGAATGTTCTACAGCGAAACACAGTCATTCCTGAATTTTTTGAGAATTTTAAATCGATTAGAAGTGGGTGTTTTCGCTCGGGCGGTAAAACTTGAATCACCCTGTAAATAAGCCAACGTTGCACCTGCTCTGTGTGCATCGTAACTGCAGTTCTTCATCATCAAGTTGATTAATGAACCGTGCCAAAATCTCTTGCCGGTATCTTTCTGATGTGATGATATTTTTAAATTAGGCCGGCTGTATGAGTATATTTGCCCACGAGAAACTGCCAACCACACTCCAAGAAATTCTGAAATTTTGTAAATTCACACAGCAACCACGCTTTATCACTAAAAAATGTAAGGTCCAAAAACCTGTCATCGTTGATATTACATAATTACATATTATGAAACCAGTTAGAGTATTCACAGGGCTACGTGACGTAAAAGGAAGTATTTTTTAACAATTTTTTGGCATGTACTAACAAGAGGTACTCCCGATTGTTTAGACAATCTTGTCAATAATGTTTATAGGATGTACCTACCAACTTCAGCCGTTGTCTTAAATCCTCACAACTTCTTCAAATGCTGAAGATCTTCCAGTTGATATTCCTTTATGTGCATTTATATCAGTTCGGACCAATCTATTGATTAAACGTCAAAAATGAGCCACCAAAGATATTTCCTGGATATTGATATTTTTCGCAAATAATTCGTTCTTGTAGGCCGAGTTCCATGCATTATTAGTAAACACTACATTTCCATAATAGGACATTACAATAAATGAATCCCCCATTATTTGAACCAAGTTTACCATTGATCCATATGAAGTAGATATAATACAGGTCATTATAAATTATTGTCCCATCGCAGTTGGCGTTGAAAACCCACACAAATTTTGGATGTGCCGCCAGCCTCGCAACGTTAAACAAACTACTAGACAGATTTCCCTTACCGTCAATTTGACAACAATTTAATTTCATTTAAGCTCTTCGTCATTTAGATCACGTCGGTCATTCTTATGCCTGATGCGACAATCGAAACAAAGAATGGAATCTAAGTAAAATCCGTAATACTAAATAATCTAATTTAACAGTATTTACGCCACGTTAACGGAAAACAAGCAATTAGACAATTAAATCGCTTTTCAAAGAGTCTGGGTGACTGGTATAGAGGCTTGAATGAATTTAATTTAATTGTTAAGCGACAAATAATAATAAATTTACACCTTATTATTTTATCATATAATTTACCTCACTGATTTATTTGTTGAAAAGCTTGAAAACTAACTAACTAAAGTTTTACTAATTGAAAATGTAAATCGATATGAGTAGTTTAATTTAAATATATACAATAACAATATAATCATACTCGTACATATTCAATAAAGGCCAAAAGATTAACGTCGACAATACGGCTAAACAAAATTTGCCAATGTTGCATTTTCGTAATTAACATTTAAATTGAAACGCTACATATAAATTGTAAGTAAATATTTTGTAAACAAATATTTTACGAATATAATGAAAGCAGACAAACAATCAGGGACCGACAAGATCAAATATTCCGTTGCTTTAGTTTTTACAAATCCTGCTGGCCTATTACATTAACAAACTAAAAAATACGTTTTTGCCAAGTGGTTCGTGTAATGTAATCTGCTACAAGGCAAACATCTTGCTTTAAGCAGGAAACGCTAACTTCGAGCCATATTCTACGGATGAAACTTTACGCAACATTAGAACACCTTAGAAGGTATTTCTAATTACCTTATTAATTGGTCCCTGTGCGTTGGGCGGAGATTCAGAAGACGAGGATGCCGAATATGTCTCTACAGCCGCCTGATTCATTGATATGCGTTTTACATTTTCTACCTTATAGATTCTTCAAAAAATATATATCCAAGGCGGGTGAATAGAAACGTCAAATTCATGCAACGTCGTTTTCTAGATTGCTCCAGTAATATTCCTGCGTGACTCACAAAATGAAAATGTCTCCGTTGTAAGCGCTGATCCTTGATTTTCAAAAGAAAAATTATAGTTTATTCGTTGCGAATTTCATGGCGAATTGCTTGAAGTATTCACAGTAATGAGCTTGTTGGCACATTATATGATTATTGAAATAAGAGCCATCAATAAAATTTGTCTGGGGAATATTATGACGCCATTTAGACCGTCTAAAAATCCGACCGATAGTTGTAAATCACGGGCCGACTGAAATTTTTCTTTTCTGACAACCTATTAAATATTCCCTACTCCATTTTTATTTGGCTATAGGTCGAAAAGGGGAGATAAGGCTACAATGCACTGTATTAGAGATGTCCGTAAATAAATCTAGTTTGGTTTCGATGATCTTGTATTTATGTTATGATACTGTTTCGCTCACCGGCCCCTGATAGTGATGTGAAATTCCCCCAACAACATAACTCATACGAGCGAATAAACGATCTCCAGGCTATAGAACGGGGGTCGAAAATTTTCTATTAAGTTACGCCATGGTCCACCATTACTAACTCCAGCTACTGACCGAAAGCAAATTAGACAGATCTCAACGACAAAAATTTCACTTCAAATTTTCTCTCTGTGCTTACTTTTTAACAAAGCGAAAGATTGATCGGCACAAATTTCATTCAATGTTTACTGCATTTGCACTCCTTTTATATGAATCGCCAGTAAAACCTTTAAAAGCTGATTGACCACTTTGCCTTTATTGCGCTATTTATTTTATCTCGCCAGTTTTATACTCTTAAAAATAATAAAAACCATGGTCAAATTGTATATTACCAAACTCATGAAATTTTTATTAGGGCTTGATGTCCGTAACCACTACCCGGCGCCTCCGCCATATGTGATACCCGAAAATTGTGGAGTTTAAAGGGGTCAGAAGTGTAAGTGAACAAGATGGCGCGGTAGAACTTATTTAATAAATAAGAAGGTAAATTATATTTTATACAGTTGCGTTCAACACTTCGGATTTCCACAGGTTTAATAAACGAAGCCTGCTCTAATAACCCAACCCTATCTGTATCCAAAATTAATACATTTTGCATGAACGTCGATGCAAATTATGTCAATTATTCCTAATAACTACTGCAAAGTAAGTTGTTTCTCCATATTTGTAGTCTTAACACGAAAACTAATAATACTTCTTTACGATACAAGTAATGTAACGTGTCATTTTACAACACGAAATAATCGAAAGATAAAGTTACAATAAAAAAATCGTAGGTTTTATGTTCAACTGTACAGTTGAAAATATTATTTTTAAATGTAATATTTATTGAGCTGCGATTATGGCATGATTCTACTTTTATTGCATTTTATATTCCAACATGCAAACTGGTGTATTTAGTAGATTACAATTGGGGTGACACAAGAAGCAATCACTAATAGCATCGAGGGATATTGCGTGCTGGTGGTATAATGATTGTAATTTATTTAATCGCAATTATTATAGCATCAAATATTCCGGGAAGGCAAACCACATTTGGAGCGTCTATATTTACAATTCTTGTATTTGCAACAACAATTTTTAATAACCGTTGAATAGAATTTTTATGTACACACCAAGATTTAAAATAAACGAAGTCAAGATTAAATTTATTGGTTAATTAAGTGATACTTCCTGGTCGACGGGAGCGTGCACTTTCATTTAAAATGCAAATTTTGTTTGCAAAGAAAATATTAATTATAAAATTGATTTAATATTTATTAAACAAACATTGTTCAAACTGAAATCAGCTGCCCTTAATATTAAAACAAATTATCGGTTAATCAATAAAAACTGCTGCATCGTTAAGTGATTTACTGAGCAGACTCGGAAATAAAAGCAAGCCGATAAAAGCACTTGTAAACTTTAGGTAGCAAAGTTTTTACTACAACAGCAAATTAGATTTTTTTCATATGTATGCAGGTTATTTGTAACCGTTTTAAACGACATACTTAACTTCAAAGCGCTAGAACATTTTACAAATAACTCATCACACAAATGAGTCTGTAAAGAATTCTATTTTAGTTGCAGAAAGAGAAGTAGTTCGTAGGGTTTTATTTATATTTTTATAGATGTTTACAATTAGCGTTATCTCTGGTTTCTATCAATAAATAAAATGTGTTCAAAAATTTGCCAGACATTGTTTAATTAGAATGGTTCTACATAAAGTTATTTTTACAATTAAAATATTATATTACAGCGATTTTACTAATGTACTGATTTTTTTTAAATACCAACAAGAAATACCAATGTACCGAATAAATTATTATTTATGTTCATTTGTGGTGTCTTTCCTATTTTATGAAAAAAAAAAATTGATATTGTTTGTCTCAACAAGTGGAGAGCCTTCAACGAATTAATATCCTAATGTAGATCTTATGATATTATGTTACATTTAAAATAAAAAACCTTCTGGTAGTTTTGATGAAAAATATAACAAACTTGTTATAGTTTGTCCAGCGAGAGAATGGTTGACATAAAAATCACTAAATTCTACGTAGACAAAGTACAGGGTCATTCTCATTATAAATAAATGATTGTCCCATCGTAGGTGGCTGTGCGCTATGCTTTAGGGGCGCCTCTACGCCGACTAGTTGTTACAAACATTTATAATGACCCCGTAGTAAAGTCCATTCATTTTACTTTGAACTTTTCAAGGTAATTACATAATAACATAATTACATAATTACAGAGCCAAAATTTAAATTATTTGACCTTGAAAAGTTCAATACAAAATGAATGGACTTTAGCTAACGCACGTAAAATTTGAAATATATGCTTCAAGGAGTATCATTTTCACCCTGAAGTTATGCTCTAATTCTAATCAATGTTTTCTAGTGCATTTTGTAGTGTTGGGTTAATTTATCATCATTGTAAACAGTGTATTCAAAAAGTCTGGAAACACCACAATAAAATAGAAACGAATGATTTTCAAGAAAAACGCAAAAGCAGGTGAAGTAGCGTTTTCAAAAAGCCTTCTGTTGATGGTATCTGTTTGCTGTTTTTGATGACCTTGAAAGAGTTATGGTTCTTTTAAATGGCAACGTTGCATTTTTACCACCGTTTTAATAGATGTTTTGTTGAGATGAGGATCCGGGATCGATAAATAATCACAGATTACCGAAAATAATGGGAGATTTAATTGTTTGCCGTTTTACAATTTGGACAATGACAAGATGACAACAAAACACGTGTGCACACTAACACGATACGAACACGACAAACAAAGTTTCTTTGTTAGGTTAACCATTGACAAAATTGACAGAAACTTTTCGCGGCAAATTTGAATTACAAATTTCGTTCATTATAATAATGTTAACACTCTTAATTGTCTGCCCGTAAATTTTCAATTTACATAAGAAATTTCGTGAAAAAACCTAATTTTTTAATAACATAATAACTTTTTCAAGGTCATCGAAAAGACCAAAAAGAAAATACCAGCAGAAAGGTTTTTTAAAACACTAATTGACCTATCTTTACATTTTTTTCAAAAATTATGCGTTGCGTTTTCATTTGGGTGTTTCCAGACCTTTTGGACACACTGTATGTATCATCTGCCAGACTAGCCGTCACTTAAGCTTTATCGTCTCCATAGTCGTTTTTCAGCAATTACTCATTCTCCCTTAATTTCATTCCTGACTTATCTCCCTTATGGCAAGAAAACGATTTTCTCACTTCTTCTCTCAAAAACTACATTTTTTTTTATTGGCTATCCATTAGTATGTATTAATGAGTTTAAAGTATAAATCACAAAATCAGAAATAATTCATATGAAAATATTTAACGTCTAACAAAAATTCACTAAAAGCTTTATACGCAGGCTAGACTTTTCTCGATTTGAATGACAACATCTTGGCATCCTTTCAACTTCGAGTCTATTTCCGCTATAAACCCCTCACCATTGCTAGGTCTTAATAAGTACCACTTTATACACACGTCGGTCCATTTCATCCCAGACACCATTTCATATTAAACTTTCCTCCCACATATGATATCATAATAGTTTTTCTTCATTACACCTGCTTTTCCTTCGGTTAGTTTTTTTTTTTCTTATAATCCAAATTGATTTTTCAGCCTGAATAAAGTGTTGTGCAACGCTAAATTAAATATTCCTTCCTAACAACATGAGAGACTGTTTTAATTTGTCAACGATTGCAACATTGTTGTGGTAATACATTGAAAAGGTGCCCTCCTTAGTCTGAATGCCAGTTGTAAAAGCAGTTTTCCTTATCTTTCAGATTTGCTACATAAGAATTGCTTATAAATAAATACTCTCTAATACGGTGACTCCGGAATCCGGACACGAACACTAAAATACCTTCGAATTGTCTCAAATACCTCTTTATTACAATAGTTTGAACACTCCCTTGGGGTCAGCGAAAAGAAGTTGCTAAAAACATCCTATCCACATAAAACTAAAATAAAATCTCTTTTGTTACATCATTTACATAAAACTTTATCACAATCTACAGCAAATAATAATCGAACGCGATCTATAACAAATTGCTTAAAATCTTCTGTATGTGGGTTGTGTGAAAAAACATATTTTTTGTTTAAAATGTGAGAGGATGGAGGATAACACTACGGTTAGTAATTACCACTAGTTATTTAAAAATTCAAAACAGAAGACAAATTATTGACAGAATGAGTAGATCTATTAACCTCTTGATAGGAAAAAATTTTATTTAAAAGCAAAATCTGAAGGAATTTACTATTCTAAAATTAACAATTGAGGTGTAGGCAAAAAGGCAGACATTTTTAAAGCTCCCAAACTTCAGTGGCTTTTATTGTAAGATATTTTAGAACTATTTTATCAAAACTGAAATGACCAGAAAGAGAAAACTTTTAAGCAATTGACAAGATCCAATTTCACTGGTTTTCAAGGATACGATCCAACAACAACATTTTCGTCTAAAGACCCATGATCCAAGAAAAAACACAGAATATTACAAAAAATTAGAAAGACATCTTGTCAGTGACTTAAGCAAAGAGTTGATCAGAGCCGGCAATTTGTCCTACGGCATTTAATTTTTTTAATAAGGAAAAACAAAAATTATCTAAAAATCGATAGAGCAAATAAGCTGAAAATCTAAATATCTAGGGAATTTGCAATTGCAATTTAATTTCACTGAAAAATTTAATCAATGGTGTGGTCATGTGGCTGTTGAGCTGTAGTCAACTTGTTTCACACGACATTCTACGTAACCGAAGCAACAGTTGTCGACCACACCCACAGTAAAAAAAAGGAAAAGTGAAGAAGAAACTGAAGTTAAAGAAGTGACTGCAAATAACGGTGAGGCCTGTCTTACCTTCCCCAAGGCGATGACGATGGTTTTAAAATTATTAACGACCTAGAAAAGCATTTCGATATATCGATAGCTCACTAAAAATAAATCATTCAAACGAATCAAAATCACATTTTTTTTTACAAACAACCAAAATAAACTAATGATGTTGTTTTTATTTCTTGTAAGAAGGAAAACTCTAATGCAGACAGCCCCCCTACTACGACGAAAACAATTCCTCCTTGGGTATCCCTAATACAGGATTTTCCTGTATTAACAAACTCCGTTGATAAATGTTTTTATTTACTGAATCAGCGCAGATTTTTTTTTTTTCAAAACAACAACAAACAAACTAGATAAACATCATGGAGTTATAACAGCACGTGCACATATTACTACAATTGCTACCAATTTTCTTATTGATTTGATCCATCCCACCCCCGTGTTTTAATAAACAAAAACATGGTTAAAATAGCTTTTAAGCTGCAATACTCCTGTAATTAAAGTGTTGCGCGTTTACGTGCTGTAAATAGCGCAATTTACTGTAGTGTCGGTGTGAAAAGAAAAGCGCATTAAATCATTAGTCCTATTTATTCCAGAGCAGCACAATGCAATCCGTGCCGACAGCATTATCAAACGAAATGCGCTCCAGCGCATCACATCTTGACACAACATTCGCGGATACGGATACGTCCCCTGGAGCAACATTCGCGACATAAGAACTAATCTTCACCTTTTGCGCCACCCGAATTAGGTCCCTATTTACGGTTAGCTAAGCGACGTCTTCATTTTCTCATCCCGTTACCTCTCGGCTTTTTCCCTGCTATATTTCGCCGCACTTTATATAAACCATTTATTATGGAAATTTATTTACAGCTTCTTATTGCTGCGCTGCAAGTATACCTTCAGGAAATTAATGGAGCCAAAGACAAAGATACACATTAAGACATACATCTCCGTTCCCCACATTTAATGCAAATACGAGTCGGCGGGAGATGGTCATAATTAAAGAATTTTTCTTCCTCTTGTGTTCATATCACGGCCAGACCGGCCCAACTTGTATTTAAAGCGAGTCGTAATTCTTCTATATTCAGATGGAGTTCTCAATTTGCAAGTCAAAGATATTTGCGGCTCAACAATAACGAACGGTACTGACCCGCTTCAGCGGATTCTATTTCTATTCAGTAGTGCGCTCCAAGACGGGGATGGAAAGGTGCTAGAAAACTTCTTTGTCTCGCTACCCCCGCGATGAGTTAAATCACAACAAGAGCAACGCGAAACAATGATAAAACAACCATTCCGCTTTCATAATAAATGTTTAAGTGTTTCTGTGATTTACGAGGAAACTTTTGT
This sequence comes from Tenebrio molitor, assembly GCF_963966145.1. NCBI lineage: Eukaryota > Metazoa > Arthropoda > Insecta > Coleoptera > Tenebrionidae > Tenebrio > Tenebrio molitor. The sequence goes on from NC_091047.1 coordinate 9,995,627, forward strand.
GTTTCGTTTCCACCATCTATGTGTACACATCGGGTCCATGTAAATTCATTATTTCTATTGTGTGCCTGATTGAGTAAACTTCACAACGATGCACTCTCCGTTTAATTTCAACTCCAACACACTTGTAATCTTAGGTGGCCCAAGTTTTCGAAGGGAAATATAGATTGTATCGAAGTTTCATATTATCCTTAATTTATACCCAACCACGGGAGAAATTGAATTTGAATCGATTTAGTTTATTGGAAACTTTTGTTGTTATCCTGATTACCTGGGCATTGTATCTACATCACGCTCACCACTTCAATTATAACTTTGCACTTTATGATAGATCCAGAGGAGGGTACTGAGTTATTAACGCCAATGAAACTCGATCTAAATCGGATTTTAATTCATCCTGGCAAGTTAAGAGATTATCTGTGATCAACTGTTGGTGTCACACACGACAACATCCGCTCGCATGAATTTAATTAAACTGTTTGTTAGTGCAAACCGACCTGTCCGACATTTTATTACTATATCAGATAGTAAAGTGAAATACCTAGTTTGGCGCGTCAGCACTTATAACGGTGGACAGCAAGGGTTGTCCTTAAAAGCTCTCGCTAGGTTGCGGCCGCCATTAATAGCGATATTACAGCAACAGATAACAGAATATTCGACACGTCCAATCTTTACTTCTGCCATCACGTCCGACCATTAATTCCATTGATTTTCTATAGTGTTAATAACGTCTGTAATTGATGGTTCGTTTCCAGGACAAACAATACCGCTGCACCAGACATAATTTACCAAAATTTTCCGCAACATCTCTTTTTAATTCAAGTGAAATATTGTACCAACAAATTCGCCGCAAAATATAAATTCACCGACAATTGAATTTCAAATACTCTCCCGTTTCGCTCTAAATGTAGAATATTTTGTACGTACACCGGAACACCGGAAGTGCATTTACTAATATTTTTTAATAGGGGCGGAATCGATTCCCTATTGACATGCAGTACCACTCAACATAATTTCAGCTAATTCACATTTAACGTGTTCATCAATAAAATTTATGACTGCAACGGCTTCATAACTAGAAATCGATTCAATTGACTCCTCCGTAATTTTCATCCTGATAACTATAATATCCTCAAAATAAATACATTGAGCTTTCCGTGCAGAAGTGGATGGGAAATTGTAAGTTTTCGAATAGAATTAAATTCGCGACGACAGATACGAGATTAAGATCCAATTTAAGAGGTCTCAAGCGAAGTTTATTATTTTTAGCACTTACACAATTGTGTAAATGAGTTTGAAAGACAAGATTTTTATTTCGTGGACGAAATAAAAAAAATATGTTCAAACAAAAAGAGTACAACGTAAAAGAGTTATTTATGCAACATGTGTATAAAGCACAACTTTTTTTACAAGTGGAAAGTATACATACCAAAGCAACAGTGGTTTTTAATATAAAAATATGAATCAGGTAGCTTTATTTATGTTTCATGTTGAAACATGCACGTTTAAAAATGTTGTTTTCAAATATTCCCATAAAATTAGTAAATAAGGTGGTGAAAATGATATAAAAAAATGGTTTCATTTCAGTATAAAATTAAACAAGATTTGATTCAGTGCAAGTGTAAAACTGTAAAACAAAGTATCGGGTGTTCGTTAAAATTTCCCGTCAAAGTTGGCGCTGAAGAGTCGATTGTGAACGCACCACTTGTCAGTCTGCAGATTAAAAACACAAACAAGGCAAAAAGTGAGGTTAGATTTAAACAGCTGACCAAGAGTTGTACTCCGTGGTGCGTTCACAATCGACTATTTAACGCCAACTTGACAATATTTGACAATTATTAATGCCTATGTATAGTGAAAAAAGTTGAAACGTGAAAAAAGTTCCATAATGTGTCTTTATTACACATTATGCAAATACATGCACCGAAACAACTGAATCATAAGAGTACATTGGAAACAATTGAAGTTGTCTCGCGATCGTGGCTTTAGAAACATCATATTTTAGATCTGTGTTTTGATGATGATTATTTTTCTAGTTGGAGATGATCGTAAGAAAAATATTATATGGAACTAATAGATTTCTCCACGACTATTAAAGAATGAATGCATTTTTGTTGGATATTCAATGAAAAAATGATATTCCACGCCCCGTGTTAGAATATACTGAAATCCACGGCTGTCGGCCAATCACATTCCTCGTATTCTACAGATTGCCAATCGGATACTTCGCGCAGCAACCGCTAAACGAGGCACAATTTTAATAGTCAAATATTAAAAATCAAACTAAATTCAATTTTCAAAGATTGTTTTTTCTTGGTATAATCGTGGAGAAAGTATAGTCTTCAACTCGCATATAATGGCTATACTCGGACTCGGATGATTCTACCGCTCGCCTACGGCTCGCGTTGCATTTTTCATCCTGTTGAATAATAGCCATCATTATACGCTGATTGAAAAATGTACTATTTTTTTACTCATGGGATTACGTCACTATTTTACTACTTTATGCACTTGTTATATAATTTACTATTATCTCACAAATGAGGTGGCTTTTATGGGCTCTGTTTTAGAGCCATTCCACGATAAATGAAACCGTTTCAACAAAAAATGAATTTAGCTATTTTTGAAAATCGATTTGTTAATAATGTCACTTTGGATTTAAAATGTCCAAAATCACATTTGAATCTGAACGTTTAAATATTTTTTTTTATTTAAATGAAAAAACACTTTCGTAATGAGAGCGCTTGCAAAAAGCTTCTAATTCGCATCAAAATCTAGTAGCTGTGTAGCTACTGTTTTCGGATATTTTGACATGTAACAAAAATGTTTTTGTGTCATACAATTAAGGCGTAATTGTTCAGTGTGTCCTTGTTACAAAGGTATGTATGCATATTTATTTACACAAGTTTACAAAAAGTATGTTTTTCGTGTCCCGTCCGTCATGCAAAACTCAAAATAATCGAAAATAAACCATAATGTTCTTGAATCGGTTATTGTTACTTTTATGTATTAAAGTAGAAGGACTGATATATGAAGAGGAACTATTTAAAAAAAAATATATGGTGCCATTTGCGAACATTAGAGCACCATTTTTCCTGTCCCGTCCGTCATAAAATAAATAATAATGTGAAACATGTGATATAAAAATTACTCCTATAATAGTTTTTAGTTATTTATATTAACTTTTGCAACATTTTTTATTTTTCTATAAACGAAATCTTCCTAATAAATGGTTTATGCATATTTTTTGTACATATAGACAAAAATGGATGCAAAGAAGAAAGAAAGATTCAAAAAACAAAACAAAAAGGCTTCGCGGCGATACTGACACAAGATTACATCAAGTAATAAGGGAGAAGGGTTTCTATAACATGACGCTCAAAGAAAGAGAGTAGAAAGAGCAGGAGAAAGAGTTTAATTGAAGAGTAATGCTGTTTTATCGAACAAGAAAAGAATATCTGAAAGGGCTCGTAAAAGAAGATTCAGGAAAAAGTTGAAGAAAGCAGGAGGAAAAGTTGAAATTATCTGGTTCTCAGTTGTGTGCGTGCAAATGTCCTCAAACATTGAGTAAAGCCTTCAAAAAAGTTAAAAACCCTTTACCGACAAGTACTCATAAAGAGAAAGTTTTCTTATTACGATTTTTGAATTTTGAACTTTGTTTATAAAATGAAGTACTAATTATTGTTATTTTTGTTCGTTTTGTAGTTAAAAGTACTTGTTTATTGTAATGGTAATGTAGTAATGGTAATGGTAATGTAGGTAATGTAATGGTTGGTAAAATAAAGTATATTAAAATTGAAAGTAATTATTGTCCCGTCCATCATGTCCCGTCCATCACGATTTAAAAAAATCAATAATCACTTATTCATTCACCATTTCTTAAAGGTGACTGTTACATTTCATTGATTTAAAAATTACAACATCAGTGTAACATCAATTCTACTTGGTTTATTAATAATTTCGCATGTTTTGTAGATAAAACACTTAGAATTTATTTTAACATTATGTTCATGTCCCGTCCGTCATTCAACTTTGAAATTAAAAAAAACAACAAGTAAACAATAAAGGCGGTAAAACTTAGCAATAAAATGAATAATTGGATCACATTGAACAGTATTGTCGAATCTTGTTTCAATATAAGTACTAATTGATTAAAAAAAAAAGAATTTTTGAATAAATGCTTCCGATTTGTCCCGTCCGTCATAATGGAATGGCTGTTTACCTAAACTAAGAAAATAGTGGAGGGTAGACACTCCTCAGATTTAAATACGTAAAAGTTTTTGAAGAATCTATCGGTAATTATTTAAAAAGTATTAATGAAAACGTTAGGAAAATTGCAATTGACAAGATATTCATCGCCCCATAAAATAGTTTTCA